>NC_132935.1:67712058-68448724 GCF_034638445.1 Ciconia boyciana
TTCTGGGAGGACAGTCTGTGACTACAAATTCATTCATCAGGACCAGAGCTAATACAGGATGCTGAAGCTGTGTGAGTGGTACTGATTCTTCATAAATACTTGGGGTTCTGCAGAGGTGAGGTTTGGGGTTTCCTGATAACAAAGTTCATTCTTTCTAGGTAGTGGAAGAGTGTCAGTGGAAGATTTTCACAGATACTTCCTCAAATCGAGGCTCTTACCTTGACAAAGAAATAACCCAACCTGCAATCTGTTACACTACCTTCAACACCCAGGCTGCTCTATCACAGGAGCAAGGTATCTTGCTGCTTGCCCGAAACCCTCTCTGTGATGCTCCTTCCTACACCACAGAGAGGTGTTTAGCCAGGGCTGAAAGATACAGCCCTCCTGGCCAGCCATTGCTCAGAGAAGCGGTCCTTACAGGGCAGGTGCAGCTGGTGCGGCTGAGCTCAGCACTTAGACTGCAGGAGTGAAATAGTCCCATTGCAGCCCTGTGACCAGAAAAAGGACGAGTGGCTCAGGGCTACCCTTTTCTGAGTTATACCACACCTAGTGCAGCTGAGGATGTAGCCCTGAATTTTGTTTAATGCTCATTTATCTTTGTGTGTTTCCAATACCAAATCTTAGCAGTCTCCCAAGGATTTGGATTATTACATGAGTGTTTTTCAATGATCTTTTGCAGATTTTTTTTTTGCTGGTTGTAGTTACAGTTGCTTTTATGATCTGTCCTCCTCCTTCTTACTCACTTGCATTATAATGCTTCCAGTTTCGTTCTGAATCTCTGTGGTTACAGTCTGTACAACCCCACATCCGTGCAGTTTCATATCTTCAGGTATTTTTCTCATGATGGCATTAAAACGATAAACTGCTACACATTTACATATCATTACTTTGGGGGTAGGGGAATTACATGTAAATCTTAAAATAACATTTTAAATGTATTTTTTTCCAGGCAAGTAAAGTCCCTCACAAGTAGTCCTGTGATTTCATATTTTGAACTAGCTTGTTCAAAACTGTTTTTATAAGACTGATGCATTTTAGCTGTTTTCATAAGATAATTGCCTGTCTTTTCACATTATCTTTCTGTTTCTTCTCAAAGCAGCTGACTGTAAGCTCACACATCATTGCTCTTCCTGAACTTTGTCTCTAGTTAGATATTCAGAAACATTTCTGTGCAACGTAAGTACTAATGTGTACTGAAATTAATACATTTAGGCTAATAAAATAAACCAAGTAGCAAGACGATAGGATAATATGCAGTGACTGTTAATATAATTTAAAAAACATTACAGAGGACAGCTCTGTACATTTGATAGAAAGAAGACAATTTGTTGCCATCTACAAGAATAGGGTAATAATATATTTTTACAGTGAAAGCAAGCAGTGGTCTCTGTTTCCAGTACCACAGATTAACTTCTGTGCTGCTGATTTACAAGGGATTTTGCTTCTTAGATATTTTATTTTTTTTAATTTTTCTTTTTTGGTCACAGAACTACATAAACCAGCTCGATTCCCTTATATGTAAAGAAGGTGCACATAGAAACGTGGACAGATTTCTGGGCCTAAAACAAGAGCAATAAAATACAAAGTACTAGCTGTGGCTCTGAACATTTACTATTCTGGTGGTGAAGGGATTAGGCATCCCACAACATCATCAGTCATTTTTATAATGCTGAACAAATTAAAAACTTGCAAAGGCAAAAAAAATGGGCTGGTATGTTTTTCGGAGTGAGTCAGAAGTGAAGACAGCTCTTAGCTGTCCTAAGAGGTAACACTGTCACATATGTCAAACAATTCACCCGTGTGGTCTTCACCTTCCCTGATTACTGCTTCCTTTGAGACTGGACACCACTATCATTCCATTCACAGCTCCAAGTGCCTGACAATAAGAAAAGTAACAGTGTCAAGTAGGAATCCTGCCAGGGTTATTAGACCTCACTCTTTACTAAACTGAAGTTGGACAATTTTCTGAGACTGCGTTATCCAGACACGCATGCTATGCACTGCGGAAAGGCACATGAAATTTGTCCAGCACGTAGTCTGCCAAATGGCATAGGCTATACAGCAAGGAAAAGGAAAAGGTTGTCCACCACATGGCCGTGGGTTATAAAACTTATATTCATGAGGGCGTGTGCATGCATCTCACTGGATGGTCAACCTCTTTAACAGTAAGAATCAAGCAGTATTTTTGCCAAATCTTCTAATTAATCCTAGTCTAGATTTCCCAATCTGTCAAAACAGCCACAAGACTAAAACAAAAGGAAAAAAAAGAAATAAAAAAAAAAGAAGTAAGCAGTCAAAATAGCTAGAAACAATCTGTTGCCTTCCTGATGAAAAGCTGGCTAGATAAAAAGCTACGCTACATATATATATATATATATGTAGGGAAATAACTATCTAATGTAACATAAATAAAGCAAGATAGATTTTTAGATCGTCCTTATTTAATATATGTGGGGGTTTTTTAAGTGTTGATTGAGATTGTTTGTTTTCCTTTTGTTATTCAGTCCAGCTGCAGAATAGTTGTATGCTTCAGTTTCTGACCAAATGTTAGAGCACCTCATTAATCAAATTTCTTTGGCAAGAGAGTAGAAGTAGGTTTGTATTCAGCACAACTTGAGATTGATGGTATTCCACAAGTCTTCAGATATAAGAGGCTGTTCTTGGACAGCCCTGAATCTGAAACTGGCATTATACACCAATTTAGTAGTAATTTATTATTTATATGGTATTAACGAGGTGACATATAAGCTGCTCAAGCTCTGTCCATTATTTGGTCACGTACAAATCCCTTCCCTTTTCTTAGAATTATGCCCTGAAATTATGTACTAAGCCACAAATGGACCAGCTGAATTGCCTATATAAATTCCTGCCATGCATTCTGTATCACAGTATAATGCAGGGGAAAAAACTCCTGCTTCTGTTTAATTGTGGAGTTTTGAAATTTTGACCTGCTACTCTCACCAAAGCTTTGCTAAAAATTGTTTTGTTCTATTAGACACCTATTCCCACAGAACCGTCCTTCAACCCAATGAGCCATGCAGTTTTATAACTTTTGAATACCAAGCCTATGGGCTGTACGAAGTCTGAATTGACACACACATGATAAATTCCATTTATCTGAAAAAGATCTTGTAAATGTTCTCATATACTGATACTCTGAAAAGTACAAATTAGGGAGGTGATGTGATGGGTTTGGTATTTAAACCAGGGCAGAAATTTGGGCAGGCTGGGAGTTATCAGTGCTGACCTAATAGACAGGTTCAACCTCTGCTTAAGGAACAATAATGTTCAATCCAAATATTGCCTTACCTCCAACTTTCCATCTAAAATGAGGTGTAATGAGAAGTCCTTGTCAAATAAAGCAACATTAGTTTCCAAAATGCACTTATTTTGCTTTCAATTACTGGCTTGCATGAGGGCTCTGAGGCTAGACTGGGTTTTATGTTGTACTCCATTGGTGGCTGATAGCATTTGAAGAAGACTTCCCATACTGATTTTGTCCTGTTCCTCTGGAATGCAATATTCCTACTTGGATGCACGTAGCCATGCAGCAATGCCAGTTGGACCATGGTGAGGCCCTCACGTTCTCAGGTTGTCTGGCACTGACTCCCTGCATCTTTTCCCATTTTTCCCATTACCAAATCAGCAGTCGTGGATGAATTTGAATAAAAAATGAGGGGCTTTGGCCAGCAGGAACAACCATCATTGCTAACTGTGTCACTGAGGTGCCTTGTCGCACTGATACAGTGGCAAATTTAGAGGTACAATCAATAAACAATTGCAATGGTACTCTGTCTCAGCCAATTACAACGCCGTCTTCTGGGGTAAATCTTGCTTTTACTCCTCTTGTAGACTGATAAATTAATTACTTGCTTCCAGTTTATACTTCCACAGTCCCGCTGAAGCCGATACATTTCTCTAGATGTTACCACGAGCTCGATAGATAAGTGTAGATCTCTGGTCTCATTCCGATCCAAATGCCACAGCTACCAACGCTGCTTCTGTAGATCCAGCACGAGTGCACTGTCAGGGAGCCAGGCTGGGAAAATCAGGCATGGGAAAAGACTGGCTTAAACTGAAGCCCTTCTCTTACACACAGCATGGACGTAAGTGGCTCAAGCCCCACGGCACAGCAAACTCAAGCCCACATCCTGTCACAACTTAAAACACAAGTATGGACATAGTAACAGCAGTGGGTTACTGTGGTGATCTGTAAGAACAGCTTTGGGTGGTAAGCAATTGGGTTTTTAAATTGTTATATACTAAAATCTTCCAAATCATGGGACAGGTTAAAATTATGCCCTGTCAGTGTTCAACTACCAAGAGCAATAAATTACCACAGCTTCAGTCCAACAGATTCAGTTTTCTGTTAGGATTTGGTTAACTGGTATGGTTAATATATCACACAGGCACGCTCTCACCTTTCTTCCTTGTAAAATCTTTGCTACTTCCATCAAATTAGTTCACATTCTTAACTAAAAAAATAAAGACAACTATGTTAATCCATCCCCAGTTAGATATATACATGAATTCAACCAAATGAACAATATATCAAATCTTTTTCCAATATTTTGTATTTTCATCTGTATGTGGGCTTTTGTGTTTATTTATACTTTCCATCTTTTTTTTTCTGAAGAGTCTAAGGTTAAATAATGAGAGATCTGATCTTCAGCTTCTTGAGATGCAGATGTCCTGATATTTTAGATCAGTACCAGAAAAAAGTTCTGGTAATCTGTACATGCAAATACAGATATATTCTAGTCTGTTCTACTTCCCAGAGAACTAGAAAGCATAGCCCTAATCATACCTTTCTTTTTGTGGTTGTGTTTCTGAACTTCCAGTCACAAGATGTACAAGCTGTTTTACCACCAACTAGCATCGGGTAACAATAGGGTAGTTATAGGGCCTGTTTTTCAGAGGTGCTGACCCGCTGTCTTCAGCAGGGGTCATGGCAAGTCAGGACTTCTCAACAAAATGGGCTCTAGAAACCATGGAATGGATTTTCAACAGAGCACATTGGTTACACTTTCAGATCCCACCAGTTTCCAGGGAGCACTGGAGCCTCACTTCCCCATGGCATATTCTGGAATTTCCAGCCTATGCGACTACGAGGGAAAAAAAAAAAAAAAGTTTTTGCTTATCAAAAGCAATCACATAATGGTTTTCTTTAACATTTTTTCTTCCTGTGATCTTTGAGTGACTCATATTAAGTGAGTAAGAACCTCTTTTTTCCAAAAATTCATGAGGGTTTACAGAAGCAATTTTACAATACCCAAGAAGCGAAAATGCTTTAAGAGGTAATTTGTTTCCAGTTGTGTTATTGCCATTTCTGCCAGTACTACCATCTTGTCATGGTACATCACGTTGGTCATGTTTTGAGAAGTCTTATTGGCCAGGTTTTTAGAAGTCTTATCTTTCCAAGGGGAAAAGATAACTTTCACTTTAATTTGGCAATGACCCAGGGTATTATTCGAGGTCGTTGTGAGAGGTTCTCTCTCCACCATCACTTTTTCTTATTCTGCAGAAGCTTCCCCTATTTTGCACGTATATTCCACCAGCAGTGGAATTGCACCTCAATTCCTTTGGTCAAGGAGACTGCAAGGATCCTCTGAAAACCTCTGAAAGTGGTAATCTTTCCATGTGTGTTCAGGGGGCTCAGGATCACTGCAGTCTAAATGTGGAGGCACTGAAAATTGGAATTCTAAAATAATGCCAGCACAAGAGCTTGAGAATTTCAAGAAGAAACTTGAATCTAGGTGCTCCTCTTCATCATTTTTTGTGTAAGTGGTCAAATAATTAGGAAACCACTCTTTCTTTACACCATGTTATATTTATTATGTGACATTAGATTCTGTTGTATTTTAACAATATGTAAAATTACATTGTGCCGTACTTGTGCTTATAGTCAGTGAGCATCTAAAATGGAACTAGCACTTCAGTACTGGGCTATTTGTCATAAGATACTTGAAAATGTATACACTCCTTCTGATACTAAATATTTTAATGGAGCATTAGATGGTATCTCTTGTGGTCTTTGCCTTTTATTAGCAACTGTTTCTAGGCTTTGCTTTTTAAATTGCACTAAAAACTATACATTATTTAAGATCCCCTTTTTAGCCAAATAGTAGCCACTAGGCTAATCTGATTTTCCTAGCATGGTGTCAGCCTCAGTCATCTCACCTACTCTAAAGTGTTGGTTTAGTATTTTAGTGCCTCAAACACCACCAAAGCTGTTTCTGCCCTGCACGGAAGTAGCTTCTGGAATTGCACCTTTAAACAAAATTTTTTTGCTACTGTTGTTTTTAATTGATAAATAATGCCCACATTATAGTTTGAATCTCTAAGGAGCTCACAGTATGTCTGAGTCCTTAGAAATGTGAGGAATGGGGTTTTCATTATCTTTATTGTGCAGCTAATTTGCTAAATAGCAATTTTTTTGCTTTTCCTGCAGAAACAGTAGGTAAAAGCAGACAAAAGTAGGGCCCTAAAATGTATACTTTCTAACAGTTGGGGATGTATGAAATGCAACAAAAAGTACCATTGGAGGGAGAGATTCAATAATTGTCTAAGTGAGGGGAATCTACTGTATGTCTGAAACTCACAGCGTATGTAATAAGGATGACTAACTGTACATTTTAGTGCCTTGTTTCTTGTAAAATGTTTAATCATAAATTACTAAACATAAATAATTAAGAATTTCTGAGAAAATGTATCTAAATATTGTTAATAGAAACTGTATATTCACAGAAACGTCAATAAATCATCAACTATTGTTATTCATTAATTAGATGAGATTTTTAGTCTCCATTCTTTCAGAGTTGTTTTCAAACAATGTCATTTAATTTACACACGACTGTGCTATTTCTGTCTTTTAAACTAAACTCCACTCAACTGCATGGAATAGAGGAACTTTCTCAGTTGCACTGTCAAATTTTGTGGGAGAAAGTGGTACTTGTGAGGCCCATTGTACGTATTCTCCACAGAACTTTAGATCTTGCTTGATTAAATGCTGATACAGTCAGAGATTCCTCTGAAATGTTTATCCTGTAGGTCTGTTGAGTAGATCAGATTTGAACCTGAGTTAAGCACTAGCACTTTGCTTCTGGGCAGCCTGTGTCAGGCACTGATGGGCAATAAAAATAACTGGGTTCCTATTAAGAGCATCTTAACAATATCAGTTTGGAGCCTACATAGAAACCCAGGAAACTAAACTAAGCTGTGACACATTCAAGAAAGTGAAAGTCCATCCCACTCACAAGCAGCAAGATGAACAGTGGGATGTAAAAACCCAAAAGGCTGAGTATTTAGAGGCAAGCAGAGGAGAGGGAGAGCAATGAGTGGATAAGGACAACCTGAGTTTTCTCCTGGCTTCTCTAGAATTTTCTGCGCAGACCAAATGTACTGAAAGCCACGTCGGTACAGGACAATTTCCCAATGGTGTCTCATCTTTGCCACATGTAGAACTTTGAGGTGAGTATTACGATGTCCCGGGAACTGGGACAAGACCTTAGAGGCAGTTGGACTCACGTACATAAGACCATGCAAAAGCTGTTCTGGATCAGGCCACAGCTCCAACTAATCCAGTATCCTGCCTTCGAAAGAGACTAATAGCATCTGCTCAGCAAAAAGTAAAAATAAAAGCAAGTGTACGATACTTTCATAGCATGCACTGCTTCACGAGGCAGATACTCCATGAGACCGTAGTGGAATCTTTGAATATAATGACCTTCAATGGATTTTTCTTGTATAAATCTGTCCAAGATGTTCCTGAACCTATGTAACCTATCAGTAAACCATGTGTTCCACAGCTGAAATATATGTAGAGTGAAGAAATACCTTCCTTTATTTGCTCTGAAGCCAATTCCTGCTATTTTAGCTTGCTGCCCTATCTCTCCATGTAGAACCTTGAGTTAGAAACTCATACGCCTTAAGACTGGTTCAAATCAGATAAGGGTTAGAATAGCTCATTCAATCAGTTTCTCTTACATCAACACAAGGCTGGTTTTTAATTGATACAGAAAAATATCAGCAAATCTCTTCCAGTGCATTTGATCAGAAGAAAACAAATACTTTCATGAAATCTGAAAGAAAAAAGAAAGGATAGCATAATTACATATACAAGTAGGGATGGAACTTCACTTTTATACTTTTCAAGCAGCCACTCTTCACTTAGAAGTAAGGTTGCTCCTTTTCTTTGCTAACTCATTTTCAACAGGAAAGAATAGTTCCACTGAGTTAAAAAAGCCTTTGTGCTAGAGGATTGCTTTTGGCCAGCAGGATGCTCCTCAAATTGTTTGATCTTCCTAAAGACTTCCAAAATGTGACCACAGGACAGTGGAAGACAGGTTTGTGCACCTGAAGGCTTCTGTCTACAACCTTTATCTTACCACTTTTGATTCCTGAACAGAAGTAGCCAGGTTTGTGGCTGAGCCACAAACTCAGCAGTTTTTCCTTATAATTGAATCTGCAAGATTCAGCACATTATGCCATAATCTGGATTTTTTTTGCAGCTAATTTGAGTGCTCCTTGAAAAAGGTAAAGCCATGAATTGAAGGACCTCATACGACAAATAATTATAAACCTGACTGGCTCCCCATAGTGGCAGTAATTACCGTGCTGCCACCATATCCCTTTAGTTTCTAAACCAGCTGGGTCAGGATAATGTCCACACTTCATGCTCTTGGAGGTGAAGAGAACAATACAAGCGCAGTCTGCTTCAAAGGGGAAATAAATGTACCTGTTGGCAGTAAAGGCATTACTTATCAAACACAAGGAAATGAAAATAGACAGTAATAAATATAGACAAGAAGCTAATGAAATTCAACAGTGATAAATAAAGCTAAACACAGTACGAAAAGAAGTCTTCACCAGCAGACCTAAACACAAGAGAAGAGTTTTTGAGATGTACAAGACAGGGAATAAAACCACTTAAAAATTTGAAGTATATAGTCTTGTTACTATATGCCAATGGTAAACTGTTATTGATACAGAAAAGGTAATTGTTAACATGAATAGTCTCTTCTGTATTTAGAAAGCAGCAAGATATTGGTTTATGGGTGATGGTTGATCTTTCCTCTGAGGATGACAAAGAACCTCATAGTCCTTTCTACAGAAAGAGAACATCAGCTTTCTGCTAGAGGAAAAGACTGGGTTTGGGCGGTTGGGGTTTTTTTCATTAAAATGTGCAGGGAACTTGTACCAAGAGTCCCAGAAATGATGGCAGATGACCATCACTGCTCAACTGATACTCACCTCAGAAGACCAGGAAAACTCAGAAACCTGGAGGAGCACTGATGGTTGCTAGTTGAGGGAAGGGTCATGTAGGGAAATCTGAATGTAACTAGCATCCATTCTACAGAAAAAAAAAAAAAATCACCTTAACAAATAAATCTGCGTTTGTTCTTAGACAAAGTCAGAATTGTGATAAAAGAGGTAACTGCAGTGATGAAAAACACATGGACATTGATAAACTCTTCGCTTCAGTCTAACATGATTTATGAAAAAGAATCGGTCCAAATTAAATGGCCTAAAACCTGCTTAACTGACAGGCATAAAAACACTTGAAAAGCAGTTGTTGGTCAAAGCTTTCTCTAGAGTCATTCCACAGGCATTGGTAGCAGGAATAATCTTGAAGGAAATGTGCAAGTCATCGTTCTCATTTACAGTTAGCACCAAGTTTGCCAAAAGAGTAGCGATAGGGCAAGGCAGAGATATGATACGGCCTGGCTTATTCTGCGAGACAGGGCAGTTCACAAAAACATCTCAAAGCAAACACAAAACTCTGTGTTTGGAACTGAAGCGCAGAGGCTGTGCCTAAAGGGAAAAGCAGACAGCCAGGAGCGAGCGGCGTTTCTGGATCACCGGGGCAGGCACCCGGCCTGGGCTCCTGAGGGCACTTGCCCGCCAAGACAATTAAAAGGAAATATAAATGAGGGATGGTGGCAAGAGATGGCAGTGACACCTCCCTACGTAGCCCTGGGGAATCCAGCAACAAAATATTGTTGGACCTCATGCCTATGCTTTACACCGATGTTAAAACTGAATAGGTGAGGGTGTGGATATGAGCCATGGAGTGTTCTGAGTGACGGGTAAGAGAGGTGTCCTTACACCATCTCTCTTAATGAGAGCAGCCTTTTGGGATTATAAATAAGAATTTGGTAAAGCAGCATGATCGGAGTGCCTAAGAATTCCCCTCAGGAATAAAAAAGAGTGCTGAAGGGCTTTTTAATGGAGAAAAAAAGTGCTCTGGCAGAGTAAGCCTGAGACTTAGAAGTCCTAATGGTGACGGGCAGTCAACCACCGGGAGAAAAACCACCACCGGGCTGCTTCACGTTTCGATGCCATCCCGCTGAGAGCAGGTGCCTTCCTAGGGGAGACAAGTCAATTGTGGCCTTGATTCAGAGGCAGCGGGTAGCAAACGCCGGGCCCGGGGGGACGAGCAGGCCGAGGGGACATCCCGCCCCCCTCCCCAGGCCCTGCCCGCTCCCTCCAGCGGGCGGCAGCCGCGGGCCGCGGGCCGAGGCCGCCGCGGGCAGCCTGGCGCCGGGGCGCTTCTCGGGCGGCAGCCGCTGTCCCAGCGGGAAGGCTGCTCCTCCCCGACGAGCAGGAGGGTCCCCGGGCCCGGCCGTCTCCCGAGAAGCGCCGGGCGGCCGCAGCTGCCGAGCGGGAAACCTGCTCGGTGCGAGCGGCTTGTTGCGCCCGCCTCCCAGATCCGCTGCCGGGAGCTGGGGAAGCCGCCGCGGATCATCCCCCGGCACCCGGCGGCCCTCACTGAGCTGGCCCCGGGGGGTGGCTTCAAAGCAGGGGCGGGATGGTGGGGTCCCGTCCCCCCGCCCCGAGAGCCACCTCCCCCGCAGGGGCTGGGGGCCTGCGCCGGAGGTGTGAGGAAAATGGCTGGCTCCCGTGGCTTTCCATGGCGGTCGGAGGCCCAGACGGATGCTGGCCTGGTGTAAGGGACGGTGCTGTTTTAAAATTAATTTCCTTGCTGGTGTTGGAAGCCAAGCCAACATCTTTATTTCGTTTCGGCCCAAGCCAGTGAGAGACTGGTTGATACTGAAAGAAAATCAATCACTTTCCTAGAGAAATCAGAATTACAGATGGCCTATATATAGCCTGTTTTACTTTGCTTAAATGCCGAATTAGAGTGAGGAAGGCTTTCCAAATCCTTCCTCCCCCCGTCCTTTTCAAGTCCCCCCCTCCCCACAAAGCCTAGAGTTTTGTGGGTTCAACACAAAACCGGAACAAAGGAAACACATTGCAGGTGAAATCCTCACATTTTTCAGCCTGTGGAAGTTTTCCCATTGCTATCAGGCTCCAGGAAATCCTCGATAAGGGTCAGGGCAGGATCCGAACCCGCAGGAGATTTTGGCAGCCTCCTCTCTGTTTCCTCCACCAGAAAGAGAAATTCCCCAAATCTCCATCTCAGTCTGGCATGTCCTTTGCATCGACGGGTCATGGAAATTCTTGAAAGTCTTTGAGGCATTTATTTTCTCAGGTTATGCCTACGCGAGGAAAAAGGGATGTATTTCAGTGATAGTAGTTGCTGTCTTATAAAAAGTTAGTTAGAGCAAGCTGTGAACATACGCCATACCTAAGCGGGGTTTCTTTAAAACCCCTGGTTCTCTCATACAGGTTTTTTCTCATCAAGCCAGCATATATGAGAAATGCCAGGTACTAACTATCATGTTTTAAAATCACACCATTTTGCCAATGCAGGCAAAGCCTCAGGGAAATTCTCCCAGATTTTGTTTATCCACGCAGTGCATAAATCTTTTAACCACTCCATTTGCCTGAGGCCACAGGGGGGTTACACACTACACATCAGCACAGGGAACATGCTGTAGCCTTAGGCAATCCGAATTGTTGAAAAAATTGTATGTAAACAGTTATAAACAAGTTTTCAAGATCCCTATTAAATAAGCAATAAACTAATCCTTGCCATACACAGATAGGCACCCATGTCTCAGCTGTTTAAGAGCAAATTGCGTAAGACATAGTGCCTGAAATACCTCAGTCTAAAAGCACCATCATTGTGTTCATGCGAAAATGAAAACAAAGACAACCAAAGACTGGGGAGGCTGATCAGCACAGATAACACTAAAGTACACACAAAATAACTGCAGTTCCCAGTTCTTGGTGGCAACCACATTTGTTTCTCATTTTCAAAGAAAGCATACCTGTACCTTGTCATATCATTTCTGCCAATTCAGTTTCTAGGTGCTCTTGTTAAAAAACTCCTAAATGACACCAGTTTAAATTACTAGCCCCAGACCCAGGAAATTAAATTCTACCCCGAGTGCGCAGCCATGAGTAACTTTTTCCCGCTCCCAAGCTGAGAGCTAAACAAAAGGGCTCTAGACATACACATTTTCTGACCCAAGGAGAGAGGCCAGAGAAGAGAACAAAATACAACCACACATAAACTTGGAAAATGTGCTTAACTAATAGGAGAGATAGCCATCCACTGCTGACAATTGTCCTGACCCAATCCTGACTCTCAGCACTGCACAGTTGGTAAGACAGCCACGCTGCCCCACATAGTAGCTGCACCCGCTCCCAGCTTATGGTTCTGGCCTGGATGCATCCTGGTGCTCCAGGGGTTGGTATTTAGGCCCTGGCAACGCTCCTGCTCCAGGCAGCGGCCTCAGCACTGGCCGGTACAGTGGCCACCGTCGCTGCCTACTGCCAGCTGCCTGCAAGCCACCGCTCTGCTGCCCACCCCAGCCACTGTGGTCCCGGCAGCCCACTCCCTGTTCTGCCTCCCCAGTCTCTTTGACTCTTCTGGGACATTACAGGTCCAAGGGTACCACAAGTCTCTTTTCTTAACAGAGAAATGAATGGTGAACAGGATCCACATCTGGCCCCTATAAGCAAAGAAAGACATCCTTATTTTATTTTAATTTTTTTCTCCCTCTCTCCTGTCTTGCTTGCCCAGGGCTCCTTCATCTCAAGCATCAAAGCCGCACAGGTACACACGTCTTGGCCCTCTATCATTAAATACAAATATAGCCCTACCACCACCAGACCTTTATTTTAATGGGATAGCTGTAAACCAAAAGCCGCAAACAGGTGTCAACTGAGACGCACCCCACTCCACTCAGCTGCTCACACGGCCTTTCTGCTGGAGAGAGAAGATCTGAGAGGAGCTTGCCTTCCCCTTGCAGGTGGCTGCCGCGAGTGAGCCCCTTCTGCGCTCTCTGGCCACTGGGATCTCGTTAGAAATGGCACGGCCGAACCTGCAGAGGACATAAGTTAAACACAGAAATATTTTTTGTATTTGCCAATGTATTTGTAATATACAGAAATGCCAAGGAATTTTCTGAACATCACTGAGACTGTTCAAAGAGTAAATAGTAAGCCATGTATTGTATAGTAAACTAAATGAATAATAAACTGTTCTCTGCTTCTCGTCACTTTGGGGAAAATCAGAAGACTGCAATGGGCAGAAAAGAGGAACCAGTGGACTACTGCTATCCGGGCACTTGCGCAAACTACAATGAAGTCAAATCTACAGATATTATCAGTTTCCTTCACTCCAACAGAAGAACCATGTATGATAAGTTTTCTGGTTTCAACTCCCCCTCCTCCCCCAGTTTTTGTTTTTAATAAAGAGTATTTGTGCCAAGACTGAAAAATGCGACAGATCCCTATCTCAAGTTCCAGAAGAGTTACTTTAAATTTATTGTATTACTGAAGAAACAGAATGTAAACAAGTAACTGAAGACCACTGCCTGTCTGGGTAAGTCTGGAGCACTCCTGCTAGCCAGTAAAGTTACTGCTTTCCACCAGTTTTGCACTACCTTTGTCAGCAGAATAGCCAAGCTGTTTCTGGGCTATGTTAAGTAATCTGATGAACGCCTATAAGCTTGAGTCTATCTGGGCTCGTTACCTCTGGCGAAGTCCCAATGCTTTCTGAGCATCTGATGCTGATACCCACTGCTCTGAAATCCAGGAAGGCTTATTAGCTCACTGCTCAACCAGGCAGACAGCATGCAGCACCTCGGGGATGTGAACTGCTTCAGGGTTACTGTGATAGCAGGATAAGGGAACTATGGGCAACACAGCAATCAGTAGAGGAGATAAGGAAGATAAGAGATGGGGAGAGAGACTGTCAGCTTTTGTCTCACAACATTTAGTAGCTTCGGAAAACGCTCTACCACTGAAACACAGCGGTGAGTGCGTGGTGTGCAGATGCCCAGTGGCAGAGTCAGGTCCGTTCAGCTGGAGCCCATTTGCTCTGGATCAGTGCTGGTCCCACTGGACCCGTGCTGACACCAGGAGAACTCCTTAGGTATCTCCCTCCTGCTCCCAGGTCCCTCGCTATCCAGGAAGCTTACTTGTCAATGTGCAGGCCCTCATAAGCACCCAGAAGTGGTTTGAGTCTGACATCGTGCCCAAGTTGACAAGCCATCCTGAGACCCACAGCTGTGGGAAACATAGACGATGCAAACAGTCAAAGGTCCTGCAGGATCTGTGAGTCTGAGCTCCATGCTTTATTAAAGCACCAATGCTAATGACAGATCATCTCCG
Source organism: Ciconia boyciana (assembly GCF_034638445.1). Classification (NCBI taxonomy): domain Eukaryota; kingdom Metazoa; phylum Chordata; class Aves; order Ciconiiformes; family Ciconiidae; genus Ciconia; species Ciconia boyciana. Next base: position 67,726,588 of record NC_132935.1, read on the forward strand.
TCCTAGAAATGTTACAGCCACGACCACTAGATGCAGGGCCAAACCAGCTCTACACTGCCTTCCTTCTCTTGCCATGCATCGGTACCCTCACCCAAAGAATGTACCAACTGTCTACGCAGGAAGCATAAGGGCACTTCCCATTCCATCAAGAAAACTGGGGTCAGGATGTTCAAACCCTACCTAAACAATATACCTCACAGGATTGCCCCAGTTCTCCTCCCTTCCACCAGATATCACTGTAGCTTCACTGCTCCGCTGGCATCCCCAATGTACAGTTCTGAAATGACTGTCTCCAGACTTTCTTCCTTGATACCATTTTTGCAGAAGATGTCTGTCCCAGAGGCCTGAGAACAATTTCTGCACCTGAGAGGTTTGTCAGATGCACATAGGTATCCAGTCTACAGCCGTAGCTAAAGGGCTCTTCCTTTGCACTGCGGACTTGGGGCAATTCCTGGAGGAAGGATTGTGAAGGACTAATCTCTGGAATACCGTTGGGCTCCACTCTCTTTTCCACCCTTTTTGATACATCAGCAAAGCTATTGCAAAGAAAACTGCTGGGGATATTTGACTCTTTGACCACTGTACACAGAATTACTGTTGTGCTGTTGGTAATACTTAGATTTTCACAATAAATTCCTTGCTTTTAGGTTTATGGAGTGTGTCAACAGTGCAACTAATAATCAAGAGAGAGACATCAGGCATCAAATGAAATGAATGCACTCAGCAATGAGAATGGTGTGTATCATACTGGATACCACAAAAACCACAGGAGAAATGTACTAAGGGAAAGGCTGACGCACTTGTCACAGGAATACTCTACATATCTCTGTCTCTCCATCTCCATTCCTTTGGAGTACTAAGAAAGCCAGGCTTCATTGACTTTGAACTTGGACAGAAAAATAAGCAGGCTGACTCATCAGAGAATTGGTTTGTCCTTTCTCATGCAGTATAGTTCTGGGTAACTGAGGACAATCCAGACAGCATGGGTAGAAATTCTGTCTTTTGACAGGAAGTTAATTAGTACCTAATTGTTCATTAGCAAAACAAGGGGATAGCAAGCTATACTTAACTGAAATAAAAAGACACTTTTAAACTATGATTCTGCAAATAATTTATTGTAGTGACAGAAACATTTGACTTACACAGACAGAGTGAGTATTCTAATTTTTAAATAAATTTTATTGTCTCTTTTTCACAGAATCATAGATCACAACAGATCACAGAAGGGCTGAGGTGGGAAGATGGCCTCTGGAGGTCAGCTGGGCCAACCCCCCTGCTCAAGCAGGGTCACCTAGAGCTGGTTGCCCAGGACCGTGTCCAGATGTATTCCAAATATCTGCAGGGGTGGATGCTCCACAACCTCTCTGGGCAACCTGTGCCAGTGCTCAGTCACCCTCACAGTAAAAAAGTCTTTCCTGGTGTTCAGAGGGAACCTCCTGTGTTTCAGTTTATGCCCATTGCCCCTGGTCCTGTCGCTGGGCACCACTGAAAAGAGCCTGGCTCTTCTTTGCACCCTCCTTTCAGGTATTTATATACATTGATAAGATTCCCCCTTTTTCATATATGTCTTCATTCCCTTTCAATATAAGATACTGTGTATCATCTAAATATAGTCAAAGAAACACTGAATTGAAAAGCTGGAGACGCTAACTTCAGCACTAAGTCCACAGAGCATGTATGAATGGGCATTAGAGACGATCAAAATCTATGAACAGTGTGAAATCAATGATGATCCATTTGTGCTTTGAAAATATTTGTCCTTCACTCAAATGCTATACTGGAAAAGAATAAAGAACTGATTCAGAAAATGAACACAACAGTGAAACTTGTAAGCCACTCTAAGTCAGCATATTAAGAAATTAGCACATCGTATCACAAGGTGTAATCAATAAATCATGTGCCAGGTGTAGTTATTCAACTTGTCAAGTTGCATTTATAGACAGAGATGTCCACATTGTTTGGGGTTTCATTTCTGCACTCTTTCACCTTCTTAAAGCAGATAAAAGTTTTGCCAATTTAGGGGTATAATCATTTTGACAAAATAAACTCCCTCCAATGGCTAGTAAAATAAAGTATTGGAAAGAACAAAAAGAGCAGAAAAATGCTTTTGCTATCACTTGTACTTTTTCTGAAGAAACATGCTTGGGAATTTCATTGCTGCTGCTAAGTATTAGTGAATATTTTAACAATCTGAAAAGACGAGTTACGTTTGGGCTGTCCCAAAACCCTGTAAACAAAGGAATCTTTGGTGCATAAAAGTTCTGCTGGCAAGCGGCTTGTGGCAGATGCCTTGTTCTTCCTGCATAGCAGGAAAACTTTCTGCCCCAGTGAGACAAGCCTGAAGCCTTGGACTAAGGAGGCTCAGTAGATGAACAGCAACACAGTCGTGCCTCAAACCCTCTCCTTTGGCTGTGAGGACAGCGGGGGATGACTTCTGGAATGAGACCACTTACATTCTTCCTACACTGTCTGTCAGGGTAGGACTAGTGGATAAGAGGCATGTGAAGAGAGTACTCAAAGCCCCAGCGGTGACTCAGAAACGACAGTGTTCCAGTTGGCATGCGAGAGGGACTGCTTGACATGATTCCTCATTTTTTTGTCTCACTGCAGTGGGAGGAGGCCTACGCTGGGACTGGCAGAGGAACAGTCCACTCCTTTTCCTAGGCAAAGATCAGAGCCATCTGTCCTTACTCCAGAGAGGATCACAAGAAAGAAGTTGGCTACTGGAAGGGGAAAGAGCTCTTTTCTACGCAAGACTTCAGTTCCTACATGACACAAGCATTTGTGAAGAGGTTAAGAAAGACTGCAGGTGCTGTAGAGGAAAAACAGCAAAACTGAAGAACATAGAGGTTAGCTGAGGAGCAAGACACACTTAGAGATGCTGGCAGAAGTCTGCAGGTTTCCAAAGCTGGTTAACGTGTGTCTGCAATCTGCCCAGATCTCATGGTGTAGCTACATTTTAAAAACAGGGGATGAGGAAACGGTGGAAGTCTTACAGGCCCATCTTTTGCAATGCACAGTGAATGTGTCCCTCTCCTCCTTCCCCACTCCCAAACATCATTAGTGAAGGTAAGACTACCAGTGGCAGCAGCAAGAAGTGCCAGTTCCAGCCACAGTCCTTCTCCATACTGGGAAATGAAGTCTTGAAGGTGGAAAGCTTCCAGACTGCTGCAGAACACCACCAGAAATCACCATTGCTTCATTTTTTCTTCCTGCTGAGACTCGTCATCCTTAAAGCTATGGGGAGTGCTATTGCACAAGGCTGGCATTGCTAAGGCAAGAAAATTTCCTGACTATGATGACTGCCACTGACACAATCTGCAGAGCTCTTCATTGAAATATGGCTCAGGATATTCTACTGCAGCTCCACTACCCTAGACAGCTTTGCCAGGCTGTTTTAATTAATCTTGTCACTCCTTGGTGTACTAGCCCCTAACATAATGAATGAACAGGAATTAACACAGAGCAACGAGCAGATTGCGGCTGTCTAATTTAAAAGAGGGTGCTATATCTTACTCTGCAGAGTTTTTATGGAAAAATTCATGGTTAGGTCATTCTGAAAAAATCCTATAACCTTTGAAGGGAGAGAAATGACATACAGAGTTGAGCTCTGGTTTGGGACAAACATGTACTTTGCCTTCTCTCCAAAGATTTGAGTGTAGCAGAACTGGATGTTTTGAAAGGCTGCAAAGTATCCACACCCCTTTATTAAAGATAGATCTGAGCAATTAATTTCTGTATTGATTAGATTTTTAGAATTCTCATGTTCCCCAGCCCATGTTACTTCCAAGGAAACATAATTAAACTGCTTTGTTGCTCCTGTTTTATCTGCTTTCCACTGAAGAACTGAGCCATGCTGGACAAACATCATCCAGCCCATCTTGCCACATGAGAGTGCTGGTTTCGGATAAGAGGCTACTAGTGAACTGAAGCAGTGTCTAGTTTTAAACACAATACTTCAAGTAAAAAAGACCCCCAAAAGTGAATCCAAGTAGGGCAACAAGAGTGATCAGAGTTTTAGAAATAATGATGTCTGGCAAAAGACAGGAGACAGGCTTTTTTCTGTTTTCCTCTCTTTTCTAGAAAGAACTTATTAAATCATACATATTAGAATGGAATGGTGATTACTTACTACTAACCTCTGCTGGGAAAAGGACAAGAATAAATGGACTTGCTTTGCAGAAAATAATAATGGGAAAGTTTTTAATAGGATATTGAAGCACTTGAACAGGATACCAAAGGAATTTCTGGAATCTCACTGGGAACTCTTTATTCTTCAGTTCAACATCCGTCTGTTGTCTGTCTGTGGTCTACATACTACTGGTAATGTCTCAGTGCAGGGTTTTGACCTAGAGAGGACAATCTTGTTAGACCCTGCAACTCACATCTATAGAGTGATTTGGCCCATCCACAGCAGATATAGTGATAAAGAATGGCCTTAAAGAAAACAGCTCTGATCACTGGTCTTCTAAACAGCTTTGATCACTTACTTTCCACCCATTCTCCCTTACTCTTCTCCAAGCTTTCACTGTTTTAATCCTTCTCTTCCTTGGCTACCCAAGAAAGAAGAAAGACGGTGAATTGTAAGAACAGTACATACCATCTGCAGGCAGAAGTAAGTGATGCATGTTACGGACCAGGAGTTTAGAAGGCGGTTGCACACTTCCATCTGCAGCAGGGGAGGTTCAAGTGTGAAATGAAGCCGTCTCTTCACTGACATTCACAGCTGAACAAAACAAGCATGACACATGAAATGACACAATCATGAATTGCTCTTTTCAGAACTGTAGAGTATTCCTACTTCCCTCTTTGAGGCTTCGATAGTTATGTGCCTGCTACATCCCTCTCCCCACCACAGATCACAGTTTCCCAGAAAAAGCAATGCAAAGAGAGGAGAGCATGGCTGGTTTCCTTTCCCTGGTCAACTAATACTGGAGGAAAAGGAGATGAGCAGTATTTCCCTTTCCTAGCTGGAGTACCTGTTGGGGAACAACTGGTAGATGGGTACAAGGGGTGCCACTTTCTCCTTTCAATAGCCGGTAAGAAGTTGCTTAGCAGATTGGAGTTCTCTCCAATATATATATATATATATATTCCCTCTGTGTTGATATATATCAGCACTTCTGAGCTGTCAGAGATGAAAGATCACTCTGGTACCATACTTTATTGGTGAACTGTGAAAATCTGTTTGTCATTCTAAAAGTGTTGGTCAAAAAATAGGAATCTCAAATGAGATTGCTCAAATGACTTATATTGAATTTTCTAGAAGCATATTTCCCCTGAGTTGCACAGAATAGCCTTATAAGACAAAGACTAGAAAAAGATTAAAAACTACATTGTTCGCTATCCCTCACTAACTATATCTGTCCTCAAAAGTTACAAGAATGTGAATAACATTAGCAGATCATGCTGGAGTGGGAGAGGAAGAGGGAGATGGGATGCACCATATCATTTTACCCAGTCAGAATCGTGGTTCAATTGCTTAGAATACGGCAAAAGCACAAGTCACTGTGACAATATTGTAAGCACTTAGTGTGATCTTCTCCTAATACTAGCTTCTTGCACTAAGAGCCTAAAACAAAACCAGAGCCTGCATGTGGCTTTCTGTTCTTAAACCTACAGGATGTGCCTCTTGAAAGTGCAGGCAAAGAACAACATAAGCAAAAGTTCTGAAAGTTCAAAACTATCAATATAGTTTGCAAAAATAGCGTTATTGCATGCTTCTCACCATTGATATAAATCTGTGACCACAATGTTAAGTTCTGCATCACCAACCAACTTTTTATATGAACCTTTTTGCCAGGCAATGATTAACTGTAAAAGGGACTGGATTCAATTTCCAGGCATACATACCAAAATGCTTAAGAAAGATGCCTTGATCTCCTCACCCTCAAACCAGGAAAATTTATCTGCACATCTGGGCACTCAAAAGCAAGCAAAGACTCTCCAGTTGCAAAATGTGACGCATAGAGGAGATCTAAAGAGAACTCCTGAGGAAAGACAGTGCAAGAAAACTTTAACTAGCAGAGTCTTAGTGAATGGTAGATGAGCTTCTCACGCCGCAGTGACTCTGGCAATAGTCCTGATGTAGTTCTCCAACTCCTATAAAAGACAGAGAGAGCCAGCTACAACCTCTTTTCTGATTATGCCCCTGTCTAAGTATCCAGGACTGGAGTCCAACTGCTGCCCAAGGTGATCTCTTGCCTCAGAGGGATACGCAAATCTGCCCCATCCATAGGGGCAATTGCAGTAGGGTCCTCAAGTTCTGGCTAGCGAGTTTGTAAAGGGCTGCTGTTCTGCAGATGCCTCTTGCTTCAGGGCATGGCAGTGCCTGTTGCCGCTGTGCTTCATGGGAGGAATGAGACAGGGGAGATAAATGTGAAGGATGCTACTGCCTCTGGGGTCAAAGTGAGCAGATGCTACTGATCCACCTTAATGTTCTGGTACAGCCAAGTTTTTGTCTTGCTGCACTTGCACACTCTAGGACTCAACAGGCACACCCTGGCAAATACATCTGACGTTTTTCATCTAGTCCTGGTCATCATGCTCCAACTGATGCCTGCCCCTGGGGTAGTGACGATGCAGACAGTCCTGTATCAAGGCAGAAGCTTATACTCTGTGGTATTGCCACTGTAATGCTTGTGTAGGGCTGCAGATGTGACATTACAGCATGGAATAAAGATCAAGGATTTGAAAGTGGCCAACAACAGCACTTGAGGCAAACACCACTCTTGGCAAGGCTCCTGTCATGTCTCCCAGCTCTGAAATTGGACAGGATTGTTGGCATGGTACACTCATTCAGACCCACACATTTAGCACGGCCAACAGTAGAGAGGTTGATGACAGACGACAAGTGCCAAGGAAACAAGATTGATGACTCCTCCTGAAAGAGTGCAGCAGATAGCTGAAGCCTGACAAGACTTTGCAGAAATGGAGATGGCACCCCATCCTCTCGCTCCACCACCAGCCAGCCTCCTTCCCCTGAGAACGCTTTCCCTGTCAGCAACGCTTCAGAGAAGATGGTAAAAACCACTCTGTGCCTGAGGTTGATATGCTGATTTCAAAGCTCCAAAGAGGCAGAAAAATTCCCTTAGGATTCCCTAAGGGAAAGACTAAATGTTTATTCTTTCCCCTCGGGGACTCTGTTTTTTACTGGAATATCAGGATTAGCACACTGGTGAAAAAGACTGAATGCAAGCCCTTGCCCAGCCTGCTACATATGTCATCTCAGTTTGGTTTTTGCCTCGTCTTCATTTTTTTGGGGTAAAAAATCTGCCTCTTGTGAGCTTAGAGAAGGGATAGCAATCCACCCCAACTCAAGGGGGGAGTATATGGGGAAAGCAAGGGACAAGGCCAGATTGGCCAGAGCTGGAGAAACAAGTGTAAAGGTCTAGTGCCATCCAGTTCAGCTGACCTGTCACACCAAAACTCTAAAGCTTCATTGGTTTTGATATAACAATTTCAAGATATTCAACAATGAGACCTGCTAATACTACTTATCCTGTCTTTACAAAAGGATTGCCAAAATTTTGCTCGAATATCTAATGTGTCTACCAAGGAAATAAGGTAATTCCTTAATTGAATGTATTAAATGTGTTTTATAGTTATCCACAAAATCTAGAAGTATTTAATATCTAAAGGAAACCCCCACCTTATCCCCCCTTACACTCCCTGGAATCAATCAACTCGATTCCTGTAGCACTGCATCTCCCCTGCGTTAGCTTCCTAACCTGGCCAGCACTTCTCTCGTGGTGCTGCGTACTTGGCTTTCATAGGCCATCCCGACCCACCATGAACCCTATCACAGAAACATTTGAGAGGAGAGCACTGCATAGCTGAGGATTTGTCTCCTACAATGTACATATTGGATTTTGATCACAGAAGAAATCACTTCAGAAAAAGATTGTGAATTTTCAGTATGTATCTTGGCAGAGCATTTTTTGATAGTAAAGTTATCAAGCACTATCTCAAGTCCTCCATAAATCACAGCGAAGAAGATGGCAAAGGCACAATGAAGCAACGCTTTGGCTGCGTCTTCTCCATGGAGCCTTGTACTGACAAACACAGCTTTGTGCCTGTTCCTGAAACATACTGACCTGCTGAGTTAAAGGGAGACCAAACTTCTGGCTTGTCTGTGGGAAAGGGGGGCCTCTGGGACAAACTGCAGGATTTCTCAAAGGTGTCTCTAGGGCAAGGAAGAGGCAAAGGAGGAGACAGAGAATGAAAGGCCAAGGATGACAGCAGAGGGAGGTGAAAATATTAAACTTGCCAGATGACCTAGCAGAAGAGGGACTGGAAGTGCTTGAATGGGATGTGGCTGTTACAAATGCCAGTTGATACAGAGGTGACATGGCACCTTGCAAAGGTGAACAACCAAACTCCATGAGGACAGGTTCTGTCAAAATTTCTGCCTGCTTCCTATCTTCTAAGCTACAGGGTTCCCAAACCTTATTTCTATCAGCACGTGATTAAACCACTACCAGGTATTGTGCTGGCAAGACTCACCTGTCTCAATTCTTCCCTTCCTGAGGGAGCAAAGTGCCTTTAGATCTAAAAGTTGGGTTGCTGTCTTCTTGCAACAACCCTGAGAAAGGCAGTCTACTCCAGTAACTTTGACTTCATTGTGGTCAAGATGTTATCTCAATTTCTCCCTTTTCCTTAATTTGAACTTTTACTATTAGCCCAGTAATATATATAATATATATTTTTTATATATATGTTTATATATATAGTATTTGCACACTTGTTTGCACACTTGGTAACACCTATACTTTGTACTTAGTCATGTACAAAGTTATGTCCATTAAATACCTACAGCCAAACTATTTCCTGAGGGAACACAAGAGACAGTACTGCCTCCCCTCACCAGGATGAATAATTTAAACTCTATGGTGGGACAGGCAAGAAGCTGTTGAGTCGTGGAGAACTTTCCTTCTTTGTACCACTAGCCATATGCAACCCATCTGTCCCCCAGCCACTCCACAAGGAACCTGGTAGGTCCAGGCACTCAAACCGGACATCAAATTGCAGTTTATGGTAGTCAACATTTTAAATTCAATGAAAATACAAAAATGTGCCCAGATCTACCCTCCCATTCCTCACCATGCGCACACACAAGTATGCACAATTGGCAAGTGCTATTCTGCCAGTTTAAAATTCATAAGGCCATCCAGAGCATGAAAAAACAATTGCTCTACATCTCTGTCCTCCACAGCAGAAGTCCACTGTGCCCTGTCCTCATCTTATGGGCTGCTGCTCTTTGGGAAGAGGCAGCTTCAGGCCACTCCAAGTATCTCAAGGAGCTCTCCACAGCGGGACTGGAGCTGAGCTAAGGGTGTCCCTGCCCGGCACTGCCTTTTTGCTCATCCACATCACAGCCTGGCACCCGTTCCCATATTATGCTGCTTCATATGCCAGAGGCTCCTTTAGGAAACAGCTTCGTTTGTCCTTTCTAGGTGGTCTCTAATCGGGGGCTGTAGAGAGGGAGCAGGGTGAGCAGAGGAAGAAAGTCAGTGATGGGGCACTGTGGGGTCGGTGCTAGCTGGCCACCCATGCTCCTGATGCCTGCACTGTCCAAGCAAGTTGTGTGCAGGGGTGAGATGGACTGGCACAGCTTCATATCAGATCTGTGAGCTTTTACCTGATAGAAGAAATACCCTCTATCTTATACAGGACTCAGAAGAAGATCAGGACAATGCCCCTTTTCACTGTGGTTGGTTTTTCCCCCTTTGATTTGAGCTTAGCCTCTTTAGCAGTCCTAGTCCTCTACTGGGAAAGCTCCAGAACGGTCTGATGAATGTGCAGTTCCCGCTTTACCAGTCAATGCACCAGTCAGAGGAAGGTAGCAGGCAATTTTCTGAAAGAGAATATCATTGCCATACTGTCATAACTCTGAGCCCAAGGTCAAAGAAAGAAGCATTGGGTACTTCCCTGTTGCTGTGTCCCTCAGGATGAAACATTTCTGATACTTCCCAGAGAAAGTGCTACACACAAACAATTATAAAAGCTCACGGGCTGTGCTACATATCAGATTCTTCATATATGTGTCAATAAAAACCTTCCCTTCTCTGAGCTATCTATAGCTGTAAACAGAAATCCACATATTAATACAGTGATATTTCCTCTGCACATAAATCCTAAGTATTGTAACAACTTTTCTGTTTGCACAGCTTTTAATTCAGTTATAGAGCTGTGTAGCAAGCATGTTTTCTATTCATTGAAGTCAGTTATTACAAATACATCTTTATAATAACACATATGTTATCTAAATGCATTTTGCTTTGGGCTTCAAAATCTAGGTTTCAGGTTGCATGCACCCCAAATTTCCATAACTACAGGGTAAGAAAGTATACTAGTGTCTTTCAAGTTAGACATCTGTTTAGAATGTTTTGTGGCCATGCTAAGTCTTAAATCAATTTGGTTATAAAAACAAATATTCTTTACAGTATTAAAATAAAAGAATGGGGATAATTTATTGCTTGTTTTTAGCAACTGACTTGTCTGAGGGAAGATGGACCATATGGAATGAACTGACTTAAAAATTCCCTGACACGATGCAGATAGATAGTTATTGATTTTTATAGCCAATAATGACCTGTAAGGGCTCTGCTCTGCTGTTTCCCTGTTGCTTTAGCACCCTCTTTTAATACTTAAGGAAATAAAGTCCGTTTAGCTGTCTGTATGCCTTCTCACAGTAAATGAATATATGACAAATCATATTTTGGTATCTCATAATGTGCTGTTATAAATATTTCCTTACAATTTTCTTTCTGCTTACTCCCTTTCGGAAAATACAGTTAGAATTTAGATTTCTAAACATCCTTTCTTCTTTCTCCAGTTTCTAATGGGTGAGCTAAACATTTATCTTGCATTTTGCTGCAATTCAGAGGTTCATATGGACATCTAGGTAAGAAAGGTCAGAGGAATTGCTAGAAACAGAATTGGAGCACACAGAAGCATGCAAAAAGTGCCACAGAAGGATGCAAGCAGTATCTTGTTATAAGCACTCATTCTTCTTTTGAGCTCTCTGCATTTATTTTAAAATACTTTCTTTTTCTTTTTCATCTCCCTTTCTCCAGTGGCGTGTAAAGGTGGTTCTGTTACCCCGGCACCCACCTACAGTTTCTGGGCTAGACACCAGGTCCCACCCCTGGCCGAAGCCAACCTTCCCCATGGTGGGGAAGTGACGACAAAAGTGACCGAGTTTCAATACGGAGGTCACTGCCACTTCCAGGGTGCTGTTATATCTGTGGTCACACATCTACCACTACTCCAGGCAGCAGTGAGCAGTGGTTTCAGCCTTCTGTCCCCCACGGCTCCCAGACTGGCTTCTCGCTGAGCAAGGAAGCAAGCCGCAGCCCCTGCATGCAGGCAGCAGCAGCAGCAGCACACCAACTGAAGTTCCTCTTTCCTGCTCTGCAGCATTCAGAAGCCTTCACTGAAACATCAGCACAACTGCCTTTACTAACCTACAGCCCTCTGAGGAGTAAGAAGAGGAAAATGGAAGCAAAAGTAGCTCAGATGATGGAATTTTTGTTGCCGTGTAACACAGTTGATGAGATTAATAGAGACAACCCTTAGAAGTATGCAAGTGTAGAGAGCTATCCAGTATCAGTTAAACACATCTTGAAAAATTAAAAAAAAAATACCAACTGGTCATCACGATGCTTTTTTGAGCTGTGATTTGACTTCTTCTGCATTTATTATGGGCAGTTGGTTGAATCAGGGACTAAATACGGAGAGAGAACGGCTTGCAGTTTAACAAGAATGTTATCCAAACATCTTACACGTCTTTTTTTCTTTTTTTTCCCTTAAATAGGATATGATAGTTCTGAAAAATTCTATTCAAAGAAAGGAAGGTAATTTGAAATTGCTAGCTCTGGCAATCTGGAGACCTACTATATTTCAATCACTTTGTACTTTAAGAGTTTATAAAAGCAGTATGGAAAGAATAAGAAGACACCAGTGTTGCTTCATGAGGAAATGCTTGTGTTTATGAGAATATTAAGAATGTCTGTCTCTTTTTTCAAATAGTGTGTGTCATTTAAAACATCAAGAAGAAAATTATATTAGCTTCCAGCTCCCCGCTAGTTTCCTGCACAAGATCACCTCCCTTCCCGGTAGTCTAAAAATAATAGGAAATATTAAAAAATGAGCAAAAGGATACAGTTGAGAAGCCAGTTACATCTGAAAAGCAATATTACTAGAGATAAAATGGATGTTCTGAGTGTTTAGGGGCTTAAAGTAATGACGACCATAAGAAGACAGATGAAGACTAAAGTCTGTAATTCCTTTCCAGAAGTGAAATGAGGTTATGTGAGAAATTGATGGCATGTGGTCTTGAAAACGAAGGTGTGCATGAGAGTCTAGGTTCAGTATTTGAACCTTTGAATGAACACACTTGCATTTTCCACCAAGTAGAGGGAGTTTGAGGAGAAAGCAGACTGATATTTCAAAGTTTCCGGTTTGAAATCCCCTGCAGGCACAGATTTACTAAGTGGATGAAGGGACTATAAGCCACATAGTAGCACTATCCAGAACCTGCTTTCCTGGTCACATAACGCAGTTGAGACTGCAGGGGTCTGTAGCCTCCTACTCTCTGTGCACTGCAACTACAGCCATTTCTGTGCCTCTACGTATAGGTGCGTGTTTGTGCATAGGATAGACAATCACTATAGATGATCACACTTCTAATATAAAATCAGTATGTCGTGATAGCCTTGGTCTCAGCCCTGTGAAATACTGAGCTTTACCTCCAGTCCTGCAAAGCATCTAGATGCATGCTTGAACTTAAATGCTTATGCCCGTGGTTAAATGCTTTGACAGCTCAGGTCCCGATTCCTCCACATTCCCCTGCAGGAGGGAGCAGAGGAGGAGTAAGGAGGGCGCTGACCCCCTGCCTCTACGGTGAGTGATGGAACTTGCTGTTCCATTTACAGTTCCATTTTAAAAATAGATGCTGGGCAAGTAAGCAATTAAAATTCAAGAAGGAAAGCAGAACTATCTGGCAGTTGTTCAGTAAGCCTAACTTGTATAAAAAAGATCTACACATAGCTGGTATAAGTATAAACAGTCAGCAGCATGAGATTATGAAAAACAATTCTTGCCTGGCAAATGTAATTACTTTTAACAAAATTTAAAAACCAGGGAGTGAAGAGAACACAGCACAAATATTCTGTCGGCAGGCTGGGTCGTTCAGCTGTACATGAAATAAGCTCCCATAAAACATCTGAACCATCGTCTTCGGACGTATCGATGCAGACAGGTGCAAAAGGATCCAAATTCCAAGCTGGACATATGCTAGCTCGGCCCCGTTCCCAGTCAAACGAACTCGGTAAGAGATTTGGTAGAGTGGCCTGAACACCACGTGGTGACACCGCTTCTAAATAAGAGCTGGTTCATGCCTGGTCAATGAGCTCAGACGTGTCTTCACACACCAAGACACCTCCTAGCTCCTCGCTCTCCTCCGTGGCATTTCGTTCACCAGGAGAAGCAATGAACAATAGTTGTCCCATGACTGTCTCACCATTATCCAGCACTTTCTGGGCTCCACCTCTCCCCCCCCCCAATTCTCTTCTGGGTAAATCACTCCCTGTCAATGGCCTGGCAGCAGAAGCACCATTGTTCCATCTAGTGGAGAGCTATTCAGTGTTGATGGCCTTTGATTTCTCTTTCCAAACATAGGCCTCGCCTCTGCCAGATAGGATTTTGCTGGTAGGGTTATGCTGGCAAATCCTCCTGACATAAGCACAGTCTGTAGTCCCCGAAGATTTATCATGGCCCGAATTGGTCTAACTTACATCAATTCTGTGAATATAATAAGTGCAGACAATACCAAAGCCTCTCAGAAAACGTCCGATATAAAATAGATACACTAATTTACTGTGAAGGTTACAATCGTAAATAGCATTCAGAAGAAAAGTAAATAATGGCATTCATAGTTTGGCACAGACATGCTGCCAATGTGTCACATCCTGACGGATTGGGGATATGTCTGTGTCAAACTATGAATTCTGTTTTTGCTTTTTGAATGCCGTTTACAATTGCAACTGTCCATGTGGATTATTGCATCTATTTTTATAGCCAAGGCTCTGTCTGGGAAGATGTAACAGAGCAATCAACAACACCGACTGGTTCTATTTTGCTGGAACAATAGTGTTCCTGCGAGCTGGGCTCTTCAATCTTCACGGGCAGGACAGGAGCGCTGGGCTTCCCCTCATCTTGAAGAACATGGGCAAATGAGGGATGGAAGCTTATTATGCGGGTACCTTTGTCAAAGTGAGGTCTCCCTGCTAAAAGCAAGACAGAGCGGTCAAGCCAAAGACTTAACAGTGATTGTGAGGTCAGGTGGTGGGGCACTGCAGAGAGGTACAGCTCTGAACTGCTGGGGAAGCTGGGAAGCCACACAATTGCAACCACAGAGACCTACCATGGAGCTGGTGCCACCCTCCTCACTGCTGACCAGGGCGAGAGGGGAGAAGGGAAGGCTCAGGTACTCTCTAACACTCCTGTTCCTCTCCACTCCTTCCCCAGTAAATTTATGCCCAGGCACTGCATTTTCATTCAATTTGTACCAAAAGCAACCTGAAAGTAAAGCTTCATATGGACAAAACATGTATTAGATCATTCAGACTAGATACAAGGAAGAAATTTTTTATGATGAGGGTGGTGAAACACTGGCACAGGTTGCCCAGGGAGGTGGTAGATGTTCCATCCCTGGAAGCATTCAAGGTCAGGTTGGACAGGGCTCTGAGCAACCCGATCTAGTTGAAGACGTCCCTGCTCATTGCAGGGGGCTTGGACTGGATGACCTTTAAAGGTCCCTTGCAACCCAAACTATTCTGTGATTAACAAAAGCGGAGTTCTTTGCTTTCCCATACATTATTCCTGCCACCTGTATCTTGATAATTGGGCTTTCCCGGAAGGATTGCCCATGGATATAGAGCTAAGCCACCTGGGGCCTGAGAAGCTGCAGCACTGCATCTGGGGCGAAGGCAGGCGGTGCCGGGCTCTGCTCTCTGAAGGTGATACCTGCCACAGCATCTGCATCCGAGGGGACACCTTGGCAGGCCAGGGCTGAGGAGCAGCAGGCAGTTCCTCCCCACAGCAGCCAGTCCCAGAAGTCTGCTGGGGGTTCAGCGTTCGGATCTCCTCACTAAGGACTGGCATCCCACCAGGGAGAGGACTGTTTTTCACTTTGTTACCTTGGACTTTCCGCATCAGCCTGCTCTGGTTTTGTCTGTCCTGTCCTGAAGCCTCCCATGCAAGAGCCGCTTTAGGTACTTGTCAAACACGTGCATCTAACGCCGCTTGCAAAAGGCCTCGCTGCTTGACTGGGATGCGCTGGCACTTCCAGGACAAACCAGAAATCCGTCGGCAAAACGTTCTGGGGAAAAAAACCCCTGCCAGTTAAAAAGAAATCCCAGCTATTACTCAGCTTCCTGGTGAAGGTGGTAAATACGGCGCCGAACCGAAGGTACCGGGAGGCAGAGGGAGATGTACTTCTACCGCGCCAGGCGACAAGCGCAAAGAAACCCGCACCGGGCGGAGACGGGGGCGGGCAGAGGGGCAGGTGGGGGCAGGGGGAAGCCCCCTCCGGAGGCACCGATGCCGGGGGGGTGATGCTGCTCCAGACGTCCCGGAGGCGGGGAGGTCCGGCACGGTACTTCTCCCTTGCAACTTTTCGGGAGAGCCGGGCTCGGCGGCGGCGCGGGCAGGTGCACGGCACCGGGTGGGGTGCGTGGGTGTGGGTGTGGGTGTGCGTGTGCCCGGCTCCGCCCCCCCACCCCCGCGGCGGAGCGGCGGGCAGCACCGGCGGGGACGCGCGGTTCACGCCGCGGCCCCGTCCGCCGGCGCCCGCTGGCCCCGTCCCCGCCGCGGCGGCCGCCGCCCGCCCCCGACCGCCGGTGCCGCCGCAGCGAGCGCCCTCTGCCGGCGGCGGGGGGGTGGCGGCGGCGGCGGGCCGGGGATCGCGTGCGAGCGGGGAGCCGGCGGCTCGCCCTGTCACTCGGCCGCCAGCCCGCCACCTGAATCACGAGGGAAGCGGCGGCCGAGCATCCTCCCCACCCCCGGCGCCCTCCGTCCCGCTCCCGCCGCCCGCTCCCGCACCTCCGCCCCGGCACCGCCGCCGCGCCTCGGCCGCCCGCTCTGCGCCGCGGCCGGGGGCTGCTCCTCGCCCGGAGAAACTTTGCACCCCCGGGTCGTGGCGGGGACCGTGGGGTAAGTCGTTGCATCCCGAGAGCTGGCGGTGGGCGGGCGAGGCTTCAGCCCGGGCTTCGCGGGGGGACCGGGGGACCGTCGGCTCCGGCCGCCTCGCCCCCCAGACCACCGCCCCCCCCCCGCCCCCGGGGTGTCGGTGCTCCCCCCGGCCGTTTCGGCGGCGGTGGGACCGCAGCCGCGCGGGACGCGCCCCGCGCCCCGCTTCTTCCAGCCGAGCGCCGGTGACGGTCCGCAGCTCCCGGGCGAAAGCCCCGGGAGGTGCCGGGTGGCCGCTGGCTCCCGGGCGGGGGATGCCCGGGGTGCTGCCCCGCTGTCCCGAGGGCTGAAACCGGGGGGGCGGAGGGCTCTGCCCTGGCACGGTGGGCACAGCTGGCTTCAGCCGTCCGCTCCGCTGATACCTCGAGAGACCTTCGGGGGGAAAGCAAGTGAAAGAAAGTTTCGCGTTGCCTCTTTCCAGCCCGAATTGCACTCGCTTGGCATTGGAGAGGGTGGGTATGCTTTGGGGTCACTCAGTACTGCCCCTGAAAATCTTCATTTTCAGCGGTTTGTAACTTCAGAGCTAAAACTTCTTGTTGTGTTTCACTTTGACATACCAAAGGGGGAGAAAGCAGTGAGGGAAGGGGGAAGCGTGTGTACGGGCACCGGTGCTTTTTCTGACTTTGCGTTACTTTGTTTAGTAAACAAGAATTTTGTACGTCTTCGGGTGAAGCTCTAGTTTTATGTCTTTATTAAAGAATAATGCAAATAGCACAAAACCAAGTTACAACACGTAAAAAACTTTTTTTTTTCTGAAGACGGGCACAAACAATGTTTGTGCGTCATTTAGCGAGTTTCTAGGAGATAGACTATTAAGACCAAAAAAAAAAAGGAAACAAAAACCACCAGAAAAACCCAAGAATATGCTTGACGTTGTTTGGTAGTTGGAGGTTTCAAAAAGACAACCGGGACTGGATTTACATAAAACTGACTGATCTGGTTGGGCTCAGAAGTAGTCTGTTGAGAAGAATGTTGATGCACATATGTTTGCAGTAGATAAAATAAAACAGTTCTCCTTTATGAAGCGTAGAGAGTGTTATTATCCAGGGCAAAGACTAAATCATTGCATTTAAGCGAGAGACTTAATGACCGACAAGATCAAATTCACTGGCAAGACACTCGGTTAATTTGCAACCAAGAGCAAGGATTTATTTCCTTGGAAAACAACGTACCTAATACCGTCGATATTAAGAACCAGAAGGAGTTACCAGTTACGGTTTGGATAGTAACTTTAACGCCGTTGCTCCTGCCGGCACTCCCTACCTGAGCACAGGCTGAGACAGTCCTCGCTTTTCACTGCTGCATCCACCACATGTCTGCATCAATATATATGTTTGTGACAACCTATTTTTTTCAGTAGGTGACTGCAGAAGTGTATTTGGGTGTTCTCTGGTCTCGAGGAGAGGACTGGGCTGCGTTGGGCTAGTGTGTAAACACCTCCAGTCTTCAGCTCTGGAAGCCCAAGGCTCCACAGCCCGTAGGGTGAAGGTGTACTGAGGGGGACTGTTTCAGCGGGGAAACGAACACTCGCATGTGGAAAATCCAGGTTCTTGTGGTTGCAGGATTTTCATTACAAATGAGCCGTGGGAGGGGGAGGTACGTTATTACCTCAACTTCCCATCTATTCGGATATCTGCCCAGGAATCATAAGGAGGAAATGCATTGCTAGGCCCTGTTTGCAGTGCGGATGCTTACGAAAACCAGCCAGCCAGTCTAATATTGATTCATCGATTTCAGCGTATAAACAGATTTAAACTCCACTGTGGAGGATTTAGTAGTCAGAAATGATTTTTCCATTAGATTTGCCTTTCTGTAGGTATCTCTAAAAATATAGTAAAGACACTGTGGGTATCAGGAACTGCCTATACGTAGTTGAACTAGACTGAGAACTTGGTACAGCTTTTGCTGTCGTGTTTTTAAGGGGTTCAATTTCAGCCGAGACCCCAGTAAACGTGGGGGCTCTGCTGTTGAATAACCAAGGTCTGGTGCCAAATCTTTCCTTAATATTCCTGGTAATTACTGCTGACTCATGTTGACATGTGAGTTCAATTAGCCCCAACTGGAATGTAAAGGATGTGGGAGTGTCTCTTTGTGCCCAGAGACAGCTAGGACAAAGCAGATTTTGGAGGAAAATTTAAGGAATTGCCAAGTTTGGGTAGGAAGTGTCAGCCAGGTTTTTTTTTTCTTACAGTAATGTTTGAATAACCAATAAAGTTGAGTCCCGGGAAGGGGGTGATTTGTATAACGTGGGCTTGTCTTCACTATGGAATAACTGGAGTCCTAACTCAGACATTGCTTCTAATTTGACTCATGTCCACACACACAAACTCGTTGCTGAAGAAGTGGTGATGTTTTCAATTTGAGTTGGCTTACCCATGAGGAATAAGCTATAGCTCAGATAACCACAATTCATCAACTGCTAACACAATCTGCCTGAACGGCACAAGTGCAATTTTGCTCAACTCTGGCTGCTCCCACTTGAACAGGGTTACCTGGCCAGCAGGCAGCGCCTGCCCGCTTCCCTGGTACAGGCAGAGTGAAGACGTCAGTGGTTCGGCCATGAGGTAAGCAATGGGACGTTTGTCAACGCGAATGTTCCCGCACAATTACTGCCTAACTGCTGTGTTTGTGACAGCTCGCTGGTGGTGGTCACCGTCCCCACATGGCCGTGGCAAGGAGGACAGGAGGACTTTGCAGCAGTGCAAAGATGCTCAGAATGGGGCACCGCTGCAACGAGATGCGAAAAAAAAAATTGTCTTCGCCCCAGAAATTCATTTCCTGTCAGTTACTAGCTGGTACAAGAGGGTCAGTTATACGTCAGAGGTATATGCTAACATATATATGTAAATAAATCCGGCCGTACTTGGCTAGCAGTAGCAAGAGCTGCTGCTCTGGGAGAAGCAGTTTCTTTGTTGGCCCTCTATACAAATTGCTACTAGGAAATGCAGACCAGGATTTCTACAAGTATTTTGAGCTCAAAGCAAAGAAGGTGGACACAAGGGCAACTCTGCAGCCTTATGTGTACCAAGCGGATGCTTTTTTTAAGAGAATGATGACCCTAATGCAGACTCCTGGGTCTGCATGAAGAATGAAAGTTTCAAGGTGCTTTGCAAGGAATTTGACTCAGAGTTAGGGACCAGCTGAACATCCCGAGACGGAAATGCTAAAGCATTGCTCTGTCAGTCCAGAGCTCCCACAGAGCTGTTGACAGTCATTTTGGATTTAGTTCAACTTACCTTCAGAGTCATGGTCTTTGAGGTTTCTATAGCACTTGAGGCTGCGTTGTGCTGTTGTCGACATAACAAACATGATGTGGCTAACTGCAGCGCTCGAATGGATGGACTTACGGGATTGCACAGGCGGGGTGGACAAAATGATGCCAACATAATGTCAACTAAATGCACCCCGAATACTTATGAACCCCTGAGGTCCCTAGTGCCAGTGTGCGATACAACCATTTCAGCGTAGACAAGGTAGGATCTGTTCACTCAAGTGCAATCCTCAGGTATGCAGCTACAATTGCAAGAAATCCAGTGTATCTCTTTTACCTTTGTTCTTGAAACCTTACTCTGTATCTTATCCTTTCCCTCTGATAGGTGCCTTCTGGTATGCCGCAGCAGGGCCAGCGCAGGATGGTGGTGTAAAATTGTGCAAGATGGTTGTGCTTAGCAGCCTATGTCAGTGGAACACCTTTAATGAGTGTAGATGAGCAAAGCGTTTAGTCTGAACCCAGGTACTTGTCAGATGAGGCGATCGCTTTGGGCTGGACAATACCATCTACAA
This sequence comes from Ciconia boyciana, assembly GCF_034638445.1. Classification (NCBI taxonomy): domain Eukaryota; kingdom Metazoa; phylum Chordata; class Aves; order Ciconiiformes; family Ciconiidae; genus Ciconia; species Ciconia boyciana. The sequence continues at coordinate 67,746,625 of NC_132935.1, forward strand.
TTTTGAATCAAGGCTGCATCTGCACACAACGAATAAAGAATTTGCATGATGCAGTCTATTAAGCTGGGACTGTAAACCATGTCGTTTGCAATCATGTATTTGACCTGCCCTGTGACTGCAGTGGTGCCTGGTGCACCAGAGCTATTGCTCTGTATTCCACAGCAAAATCCAAGCGTGCATTAAGTATATTAAATATTTATTCCTTACTCTTAAACTTTATTTGTATTGATGTTAAATGGTGGTTGTTTCAGTAGGTTTAGCTTTCTGAAAACATGTGCTAACATAAAATCAAATTTTGTCACTCATTAGGACTGTAAAAATCCACCATTAGTGGATTTCTCCCTCGTCTGTAACACTGGAGCTGAGACAGAGTGAAGTTGAATATGTGGCAGTCTTGGGGTCATTGTCTTGCTTTCCCACGAGCTGTTTGCTACATTTGGTAGTATACTGATCCCTGGGAGTCATGATGCTGAGTAACTTCTCGAACTTTTCCTTTTGCTGCAACTCGCAGTCACGGCAGCATTGTCTGGAAAGCGGGCTCTTCTTGGCCTCATTGTCTTTCACAGGGATTTGCTTCTCCAAAATGTGTTTTTCTGATGTCTGAGAACTCCTAGTGCAGTTTTCAGATTGACTCTTCCTCTCCTTGTCCTCAAGTGAGGAATCCTTCCAGAAACACCATGTTTTCTTCTTGTTTTGGGCCATTTCTAGAGAAGCAAAATTTGCTGAGGTTGTTCTGTGGGCGAAGAATACAGGTACTAGAGATTTTGGAGGGGTATATTGAGAAGACTATAATTGAGGTTGGGACTCCACAGGGGTCTGTCATAGCTGTTCCCTATTTCATTAATGGCTCAAATGATGGGTCAGAGCATGTGGGCATTCAGCCTGCAGATGTCACCCAGCTGAAACGGTTTCAGGCACCCTGGAAGACGAGAATCAAATTCAGAGTGATTTTTGACAGTCACAATCTCCAGAAAACCAAGCAGGATGCGAGTCTGTAAGGTTTGGTGCAAAGGTTTATCTTCAGTCAGCAATAAATCATATACTCAAACATAGCATGGGGAATGGCTGGCTAGGCAACGCGAGCTAAGGAGAAAATGATGTGAAAATTTGGTGGATCACAAACTAAACATGAGTCGGTAGCATTGCACTGTTGTGAAAATAGTGTGTAAAAATGGGAGTGTAAAAAGAGGAGTGTTTTTTCTAAGATACATGAATAATCTTTTCGTCCTACTCAGCCCAGGTAGGTCCTTCGCTGGAGTATTGCGCTCATTTGGGAGCAGGGTACTTGAGAAAAAATGCAGACCAAATTAAGAGACCAGGGGAGAGCAACAGGAATTCTTAGAAAACATCACTTACAAGAAAAGATTAAAGTAATTGTTTAGTCTAGAGATGGGAAGAGTAAAGGGAAAAAAGTAAAAAATCTTTAGAAATATAGGGTTAGCTGCCAAGTTAGTTGAACTTAAACTGTTGTTTAAGTTCATGTCAGCTAGGGCAAGAAATTACGATCTTACATTGCAGTAAGGAAAATTTAGGTTAAGATGCTTAGGAAAAATGTTGTGATTTTAGTAATAGTTAAATGCTGGAATAAAATCTCTGGGGTACTCATAGAAACTATACTTCTTCAGTATAAGCAGCTTTTGGGAGTGGTTTAACAGCTGTGTTGTTACAGCTATGATGGCCTAAGCATGTAAAAGACTGGAAAGATGTGGCGCTTTTTTATTACATCAATTGATTTAGCTAGAAAAAACAGACAAGGCTTTCATGCTCACAAGCCATTTCTCCGATCTGAAACCTCTGAATGGTTTTGGTACAGCTGCTTCTGTATGAAGCAGGGAAGGATGTTCTGTATGATCTCTTGAGGGTCCTTTCAGCCCCATTTGCAAAGATGTAATGATTAACAAAATCTTTCTGTCTTGGGATAGATGGGTGTTCAGGGACTGGGGAGGGAAGGCATGCTGTAAAAGCAGATGAAAGAGCTCTCCCCTAGCCTGCAACTGGGGAGATTCCCTAAGATTTTCACTCCATGAAAAATTCCTGTTTATTGCTTTTCAGGAGTGGATGGGAATCAGTAAATGTGAAACTAGCTGCTTTATTAGTGTCAGGTGGTTTTGGACAGTAGCAAATGCTTTATGACAAATTATATTGTGGTAGGATGTATCCATAAAATGTTTGCTTTTTTATCTTAGAGACTAAAAAAATTCTGGGAGTTTTGAAGGCAAGAGGTCAAATTTCCCCCCACTTCTTGCCTTAATTATATAAGGTGAAATACTTGCAGACATTACTTGTTTATGAAAATAAAATTTAATTATTTTTAAAAAATCTAAACATATATGATGAAAAATTTAATGAGCACATAGAAAATACTGCTGCTGGATTTATTAATGAGAATAAATTTGTATATATTGATTACTTTAGAGTAGTTACAGATATAAATAGTATTAGAAGACAGAGTTGTACTGCAGACAACTTGCAAATGTATCATATTTTTTCCTGGAGATGTATCTCTAAAACAGTAAAAGTATTTACAATAGAAAGTGCCAAAAATTGTCAAATAATGAACAAAAAAAGGTAGATATGCCTATAGATCTCAGAAACAGAATGGGATTAGATATGTTTTACTGCTTACAAAGGAGAAATTCATGTTCCTGGAGAGGAAATCATATACTTATACATCCGCAGTTAAGGACCTGCAGTAAATTTGAGTACATATCCAAACCAAGGTGCTGGAGTAGTGCCTTGTCAGCGTAGCAGACAAAACTAGCCAGCCTTTCAACCAGTATAACTTGTTTAGCTACTTTTATAATCTCAAAAATAATAGCTACATCAGGTTTTATTTTTACTTTTGTCTTCAGATTCTGTATCTGAAAGAACAGGAACTTTTGAGTTTTCAGTCTGGTTTTCATGTACTTCATTAAACTGAAGGCTTGCAAGAACTGAGCAAAATCTTGACAGCTCGCATGCCACCCTGGCTCTCGGTGTGCGTTTCTAAACTGTGACCTGCTTTGTTCAAACTGTGACCTGCAGTGTTTCTTACACTGGTAGCAAAAACATTTTAAAAGACTGAATTGCAGCGATAACAATAATAACAATGTCAATGTAAGCATCAAGCTAACATAACTTGCTCAGTTCTAGGAGAAAATATTTCATGTTTCATTTCAATTTTTCTCTGCATTCCCATTTTCCATCTCAAGCTTTGAGAAAAACAACTTCTTTTTTCCCTGAATTTTTTTGGCTTTTTTTCTGTGGATCCTCAGATATCTAAGCTCCGCTGAACCTCTGTTACAGGGCTCTTGGCATTTCATCCTCTGCTTCTCCTTTTCTTCCACTGAATGACTGAGGAGGAGGAACACAGAAGAGCAAAGCCAGGAGAAGAATGGGATTGCATCTTCCCAATAAGCTGATGTTACATCTAGGTTTATAAGTCATTTTTCTCCCTGCTCTCCTACTCCTACACACACACATTTCATAATAACTTTTATAATAATAAAGATGTCAGTCCCCATTCTGTTGGCCTTAGATCCAGCCCTCTTTTCTTCTTTTCTTGGGGAAAACTCTGTGCTGTGTTCTCCTGGTGTCAGAGAGGCTCCTCTGAGGACAGGCTGCGTCTCTGAGCCAGAGACAGCCACTTCTTTCTCTTTCCACACTGCCTCTAGTGATACAGAAATATACAAATATGTGATATATATATAATGAAATATATACGATATATATCTATGAAAAAATAGATATACAAAATATATGAGCTGTCACATATTTTGACTCCTATTCTGCACTGGAATGCAACTAAAACCTTTTAAGAAGCCTTTTGTGGAAAAGAAGAGAGGAATCAGGGAAATGAGAGTACAGTTACGGAGCATGGCAGACTTTTTCGAAAGACTTGGAACTGGATCTTAGCCCACTTGCAGGAGGGGATCACCAGCTTGCTGGCTACTGTGGAGGGTCTCCCGGATTTTGATAAGCAATCCTTTCCTGATAAAAATTCCACTTAAATTAGTTCCATTTTGGCTTTACAGTAGAAAACTCCTAAAAATGGTTTCTAGTGTTTATCTCTTTCTGTCTAACCTGTTCAGTCCTCTAATCTATCTGTAGCCTCCCTTTGTAGAATTCAGGGTTTCCCATCATGATGTTAGCGTTTGCTCCAAAATTGCACCACACTTCTCGTTCAGCCTGGTGGATGCAGGATGATAAATCGTCATATCAAAGATCATTCTTCTAGTATTTCAGAGAGAACCCCAAGCCCCAGACAATCAAAGGCTGATGAAAAGACAAGCAGGGTATTAAAACACAGGTGGTTAAGACAGTAACACCAGGAATGCGGGTGAACTTACAAGAGGGTTTGGAGGACCAGCATAGCTTCATAGTTCATAGTTGCATTTGCAACCTGTGGCTCGTTCTGCAACTCAAAGTGACCTCTCTAGTTCACCCCATCACGGTGGTGTATGGGTGCTAGAACATGCACCACCTTATGGTGGAGCAGGGGAGTGGGGCATGAAGGTAAAACAACCCAAAAAGCAGCCAATGCAGGGCCACATGTGTCTTGTGAAAAAAAGTGACACAACCCATTCCAAGTGATACTGTTATCCTTTTTATCTAAGAGCATTTATCCCTCACTTACAATTGCGGAGTAGTGTAGACAAGCTAGTGAACTAGACAAACTTGATGAACCAACTAGCTCTAGCAGCCTTATCATGACAGCACAGAGCTAAATCTGGGCAGAACCTATCTGAAAAGTTATATATACACTTGATAAGTATACTTGAGTTGTTAGCTTGTACTGAGCTCTGTGTTGCCAGCATGAAGCTGCTCCCAGAACCTGAACTAGCTATAGGTTGAAGATGGCTGAACTAAGGCCCTGCTACACTACACGTTCATGGCAGAAATATTTCATTGACCTATCTTACTGGTTTTAGTCAAGTTTGCTATGGAAATGATGCTTATGCTTTCACAGCGTCTGCTTTTGAGTCTCCAGAAGTTACTTCTTTTGACCTGTTAGTCAGGTTCCAGCAAACATAACAGAGGGACAGAGATTTCAAAGATATTTTGTTCCTGTGAGTTTAAAGGTGAAACATGCTACACTAATATCCTTACTGAGGGCAAGATTGCAATGTGAGATTGAGTGTCTTGTTAATCATCAAATAATCCATACGGTTCTGACAATACCTTAAATGCCCCAGCTGTAGCAAAACTTTTCATCACTGCTCCCACCTTACTATGGAAAGGGTAGTCCAGTGGCTGTGGCAACCCCGTATTCTCCTCAGACGGTCTGTGGCACAGACAATGGAGGACCAAAGTCAAGCCTGGTAGAAAGAGATGCCACTCCACTAACTATAAAGGATTGCACCAGACATTTGCCCGATCTGATTTTTTTGTGTGTTTTTATATGTGCTATGGTCCGTATCCTTCCTGAAGTGACACAGTGCACATGTTAGAAGTTCTAAAAACAGCTTAATTTTTAAAACATCACTTAAACCCCCCACCCTGCATCTAAGCTTTTTTAAGAAGTTAGTTATTTACATCCTCAAAGCTCAAAAAAAGTCTCCTTGAACTTAATTTCAGGCTTTCTTATATAAACAAATAAAGAAAGGAGGGCTGATGAGATAATTTAGTCCCCAAATGAACTTGTTTGTGAGAGAAGAATAGTGATTGAAATTACTGTTGTGCTAAAGATTCTTGAAGAGCGTAGCCGCATACCCACCCTGTAGCAAAGGGCTGCCATGTTTCAAAGTCAAGCACTTGCAAATGAGGAAACCCAGGAGTTAAAGATGAAATGTGAATTCCTCACCTATGTGGACAGGCACTAAACTTAATCTCATACTAAAAATAGAAATTGCATATTTTGTTTTTATTATCCTCATTCACCCTGTGGTCCCAGCTCTGTACTACGCACTGTTCAAATCCCATGCAAACACAGTGTTATTAATTTTGTGACAGACTGTTCTGTGATAATTGTGACTCTAATATCTAAGTACATCAAAACCACCGCTGCATTAATCTTTATTATACTGCTGAGATATATGGTCTTATTAGTAGAGATAAATCTGAAAGATGTATTCTCATTTACTCAATGCCAGGCACTCGGGAGGTGATTTTTCAGAAGACGCAACCTTTGGTGTACGTTCATTCCGAGTGCAGTGCTGGGTGCCTTCAGCTGCGGCACTGAGTGCTCATCACTTTTAGAAATCAGACCAAGGCTCCCAGAAGACGAGGGTTGACGCCTCTGATGTCACTGGCTGTAGTCATGTGCCTCGCATCACGCAGCCCTCATTCCTACAGCCCCTGCGCAGCCTCGATTCCTTCCCTAAGCTCTCTGAGCAGGGCAGGGGTCTGGCTCCGTGTGCTCAGACTTCTTCCCGTAACGCAGGCAGCGATGGCAAAGGAGCTCGCAGGAGACCTGGGTGGGAGACTGCAGTAGGGAGGTGCAGTCTGGCAAAGTTTGCTAATTTCTGGCAAAAATCCCGAATTTTGGATGGTTACGTTGAAGTCCTCATGACAATTCCAAAGCAGTGCTCCCCAGTGGTCCCTTTCTGGAGTGTTATGAAGCACAGGATCTGTCTGCAGGTCTTACGGATGCTGAGACTCAGGACTACAAGCAGTCTGCTTCTGTCCCCTCCCTGCCTGGTCTCAGCCTGCATCCCAGTCCTTCCCACCACCAGCTCCTCATTCCCGTGCCATATATTCGGAGCCCCTTGTTTCTGGGCTGCAGTGGCTGGAGCAGGGAGAGCACACCAGGACGGGGAGGAACAGCAAGAGGGAAGGTCTGGCTCTGCCTTTGCTGCTCCGAGAGGAGGCATGTAAAGCGCATGGGGATGCATATGTATAGTGCAGATGCCTGTGGGAGGAATGAAGGGGATGATGTGTGCTCAGCTCAGGCAGAAACTATAGATAACTGTCAGACTACAAGTCTCCCGAGCACATGCGAACTGGATTTTTTTTCAGAAGCTCCAAACATAGCCACATTTGTACATATTTTCTTTAAAGGAAATTAAAGAGAGATTTTATATACGCCATGTCAGACAACCCTAACTGTGTTGTAAGCCCAGCGTATGATCCCTGGTACTTGCAGAACACCCTCTGTAAGTCAAGCGTTATATACCTTTTCATTAGTCAATTATCGTTTCTAACAACTCTTCAGGTTGTGAATTAACCTTCTTCCTTTTTCACTGGAGAGAAGATTGAGGCAGAAAAGTAAATTTTAGGGCCAGAAAGAGCCGCAGTGATCTTGTTTCGACATGGACCATCAGACATCCTTAAACAAATTCTTCACCACACAGGTCTAATAGTTTTCTTAAGAAAAAAAACGCTCACTGGTGGAGGGTCCTCTACAGTCCTGGGTAAATTATTTTAATAGTTATCTTCATTTATTTGTAGTTTGAATTTAATTAGCCTCAAATCCAGCAAATCGGATCTTGCTAGAATTGGCTTGATCTCTGTCACGAAATGTTTGTTTCTTACATAATGTAGTTACTTATTGTGAGGAAGTTCTCCATTGCTGTTCTTCATGATAACCCAAACAGTTTGTGCTCCTGGACTCTGACTGCGGGGCTCGTTTTCTCAGCCTTTCATCATTTTTGTGACTCTCTGCTCCAGTTTCTCTTGAAGTGTGGCTGCTTCTGGACACAGTATTGCATGCTATTTGCAAAGATAATACGCCCAAAGCCGTTATCATATTTTCTCCTAAAACACGACCGTTCATCAGAAGCAAAGCATTTGGCAGAAACGTGCTAATCACTGTTAATTTAGTGACAGCAGGCAGGTAGATTTCTATTCTGTCGGTTAGCCGTTGTGAGTGGAAGTCTTTTTCCAGAGCCGCTGCCTCCCAAAGTAGAAGCAACACATAATGCTGCGAAACCCCAAGCTATACTGCAGTGCCATCCCCTTCTTGCTTGGCCCGTGAAGCTGTGCTGCGGTTCTGCGGTGCAGTAGGGATGAGAGCACAACTTCCTTATTCCCAGGCTGCCTCTTCGAAACCTGCGACGCTTCGAAGCTGTGGTCTGCACAGCCCTTTTATGTAGCTCAGGCATTGAATGCATGGTATGTGATCACATTCGGGCAGGAAATGATTCATAAAATTTAATGAAAGGAGAGATCATTGGATAATGTAATTTGACCTCCTATAGCTACCAAAGCTACCAAATTTTTTTTCTGAGTATGCCTGCACTCAGCCCAACTGCTTGTATTTAATTTAAGCATAACTTCTGTTAGGCTAAACTGTACATTACAGAAAGACATCTAACAGTGATTTCAAGACAGCAGGATCCATTAAATCCTTTGTAGCTTGCCCCAGTGTTTAAATACTCACAGTGTTACAGATTTATGCCTTATTTCTTATTTGGATGTATCTGGCTTCAGCTTCGCTTTCGAAGTGCTTGCTATGTTTCAGATTAAAATAATTCACCACCCATATCTTCCCCATGAAAGTACTTCAGTTTACTCAAGTCACCTAATTCTTCTTTCTATGCAAGGCAGTTTCTTCAGCCTGCGAGTAGTTTTTTAGCTTCTTTCCTCGCCCGTTCCAATTTCTAACATTATTTGAAAAACACTTACATGGGAACTGTACATGCTGTTCCAGCATCGGTGTCATCATATCTGTAAACAGAGGTAAAATCACTTCACTTAGGTCAGCAACTGCATTAGCTGCCTTTGCAGCAGCTCCTCCCTGGGAGCTCAGGGTATGGGTTGTATTCATTTTTCACTTTGATCCCTAATTCCGTTCAAGAATCACTGGCATTTCAGGATGCAGTCCCTATTCAGTAGCATTGAATGGGGCAATGACTTGCATTCCCTATTCTGAGATGCAAGTGTTTGCATTTGACGGTATTAAAATGCATTGTGGATAAACAGAAACAGCCTACCGGGCACTCCAGATTGCTCTATTTCACTATGTCTTCAGCATTATTTACCACTCTTCTAAATTTGTATAACTTTGCAAATGTTATCACCAATGGCTTTGTTTTGAACCTTGATGCCTGCAAGATCTTTATAAAAACCTTTCTACTTAGCAGTGATTTCTCAAGGATTACTCCTCTTTTTTTTTTTGATCCAACACTTGACAAATTCTTTACTTACTGATACTGTACTCTGTAATACTTCATGGTAGCTTTTTAAAATCAGAATGTTATGCTGCTAAGTTAAATGATTTACTAATACAAGTGAATTCTTTCATCAGCTAGAGGTGATAACTTCTCAGTGAGCTAGTTTCACTCCAAAGAGCATGATATTCCATAGAATTCTAAGTGATGTCATTCGTCTTTCTTATCAGCTTTTCTGGTATTTTGCTTGGGATGGATGTCAGTCTCACCATCCGGTGGTTAGCTGGATCATTATGTTTCCCTTCTCTGAAGACTGTCATATAGCAGCTGTCTTTCAGTCCTTTGGATTTCCTCAGTGTTCAGAGATTCATTATGACTTAATGTCAGCAGTGATTAAAAGCATCTGACATAAGAAAGTGAATGATCAAGGCCCACATCTGCCCTTTCCCAGCAATTCTGTTCCTTTCAGTCCTAGATATCCTCCTCCTGAAGCTCCTTAAGCTTGTAAGCCTGCTCTCCTGCTGCTGGAGAGCAGGAGGGGTGGAAGGTTGCAGCTTTGGGTTCATCTTTGTCCTCCATCAAACAAGGGCAGAGCATGTGAGGGCTCTCAAGTGTTACAGAGAGAAAGAGAAAGAGAAAGGAAAGAGAAAGAGCATGATTGTCCTGAGCAGCCAAGTGCTGTCCCCCCAACTTCTTCCCCTTTCTCCTTCATATATAAGGCTGGTGGGCTGGTAGGGGAAGGAGCTCCCAGCCTCCTGCAGCAGTGGAGATAAGTCATGCTGTCCTAGAGGTGGAAAGGAGAGCTCACAGATGATCAGAAGAGGGCATGGTCCAGGCGGAACCATGAATATACGCTCTTCTCCAGTTTTTAAAAGAAATGTTTTCTTGGTCTATGTGCAGCTGAACAACTTCAAGTGCTGCTTTCAGCCATATTTTTAGAACCACTAGCCATGAGCCTTCTGAGTTTGTTTTTATTCCCATACATTCTTTCTCAAACTCATTTTATCTGCATGGTGCTATTGGCATTAGTGGTAGTAGCAGAAGCACCTCTTGGCTGTACACATATCTAGGACGTTGGTGTTCAGTTGCTGAGGCAGTGCTTCATACGATGTTGCTGTGGTAACCCCTTGTCCTAATTCTGTAGAAAGTTCCTGTAGAAAGCCTGAAGAGTGCATGGTTTATTCTTATTTGATGCAAGTGCATTATTCTCCTTCTTTTCAGAGGCTTGAAATAAATCTGTTGAACACTCTTACCTTTTATGCAGTTCTAACATACAGCCATCTCCATCTAATAAGCACTGTACACACTTTTTAGACTTCTTTTGTTCATAGTATTCTTCTAAAAAGCATACTATCTTTTCTCTTTAGCGCTGCAACTTGTGAATATTCCTTTGGGCCTTTACCTTTCTTAACCAGCGTTTTACACTTCATAAATTCTAGCTCATATTGTTTGCTATTTATTTCCTGGTTTTCAGTTGTTTGAATACTGAGGTCTTTTAATTTATTTCTATTTGCTCTTACGTATGCATCAACTGAACCAGAACGGGTTTTAAAACAAAGTGGTTCTTTTGGGAAATTGAATGAACTCTTAACTTTCAGTTTTCAGTTGAATTATGCTGTCCAAGTCTTTCTCCTCCTTGTAATTTTGCTCATGAAGGCAAGAGAAGGGAAGTCTAGCATGTGACACTGTTTTGAAACATGAACTATGAGTCATAGAATCATGTTATGGACAGGAAGGACTCAGAACACAAAAGTATTACAATATAAAGAAAATATCTTTTAATGTAAGGTCTCACAAGAAACTGCAGCAATTCTTTTGGCATCTTCACACCATTTCAGCTTCCCACTGGAGGAGAAAACCCACCAGGGTACATGAAATCTTCAAAACTGGTGGACTGTTGCAAAAAATGAGCTTGTAGACTAGCCTAGCCGAACAAGATCTTTGAAGGTGGCAAGGTGACTTTATCTAAGCAAAGGCTGGGGAATGAACAAACTTTCTTAACCTGGAGCAGTATTTATTGCACTGTATCTTATCCCTCATAGACTTTGGCCAAGCAGTTCATCCGTCTAATTTCACATGAAATTGTCCCAGAAATAGTGAAAAGAACTGTTTTGTGTATTTCTGGAAGAACTCTATAACTGACACTGCACCAGCTGGAGAACGACTGATGTTTCCACTATCAGCTACAATTGAGAGAAGGCTACTACTGACCTGATCTCTATACTATGCATCATTTTAGAATAAATTCTCAAGGAAAGAACCATTAATGGCTGTGGTTAGTTATGTAATGGAATAAAAATGGAATATAGATTTAGATGATTTTGACAAAGTAACCTGAGAGCTTTCTGTTGATACAATAACTGATTTTCCAGATCAGGGAAACATGGTAGACCTAATCCATCTGAATTTGGTGAAGGATACTGCGCTGCTGAGGACTCAGACAAGACTTGAAAGGGTTGGAGGAAGGAACTGGGTCAACAACATGTGCTGAAAGGAAAATGACTGATCAGGAGGGAAACTACAAGCAGAGTTCCTCAACTATCAGTTTGGAGACAATCATATTTTTACTAAGAAATTTCATGCAAAACCAAGAGTCTACCAATAAACTTAGTCGCTTGCACTATCAATACAGAAGGGGATACAATTCTCAGACAACAAAAATGAACTGGAGATTAATTGTACAAATGGGATGGCTGGGCACTTTGGCACTAAGAGATTTTCTCCATAAACTGTGCATTTATTTATTGCAAGTTATACATAAAGATGGAGAACTGTGCATATTAGGTGACCACAGGATGACTGTGAGCCATGAATTTGATAATGGGTACGAAAAAGGAAAATGCAGTCACACAAATATCAAGTGAGATAATTCCCATAAAGAATTAATGGTTTGTCAATACATATGTATATATATGCATGTATGAAATAAATACTTTTAGATTTTACTTAATATACTGTGCATGATTATGTTTATCTGTGTTTTAGACAGATTGATTGAAATGGGAAAGAAAAGGCTCCTAAGATGATGGGAAGAAAAAAGAGTTTGTAACACGAGAGGGAAATAAAAGAGTTTGGGTTGTCCTAGAATAGCAAAATGAAGGCTGACTGAATATATGACTGATATTTAAAAATACGCCAATGAGTAAACACAATGGAGGAGGAAGAGCTATTTAAACTAAAAGACAATGTTGGCAGAAGAACAAATGAGCATAAAATGACCATGAACAAATTTAAGCTGGAAAGCGAAAGGTTTCTAGTTATCAGAAAGCTGTCTTTCAATGAAAAGCAAAGCTCCTCTAAACAGTTTTTAAATGAAGTTCAGTAGGTTTATAATTTGCATTATATGACATAGCTGACTTTAGTAGCATGGGATTTGATTCAGTGACATAGAAGGTCCCCTTAATTTTACATCTTACACAAAGCAGCAAATACTCTTGAGATATAGTAACCTCTTGGGCAGCATGCACCCGCTGTTGAACAGCACACAGCAAGACTAAAATACTCTTTCAGACAGAAAATCAAAAGACTTTGATATTCGGCTAATCTCCAGAAGATTTAAACAGACCGAATGCAAAGACTTGTTTCAGAGCTTGCAATGTCTCTAAGGCCAACGTGCTCAAACAGAGCAATAATAAGGCTAAGTTTTATCTGAAAATTGTCACCTCCATCAGCACTGCATTGGGATGGGTCCTAGTGCTAACTGCAATACTGTGTGTCACTTCTTAAGCTGTCAACAGATATACTCTCAGTCATTAAAAATGAGCATGTGAGGACCTGGAAAAATGCTGATTTGAATAATTGCATCCTACTTATCACAGTGTCAGTAATGGAAGACAATGCTCCTGTGTATTTAAAAAGCTGTGAAATCCTCCCTGCAGAAGATGATGGGTAGTATCATTCATTCTTATTTGTTTAGCTGAATTTAAAAATGAGCCTAGAGGAAAAAAATTAATTTTGGATATCGAGTAAACAGGATGTATTTTATACCCATTTTTATACCATGTATAGTATGCTTAATTTAAAAAAATGAAAATTGAATATAAACATCAATATTCTAATAATATTAAGGTAGGAAATTGGAATAAGCCTTAAGCTTCTATCTTAACTAATGCCACTGTGCTTTTTAGTGTTGTTGAATGCCACACTCAAGGAACAAACATTTTCCTCGGTTGAACTTTCTCGGTGCTGTCATTTTGTACAGCGGTATGAAGCACAGAAACCTCTAAACTAAGAAACATATTCCTTTTGTTTTTCAGCATCAAAACAATGATTCCTCCAGGGGAATGCCTATATGCTGGGAGGAAAAGGAGGAAACCCATTCAGAAACAGTTAAGTATCATATTCATCAGGAGGCATCTCCCTCTGAATGCACGTGCTAGAAATGAGGTAGAAGGAGGATCCCATTCCTCCCATGGTCCGCTGACACAGGAGAGACCTAATCTCCTTCTCTGCAGCGAGAAACCCCTGGCTGGGAGGCTGGCTCCTCATGGTTAAGACTGGCTCCAGAAAGGATCCCGAGCATGGGTCAAACCGTCCTTACCCATCAGTAGGTGCCCCAGGAGGAGGCCAGCGGTGGTTGTGTGTACCGCAGTGGAGTGCAGAGTACACTGCTGTGAGGAGCGGAGAGGGACAGCACTTTTTCATAGGCAGAAGATACTGGTGGACTAAATGTCAGCTGGGCAATGGGCCGGAGCTCCACGCTTCTGTGTTCCTCACCGCCCGTTCAAGGAGCCTTTTGAGAAGCTGTGTGTCAAGTGGCACCAGTGCGCTGGCATTGCGCTGCCCCCTTCCCCCTTCCTTGGCTTAGCCTTGCTTGGGGCATCGCTAAGTCCGTCATGTGTGAGCCTGGAAAGTGGGTCAGTTCAGCCAACTGAAAAAGCAGACTGGTGACTCACTTTTTGCATAAAGAACACATCATTTTCAAACCGCTATTTACTATGGGATCACTTTCATTAGGAAAAAAATGGGAGAGAGGAATTGTATGTGTGAAGGCAAAGCAGAAAAAGAAAAAAAGCAATGGGAAGTTGTTACTACAAGATGCTTGCAATGGGAGGGAAAGAAGGTTGCTATCACTCAAATGTAAAATGATTTCCAGATGCCATAAACCGCTCTGTGAAATGAAGCTTTTTAATATAATCATCCCACATCTTCTGTGTTACACTTGATTATATGGTTATGAAACACACATTTTTACTGTGTTAAAATTATGAACTAGCACTGGTGGCCTTCACAGACAATATAAGGATGAGAAGGTAACTAAAATAGATTTCCCTATTTTCAGTTGTTCAGAACTTCTAAAAATAACCCACTTGGCTTAAAATTGTATATATTGGTCTAAAGTCAAAGGGGAGTTTCTCTGAATGTTTGAGTGAAATCTGTTGATTTTGTTTGGATTTTGGAGAGTATTTGCACATAAACCACTTGTTCCAACTTAAAAAATATTTCTTTTAGTGTAAAATATATCATAGATGACAATTTCAATAGACAAAGTTAATGACATAAGAAAATGATTCTTCCTGCAAAACCTGACTGTTAAATCCAAAATGTATGTAACATTTCTGCACTGCTGTTCACGTATGGATGTGGATATTTAACTTTATAACCGCATGAGGTATGGAAGCACTCCAGTACATGAAACTACCTCTGTGTGAACTGTTTATGAATCATAACTTTTGTGAGAAAGGAAGGAGAGTTGCAGTTGCTTTGAGGAACATTAAGCTTCATATTTGGAACATATATACTAGCTAGAAGAACTTCTCTTGAAGATGACTTCCAGATAAATGCAATGGCTAAGAAAACTACTTGTTAACAAAGGATGTAAATGTATTCAGGAGCCTTTTATGAAATTCTGGCTTCAACAAAATCAGAGGCAAATTCTCAGTGAATTGGATGGAACCAAGTTTTCACCTTGTGAGTCATCACCAGTAATGCTACCTTGAAAATAGCTTTGCTATGAGATTGTAGTACAGGTACCTGAGCATGAGCTTATCCAGCCAGGACATATACAATTTTGATCAAGAAACTTGGTTTTGGTTAAAGCAAAGGGAATCATATGCTTTGGATTATTAGACTGCTGAGCTCCCGCACGGGAGACAGCCCTCTATTTTCTGTGGTTGGGTACTTATCATTTGCTGAGGATGATTTCTCAGTTCCTAGCAACACTGGTCTCTTCCTCAAATGTTATCCATTTGTGGACTTGCTCTCTGATAAGCCTTTCCGGGGCTCATTCCCTCATTCAGGGACTTCCTAACTCTGATCTAAAGAGGCTCTGAATGCCCAAAACCGACTGGCTCCTTTCACGGTCTCTGTCCTTCAGTCCTACAGACCTTACTGACATTTCAGGACTCCGAGGTATCCTTACTGTTATGCTGCCTCAAATCACTTATCTTGAATTTAGAAGGGTAGACATAGCCTATTAATTGAACAGTATATTTAACCATGATTTTGATCCATGTCATACCATTTTTGTTACAGCTTTTTTTCTGTTTGATAGCATAACACATTTTCCTCCATGGCCTTGTTCTACTTTTCCCTTGTCATTCTGATAATGAACCATGGTAGATGCTGCCACCTGTTCTGGAAGAGGTATTTGATCAGCTGAAAAACCTTATTTTTCACAGGAAAAAAGTTGATGGGAATTCTTAGGCCAGTCCTAATAATGATTCCTCTCTTTTTTCCACTAATAGCCTCTAGAAATTTCACTTTCTCTTGACAAAGGGATAAGTGAGCTCAGGTGCCAGTCTGAGCAGCATGCTTGTATTTCTGTAGGGATTAATGGATTAGTCCTTTGGAAGGCCAGCATTCAAAGGACAGAGGAACAGTTTTCCCCTTTGCAGAGCAACTGGGACGTTAATGTCTGCCCATACTCAGTGCATCCCAGGAGGCCAACTCTCTACCTCTCCATCAGTTTTTTGTGATCAGGCTGTCAAGCCAGGTGGTGATCCTGCAGCTGGCTTTTATTTCAGGATGTCACAGAATTATATCGCTCACTACTTCCATGGTTTTTGAGGCACAGAAATTCTAGTCTGAGGTAGTTTTACAGAATAATGATGAAAATGTATGAAGAAGCTCCACGGGAGAATGCAGAGACCCATAAGACTGTGGAAGAATGTGTGGGAAAACTTGTTTTACCAGGAAGACCTAATATGTTTCAGTCTTCTTCTCTACACAGAACTAGGAGAGGCTATCTTCATTAGGTTGCCATTCTTCAGACAACACATTGGGTTTAAGTTCTACTTTTATACATGCAAATAAATAAACTCCCTAGCTGTTCTCCTTTTGCCCCAGAAAGCTTCCAAACAAGCCCCATTAAATGTGGTCTACACTAAAGAATTTTGGCTTTTATGGAACCAGTTCGAACATCTGGAGCTCGAACTGATTGAAAAATTTCCATCAGATATGCTTTTCAGCCAGAGAACTGGAGTTTTGACTAAAGGAAATATTTTCTACCAAGTGTTTGTTTCCTGTGGAAATCTAACATTTTACTGGCAATTCAAGCATGTGAAAACTAAAGAGATCTTGTTTTTAACCTCAAACTGAAATCATTGTGCTGAAATTAATACTTGATACTAGAAATGCTAAGGCAACACTTCAGGACAGCTACCATTTGAGAGCTTCAGCCACTTCTTCATCTCAAACCCTGGCATCTTGTAAAACTCTCTCCCTTCACAAAACATTTCTTGTAATGTTTTACAGCTCTTTAAAGGCAAGCTACAGCTGCCCTAGCTCTGAGTGTATCTATAACTGCTCCAAACTGCCCACTTCAGCCAGAACCGTACCAGTGCCAGGGTAAACAGAGACCTCAGGAGGTGCAGCTCTCTCCTGCTTCCTAGTTCTCATTTTAAGGCCCTCTGTGGCATAGCCCTTCCTCTGACTTGGTATCACACTATCCCACCTCTCATCTGCTCTGTCAGTGTGATGTCTTCTTGACCATTAGTTCTGCTTTTGCCTTTCCTTACTGTGAAGACCCAGAAGAGGTAGAAGATGGCAAAGGGCCCCCTTTCCTTCACACAGCTTTCTCTCAGTTGGTCCTTTTTGCTCGTAGGAGATGGTGAACATCTGCACATAGACAGCTGGCACTGGAGCTCAGCTCTGCAAGGATACCTATGCAATGCCCAAGCACAGCTCAGTGGCTGTGGGTGCCGGTCAGTACGTTCATGATAATCATCTTGCTGTTCCTTTGCAGTTAGCCTATCTGTTGCATCTCACGGTCTCTCTCTTCCCTTTCCCTTCTTACTGAAAGCTTGCTGTCATAGTAAATGATTAGATTTTTCTCAGTTTATATCATCTACTGGTTTAACACTTCAGCATACTTTAAAAACTTATTCAGAGCGAACTTTTCGTTAACAGGGTAGGGCTCCCTCAGAGGGCAGCAGACAGCAGGCAGAGCTGTAGCTGCAGGAAATTCCTCTGCAAGCTCACCAAACTGGTTTACACTAGTGGTGGTCTGTGTGTCATGGGCACACTGAATCATTAAAGCGCAAATAGCTCAATGCCTTTACGTACCACTGAAACAGAAAATGTTCTCTGCACCAGCTCCCACACTCACTTCCTACCGAACAGGGACTGGTGATATGGGTCTTGTACAGGTACAAGTACTTGTGAGTGCAGAGCAGAACTGAAACGGTTTAACTGTTAATGCAAAGAGGGAAATGCAAAGAGTGTTGTATGAAAAGCAGCGTAAAAGAGGTATCACAGAGTGAGTGCTACGTCTCTGCTGAGACCTGATTTACACGGTCTGAGAAGCCCTGGTTTAAGGCGAACACACGTACCATCTACTTTCAGCTCAAAATAAGGGCTAGAGTTTCCATTTGCCTCAAAGCAGCCCATTGAAGAATTTTCCTGCCTGCCCTTTTCTGTTTGTGGATAGCTATGCTAGCCTTTCCGGGGAACTTGCATTGTTTTAAATCGCATCCACTTGTCCCCTAATTACGATTTACATCAAACCCCTGTTTGTTTGGATTCGCTGCCTTTCTGAATCATTTCCTTCGGTTTTCAGGAAGGCTCTGTCCTGAAGTTTCTTGGTAGTCTTTTTATACCATTCCTCACAATCTCCAGAAAACTGTTCCCTACGCTCAGTACAAATGCAGTCCACATGATTGCCTCAAACCATACCTTGCTGGCATAGAGCAGTCACTATTTTGCGTCGTAAATAGGCTTGAGCAATTTCTATTTCTATTCCGTGTTAGTCTTGACAATTTTTACCCCTTGAACTCATCAGTCTAATTTTCCTTATTGGAATTAATTTTTTTCCATCCTAAATTGCTTCCTTGCTTCAGCTCGGTTGTCACATACAAAGAGCAATTAGTAAAAGCTTATGTTCTTTAGCTTCTACCAAACTATAAGCTATATTCCCACAAAATTACTGCTCTCCACAGGTCAGATGTCCTTTTGGTACCATAGTGAGGATGGCTGAGCTTCAGAGTTTACTCCAAAAAATTAGTGCCCAGTATGTATACCCTCTTTTGAAAAACAGCTAACTCTGGAAAAGCAAAAAAAAAGAGAGTATTCCTTCTTTGTTGATTGCATTATTTGTTGCATATTTGCTCACTCTGAGGAAAGTTATTTATTCATCCCAATCAACAAAATCTCGCCTCTGTCTTTGAAAGCAACTCGTGTTATTGAAGGGCCACATACCAGTTTTGGTAATTTTGAATGAAAAAGCAGGAATTATATGTTTTCACTGACAGCTACCTCAAACATTTTTTCATTCATTCTGTCCATCAATGTTGTCCTGTTAAAATGAACTGAAGACTCTCAAAAGTAGCAATGATTTTTTCATACCTGATTTGGTTTAAGAGGTTTTCAATTAGCAGGAAAGTCAGCAAGCGCATGTACAAAACATGGATCTTTTTTTTACTAATTCCTAAGCACAACATTAATTTTTTTAATCACAGTTACAATGATAAATTAAGATTGCACCTATAAGAGGGGAACACGCAAATGTTGCAATTTAACCCTTTAACGACCTTGTGAAATACTAATGCTCCAAATTAAAATTATGATTGAAAAATATAGTAAATGTGTGGAGTGTGGAAACACAGTAGTAAAGTGCTACAAATAAATAGTTTTACTCTGATTCTCCACTGCAGCACCAGCTAAGCTACACAAGATTATGATCCTTGCCTTTAGTTAGGTGAAAGTGGAAACTGTTAGCACACCTGTGTTTTCCTTGCCTGCCATTTCCCATTCTTGAGTATTTTTCCATCTTTTCCTCCTTGATTTTTCTCTCGATGTCTCTTATTCTGGAGAAGATGCCTCAGGATGAATGTGGCAATGTGCTACAGTAAGAACTTGAACGCAGGCATTACAAGAGCGAGTGGAGGACCAGCAGACACAGCACTAAGTCCCCTGGGAGATGCTAGATCAGCTATAGCACTGGGCTGCTCTACTCCCTCTGAGATCGTGGATCTGCATAGTTTACAGCTCCAGTGGCCTGTGGCTCGTTCCTGGATAACACACTTGACTACTGCTGGGTCCAGCAATGCCTGTCTGCTGGAGATGATAACCACTTTCTCAAACTTGCCACTCAGGTCGTCTTGCTTAAGCGACAAGCCTGTGCTTCAGCACTGACCACCCCTCGCTGTCGTGCTGGAAATCATTTCCATGACTGTGTGCAAGTGCACCAGCTTTTCCTTTTCTTCCTCTTGTGAACAGCATCTTACGTGTTCTGTGAGAAGAATATCAGCAGACACCCCAAAACTGAGCTTCCTCATTTGTGACGTATTTCATCTTAATGCATTTTCACAATAGCTTTTCTGAGGCATCTGGTCCTGTTCACTGCAAGAGAGGGACATGAAATGGAGATGGACTAGGAGTACTTGGCTTAGAAATCTGAGTAACATTAGTCTTTATGTTTTGGAAGGAATACCAATGTTCTTGAGAGAGAAACGAAATTCTTATCTTTGTTATTAATGATGTAGGAAGGTAAATGTGAGAATGTTCACAGGATTTTTGAGCTTGAAGAAAGAATGTCTCTTCACCTTGCTTCCCATACTTTTAAAAATCCTATCTAAAGACAGGCTCTTTTCTTAATTATCTCCTGACCCACAGGTTAAGTTTGAGTCATTAAATGGAGGGCACTAAGATGCTTTGAATGAATACAGTGGATATTGAATGGGTTCATGCATTAGTCACGGTAATTTTCCTCTGTTGTTCTGACCCTCATTTGTACAGCATAGATGAGAAATCATTTTTCCTGGTATTCACTAGAACATGAAGACAGGACCCATTCCCCTAAGGTGAGAGGGTCCTGAGTAAGATATATCAGTTCTTCATCTGTTTTTCACTGGACAGATGTGAAAAGAGAGGCCAATGTGCATGTCTTTGCACTATGGCAAATGCAGAATGGTAAAACTTTTTGGCAGGTGACAGAAACTGTAAAGATTTTCATAGAAGCTAGGTTAAATATGCCGCTTATCAACTAATTGCAGACAACATCTGAGTCTCTGGTTGTACAATTTGGAGGTAAAACAGGTAATTGAAAATGTGTTCTCCACCACAGAAGGCCTGCAGTCGGGAATGAAAAATCAAATCCTTCAAAGAGACACAGGGACCGTCTGAATGCAGAACTGGACCACCTGGCCAGCCTCCTGCCTTTTCCACCTGACATCATATCGAAGCTGGACAAACTTTCCGTCTTGCGCCTTAGTGTCAGCTATCTCCGAGTCAAAAGTTTCTTTCAAGGTAGGTCTCTTTAAGATATCAATAGCCCATTAAAAGTCTCCCTCTAATTTATTGCTGCTTTGTACTTATCATGAGTAAAATTAACATGCAGTATTTTATTGATAAAGTAAGAAAAAAATCTAATCTCTACTATTGAATTTATTTTGTGCACGGGATGTTATATTGGAAATTTTCTGCGTTTCCTCCTATGCCATTTGTGTGCTTTTCACCAAATAATGGGTTAACCCCCACCCTTCCTCAGCAGGCTTTAGGAAATGGGAAGACATGACTGTAAAATCCCTAAACTGGCTTGGAGCAGATGTAATACCTGTTATTACTTTGAAGTCCCTTTTTGAAGCTATTATTGTGCATGTTTGCAATGTCTGTTTAAATACAATGCGAAAGTCAAACAACTACCATATTACCTGTGTTTGCTGTATGACAAGAGGAAATGGGCTTCCTTGAAAGGGCAAAAAGATCACTTTCTTTCAGGATAAGTGAGATCTGAAGTTTAAAGTGTCGACTAAGCTGTAATAGGCTACGCTTTGTTTTTGTAGCTGTCTGGCACATTGCACAATGAAAGCCAAATGTGCATGTTCAGATGTACATAATAAGAATTCTTCCAAATTTGCAGACAGTTTTAGTTTCTTCTGTTGCTGAAGAGTTCACAAGAGCAAAATCTCGATTAGGGATTTAACAATTAAAATCCTTTCTGGAGTTGTTTAAAAAAAAAAGAAATAAAAAGCATATTTGAAGGAGTATAATTGACCAAAACTTATAGATGGACTGTAGAGATATTTTTATGGACGTTATTTTTCCTTTACTGCTCTTTACTACTCCTTCCTGTTACTGTTCCTTATTATGCACAACAGAGCCCTATTTTTTGTTTTTTTGTTTTGACTGAAGAACGAATCTGTTGGTTGGTTTCTTGCTTTTTTGGACATATTTTAGTATAAAAGAAATGCCAGATTTTGGATAGGCTTTGGCAGACTGCAGGGCATTTTACAAGCTGACATCAGGTTACAGATGGTGATACTGATAGCAGGAGCCTCCCATGTCAGCTGTGGCAGCTGGCTGCTCAGCCTCCAGCATCCTGCAGTTGAGTGCCTCTCTTTCCCTTTGGACACATACCTGAGTCTTATGGTCCCTTCCTCTGAGCTTTACTTTCGTTTCCCATGGATTCACAAGCAATAAGCTGTCTTCAGCTGCCTTTACTACTCTTCTGCCGGAGTTTCTAAAATCCATTGTCTCCTTTTTTTAAAGGGATGGGATAAAAGGAAAACAAGTAAAGCCAGACTTCATTACTCTGAAATGTTCCATGTTTCAAGAGATTTCATTTCATTTAATCCCCAAATTACCTAATTGAACACATAGTTTGTGTTCCCTTCATTCTTATTTTTAAATGTTTACATCATGAAACTAAGGTTACAGAAAGCATTGTTTATAGTGAAGGAAGGAAACTACATGCCATTTTAAGACAAGAGAGCAGGCTGGAGCTTCAAAAGGGTGGAGTGGAGGAGAGGTGAGCCGTGGAAACAGAGCTGGGTGAGCAATGGGTGCGAATGTTTGGGTAAGAGCAGGAGCTGCAGCCTCAGCTTCATGGCACGTCATAATCTACTTCCTTGTAGTTGTGGAGAAATAAGGCAGAAGCTGATTTTTTTAAACAAAATCTTTGGTAGGAAGTCACCTAAAAAAAGCAAATGAAAAATATCCATCCCAGTGTTTTGATCTTTGTTGTGATGAAAGAGGACAGAAGAGCAGAAATGGCCTGTTTGTGGCTTTTTAAATCAAAGGAGTACTAAGTTGTGAGCTGTTATAAATACTGTGAGGACAGAGAGCAGACCAGTGGCACACAGAGATGTTATAAAATTGGATAAAATAAAATGTATCTGGAAAAACTGACCTAGCAAATCCGTACTAATTCACTCAGGGAAAATTAATCCAAAGCAACTGGTGTTCAATAGAAGAGACAAACCTGGAAAAGAGAACATAAAAACAATAATCGAAGAGGGCCAGTGGTCAGCAAATTGTTCTATGCATGTAATTCGATATGTTGACATAAACAAGAAAGCCAAGTGTGGATTTTGGTCTGTTTGCCCAGAGGCAGCATGTCACTACACAGGAAGGTTATAATCCCTCTCTGCATGAGACCAGCATGACTCCATCTGGAATACAGCTTTCTGTTGTGGGCATCTCCTGGTTGCAAGGGCATTAGTACATATTAAGGGGTTTGGAATAAACACAGGGAAGAAGTGACTATAAAGTTGGAGGGACAAAAAAAAAAGAGTGAAATTAGCTCGAATGTGTATAGTTTATATGCTTCGGCTTTGTCTTCATAGGAGAGAAGGACGAGAAGGGAAGGAATTACATAGGATATTTTAGTGGCACAGTGGAGGACCCAAGGAGTGATGATGAGCAAGCTGAAATTTGGCTTGAATATCAAGCAAAACATATGTGTAATGAGTTCTGTTCAGATACCCAATATTCCTAAAACTGATGCACTGGAGATTCAGGACATTCAAATTTGTAATCTATGACACACAGGCATGTGCATCTTTTGTTTAAAGTACTGTTCTGTGAGTTTTAAGGGAGTTAAGCTTAAATTCCATGTTTTTAAAAAGTGCTTGTAAGAATGCTGTTTGCAATTTTTTAAAAACCATGAATAGTGCTATTTGACACATAAGTTCATATATGACATTGCAGATTCAACCCATAACAGTTCAGCAATTCCTGTGACAATTATAATTATACACCTTCAACAGTCCCAGCGGTTTCTAGACGTACTCATTTACTTGCCACTAGGTGTCCTTTCAGTAGCTACTCTGCAATACTCAGTGTGTAGCACAAATGTTGTATTTATAAAGATCAATAGCCAATTAAAGGGCATGGAGTGACTTCACCATATTGATTTCCAGTATGAAAATCATTTTGCAGAGAATTAGGTATAAGGGGATAGAGAATATTCATCGGTCATTTCTTCCCTCTTTGGTGACCGTTACAGGTTTGTACTTTGAAGCATATGGCCGTTCATCTAAGTTAAGTTGTTTAAGCAAAGGCCTGGTCCTTTGCTAAAATTTAGATCTGGTTGTTGAGACGGATTTTTCTACTATTCAGTTTAACAGTCACCATGGTGGATTCCCTCTCTCATTCTCAGAAACGTTTTCCTTTGGCTTCAGAACAATTCTTCTGTCTACTTGGTTTACAGTCTTCCTATCTCTGTTATCAGTTGGCAGCGGCTCTATTAATAGCCCCACTCCCCCCAAGCTATATGCATTTAGTCATTTTGCATTTTCCTGATAAGCACTTCAAAATGGCTTTCAGCAGTAACCTTCCGATCTCACCAGATCTCTTGTATAAAGCCGCGTGGATCTAAACCAGTACCCAGCCTGAGAGACATCAACTGCTACAGGAAGCTGTGCCGGTCGTTTGGCCCTGACTAAAATTTGCCTTGGGTGGGGCTCCTGTGGGAGTGGAGTGGTACTTAGTGGCTGTGACTACTTGAGCTTGCTGGGCCTCTATCTTGGCCATATTCCATCTTGGTTAATTGTAGTCTGTCTTCCTTTACCACTCTTGACAATACATCCTTTAGTACCTCCTTTTTCTCAGTTTTTCCACCGGTGGAAAAATGGCGGTCTTGCTCCACTTCAAAACCGACTCCCTTTTGTTGATTGTTTAACTTGTTCCCTTCTAGTATAGGTGTTAATTTTGTAAATCAATGTAAAAAGAATAGCACCTTGTTCTTTTAGCATCTCAGATCCTTTCTAAGAGGCGGCTAACTTAAGCTTCCCAGTACCTGTAAGGAAAATAGTTACGACAATTTAGATAGACCAATACAGTTACAACTAGAGCTTAAAGCTCCGCATCTTTCAGTTCTTAGTGTAACTAACCTTATATTGGTAGGCCACTCAAACTTTCCTCCAACATACCATTCATTAATGTCAATCCTTTTAGCCATAAGCATGCCTAATAAATGATAACTAATGTTGCTGAGTACAGTCTTAGATGGCAAATGTAGAGACCTTAATATGGATCAATTTTTTGATTATTCAAGAAGTGGGGGTATTTTAAATCCTTCACTACATAATTTATATAAAAAGTAACTTAATTCAATAGCTTATGTTATTTTTCCCATCTGGACATTTTATGCATGCACAAATCTGTATTTTGGGTTTATACACAGACACATATGCAAACACAAAGACATGCATGCACACACAAAAACAGTGTCTTCCCAACAAAAATCTCCCTTGCAGTATTATTTTTACTCTGTTTATTTACTTTCAGACTTCAGTGCCTTCTCTGTATTTACGTACTTACAGACTTCATTTCATCGTGAAAGCTGAAAATTTGATAAATTTATGAGTGACTAAATAAGGAATGTAGAGAGTCCTGAATTAACTCTGTGAAGAAATATATTCAAGGTTTCTGTAAATTTTATATTAAAATTGTAATCCAGATCTTTCAAAAATTAGTGACAGTCAAGCATGGAGACATGTTGTTTCACCTGCCTTAGACTGAAGTTATATATGGATTTTTAAACTGAATTACAGGAGAATCTGAGAAACTTGTCACAAATGTTATGTTGTCTTCTTCCATGTAGTTTAGGAAACAGGCTTGTAATGGAATTTCCTCAATGAAGAATCAACTATGCCTAAACCTGAGGGACATTTGTCTAAATTTTTTGTAAATCTGAAACGTGAGTGATTCCACACCTTCCTTGGCAATCCCCAACATCCAAGCTGGATCTCTGCTATTGCAGTTTAAGCCCTCCTTCTGTAGAAGAACAATTTATTTATTTTTCTCGTAGCACCTCTGCTTTTACAGCCATGAAGGTGTGCCGTGTTTCCCTCAGTCTTTTCTTCTTTAGACAAAACAGCCTGCCCTGCTCCTTTGTTTTTTTCTCAAGGGCTATATTTTCTTTAATCATTCTTGTTGCTCTGCTTTTATCTTTTTTCAAAATTAATCTAGGGTATGGGCAATGCATCCTTCCATTTTACAGCAAATGAGTGATAACTTTTCTCAGATTATGGTTTCTTAAGTAAACTCGGACCCCTTTCCAAGAAGATTCTTCAGTTTACTTATGAAAACATTGTGAGACAGGAGGAATAACCTTTTTAAAGTTATGAAGACATGTATATCTATTGTTCTTCCCATCCACACGTCCAGCTGTAGAAGGTAATTAATTTAGTGTAACGTGGCAACATATCCTTGACAGATCTGTTGATTTCTACTTCTTTTTTATTACCTTTAAGTCTTTACAAATAGGTTGTTTGATATTTTTCTCCAGTATTTTTCTAGGGATTGATGCTCAGCTTAGCGGTCCTGCTATTCTTTGGTTTCCTCTTCCCATGCTTTCTAAAGATAAGCTCCACGTTTGTCCTCTTCCAGTCTTTCAAAATCTCCCCTTTTTATCATGATTTCTCATAGACTAATAGCTAATAGCTCTGAGTATGCTTCAGCTCATTCTCAGAATATGCTGCAATGACTTTCACCAGATGCAACCAACTTGCAAATATTACTCATCCAAGTACGTAAAGTGTTAGCCGTATTGCTGGTGTTTAGTGGCAGTATCTGTCTGATCCTAGCTGATGGAAGCAAAAGGAGGCAATAAACACTTAAACTTTTTTTTTGCATTATCTGTAGCTCCTCCTCTGCTGAGTATCAGAAAACTCTTTTCCCAGCCTTGTATGGTTAAAGCACTTCCAGCATGCTTTTTATAACCTTCACTTTCTTGCTACATCTTATTTTATGCATTGGCTTTTCTGTTTTTCTTCTTATACACTTGTGCTTTATTTTATTCATTTAAAAAAATATTTTCTGTGAGCTTCCAGTCACTGAAGAACTTAGGATTTTGTAAAGATGGTCTTTTCTTATATTTTGCACTCTTCACTGCCATTGACATATTTTACACTTATCCCCTACACATCGGTTTGTTGAAAGAGCATCCAGCTCCTACCTACTTCCCTTAGATATCTGTCCTCTGAGATTTTTCTTTCCAGTTCTCCAGGTGTACTGAAGTCTCCCTTCTTTAGGTCTGGTGTCTTCACGTTGCTGTGCCTTGGATTGCTGCTGCTGGGAGAACCATCGGTTCCAGGATTTCCTCATCGCTTTCACCAAGCTGCCCTCCCTCCTTCTAACCCATTTCTCCCCTTCAATTAAATCTCATATATATATTTTTTTTTCAGTTCTGGCAGGATAGCACACACTGTGTGGTTTCTGTCTTTCTTCTGATTTAGCATTTATATTAGTGGGTCATTTCCTTTTACTCATTTATGTGTTTGGTGTGATCCAATTCCCACCGATGTTTATCTTTAATGGAAATTGGATTTATCCCTTTTAAGAAGAAAGCAACAACGGATTCCTCCCAGCTGGCCTGATTTTCAGTATCCTCAATCACTTGCAGTCTGTTCCAGCTTTCATCTCCTCCTACTGTATCCATGGCTGTTGATCTCATAGCTCAATAACATACATGGACTTCTTACTACTTTGATTCAGATTCCTTAGGTTCATTCATTAGATTCTTTAGATTAGGCTGTTCTAAGGAAGGACAGCTATTGTTTATTGTAGTAGCTGAATATTTAGTGCTGCAGTCCACACTCCATAGCTTGCAGACCTGTTTCTGATGTGACATGCCTGTCACTCCAGTGACACTCACAGAAAATTAAGAGATTAAAACCTGAGGTGGGTAGGAAAGCAAAGAATGATCTTGCTTTCAGTGTATTATTATCTGCACCATAATGCTATTCAACACTGCTTTATGAGTGCTGCTTACCTGAACCAAAGCTCCTGGTCTGAGGATCCAGGATTCCACTGCAGTGCAGGCAGAGGGGTTATCAGGCATCCCTTTTTTCGCCACTGTCTCTCCCTAACATTTCTGTTTTCCCAGAGTTTTCTTTTCAAAATCTCCCAGCTAAAGTTTCTTTCTGGATTGACAAGTTCTGCTCTTTTGGTATAACTATGTTTTTGTAGATTTTACTTTACATAAGCAAGGGAAATTTTTCCACAACAAGATTTAACTGATTTTGAAACTAAACTCATACGTTTGAGTTTATTGTTACAATTATGGCCTATACTGGATACATTTCCATGGGAAAAATTCTTCTTTCATTTGTTAGCTGGTTCCAGTAGCCTGAAGCTTTCCTTTAAATTTAAAGCCATAGTCTTAGTCAATGACAGAATCACAGAAGGGTTGAAGCTGGAAGGGACCTCTGGAGGTCATCTGCTCCAACTCCCCTGCTCAAGCAGGGCCACCTAGAGCCAGCTTCCCAGGACCATGTCCAGATGGCTTTTGAATATCTCCAAGGGTGGAGACTCCACAGCTTCTTTGGGCACCCTGTTCCAGTGTTCAAGCACCCTCACATGAAAAGAAGTGTTTTCTGATGTTCAGGAGGATTTTCATGTGTTTCAATTTGTGCCCATTGCCTCTTGTCCAGTCACTGGGCACCACTGAAAAGAGCCTGGCTCCATCTTCTTTACACCCTCCCTTCAGGTGTTTACACATGCTGATGAGATCCCCCCTGAGCCTTCTCTTCTCCAGGCTGAATGGTCCCAGCTCGCTCAGCCTCTCCTCATAGGAGAGATGTTCCAGTCCCTTCATCATCTTTGTGTCCTTTCATTGAACTTTCTCCAGGGCCTTTGTACTGGATATATTTAGAACAGATATAGGAAAAGTAAAATAATAAAAGATCTGAAAAACAAATAAAGATTATAAGAGAGGCTACATTGAGAACAGGATAAAATGCCTAAATCAACAGTCATGGAATTATACCTCCTTGATTCCATCTCTTCCCTCCCACCGATCTTTTCTTGGTATGATTTATATATTGATTTCCACTATGGAAATAATAAGAGGCTTTCAGATTATCAACAAGCCTCTAGTTTTTGATGAAACCTGTACTTTGAGTTATAAATCTAGGGTTTCAGTTGTGGTTCTCTGCTTAGCTAGGGTTGAAGCTGATACCTTGTGTCAAGGTATCTTGACACAACATATCTGAACAGTTTAACAATTACAAGTTCTTTTTTTAAAGGCATATTCTACTGATTTAGAGCACTCCCAGTGCTGTCCTCTGAAACGGAATGCCTGAATGATTTCTTTCTTGAAAGACAAATAAGGACTTTTCTTTTTGCACACATACAAAATGCACTGAGAAGGAACCTTCATGGTCAGAGTGGGTAACAGGTAAGGTTATTCCTGTGGCTGTATTGAATCATTGTATTCCATTTACCACAGCACTCAGAGTGTATCAGCCAAAAAGGGAGTGCTCATGAAAGAAACTTTTTCCGCTTTCTACTGCTCTATAATTTTACCATCTTCATAACAATATAGCAACTGAAAAGAGGAAAAAGTGTTCTGCTGCGTAAGTGGTACGTAAGTAAATCTTGAGGGAAGACCTACTGTCTGCAAGTCATTATCTAATCAAGTGCTAAAATACTTAATCAGTGAAATTTTAGTACAAGCATCAAGACTTTAAGCAGGCTAGCTGCATATATTCATTCCTGAGATCTGGCAGGACTCATTTCTGGAGAAGCAGCTGCACATTGACTCTCCCCTACATTACCCATTTTCAAACAGTGGATTATTTTGACTAGATTTTTTGATATTTTTAATTGCCAGAGAGACCATTTTATTGTGACATATTGTTTATACCAATGCTTCATTTTTTGCTTTTCCCCTTGTTTCCTGGGGACACTGTTTATTCCATATACCAAATACCTGAGGCTGTTTTGCACTACATGTCCTCTTGGATAACCTAGAGATCTCTCTGACCCTTGGGAGACCTTTGCTGTCTCTTGGAAGAGGACCGTATCTCCTCTTTGTGCCTTGTTGTAAGAGGATGGACCTCTTTCTGCTAGTTGGCTTTCTCTTTAGTTTCCTGCAAACCAGATGGGTTTTGTAGGAGAAGGAGAGTAGATTTACAAACAGGATTTACTTCAGAATAAGCCTATATTCAGGAAGAACAAGAGGACTCTTAAATTGCTTGAATTCCTGTCACCTTTGAAGATCAAGGGAACCTGTTAGTGCAGCACTATGTTAAGTGTCATATTCTGAGACTGGCTCTAAATTCCATACCTATTTTTTGGAGTAATGGCAAACAAAGGACCTTAGTTATAAATGAGTGTCAGATCTTTTCTGGTACTCCTTGGGTACTCGTGTCATGTGCTGTGGGTTGTTCATATTGTCAGACCTCACAAGCTCAGAGCTGTTAGGCTGAATCAGTCATCTGCACAAAGAGGTCTGGACTCTATAGACTTTGTGCTGTCTTTACGAAATACACCATGATTATGATTCTTCTTGCAGAACTTTCTCTTGTGATTCTGGATCTATATATTATACAACTTTTCTATTGTTGGATGCCATTCAAGTGAACATCCCTGTAGGCCTCAATGTTTCTCCTGGTATTGTCAAGACTGATTATAAAACCA
The DNA here is from genome assembly GCF_034638445.1 of Ciconia boyciana. Taxonomy (NCBI): domain Eukaryota; kingdom Metazoa; phylum Chordata; class Aves; order Ciconiiformes; family Ciconiidae; genus Ciconia; species Ciconia boyciana. Next base: position 67,776,741 of record NC_132935.1, read on the forward strand.
GGGAGTTGGAAATGACAAGTGATGGGAGGAGATTCTTTGACTGTTAGATTTCTCCTGAGAGCATTTGGCACTGGAAGAGTTCCACTGTTTCTAGTAATAGTGGAAGTACACTCAGAACCAGACAACATGGTCACAGACACACACAGTAGCTGGTTTTATAGGTGTTCCCACAAACCACAGCTGCTATATTGGTCCAATGCTAGCGGAAGTCCCCAAAATACTTTGAGCCATTAAGTGCGGGTCTTTGTCTTTCTCCAGCTTGCTTAGTCATTTTTAACCATTCTGATTTGGTAGGCTTTTATGCTTGGTTGCATTTGGTTAGCTCACACTATACATCTCACAAGCATTGATGTGAATAAATGTAGGTATGTGGCAAGGAAAAAACTGGGCCCATTTCATCCAGTAGACCGATAGATGCACTGTCTTTTGTATTCAGTGATGTTCATCTTGCTCGAGCACCGTGCTTCCTCAATCCTTCTAAGACCATCCTTGGCCCAGCCTGGTACCAGCTGTTGAAATACCCTCATAGTCTCCCCAGATCAAATTCTATTATCCTATGCTATAATTAATGAAATTTTATTGACCTAATTTTCTTGAGTTAAATTGTGTTTGGATGTTGGAGACTGAGAAAGAACTTAGCATAAATTTAGTTCAACTGCAACCCAAGTTTTCCTTGGGCATGGAAACAAGATTGGTTTTCATCATAGGAAAGATTGTATTTTTACTCCAGAAGTTGCTAGCAATTGCAGTGATTGTAGAAGGTCCTAGCAATAATTCCATCCTAATCACTGCTGCAGTGGATGGGAGGTAGGAAAGCATTCCCTCAGGCATGAACTTTGCCTTGGTTTACACTTGTTCTCAGCTTCATGAGTGGTTACCATCTCTGAGAGGAAATGTGTTTCTTTACTGTCAAGAAAATTATTAACTTTGTTTCTTATTTTAAACACAGATGTGTTTTAAAGGAAAGACAATACCTGCTATCCAACAGAACAAGGAATTTAGCTTGGCATAATATAATTGCATAGGGCTTTGAAGACAAATAGGACAAATAGTTTTAGGCTAGAGAACAGTGTGGGAGACTGTCCTCCTGGTTTCTCTTCTCACTTCGCTACCGCCTCACTTCTGGCTTACAGCACATGGTGAAGCCCTCTGCAGAGAACTCTGAAACCATGTGACTGTTAGAGCGGGTCCTGTAGCAAGAAGCAGAGTGGCTATGTCACTTGGGGGTAAGCCCACATGAATTAGTCCTTCTGAGAGGCACATCTTACTAGAGTATGTGCCTTGCCATCCCATTACAGCCACAGTTTTTTTCAGGCTCCTGTTATCTCCATGTAGCAGCATAAGACACTGTGTGCCCATACCAATATCCTTAAAGCTAGCTCAAAGATCTCTGTGCTACACTCCATCGTGTCCAGTGCAGACATACCTCTCTAGTGCTTGCCAGATCAGGTAACTTCAATCTTTTGAGCCTGTACAATTATATTGGCTATGCCAAGGCAGATCTCAGGATGACACTTGTCATGGTCCATGGAGATGGAAAGCTGCAAACCCATTAATATCTTGATTAAGAGCCTGTCATTCACATGTAAATCTAAAACAATGCTTCCTTTCTAAGACTTTTAAAAAATAAATTTAATTACAAGACTACCATTTAGCTTCTGGACTTTGTAGTACTTTCACAGAGTCAGTTCATGAAGTTCTGAAATGCTCTCTCATATGCCTCACTAGCAATGCATGGTGGTTGCTGGGACTCTGAGCAGGCCATGAGATCCATGAAGGCTACGCATGGGGCCAGGATAAATGTGGAGGTTGCAAAGGTGTGTCAAAACTACACAAAATGGTATTATTTTAAATTGCATTTAAAGACACTTTTCCCTATCATGATTTTCATCTGGACTTCATACCTAATATATGAAGCGTTGGTTGGAGGGGAGAGGATAAAGATTAATAGCCAGATCCTTAACTGGCTTCCATCATCTACTTACCAGATTTTCAAATAAATGCTGTGTTGCTTCTATCTATTAACCACTCACAGATGTGTTTTATTATCTACTTCCAAGAGTTTTATTTCTAAAAACTTCTTTCTTGTTCTGCTCCCTGAAGTCCTGCTAATTGTTAGGCCACTGAAGCTCCGAGACCATTGCCTGTCATGTGCGTCAGCATCAGTATTGTCTCATTGGGTTTTTTTGTATTGCTCCCTCTGCATTGTCTGTCTGTGTCTGTTGTTTCCTGTCTTATACTAGGTACGTGCATGCTTTGTCAGTGAGTGACCCATGTTTTATTTTGAGGGGCCAAGTGTTTCCATCTCTAATAGCCCTAAAGATCCACTAGAACAACTCAACCCAGGGACAAGAGGATACCAAGACAAGGAAGAGGGCAAGGCTAAGTGCCCTGAGGGTTTTCTGTAATTCATGGTGTCTTTTCAAGATTTTATTTAGTCTCTGACAAATTCAATTTCAATTTTGTTTACTGATAGCATTTTATTGACTTTTTTGAATGTACTTGGGGTGCATGGGTTTTTTTTTTGCATACTGTGCTTGGAGTTTTAAATGAGTTTAAAACAAGCAAATGAAATCTAAATTAAACACTAGCAATAAACAAAACACCTCAGTAGAATTCAGGTAGGCAGCCCTGGTTAACATAGTTACTGCTTCAGAAAATATGTGCCGATATCTGGAAGCTCGTATTTTATGTCATGCAACACTCAACAGTGACATCTTCTCTGAGTAGCAGCCTGAGGCATTTGCTCAGTCTTGACATGGGAGGAAGAACTTTATCAGGTGACCCGCATACACCGTTTCTCAGGATTTCTTTAATAATTGATTTTCTACATTCTGACCAGTCCTCACAGTCTTAGAGAAGACTGAAGTCTTTTCAGTTCATGCTTTTCAGTCCTCCTTGTTGCATAATTTCCAAAACAGTTTGGCATATCTTTGTCTGAATGCTGTCTGTGGACAAGACTGGCCCTTCCTTTCTTTTCTTCTAAACCCCCGTCCATTGGATTGCCAACATCACTGCTGCTCCAGCACCCGCTGTCAGAAGCACCTGCCAGGGTGCCGTGAGGGCTGGCTGCTCCCTAAGGGATGGAGGCTCCCCATGGTGTCCATCAGGGCCTCCCAACCAGGAGCCAGGGAGCAGGGCAGCCATGGGGCACTGGGGACAGCCCCAACCCCAGGCATTGGGCACCTCCCTGGGGTCCAGCTGAGGCCACTCTCTACCCTCTCTCTCTGTCTTGCCTCTATACCCTGGGGACATGTTGTCTCCCTCCACCATTTCTGGACTGTAACTTCCTTTCTGAACGCGATGCAAAGACTGCTGTCCAAATCTTGTATCTTCATCGTTTTGTAACCTCTGTATTGCAGGCCTTTCTGACATCACTGGCATTTGTGCTCCACAGAAATCATAGCTACTAACTTCTCTTTCTTGCCCATTTCTCTGACTGAGCAACTTGCTCTGCCACCTCCATGGGCATCTCTATGCCCGTCTTTTTCCCATTAACGCCATGTAATTGTATAATCCTTGCCTATCAAGTCTTTATTCTTATCAACCTTCACTCCTCTTTCCACAGCTTTGACTCTTTCTCCTGCAGCCATTGTTCATTTTCTTCATGTTGCCCTTTATGGATGAAATGCCCTTCCTGAAATCATGCCCAGGTTACCCACCAATTCCTCCTGCACAAAAATCTTGTTAGTTATAAGCAGAGCTGCTGGTGGCTGGTAGGTTTATAGAAGTATGAAAGTAAATAAATAAATTGATGATGTATTCAAACCCAAAAGTTTATGATTTATCACATGATTTATATGGCTGAATCTGTGCAAGACACCTGTCTTTCTAGGCTGCGACTAGATCTTATTTAGGTGCTTGGAAATCATAAAACATGAGATGGGAGCTGATTTCTGCAAAGCTTACCTAATTTTTCTATATGATTAGTCCTACAGTTTGGCTCAATGGATTACTCTAAAGGGCTTGTTTTCATTTAATTGTATTTGGTCTAGTGTCTTTTTTATGTTATTGGAAAGAAAATTCCAACTGACTAACACAGATGCTTTTCTTCTCTATCTAATGTAGCAGTAACATATTAGTCAGTGCTCTGAACATTCACCACCATGAAATTAAATATTTTTTTTAAATTAAAGACAGCAGATTTCCCTTTATAAATCCAGTTTTAATTTGATTATAATTTTTGGTGCAATCATGTAGATAAAGCCACTGATAAATTTTATAAAATCTTGACATGTATATGAGTAGAAGTGGAAGCAGAATGCATATCAGTAAACTAAATTAAATGCTTACTAAGAGAAGTTACAAACAGACTTTAAAACTTCCTTCAAAGAAGCTCATAATTTCTTTTGTGAAAGTTCGATTCTATATAACAGTCTTGCCAAACACATATCACATGGATTTACTGTGTCCCTAAAATTCCATTGAAATCCCCTCAATGCATTCCCTTTTTATATCTGCATGGAACATATCAAGTTGAAGGTATATATAGGAAGTAAATCTCTGCCTGAGATTTTTTGTTGTAATAAATAAAATGTCCGCTATTCCCATTTACCTCTGAACCTACAACATGAATTGGCTACTTACATATTGGAAACAGCTGAAAGAAGTTGAGAGAAGAGGATTGAAAACAAGCAAAGATCAGATCTAAATCAAAACCCAACATATTTTAAGTTTTCTTTTTCTAGTCCATTAACAACTTCATAACCACTTTACTAATTGTATAGTTGCAAAACATGTCACCTTATATTAATCTTATAAATTGCCGAGTGTTTCAACATCTGTACAGAAAGTGCTATCTTCTCTGTGTTAGTATTATGTTGTATATCAGTGTCACTGAAAACTTGTCACAAAAACTCCGTACTTTGTTCCAAATAATTTATTAATATGATATTGTGCCATCAAATGACCTCTATAAACCTCATACGGGAAAATGGCCCAATAAATAATACTTTATGAAAACATTTCTTGAGAGGGGAAATAATCTAACCTAGATAATACATCTTGAAGTGATGAATGTAAGGATTTATGTGGAAAATATTCCAATATGTTTTTATGAGGGCTGAGACAGTAAGTGGAGAAAAATGGAATTGCACTTCTTCCTTCCATACTTTTTAATGTCTTAATCTACATCACTGCATAAAGAAAAAAGCTGTACGTCTCTAAACAAGTAATATTTGTGTGAGGAAATTAGAAATGTTTAAAATCACAGGAATTACTTTAATAGTAATTAAAAGATCAGTCATGCAAGGTGCAGAGTGCTCTGAAAATACTGTGTTCAATGGGAACTGGTTGTTTTCAACACTTCCTCAGAACCATCAGAACTGTATAATAATTAAGCCCTAGCTCTCTATACCTGTTTAAGGGAAGAGTTCTTTCTTGTGAGCCAAATACATACTTGGTGACATGGCAGAGAGTTTGAAGGTATTATGCATTGTGATATTCAGTCTTCGTTCTTATTGATGCTAGCGAGCACTTTAGAAATATTTAATACATTCGGTAGTAAATGCCATATGATTTGGGGACAGTGATCCACCCTACATTTGTTGCTGACAACTTATGGCTAGGAAAGCAGAGATATGTCAGTTTGAAGGTTTGCTTCATGATCACACTGTATAAGTGTCATGGTGGTAACTAATAATGCCTTTAAAAGCAGTAGTGTGACTGAGATAGTCACCTCTGGCAGAATGAGGTGGGAGGAGAGGTCAGTTTCTGGACAGAAGACATGCCCCTTGCAGCAACGCTGCAGGGGCACCAAGTTCCAAGAGGTCATTTGGAAAAGAGGAGTTTCTTCATTGTTTCTTGTCCTTATCTCGTCAAGTCAAGTCAAGTCACGATCTCCAGAAAGGGTCAGTGTGCTTACTTTGGATATTCTAGCTTCAGCAGATATTCCACCTTCTGAATCTCTGACGATAATGTTCAACTAGCTTAGTGTCAGTTCAGGAAATAAAGTGGAACAGTTTCTCCAGCTAGAGAAAAGCTGCAATGGCAAACTACAATTTTGTGACTCTCCATGGATCTCTTGCCAAGTGATACATACAGCAGCATGTGAAAAACATGTTGGGGAAGACTTAAGCCCTGAAATGCCTGTAGTGGAGACTGGGAAATGTAATAGAAACTTTCCAAGGATGAAGAGGACAGTGGGAAACCTAATCTCCTTCCCACTGAGGCAATCTGCCAGGAAAGACCTACTGTAGGCAAAATTAGGGCAAAAATCCTCTTCTCAGAAAACAACTTGGTTTGGTTGGGGAGGAAACATAAAGACAACTGGTCAAGTCCTTAATTCCTTATTATGTTTTGCTTAACTTTGGCATTAGTGGAGTAACACAAGTCAGGCCTCCAAAATCTGGCCCAGTGTTTTGAAAACTGCATTGCCTGAAGATAAATGTATTTTTAGGAATCAAAGCAAAAACGCCATTGAAAAGGTTAAAGCCTGGGAGGGGTGAGCTCACACCTTCGCCACTCCAGTAATTTGGCTGGAGAGCGTTTCGTGCTAGGTAAATTGGGGACCAGCTAGCCATATTGCAGCCAGATTCGCAGTGGTAGCAGGCTGCTGGAGGGAAAGAACACTGGAAAGTGAACTCAGATTTACACGGAGATAATGGGATACATGTGAACAATTTGGGGGAGTTTATCAGTGTACTTTCATGTCAAGCTTTTAATTAAATCTGCCAATTTTATTTTTCCTGTATGTGCTTTTGCTGTTTACCTTGGTGACTTTCCTTCCCTGTTTCAGTGTCTGTAGTTTGTTAATCTGTTTTCTTCCGAAATCTTTGAGAATTATTTTCCATCTCTTTTCCTCTAGTGGGCTTTCTAGAGATAACCCACCTCACCTCTTTTTAAATGCTTTTCTTTTTTGCATCTTCCTCATCTGTAGATTTTCTTGTTTTCTCCGTATAGATTTTTTCCCCTCTTTTCCCATCTTTGCTACAACATGCTCCCTTTTCCCTGGTTTCCTTGCTTCGTCCCTAAGAGCTTTTTCTTACATCTGCCTCTGCCATTCCAGAACTGGATCTCCCTCTCTTCTCTCTACTAACAGACTGACTTTGGTGGGAAAGCGATGCTCTCTTTTCTTTGCTAGTAAGACATTGTTCTCGTCTCCTGTTGGGTGAAAGAGGGACCAGGCAAACCTCTTTTCCATTCTCCTCCATGAGGGCCTTTTGCCCTATGTGGTCTGGGTGTGGTGAGCTCAGATAGCCTGCTGATGCTTTCATTGCATGGGCCACAGGGAGGGGATGTACCTTTCATTCCCTCCCCTACACAGAGCCCTACCACAGCGTCAAGATGATGAGAATCACTGCAGCAGAGGGATGAAGCCTTAGGGCGGGAGGGGGGAATAAATAATGAATTGTTGTCAACCCTCCCTACTGCATTAGGCTGCCAGATGATTGCTTATTCCTTGCTCCCACCCACATGCTTCATGCCACCACCAGCATTCTTGGTCCTTTGTGGCTGATGTTGTGGGCTAGTCAGCTGATGAGTCAGCTCTGCTAACCAGTGCTTTTCCAGCTCCCCATGGCAGGGATAGCTTTGGTATAAGACTTTCAGCCAGGATTATCTGCGTGGAAAGGGGGGGCACTTGGGCACATTAATTGATTTATTTGGAAGTTTACCATTCTGCATATAAAGAGCAGGTTTCCAGGGGTGTGCAATTCAGCTCGTCTTGTTCTCTTTGCATACGCTCCGATGCAGGGAGTTTTGAAACTGCACCCTGTATACCATCTGTTAGTATGGGAGTGTGGAGTTAATGGGAAATTCAAACTTTGAATAGGTCAGGAAATTCAAAGTTTTGTTCTCACAGCAATTAACTACATGTTGGTCTCAGATGGTATTTTAGCTCATCGGGTTAATGTACAAAACGAATCTTGCGCCACAGCTGAGTTCCCGCACCGCAGCTGAACTTGGCGCAGGGACTGAGTGGGAGAAGAGACGATCAGAGCTTCAAAATACCTTTGTGCCTCCACGATGCCGGGCAGGCCTGGGCCTCTTTAGTGCTTCCCAGGGGTCAGAACACCCTCCGGGACTGGCGCATCCAGCATCTCACAGCTCGTGGCAACTGGGAAACATCTGGGCAGTGGAAAATACATCAGACGTAAGAATGTTCCAGCTGCCCCGTTCCCAGCCTGCCTCATCCTGCCTTGACTCCATTGACTCCTGGCTGCGTTGCCTTGGCTGGGGTGCTACAGTTAGGCACTCCAGTTCCTTTTCTTGTCCTGCATGTCAGGCAAAGGCTATGCTGCGCTGGGACAGGTTGTATGGACCACCACGTGCAGAAGGCTCGGTCACAACAACTTGCTTTAAACTAATTTCTGCAGCTGCACTATTTGCTGTCCTCTTTAATCTTCCTTCTACTTGGATAGTGCCAGGTATCCTTCAGCAGTCTGGCCAAGCTAGAACTTCATTTACGTTGCAGTAACAGAACACTTTTTTCCTCCACTTCCAGACAAAAACTGTCTGGAAAGTACTAGGCCATGGTAGAAAGGTAGCTGGGCATCAAGTACGTACAGTATGTTGGGGCAGCAGGAGGAAGGTGAGGGTAGAAGCTTTTTTTTGAGCATGCTTGCTATAATTTTTGTGACTGAGTTACTCAGAAATCCGTAAAGCTTGATTGTAATTACTGTAATTTCTCACAGTACTTAAACTTATTTCTAATGAAAGAATACCTCTTAGTAGCTATTTAAAGTCAATTTATTTATTAAATAATGATTTATACTACACTAATCTGAAATCGTTTGACTTTGGATTATTAGTTGGAGTATAAGTGAGCTGGATTATGTTTCTCTGGACAATTTTCAAATTAAATAAACTTCACAAAAGGACTAAAAAAATAATGTAAAGGCAGATTTGCAGCTAATCCAAATTACTGTCTGCATGTTCTCATATATATATAGGTGGTGTACAGATCTTTGACTGCCAGGTGCAAGTTTTTAGAGCTGTGGAGGGAACGAGGAAAGCTTGCAGTAATTATTTGGAAATTGGCATATCAGAGGTCATTGTTTATCCTGATTTCACTACACTAAATTACCGACCAATTCTTTCTCTAGAATTGCAGATCCAATGGCACTTAGGCACATGTATTAGATGCCTTCTTGCATCTCCTTAGAAAATGGAGCAACTGACCACACTGTCTTTGAGTAGAATAGGTCATATGCTTGAAAAAAGATTGCAAATATTTGATTTTCATATAATAAGGAATATAAAAAGGACTCTCAGTAAGGCAAGACTTTTTAGGTACCGGCTCTGTGGCCAGACTGCCATGCAGAACAGAGCTGAGCAGCAAGTATTCTAGCAGCTGTTTAACCTGAGATACCCATATGTAAACTCATTCCTGCTGTTAGCAATGATTTTTTCACCACTGCCTCCAGAAGAACAGTATAATTTATTTGTAAAGGTAAAGTTAGCAGAACAGTATTCTCATGTATCTCCTTCTGTAACTAGAAAGGAAAAATTGCCATGTTAATTAAATACTTGCATTAGTATCCAACGCTCTTTCACTTTAGATAAATTTCTTGTGGTTTAGTCAAAGTTCATAAACAGGGACAAAGTTACATCTCTTTTTTTAGGCAGGAGTTGACCTTGTATATTTTTCATTTCCATGGGAGGTTGTCATAGTGGTACGTGAATGGGCACAAAGCAGTAACCTAACACTCAGGGCAACATCTTCAGAAGTTTCAGAAATCTTTGAAACTACAGCCTACTCTTCAAAAATGCCTGTGGCCTTGTCTGCACTGGTACTGTTACCCTCGAGGTCACTCTGGAGGCTGTCAACACCCTCCCTTCATAGATCAGTGTCTCTGTCTCATCACCTCCACCGCACTTTGTCCAAGCTGAGAAGCTGTGGTGATGCTCAGCGTCTGAGGTTGAGCCTGTCTCGCTGCCCTGACTTCCCATCCACGACGTGAGTGCACCAGGCTCTGACAGTGAGATCCACCAGCAGTAACCTCACAATCCCCCATCCAGTTTCCAGCCTAATTCCCCTCCATAAATACAGGCGAGACCTGGAGCAGGGACAAGGCTGATTTTGGGGTGGGTGCCATTAGTTTCATATCAAAGCTAGACTGGGAGGTCATCTTTTGTGTAAATGGCAAATTGCAGTGCAGATGGGAGGCGACCTCTCCCACTGCTTGAGCTGGGTGAAGATACACATCAAGGTCAAACCTGAATATCACTTTGGATGAAGCCAAGGGCACTTCACAACCTGTGGGTGTGAATCCACAGGTCTCCAGATTCCCTGAGTCCCTGAAGACTCAGGGAATCTCCAGAATCTCTAATCTCCAGAATCTCTAATCTCCAGAGTCCCTGAAGCTGTCTGTAGCATGTGTGGGCACACCTGAACGAGCTTTCACCTGGCTAGCGTGGCTAATAATAGCAATAAACTTGTGGGACAATGTGCAAACGAGTCATCTCGGCCCACACTATGAGTCCTCAACAAGCTTAACGCTGTGCCCTCATTGCTATTGTTAACTTATTTAAGCTGGATTATAAAGCTGGTTTGGGCAAGCCTGTTTGTGCTGCCTTTAAATGAAATGTCTCTGTATAATAATCCTCATAAAATGTCAATGAGCAATACATCCAACTTAATTTTTTAAATTGTAGGCTCCAAAGTAATTTAGCAGCTTTTGAAAACTTTATTTCAGATAATTAGTGCAAATAATTCATGACGGAACAACAACGGTTGCTTTCATAATGCTAACTGCTTGTGAAAATAGGCCAACCCCCCCCTTCATTGGGTAGAGTTGACTTACCATAAGAAGAAAAAGATTTTAAACTTTTTTTTCTTTAAATTCCCACCTGCCCCCCATCACCCAAAGGCCGTTCCAGCTACAGCCTACAAGGCACGTCCATACAACAGATGAGTATGTTGGTCATTTGTGGGACACTGTCAGCTATGATATAAAATAGGCTTTTCTATCCTAGAAACGAGCTCTAACTAGTACTCATTGTATTTTCATACTATTTCTTCAGAATAAATTTTTGATAGCAAGCCCGTTTCCTGACCTACCATTTCTGTATCGTTGGTGTTTCTAACACTGCAGCAGGGCAGTGTTTAATTCAGGGAAATCATATCTGTTGTTTATTGAATGTAATGTTTGTTTGACTGTTTACCATGGCTTTTAAATATCTTAATTAGCATAATTCACAGTAGCACATGGTTTGCAGACATGGACCTGTAAGATAATAAAAAGGAACGGGCTGAATAAATATTTGAAAAAGGTGCCAGTATGGTTTAAAAGCTATTTATCTTAAACTTTTATTTAATTCTACTCAGGCAACATGACTCCATCCAGATAAAACCCCAAGCTATACCTTTCTTCTCTGCCTGAACTGAAATAAAACAGTCCCGTGACATTTGGGGAAAGCCCGTACAATAACATGCGTGTGCCTTATATCTGCATGGGTCGAAAGGATGGGCTGCCTCTTTAAAAGGTTTCCGTGAACCTGTATTGTTATAGTAAGCTCTGGTAGGCGAGGGGTTGCGTGACTGCAGCAGACTCATTTGTGACCTCAGAAAAGTGGTTATGAAAGTGATCTCTTGATCAGAGGAATAGAGCTCTGCTGCCTGCCAGACCAGCAAGGCAGAAATGAGCCTCCTCCCTGCAAATCTGCCCCGGCAGGAGAAAAAATGTTCCTCTTTTGGATGCAGCGTTCATAGACTAAGTCTTTAATGATTCCTCTGAAAAATACTCAGCTTAAAACAAAGTAGGCTCTAGAGTATACATTTTCTCCAGTTATCGTTCACGTTTTTTAAGAATATGTGCAAAAGCATCTTTGCTTTTGCTTTTTGCAATTTGCAATGTTCATTTTCTACCTTAAACCTATTCATATTTTCCTTAGCATAGCGCTAGTAAGTTTTGTTTCAATGGTTATTGGACTGACTCTGGCAGCAAGTCGCAGGGTATATCCAATGAAGATCATATTGTAACTGATGAAAAACCAATATAAACTGATGTTTATGTCAAATAATGAGTGTAAAACAGATCTGATGAGTCAGGAGGCAAGAAATCACCAGTTTTCATCCAGAAGACCTTGACAGAATAAGAAGCACTAGAAATAATTTATGTATCATAATTCTCTTTATACATACTATTCACCTAGTATTGATCACTCAGTGAAAGCTGTAATTAACTATAATTGCCTTGAAAGTGGAGGCTGTAATCCTATATGTTTCATGAGTGGGAGACAAGTTTCCTGTCCTTATCCCCTAAGGAATACTCGTGATTTCTTTGGTAGCTTGCTATGAGTCAAGGTAGCAGGCACCTTCACAGGAGTCAGACTTGCCTGTTCAAGTCAATGACACATATGCAGAAGAGTTGAAACTGGAGAAAAGGTTGTATTTCATTAGCTAGAACTTTGTTTCTGAAATACAGAACATTATTTGGTTGTTCCTTTCTTTACATGGGGCAAGTCTGATAAGAACTCTGTGGCTGCCTTTTCATTTTATCACTATATCTAAGTAGACTCTGTTTTTAAAAATTGAAAAGCAAATCAAAGTAGGGCCACAATTTACATTTTTAAAGCATTCAAATATTACCTTTCCTGCCTTTTTAAAAGACAGTATTTTTTATTATGTTTAGAATATTTGAAGGTCCTAATTCGTCTTCAGGATCTGCTTGGGATCTTTTTCTGAGCATGGAACCTGGCTGTGATAAAAGGCAAAGCAAAATGTTTGTGAGGAAGTGAAAAATTAAGGTTCTTGTAGTAATTGAACACATCACGTGCGTGCGTTTTCTACTTCTGCAGAAGGTTCTTGTTCCGCAAAGCAATTTATTTTTGGACAAACCATAATGTCTTCTCTGCAGACCCTCTGACTTACAAGGGATTCCAGTGGGGAGCAAGGTCCATCTGTTTGGATGGCTTTTCAGGACTAGTATTTAAATGCATATGTTAAAATATTAATGTGTATAAAAACACATTAAGCATATCCAGGGATTGTAACATTGTCGATTTAGGGTTCTGGTAGTTCAATTTTTGACTTCTGTTGTTGGATTGTTCTTCATTCTGAGCTTTTAGGTAAGATTTTCATGTTACTGTTTTTTTTTCAGCATTCTAAAAAGTTCTGTAATATAGTTCAGTGTTTTAAAATTATCCTGAAAATTGATTCTGAAATAATTTTTTAAACTTTTAGATACTGTTCCTGATGTTTCATTTGCCTGTATCTTGTCTCAGCATGTTCTTTGACTTCCTGGAGTAGAAAAGCCAAAGCTCAAGGACCTCCTCGCAGGCATATTTTTCCCACAGCTCATTAGGTTCGTTTAACCTCTCAAGGCTTCATACAGTCAATCTCATCATGGTGGTCTCCACACATAGCAGAAAAGACCAAAGCAAAGCAGCTCTGCCTTAGAAAAAGGGTGCCATGCTCTGTGGTGTGTGTGTATTTATCGATGATTGTGCAGCAGTGTGCTGTGCTATCCAGCTGACTTAAAGGTGGAGATTCTTGCATTTCTTCTGTCAAGTGTGCTTGCTTATTTAAAGTAAACTGGAAAGCAAATGTGGCTGTGTCTTTGCCTTTAATATCAGATACAGTATGGCTGCTATATAAAGCAGATATTAAGGAATTGCTCTTATGATATTTCTGACTCTGAAACTGATGAAGCCAGATTTGGTTTTCTGGGTAACATATGCACATCCTGTGCACTAAGGTCTCAGCGTGAATATTTTAGACGCAATGTTTATTTCATCTTAAAGGTTTCCTTTATCCTCTCCAGATCGTGTGCTTTGGCTATTTTTAAACAGTCTCTTGGGTGATATACTGGCCTACTGACACATGCTCTTTCAACTCTCTTCTAAGAGATACTGACTTAAATTCCCTCTTGGAGCTAGCAGGTATGAATTTAGCCTGTGCCTTGCCATGCAGAGTGGTGCAAACGAAATTATAAAGGGATGAGAATGTTATAAAAGCAGTAGAAATTGAGGAGTGGAAGCTCAGGAGATAGTCTGTTTGAGACATAGGCCTGGAAAAGAGGTTATCAAATCCAAAAAGGCTAGCAAAGATGATGTAAATCTCACGTAAGTCAGTCATTGTCAGGTTGATTTAATCAGGAAGGGGGAGAGATGCTTTCTCATACACTTTCCTAGTTGCGTTTATTTTCACTCTTGGTCTTTGATTTGATTTCATTCTTCAGGGATTGATTTACTAAATGTTTTAAGCTGTAGATCTAAATTGAGGAGGGTAAAATGGTGCACATCTTCTGCAGCCAGTAAAGACTGAAAGTGTTCTGATATTCTCAAGATAAATCTGTTATCAGGACTTCATCGCATTTCTTCTGCAAGATGCAATTCTTACAGCCTCCTTTTTTAAAGCGGGGAAGATTCCAGTAGACTGTAGTTGCTTACTTATGAACACACAGAGCTTTTATCTTAGTTGTCTTTTCAGTAAAAATGGATTTTGGTCTCATTACTTATATTTCTGAAAAATATTTCAGACTCAAATTTATTTCAATAGGCTGTTTACCTTTGTTTGTTTGTTTGTTTGTTTGGATGCAATGATTAGTTACAAGCTGGTCTTTCATCATATGCTTAAATTCAGTTACATATAGGCTTTCTCATAAGGTTCTGATTTTTCTTATTGTCACTTCTGTGATAGACTTTGTTTCGCGTCACAGATGCTGCTCTTGTTCATCTGTTGTTTATTTTCTGTCTGCAACAAATTTCGTGGACAAGGTCATGGCATTGCAGTGAGAATATAACAGCATAAGAAATGCACTATTGTGTCACACCAATGGTCCATCTAGTCTGGTCTTCTCATCTCCCAAATTGCTGTCTTTTATCTGCTTTAAAGCATTCTTGTACTGGTGTCACTGAGCGCTTCACAGTCCTCATATTGTGGGGTTAGGTGAACAGCAGTTCTGCATTCAGTTTATCCATTGCCTTTACAATTTTGTAAACCTCTGTTACATCTCCCCTCATCCTTCTCTCCTCAGGAAACAGTCACAGCCGTCATAGCCTCTCCCGAAAGGGTAGCTGCCTCTGCTGTGGACCCCAATGTCTGTTGTATTATTTTCACTGGGAGAATCAAACCAGTGAAAAAATGGCCTCAGGACAATGGCTGTATCAAAAGAGGACTACATTCTTGGCCCGTAGAGAGAGAACGTGCTGGGAATTCAGAGGATATAGAGAACCTAAATTTTATTTTTCCCTGTACAGATCTTTTAAGATATCTGGACAAAGGAAAAGGTGAACAGCTATTCAGCCAACAAGCCATCATGAAGGACACTTAGAAGAACTGGGAAACTCTGCAAGTTGTTTTGATAGGCCATCTGCTCCATAGATCCTAGAATCAAAGTGTCCTGACATGCTATTCCTCTGAATATGTATGTATATCATGATCGGTGGGATTTGCTGAGATCCCACTCAAGCAATCAGGATGTGGCAGGTAGAACACACTGCAGTAAACTTAAGGCTAATGTGGATTAGTTTGGTGAAGTCTGAATCCCTCTACATAGACTTAACATGCAGTGTTTCAGAGTGTAGTACAAAGGAAAATGGAAACGAGAGTAAAACAAACATAAAACTACATTGATTGTACATTCTGAGGTCCTTAACTCTGGAACTAACCAATGTTAAGCAAGTTTTCTATATACAGAATAGTTCTCTGAAATTTATTTTCTTCTACACTAAACTTATGCTGTATATCTCGATTCTGATTAATGGATGTGTAATTTACAAACTCATGACTTAAGGGGCAAGGAATTTGTTGGAATAATCTTAATTTTTATGAGGGATGTGGGTATTGATTTGAAAGTGGACTAACTGGTTTGCAGATTTCTTACTTGAGGTTGCCGATAACTTGGGCTTGTGATCCATTTTGTAGTTTGACAGAATAACTCATTTGTATTTACCTTTTATGGATTTATTCAAAAGGCTGTGCAAGCAAATACACACTCAGACAAGCTAATGTATTACAGCTTAATTAAACTAAGAATGGAATAATACAGGGATAAAATTAAGGCCCCAGGACTGAACCTATTAATCACTAAGTTCCCATCATCAAATCATCATATTTAAAGTAGTAGGTAATCAAATGGAATGATGAAGATGAAACGGAAGACAGTTACTTGGAATAGGTCTTATATCTTGGGATAATTTAGGAGGACTGGATGTCTTTGGCAGTCTTATAGCGAATATAGTCTACCAGACCAACTGATAACTCAAATATTTACGCACAGTGATGCAAACAGATCTCTAAAATCTCTTCTTTGCCAATGCGCAACGTGGGGTTGTCTGTTGGGGAGATCATCTGTTGAGTCATATGAAGAAAGAAAGGTTGCAACAGTAAGCTGCAGAGAGGAAATGTGCTTTCTAGACAAGTTCTTTTGAGTCTGTTGCTTGTATATTTAGCACACAATTCAGTTTCGCATGGAGGCACAGCTTTTCTTTGGATCTGTGATCTCGCAGAAGTTATGGGATAAGGGAGATGTTACAGTCCCAGACTACATAAAAACGTGACATACAAGTGTGGTTGCTTGTGAGACGGTTGTGTGAGATACAGATAGAATAAACCATAAAAAACCATTATAAGAATAGCTAATAACTTAATTCACATATTCTCCATATACACACACTTCTCATGACAGCCACTTAACCATTCTCAGCATTTCTTAAATTATTCTACACGTTTTACAGACCAAGAATTGTGGAAACAGGAAGTGTCCATCCAGAACTTATCCTAATCCTCGTTCACCTAAAACCATAAGCAGCTCTTACCTTACAAAATTAATCCTGTTTGTAATTAAACAATGAAAGTTTTCCTGGAGGGAATGTGAAATGTCCATCACTGGGGGTACTCACCAAAAACCCTGAGCAATCTGCCTAACTGGTTAGCTCTATTTTGATCAGGGTGGGGTAGATCAGATGACCTTCAAAGGTCCCTTCCAACCTACAACTTCCTAAATTTCCGTGATTCCATATCCCAACTCAACAAAAAGGCCTGGGTTCCCCACAGGTAAAATACTTTCCTAAAGCTTCACAGAAATCCTTGCACCGCAGCACAACTGAACATAAGCAGGTAACTGTTTTCAGCTTCTCAGCTTGCCTCATCTAAATTGTATTCCCCAAAGGCACATAGACGTCTTTTTCACAGGCAAGAAAAAAATACCCTGATTTGGTTGCCTCCCCAAGAAGTCCTCGGGCTGTGTTTCTTCTCTTTCACCCACGCACTGACTCTGATGCTGCCTTTTTGCTGGACTCCCCGGTACTGCCTGCCCCAGCGTCATGCCAGCTCCGTCCCAAAGACTCGGTCTGTCGATCGGGCACTCCTGCCCCAAACTGATTCCCTTCCTGACACAACCTTGCTCAACAGTTAGGTCAAGAGGGAAAAGATAGGATTGATGGGTTTTAGAGGGCAGCGTGAGGGAGGGGGGGGGATTTCTTCTGGGAACTGGAGGAGAGCGCAGCAGGACTTGCCCAAGGCACGAGGCTTGCCCTTCTCCCTTTCTTGCCTGCTGGAAATCCTCTCTGAGATCTCATCCTTAATATCTTGTCTGATCATCACTAAATCTTCTAAGGAGCCAGATCTCTCAGGGCTGATGTTCGTAGAAAAACTATAGGAATGCGAGCTTTCTCCCTCTTTTCTATGTTTTTCTGTAGAAATAATTTCCATGTGTACTCTTACATACACAGACAGCAGTGGCAGCTGGATCGCCGTTTTAGAAGGTTTCTCTCATCTGCAATAATTTCTAAAAACACAAAACCGTCCAGCGGAATATAGCGAAAACAACCGTTTTGATGATCACTCCGGCAGCATTTTTTACTGTTTGCGAAAGGATTGGACTTCAGGGAAACACTCCTTACCTCTTGCACTGCGGGTTTTCTCCCCTCTCCCTGCTGCACAAGAGTTATTTTCTGATCCTTTACTTTAAGCCCCTTTGCTTTTTTTAGGCGACTTCCAGATATCTGATACAGTACATAATGAGGAATTAGGTTCCATTACACGAAGGCTTAACCTTCTCAAAAAGCATTCAGCGCTTGCCAGGAGTCATCAATATTTAACAGCTGTTGTTATTATGAAATACTTCATAGGGTAATGTGGCTCGCCTGCTCGCACGCAAGGGTTTGAACGGGCGCCAGGCCCCTGTCAGAGCCGCCGGGAGATTGACAGGCGGCGAGGGTTGCGTGACAGCGGGGCTGGGGTTAGTCAGCAGTCTGCCTCCTCCACAGCAGGGACTTCTCCTCCCCCTCGCCTCCCCTTCAGGAGGGCTCCTCCGGCCGGGGGTGGGACACGGGCTGGGGTCTCGGGGGGGCGAGGTGGCCCCCCCAGCTCCGTGCAAGGGCCGGCGGGCGTGCGGGGAAAAAATGGCTCGCTGGGCAGGGGGAAAAGTGGTTCTGAAAGGAAGAGGGGACAGGATCTGGAAAGCAAGCGGTTCGGTTTGTACCTTAAATAAATGTCATGCTGTACTCGAGAAACTTCAAAGGGCAGTCAGATTTCAAAGCATCTCTTAAGAAGAAGCAGACTGAGAAAACCACTAAGCTGGGAAGAAAAACTTTGCATTATTGCTAGCATAATTTCATCTGGCGTTCTGGTAGCCTCCGCGACAGGACTGAGCACCATACATCTTTTATTCAGAGGGTGCATTTTGGTGCTGGTTTCTTTCCCGAAGCATTTGTGCGACCTGTATGTTGTGGCATTTCAGAGTGCAAACACCCCTTTCATATCATTCAGCAATGTATAATAACTGTTCTTTACGTTGTATATTGTTTAATTGCGGCGTGCATCTAATGAGCGCTGTCCTTACTGTCACTCGGTGTTCTCTGTAATGCAGCAAGAGGAAACAGACCATTTCAGCTCATAGCTGTAGGTTTCTTAAGCAGAGTTGCTCACACCCAGTGTTTCCGAGTTGTTTTGTTTTGTTTTCTTAGCATTCAGGGTAACACGCATAGCTGATCCTTCCTGCAGCTAGAAGATCCAGGAAGAAAGACCCTGTTTTCACTTCCTTTCAAGTAACAGTTACCAAAAGTAAGACTTGTATGCAGAAAGCAGTACCTCTGAACCTGCAAGCTAGATGCAGGTATTTTCATCTGCCCATTTTAAGAAACACTTTATCCCCTGGGCATCACTGGAGAGAAATGGTCTCACAGGTATTCCTCGTAGAAAGGCTTGAAACTGATATGCCTGCATCACACCGAGTCTGAAGAAGACCGTGCTGTCCCCTTTTTACACCTCAGATGAACCCAGGCAAGGTGTTCAGATGAGAAACAGCATTTTCCTTCACTGCTCATTTCTTGCCTGTGCCGTTGCTTGACGCAGGTAGCCTGAGCAGCGCAAGGCCCCTGGGATGGCTGGGTACAGTTTGACCACGCGTTAGTTTGTTACAGAGTTTAGCTTGGCAGGTATTTTTCGAATTATTTTCTGAAGAAAGAAGTTGTGCTTGTGCAGGAAGGGGTACAGAAACACTTTGGAGAATGTAATCCTATGGGTTTAAAAAGTACGGTTTTATGAGAGTCCTGAAATTTCCATCCCTCTGAACTAGCGAGTATTCTGCAATGAATAAATGTTCTGTTATTTCTGAGGAAAATGGAACGGCTGGTTTCATGATGCTTCTATAGACTTTAAAGTGTCAGGCAGCTTTTCTCTTCTTTACAATATTCCAGATTTGGTTTTCAAGCCAAGGGGTTTGTAAATGCAGATAGCAATGCTCGTATCAGAACTGGAGACTCAAAAGAGATCTCAGCTTTTTACAGTGTTCTGGGGAGAGACAGTGCAGCTGTGAAAGGCGCAGCAGCACTGTCTGAGACAGGCCCATACTCCTTCAGCCAAACTTATCATCCCTTTTGTGGACTTTTTTTTCTCTGTTAATTGGCTGTCAATTCTAACTCTACATTATTTTTTGGTTTCCACTCCTTTCACTGCTTTCAGATCAGAAATTGGAACAATGTCCTCAGGTCTTTGACCTTTCCTTCAGGAAACTGCATTGGCCATTTTTCTTCTTTTTTTCTCCCTCTTCTTCCTCCTCCTAGCCCCCTTCCCCCTGCTCTCTGTATTTCCACAGTGTTGTCCTTCTGTAGGACCCAGCGTTTCCAAATTTGTGGGTTTTTAATGGTGCCTGGGATTGCACCATGCTCACTAGATCGCATGACCTTGCAAAACTGTCAGCCCTGGTACGTGCATATCTTGTATTTATCACCCTATGGTATCAATACGCTCATTCATCTTCTTTGGCAGAACAGCTCCATCTTCTGTTTTATTTCGTGTTCTGGAAGTGCAGGCTAGAGAAGTTGTGCTCAGAAAAAGGTCTCTGCTGTTCCTGCTTCCCATCTCTTCAGTTTGCCAGTTTTGAACCTAGTAGGTGAGCGCTCTACATTGAATTGTTGACAATCTACTCCAAAGAGTTGCCTCTCCCATAGAAAGCAGTCCAAGGCTCCATAAAGCTGAAACCTTCCAGTTTTTTACAGCCAGAAGCATTCATCAGACTGCCTGCAATATCATTTTTTTTGTTGCCCCATTCTTGATATATGGGAACTCCAGCAGCCAGAAGTTTTCCCCTCAGGTCACTGAGTCATCCTTTGCTGTTTGTTATTTTTTCTCTTTCCACAGTTTGCTCCTCCCTGCCTACTAGAGACAGTACTCCTGCATTCTCCAGCCTTTCATTTGTTTTCATCATCATAGGCTTCACCTTTGCTCCAGAGGGCCACCATTTTATGTAATGTCTAAGTCTGATCATGGCTGCCTTGGCATCAGGGCCCTCGCTATCAAGCCACCCATGATAACCAATACGTACTGTCCTTCAGTGCTCCCACTTGATTCTTGGTGGTGACAGGGGTATCGTTAGGCTGCTCTGTTTTCTTTTCCCTATTTTTCTGCCTACTCAGATAACATCTTGCAATTTTCCCTCCTCACCCTGTCATGTCTTGCGTTTCCTCCTCCTCATTCGTTTTAGAGATCCGTGTGGTTTTCTGCCTTTCTTGCTGTGCTTTCTCTGAGTAACAGGCTATCACCAGCAGTAGTATCTCTTCTGAGCTATCACTGCAGTATCAGCCAAGCCCTGGGTGGATTAATGGAGTTTTTCCAGCGCAGGGAGGCAGAACAAGCGTGAACAGCGAGCAGCGGCTCTGCTGCCTCAGGTGCGAGGAACAAACGTCCCTGTCCCTGAGGAGCTCTTGCTTCTTGGCACCAAGGGTGTCATTCGTCTTTGATGGTGGAATGGGTCTCCCTGCAGTCCAGGCCAGCGAGTAGGGTATGTTATGAAACGGATGTGTGTGGCCTAACATACGGGTAACTCTAGCCGGCAAAATAACATTAAAATACTTTCCATTTGGAGATGGAATTTATAGTAGCCAGACGAGCTGGGGAACAAACATCTCTTGTGCTTCTACTGCTGTGTTTGTGTGAGCCTGAAGGCTAACAAACAGGCAGGGAGCTCTGGCCCGCTCAGTCGGGTAAAATAATAGTTTCCACTAACGATGAAGTACGAACTGGTGGAATTTTCACAACGCCAAAAGAACGCATCAAAAAAATAAACCTTCGTTTCCTCTCACCCCTCCCTGTCTGTCCTTTAACCTGCACAAAGACTGCAAACCACCACGTCAGTAATTACAAAAACATCTTTTCTGAGGGGGGAAACTCTGGAAGAGGCCATTGGAATAGGGGCTGGGCTTTTAAAAATTATTGTCATGAGTGTCCGTATGTCTGTTCTTATGGACAGGCGTAGCAGAAGGCTTGGCTGATCAGGGGGAAAAAAAGCAACCTTTTCCAGTTAGTTCAAAAGGTATACCAAAATGAAAATGCAGATTGAAGAGTCTGTATATCCCGTTCATAGCAGCCTAGCTTACAAGTCTGAAATCACAAAATTGTTTTGGCTGGAAAACCTGGGTAGGGATCTGTTTTAGGCAGCTTGGGATTTTCCTGATGTGTTTTCCCATGCCCAGGGGAGGGATTTTTTACATCTAATTATATATTTGAGATGATTGCTTTGGGGTAATGACCGACATTATCACTGGCGGCAAATATTTACAATGTAAGCTAAAAACATCACGAATATTCAGCCAGTGTGGTTCTGTATTGCCATCATCTGTTGTAAAATGCTGCTGTATCTTGCAACAGTCCCTCCCTAGGCTGTTATATTGATAAGGGGCTCTTGCACAGCCCTTTGGAATGGAAGTGACTCCATTTAGATCATACCCTCGGTCATTTGCAACAAATATTATCCAAGCCATTTAAAAATGTAGACCTTTTTCTTAATTCGGCATCTTACTAAAAATTTAAATCCCATTGTCATGACTTTTAGCAACAAGCTCAGGAGCATTAGAGGCTTGCTGGCTGTCTCCTCTTCTTATTCTGATTTGGTATAAACTATTCCTGTCTGTCTCAACCCTTCTTTTTTTTGGATTATTAACCATCTCTGGCTGTGGCTGCTCCAGCTCTCCTTTAGCTGGAAGGGACAATGTGTATCAGATGTCCCAGCTAATCTCACTGGTATGCTCTCCTCTCTCATTCTCTCCGTGGAAAGGAGAACAAACAGAAAACTGAATCTCTGTTTGCTACCGGGATATTTGTATGACTCATCTCTGGGATGGGGCAGAAAGAGTGAAGCTGACTCCTTAATTTTTACTGATCAAATGATAAAGACAGGTTCCTGTCATACTCCCTAGATGATGCAGAAACCCAATGTATCAAGTGATGTCAGCCTTCTCAGAAATTCTTTCATTATCCCCAGAAACGGCATTGTATTTCAGGGATTTTTCTGTGGGATATATTGATATGAAGACTTTAAGCTGAGTATTCAAAGATATTTCAGATCAAGCAATGATAACACATGTGCAGGAAGAGCACTCACCGGTTTTGACTCCCATGAAGGTTTTCATTATTATTAAGAAAAGTATATGCAATTTTAATCTATAGTGAGAGATTTTCATGAATTTCATGTAGTAAATGACCTGCTAAAAACAAACTTTAAACCTCTGTTTAAAAATTAAACTGTTTAAGAACATTCCCTTGAATCTTACAGTCAGGCTCAGACTTGAATAGGGTAAAGTGAGACTGAAAATAATCTGATGCCAAGAAGGTCAGCACTGAGACTAAGAAACTTATTTCAGTCCCTTGTCTTCTGAGCTATGTAGGCATTTCTTTATATTGTCATAATACATATTTTTATATACAAAACAACTTGCTAACTTTCTTTTGTTTCTTTTCTGTGGGTTTTGGTTGTTGCTTTATGTAGAGTACACTAATGGAAAAAATATGTTCAATAAAAAATGTGATAGATATTTCATATAAAAAACATCTGGACTGCCAAATATGTATCTATCTCCCTCACAGCAAAAGAAAGTTGTCAGTAACTGAGATCCAGACCACAAAGACAGTAACTCCCAATTAAATCAATGCATGTTAAGTGCCTAAATAAGAATTTTAGTCTAGTGGCCCTAATGGTTATGATTTCTAAATTGATAATAACTCTTTCCAACAGCCATTCAAGAAAAGCACTTTAAGAAGCAAGTTGGCCAAACAATAAAAGAAGACAATGTATCTAACAAGGCTGCTGTACAAGAAGGTGGACTTCTCCTAGAAGTGAGTGAAAAAACGCTGTCTTTTCTGGCTCTGATTTCTTCAGTTTGATCATATATTCAGGTTAATGCTTTGTGGCAACTTTGAACAAATGGTCGGTCTTGGTGTAAGTCATTCAAGAATCACACTTGTGAGCGCGTCTTGCAAGAGGAAAACTGGCAGTCGTGATAGTCCCGGTCAGTCTCTGTTTGGGCAATTCTACCTTGCACCCCTACATCCTTGAAATTACTGGTGAACTCCAGTGGGCCAGTTCACAGTTCTTTTTCACTTGGAGTGATAGCAGAGGTTTATTTTACTTGGCCCGTATTTTGAGGGTGCCAACAAGAACTTGCCTGGTTTCTGATCTGAGTTAAGATTATTCTGGGATATTTTAATTTATCCTACTTCCTCAGCTCTGTGCTCTGAGGGAAGCCGTGTGTGCAGAAGTTATTCCTTCCATGTATTTTTATCCCCTTTAGGATGACTT
This sequence comes from Ciconia boyciana, assembly GCF_034638445.1. NCBI lineage: Eukaryota > Metazoa > Chordata > Aves > Ciconiiformes > Ciconiidae > Ciconia > Ciconia boyciana. The sequence continues at coordinate 67,800,704 of NC_132935.1, forward strand.
TATATTGGCAGAGCAGCATAAAGGGGCCATACTGTTACTGAGAATTGGATCCATTAATCTGGATGAAGAATTAATACTGCTGTGAACTACTGAACCAGCTAGAGCACAGCAGTCCATCCCAGATACATCTGCATTTCAAACACATGATGTAATAATGCCTTTTATACACTGAGGTCCTTGGAAATTCCTATGTGATTAAGACTACATGTGTTTAGTTGTTTTGGATAGGATAATATTCATGATATAAAAATTGTGTTTTAATGACAGTGCTGAGATACATATAAATGTAAATTAAATAGTAGCCTCCAGCAAATAAATGCTGTATACTATTAAAGAAAAAATACATTTTATCATGGGATCCAATATCATAAGTCATTCAAGTCTATGGAATGGAAACTGGCACCCTGCTTTCCTTCCTCTTAATACTTTCGAAGATTTTAATTTTGTATTTCAAAGCAATTAAAACAGAGGCATCTGATTAGCTAGTGCTAGTGCCAAAGTGAGCTGTTTGGCTGTCAGGTATTATTTGCAATCTTTTCCATTCTCAATGAATAGGGAGTACGGGGCGTACAATAAATGATAGATATGGTGAATATCTAATCTTTAATGAGGCTTTCCTATCTTTAGTCTGTGTTTTGTTGGGTGTATATTACATGCCCATAAGTTATAATCATTAAGGATCTTCAAACAGTAGCCCTACTGCTACGAGCACGTGGAGAGAACACCGATACGTAGTTTCAGGTAGCTTACAAGAGACTAATACTACTGAATATGCTAATGGTCTGCTTACTACAGGGTATCTAAGAGTCACACTCCTTTTGAATATATGGGAGATATTTTATTCTGGTTCATACTTAATGTGGATCATTAACTAGATGATTGAGTGCATGTTAATATGAATGTATTCACCAGGCTTCATTTATGGGCATGTCTGACCTAGAATAAGAGGGTGAATTTTCCTTAGGCCTTGCTGGGAATGCTCCCTGGGGACTGAGTTTGGCTTGGATGCTCATTCAGTGGCCATGGCATGTGAAGAAAAGTGGGTTTTTTTGTTGTTCAACGAAATTCACCATGTCGGTTATTAGGGACTGTGGAGTTTTAACTAAATAGTCGCATTTGTGATTCCTTCCAAGGAGAAGCAAACAATCTTGCTGGTGGTTGCTGTGCTTTGTATATTGACTTGTGAATCTGGCCACTTTATTGGCTCTCAAAAGATATTTTTCAGCTGTCAAAAGCTGCTTTCCTTCTCATGACACCACCTTGCACTGTGCAACCTCTCCTAAATGCTTTATATAATACAAACCAGAATAATCTGAATCACCAAAATACGTGTGAATAATACTGTCCCTGACTTCAATGTTAATGGAAAACCAGGGATAATTGCATTTTTTTTTCCTAGTGGGTATGATCACTGTGCTCTGTGTATAGATAGAAATATGGAATAACAAGAACCCCGATTACTGGTAAATGATGTATCTGTGACTCTCAAGTCTTGGAACAATGCGGTACTTCCCCTTTCAGCTTGAAAGAAAACAATGGAATTAGGCTGTCTTGAAAGTATGTTTAAAATGTTTTTTATTTCTAAAGTTCTCTGCCACAACATGTGTTTTTTATTTAAGATTTTATAGAGATTTTTTACAGCTATAATCAAATAGCTTTCATCAGCAATCATAGAATAAACAATGATACCAGTTTATCAAAGACTTTTTAGTGGAGCACAGCAGGTATCTAAATAAATAATTTCTTCCAGTGTTTTAAGATCAGTTCTTCTGGATAAGAGAGTCTTTTCTTGCCATCTTTGTTTCCCTTTGGAGGGAAGACAGACAAAGCTCTAAGAACCAAAGTCCAATTTTATTAATGGTCTTTTTGAGTATACCCCATTCTTGCAATCTTTGCTCTCCTGGGAGACTTCAGACTCCAACTGTTTGACTGCAGTAATGATTTTTATCTTTGCACTTTCAAAATATTTTCCAAGACAGGTGGTATTGCAGCCCTTGTGCCATGTGCCACATGCCTTCTGGCAGAAAAGGGCCACATTCAGTTTCTGAAGCTTGTTAGTGAATACTTAGAGAACACTGGGCCAAACCCATAACCAGAAAAGTGGGAAAATAAATTGTATTGGCAGTCAATAAATCCAGATAGAATTTATGGGGTGATGGGGTGGAGAAACACAATAAAATGGTGACTAGGAAAAATAAGAATGAATCACTGGTGGGTATCTAGGCAATAGCCTTGATTGCAATAATCATCTCCTGGCTGTTAGCCACCTCCTACTCTTCCCCCCAGCTATGCTGCACTCACAGTCTCAAGTCCAGACTCAGAGTCTACACTGTTGTGCAGGTAATTCCTCATCCCAAATGCATGTGTAATTTTCACGTGTTACACTATCCTATCAGAAGAATTAAATGTCTGTTGTCAAGAGGGAGGCCCTCTCTGCACTCGTTTTCTCAATGACATGCAGTCAGGCAGTGGCCCATCATCACCACTGATGCTACTTCTTGCGTAATCATCACCCATATACCAAGCAGCACCCTGCTAAAATTGTCACTTGGACTTTATTGACCACCTCACAGTTGCTCCTGCAGTTTTTCTGCTGGTTATGGAAGAATCACTGATCTTCAAATTTCTGTCTCAATGCTTGCTGCTGAAGGAGATGTCTTGATGGGCTTTCTTTCCTTCTTTGTTATGTCTGTTGGTCTTCTATTCTGCTGTTGTAGGCTGCAGCATAGGATTTGTGGTATCTGTCTCCAGATGTACTGGACATAATTATTTTCAGGTGTGAAAATAGTGTTTTAGATCCAAAATGTCACAAAAATTAAGAAGAAATCCGGATGATCCCAGCAGCTCCCAAACAGATGCTAATGGAGTAAGACTGTCTGGTTCTGTCATGCCCCATCTCGCTGGTGAATACTGATAAAGGCCAGACCTGGCCTGTTTTGTCATCTCCATGCTCACTAGCAGCTCACACTCTTTCAGGGAAGGTCCATGTTTTTTTCAGAATGTTCCAAGCCACTGTTTTGCTCAGTTCACAGACAGATTTCCACGAGTCCTCTACCTCTTCAGGCTTCAGGGCACAAGAATCACATTTCCATGGTTTTGTCTCATGTTTTTCTTTATGGCTGCACTGAAGATGCCAGTCATCATACTATCCTGGTATTTCTTATTCAGTGACACTGTACATTTACTCTTCCTGAGCAGAGATAGTTAGCTATGCATGCCCAAGTTACCTTTTTCCTGCTGAAAACAAACAATGGCATATGGCTGAATAACAAGGTATTGGATTTGGTTGCTATTTCACTATAGAACCCATGCGTGGGAGCAAGAAATACAAGGACCTTTCAGGTGTAATTTGAATTACAACCCAGAAGGGTGGCTGCAGGCTCAATATGTCTGCGCACTGAAGAGAAAAAACCCGGAGCCTATTTTTCTGGACGTAGTTCAGAGTGACAACAGGCTCCCTTAATGAAAGCCTGCACGGCATTGCTCCGATGCCAAAATCACCTGCACTTTCAATGGGAACATCTGCACCTCCCTGGTTCTGCAGCCCACCCCACCCTTCCGGAGCATCTGGTGGTAACTACGTCAATCTTTATTCATTTTAGCATGACGGGAGACTGCCCAGGAGACCCGTGCACTCAGTGTATATGCTTAGCAGCAGGCTGATGAATGCTTTGGAATCTCCTCGTGCATGCAAAAGAGACTTCGTTTCTTCCAGCCAAACATAGGACAGACCTCTTAGTTTTCACCAATGGCAGAAAAAGCAAATTATTGACATTTTGTATATTAATCTATGACAAAGGTCTCATTCTTCACTCTTCCTAAACAGTACTACAGTTACAACTTACTTATTTAAATTTTTAGACAAAGACTTTCAGATGCCTGGCACCTTAAAAAATATCTTAAAATCACAGACATATGGTCTTTTATTTAAAAAAAAAAAAGAAATAACTTCTTCAAAATCATGTCTGTCTTCAGAAGCAGAGAAAAACAGTGAAAGCTAGTTTTGGTGGTGCAGCCCTTATAATTTTCCACTGGTATCAATAATCTTAACTTCATTACGTTAACTACGTAATCATCTAAAGTTGGATTTTTCAAACTGAGCTTCCGTGTTTTATAGGCATGCTTTTCTTCCACCATTTAGCAGATGAATTTTGCTGAATTGAGTTGTAAGTACCATGACTGGTGAGGCAATTCAGGTATTTAGCTACTGAACCAGCAGCATTTGTGCTTGGAATTGACTGTTGGTGCAAAGCGATAGCATAATCACGTATAGGCAGTTTATCACACGGACAAGTCCTTTATATATTATTTCTTGGTTCCATATCACAGATTTGGGCACTATCGTGAATAGGAAATTTTGGTTCTTGCTTGGTAGTTCCCACTGAAGTCAGTGAGACTTTTTTTCATTAGCTTTAATACCGAATAGAGCCCAAGTCTGCTTAATCAAAACCAATGAAAATCAGACTTTTTATCTAAGTAAAGGATTCAGGATTTGATACAATGCAAGCTTGAAGCATATTATTTAACTTTATGTCGTTACCTTAAAAGTGGCTGCAGATAGTAAGGTTTCTGGGCGTTACTTTGAACAGAGGTGTATGTGTACATTTGGCACTGAAAGGTATTTCCAGGTGGCCTCTACTAAAAGCTTGAACTAGAGTTCAAGTTTCATTCCAAGGGAGTTGGAAAATGATACATTAGAAAACATCCTATTGGTGCTGTTCTTTACTCTGCATAAGGAAATAACATAGGAAACCCTTTTCCCACTTGGTTTCCTGTAATTTTTTTAAACTTGTTAGTCTAATTCCACTTCCTCCTTCCAAACTGATTTATGTAATCAGTACTTGATAAAACTGTGCTCTTGAAAAACGTACTCCAGTTTGAATTTCAGTCTGAGAGCAAGAGATTTTACTCTTCCTGTTATTTTTTAATTTAAACTTGAAAAGGAAAATTGGGAGTCGGACAAAAGTGCGTGGTTGTTATACAGGGCTATGACCAAGGCATGGACTTCAGAAATCAAAAACTGGCAGAGAGAGACTTTCTGATTTATTCTGGTCTTGAATGCATTTTCAGCTTCCAATGGTGCTGACTCTCTTAGCACAGTCCTTCTAAAGTAAATCCTGTTAGATGATGATATAGTGCTTCACCTTTTAATCTACTGGTTTAAAATGGGGCCATCAGAATACGAAGTTCTCATAAGAAGCTCATCATCTCAGTGCATTTTCTTTTTCAGTTAATGTAACTTTTAAAAGTTACCCAAACAACCCTTTTGCTTTCCTTTGTTTTCAAACATGAACCTTCTCCCAGTAATTCAGATGACATGATTTAAGCTGACATTAGTCACTTGGGATGACTTACAGAGAATTTATCCATGAAAAAAAGAGCCATAAATGGGGTCAGGAGTAACTTGCCATTTTATCACATGCGTACATTCACTTTCTTCTTGCCAGGCACAGGCAAAACACAAAGGAACATTTCAGAGGCCCTGGTCCCTTTTTTTCTTCTTTGCAAATAGGCATATTTCTAAAATCCAGACTTGAAATTTGGCATGGCCACAACTTTGTGCAAAAAATATCCTTTCTGTTGCCCTTTAAACAAATAACTAATGTTCTCGCTTATTCCTTTCTTTTTCTTTTTTTCTTCTCAAACAAATCTGGACAGAAAAGCCTGTGACCTCTAAATACCATTTGTTCTCTACTCCAGTCCTTAGTGCTACTGTTACGACTGTAACGATCACGATGCTGCCACAGTGCTGAGGTTGCTGAAATGCAGGCGCTGGCACCCTCCAGCTTGGCAGAGGGGCAGAGCAAAACAAAAAGATGTGATCCCCTCCCTTCAGATTTGCAGCCTAAATACAAGACAAGTGACGAAAGATGCATTTTGATGGGCAACGCAGTGTGTGGAAATAACGAACAAAATGATAACCACGACTGCCAGTACTCATAGTGTACGAGCAGCTTGACCTTTGCCAGGATTTTTGCAAGAATTTTAAGGAGGGATTTGAAGGAGAAAAATCAGGTACCCCTGCAGAGGCTTGCGTGGAGCCTTTTAGCAAAATGGGAAACACCGTTAAGTGCTTGTTTTCAAATCTTGCGTATGGCTAAGGGTAACACGTTGGACTGATGAGAGTTAGTACTTAGCTTCTCCAACACGAAATGACAGCTTATCATTGAAGGGGGAGCAAGCTGTGAGCAGATCGGAAAATCAGGACAATCAGCTTATGTTTAATGTGATAGAGAAGGGGGAGCAGGCAGCCAGCGCAGGTGTGCAGCGAGGAGAGGCAGTTGGCATCCTCTCTGGTTTGCACTGGCATCAGAAAAGTTGGCTTCCATTTGTCGGGGCAGAGGCAAACCTGCTGTCACATGAGGAGGCCTAGCTGAGAAAGTTCAGGCGTACCGGTGAACGGAGAAGCTGTCCATCAGCAGCGTTAAGATAAAGAATCAATAAGCTTTGAGCACAGACCACATGTGGATCCGAATTTAAGATCGCTGTTGCTGTCTCCAGACTGTTCATCACAGCCAACTCCACCCGAGCTCACTTTTCACAGCCGCTTCCTCTGTTCCTGCTCAGGCTATTTCGGTGCCTCTGGAGATGGTCCAGCGGCCACGTGACTTCCTCCCCAACAAAACATATTCTCCCATTTCAGCTCGGTTAGGTTTTTTTTCCTCTCACTGACTTCAGAGCTAACCCTTGGCAACCGTTCTCGCCAATCAATAGGTTCAATATCTGAATGTGAGTGCTGCGTCGTGTAGATGGACCTGGATTTAGTCTGCTACTAGAACTGGACTTCTTGCTTTCAATTAATGAAGGCAATCATAACACACTGTTCCTTCCATACAAGTTTCTTTATGAGTGTTTGCTTTTGGGGAAGTGGTCTGTTTTTGAAGATGGCAAAGTCATGTTTTGTAAAAAAAACTCAAAAGAAATAGAAATACACTTTAAATAATGCCTGTCTATTATCACAGATAATTGCAATCTTACATTGTTTAACTGGTTTTCAACTCGTTGAAGTGAAATTATAAATTAGTAGCCTAATCTGTATTTACAGCTGACACTTGCTTCCAGTATATTTCTCATTCTCAACTCAGAAAAGCTAATGAGCTGCAGCCTTGCTGTCTTCTCAGTAAGGTGAAGTGACAAGCAAGAAAGCAGGTCCAGGCAAGATTGTGTGTTGTCTTAAGAATTTTTGCAAGTTTGCAGTGATTTTGTTTTGTTGTTATCAATGTTTCAAAAGGAAAACTTACATATTTTACTAGAAATATTGAGTACATTTCAATTTCACTTTTTGCCTACCTCAGTTAATCAAACTTGAATATGCTATTTGACAGGTTTGAACTGAAAAGAAAACTGCTGTTAAAAACCATGATATTGACCACTGAATGTACTGTTTCCTATTAGCAAGGATATAGTATTGATTTGGAGACAGGAGGACATATAGGCACCCTTCAACTAATTCTGTTCCTGTTCCAAGAACTTCAAAAGAAATCAGCATCATTCTGATTTTAACTGTCCCTGACATTTTATGAGTAGAAAAAAAGAAAAATTAGATAGTTTTTGTACCCTATTGTAATTGCAGTTCTTCCAGGAATTCCTAGCTGCAAAAGTTGATGGTGGCCAACAGCAGGCATTTTCCCCAATGTGTTTTACACCTTCTCCCCTCCTCCCAGTACTGCAATGCCCCCAGAATTCTCCAGTAACTGAGATTGGGCTTTTTTTTAGCAATAAGAAAACAAATGTCTGCTCAAACTAAAGCAGGGGCTTGCAGAAGGGCCTTGGGGAGGGATTCATCTAGTCTATAGCTCAGCTTCAGATTTGCAGTCGTTGCTGCTGGTTAGAGGAGTTGTCTCTAACTTTCCATCCTTACTCTTTCCAGATGATCCACTGTCATCCACTTGGTATCTAGATTAGAGAAAGCATTGCTTACCTCTCTGGGTCAGCGTAACACATTAATAGCAGAATTCACACCTGCTGCCAGTGTGGGACAGGGTGTGTTTTAGACAGGATACAAAACATGCATAAGATGATAACCAGCACAGTAAAACAGTTCCCAGAGTCAAACTCAGGAATGCCACACTCCCTAAAAAATCCACTGACCTGAAATGGTGTTTAAAAAAGCTGATTTAGCATATATTATTGAACAGAATGTGAAATACAGATTGGTTTGCTCTTCTCCCCACCCCCTGAAAGTTCTGTGTTAGAAAATGTGATATATAGTGCTAAATAGACAGAAAAATAGTGCTCTGAAATTAGGACATGACATTCTGTTTACAGTATATACGCTACAACATTGTCTCTTTTAGGTTTTGATTCCTTACAGAAAGAGCTGTCTGCCATTCATGCTCATTAACAGTTTGCAAGTACAAATAAAAGTCAGCTGTGGATGGAATATTATGACAGCTTCTTCTCTTCAGGACTTGATGCACTTACATGTAAATAACACTGAAAAAAAATTCCAGACATTTGGTACTTACATATGTCTAATTGTCCAACATGTTGGATAAATATTACTCAAGACTCTTTTCAGTAAGTTATTTCTGTGGAAGATAATGGGTAATCTTACTACATTTGTTATTGCAAAGGCTACCTAACTAAATTTGTTATTACAAGTGCAGAGTAGTGAGCAATTAATGCTTCATTTTGAGTCTTCTCAAATGGAATTAATCAGGCTTGCATTTTCTATATTGAAAGTGTTGAAGAGAAGACTGAAAAGCCCAGAGCAGCTGCAGAACTCAAAGAATGAAGGGCTGAACTTGTACTGAAGATACGATATTGCCCCAGCTTTGCTTCCATCTGTGAATACAACATCTGCTTTTGAGGAAGTGAAATGAGAAACTGCATAAATCAATATAAAGATTGTTTCTATTTCCAAGTGTAGTCCAGGGCATAGTATTTGTGAAAGAGCATTGACAGTAGGGTTCCATTACTGGTAGAGCACAATTTTAAATTCAACATCATGAGGAGGCTAAAGGAAAAAATATACAAGATTATGTCATACTTTAGTATCCTTTCATTATAATTGCTAAGGTAAATGACACATTACTCATCCAAATACTCACTAGCATATCCAGTAATCATGATACATATATCTATGTATTAATAAATAAAATGTGCTTTTTTCCTGACAATTTTAGAATTAATGATTTGAATATTCTTCTTCTTTAGATTACTATAAATAGTCTCCAGTACTTGCATAATGTCCATTAATCTCAGGTAGTGTTCATATACTCCCTTCCCATATGAAATCCTGCTTGGCAATGTAAAGAAAAGAACCAAGGATTTTTTACAATTAGACATTAAAAAAATCCACCAAACCTTGCCATCAATAGCCAGCATTGTTGGTATTAATAATTTATTCTGAAGAAACATGCCATGTAAGAAATTTGTACTGAGGTGTTTGGTGTCACCCATGATTTCACTTTTGCAGCAACAAAACCTTCCCTAACTGGTCCTTAAGCTATTAGTCGCTAGTACCGCTCCACTCTGGAAGCACGGTCTGTATTCTCCTTTCCAGTGTTCAGTACTTGTGAAAACAATGGGATTCAACTGGCACGTATCTCTTTCTAGAGTGCACCACATCAACTTTCTGCACATACAAAGTCAAACAATGCTTCAGATCAGTCTGCATACAGCTCTTCCTTCTCAATACCATCTTGGGCAGAGCGGTTGGTTTTGAGGCGCCGGGCTCATCGGAGGCCAGCGGTTCATGCACACAGTAAAGAAGAGAGGCCCTACCCCAAGGACTTGACACAGACTAAGCAAGCTTTGTTACAAAAGCTTAGCTTGGAAGGAAAGTATAAGGAAAGAAAAACTACATTTACAGTTTTGCATCATGCAATCAAAACAACTTTAAAGGCAAAGTTGGTTTTGGTTGTGTCCAATACTTATTACATATCAAGCATACAAAAAACAACATCACCGTGGTTTAAAACGCGTTTACATGTGTGCAGACATTACAATCTTGCCCTCCAGGGAACTACTATGTTTTCTTGAAAGTTTATAGCTCACAATTACCAGAGCCCAATGACTTACATTTTCCTAACTGATTTCCAGGAGGCCAGTTTTGTCTGCTGCCTCTTCACGAGTCACAGCATTCCAGCTCCCTCGTTAGACTGAAGACACATATATAACCAAGTGTCTCCAAGGTTGCCCTAATTCCTTGGTGGAAGTGATGGGATCCTGAAAAATGGAATAACGAGAAATTTCACCAGCTGAATGGCTCATAATCATCCATGCCTTTCAGATGGCACAGCTGTTCCCTCCAATAGTAAATGGGAGGGCCAGGGCTCAAATTCTTCTGGCAATGTGAATGATCTTTGAAAATTTTGCCGGGCCCTGGTCTGGGTAGCGCAGCACTAGATGCTTAATTTCCATACTGTCTTTAAGGAGCCTGAAGTGATACCCAGGCTCAAGGAGATAGGCAGGAACATGAACTTCATTTTATCCGAGAAGACAAGAGGAGCGAAAGGGGCATGATGATCATATGTACGTATTTCTTTGTATTTGAAAAGAAACATTTTCTGCTGTCTATGAAAACCAATCTGATCGAACACTTTTCCTCCGAAAGGCTTCCCGTATAAACCCATGGCTGTAGGCTTCAGCCTGTAGGATTTACTTCCACCTCTGGCTCAAATGATGGAAATTCATCTTCTGTTTTGTTTCTTTTGCCTGAAAACTAAGCAGTACACACAAGCCTTTGATCAAAACTGAATGCTAGAAACAATTCTGCCACTCCCCCTTTGCACGAAATTGCGCTTACTCACAGAAATATTCCTTTTGAAGTTGCTTTGTAGATACCAGAGAAATACATAAGAGTCCGGAGGGCTAAGAGATACTGTACTTGTTGAGCAAAGGCCATATTCTGATGTCACCAGATACGGTATTTCTGAATAGTCTTTTATGCAGGGTTTTATTTCAGGGTTCTGTAAGAGTTTCTTTTTTTTTTTTGGTTTCTAAAGAGAACCTCAGGGATTCCAGAGGAATTTTTGAGAAGGGCAATTATGAGTCCTAAAAACACCAGTGGAAAGAAATACTGGTTCACTAAACAATACAGTTAAAGACAGAAGACACATTAACTGTCTGCATTTTCCTCCTAATATTCATACGACAAGAACAAGTATATAATTTCCAGAGTTTTTAAATAGCTACTTATTTAGATCACCAGAAAATGGCCCCATCCCACATAGGATGCAAAAACCCAGCGATCCACTATTAAATGAAGCTGTTCCAGATAAACTGCGAGCCAACTGACCCTGGAAATTTAGTACCCAAGTTGCGTGACTCGAAAATCTGTTCAAAGCAAGGCATGGCTGCAGGCCTTGACTGTTGTACTTTAGTAACCATAGTAACAGGGTCTCTGGAGACCTAATGCTAGTGAATTTTCCTTTATTTCAAGGAAGAGTAATAAGAGAAATGTGGCTTGGAACTTGTTCTCTCTCCCCCCCCCCTTATTTTTACTATGCCTTGACCAAATGCCATTTACTATGCCATGACCTTGACCAAAATATCTTTGAAGTATTTGCTGGCTGATTTTCTGCTATGGGACCAGAAAAAAATATCAGGATATATAAAGAATCTTGCCAAAGGAAGTCCTATCTTCCTCAAAATATTCGCCTTCATTCCCAAAGAGAGGCTCTTGACTAATAATGTTTCGAAAACTTCTTAATGGAAGGAACTGCTAACTTTCATCTCACAGCTACTGCGGGCACTAGAATAATGTCGTACTTTCTTTGAACTGACAGATTAATTGTTTTTTGTTTCAGTAGCAGGTGCAGCTTTTCGTGAGTACATAATTGGATGTACATGTTTTTTCAAAAGAACACAGGCCCCTGTCTGGTGCCAAGCTCTTTTTTTTTTTTTCCCCATTTGGGAAAAAAAAAGTTATTTCATTTTTTAAGTACAATGTAGAAAGCTCATATAAGTTTTTTCAAAAAGCCAAATACAAACAAACAAATGTTCACAATACATACTTAAGTCCGTCTCACATGTTTCAGCTATTATCCTGGATTAGAAATTCCATCTGTCATTGAATCCATATGGTTTACCAAATGGCAGTTTACAACCATGTATTTTTTGCAAATTTGAAGTTAGTTGGGTTTTGTTTCAAAAGTTTTAATGTCCACGCTAATATCTTTGTGTGTGTGTGTGTGTCCCTGTGTGCTTGTATAAGTATATGCAAATTGCTAAAAATTGTGATAGGATGCGAGTGGACTTTATTGCTTAAAACACACCAGCTGTACACAAAGCAAATAACATCGACATTGAGCCACGGAGTTCGGTTATTTCCTCCTCTAAATCCAAGAGCCCTATTTTTTAGGCTTTCCGTTTTTTCTACTGAAAGGAATAAAGTGAAATGAGGAGAGCTGCCTTTACTTCTCTGTGCTGTCCCCTCTGTGTTTTGGGCAGACGTGTGCTTACATTAGGGAGTGTGAACTGCACGGCTTTGAGGCTGGTCCGCGTCCTCTTTCCCTTTTCCTCCCCCCAGGTTATCGATAACCCAGGCAGATGGCTGCTGTGGTTCTGACACAGCACACCAGTACAGCCTCCCGTTCACTGGGAATGAGAGAAAGCTGTCACTGAGAATTTTATTTCAGTAACTGAGAATGTTTAAAATCATAAGTGGAGCCATATACTTGGTTGTCCTGTCTAATGTGAGACCCGGTAACTTAGAACAAAAAAGCTGGGAATAGTTTTTGTTCGTTCTCATGGACTGAAGCTGCCTCTCTCTTCTACTCAGTCTAACAAATCACCAGGATTCAGGCCAGAATAATGGAAAATCTCTATGCAGTGTTACTGTAAAGGACTTGAGTATGGAGTTGTATATGATACCTGAGAGATTTATCTGAGAGGTCAGAAGAGGTCTTTTCCTACTAATTTGCAATCACTACTACCTACTTCTGCAGCACCAGACTTGCGCTAGCAAACACCTTCCTCTTTTTCCCCACCTGTGGTAAGTAGGTAAGAAAAGTATGAATCTCAGCCTAATTCTGACTCTATTCAGAGTCCTCTGTGCTACAGATGTCAGGTCTCACACTGAACTGCACTTTAGGGTAGTATTGAGAAAAGAGAAAAATTTGCAGTCATGGGTTATGAAGTTTTACTCCATGTCCAGCTCGTCTCTTTTTAGTGTGGTTGAAGCAGCAGGTTTCCCAGCTAAAATGAGGTTTAGACACATGGAATTTGTGTTAATCCTCAATAGATTCATGTGGCTTCACAAAAGTTGTTGTTGCACCAAAGTGGGTTTTGCTTTTCCTGCGTGTAGCGTAGAGCATCTGATGTCTACGTTTGGGGTCATGAAAACCAGACAATGCTTAGTTAAGAGATCTTAACTCAGAAAAGGACATCAGTATTTTGAGAACAAAACAAAAACAAAGCAGGGGAAGTTTGTAATTCTCTTCATTTACATACCTCCCTCAAATCCATACTTGTTATTGGCTTCACCTAAACACATGGCTCCTCGAACTTTTCCTCCACTTCATTCCCCTTGCTCCCTCCCAGTCTTCCTTAATACCTCCTCCAACCTCGCAGATGTAGTTGCCAGCCCACTGATCTGAACCCTTAGAAATACACATGGTCCCATTTCCCCTTCTCATTTTTACAAACTGCTGCCCCTGGTCCAGCCTGACTCTGGCTCTGTGAAAGAAAAACTTCTGTAAAGAAAAACGTGCCCGCTTTCCACTGTGAGGGAACAAGTTTTACATATGTTAAAGACTGATCTCTTAGGGTATGTGTCTAGGCCTAAAGAGTATGTACCAATACGCTGGATGAAGAAGGTTCATTTTCGAATAGGGGTATTTATTTCTTGATTCATAAAAGCAATCTTTGGCAAAGGCAGGTGCTCCCTGGCTATTTCCTACGGGGGCTGAAAAACTCCAGCTTTCCTGCAGGACAATGGAAGGCACATTTTAAGGATGTTCAGCGTGATACTGTGTGAGATTCTTTGATCATATTCAGATCTTGTGGTCATTTTTAAAGCCTTCCCAGCTAGGGCTTGGTGCATTAATTTGCATAGGTTAAGAACATTTCTTTAATGTTCTTAATTTTTATCTGCCCTGGCTGCACAGGCAGGACTGGAGGTCTTTTGGAACGTGCATGGTAACAGTCACAGACATGAAGGAGCTCCCTTAAATGTCCAACGATTATCTTTGTGGAAATTTTTAGTCTGTCCAAATTAAAAGGCCTGCCAGATGTTCAAAATGTAATAAAATTCTTAACATCACATCACTGATGGTTTCATTGCTGTGAAGATGAATCCAAAGAGACAAGATGCCAAAAATGCTTTCTTGTCTCCACTTGACATTGGAAATGGATATGACAGATACCATCTATGGAGTCTCCTCTCAGCGCAGTGACAGGCACAGATGTGAAGATGTAGAAATCTCGACACATTTTCTTCTGGTTGGTGTGGTGCTGGGACGATTTGGGCATTATTTAGAGCAGAAAATAGCACCAGTCCAGCAACTCCTTGTGCTTGAAGAGTCAACAGGGATAGCTAGCGTTCAACACAAACCCAACTAAGCAGAGATAACGCTTATTCTGGAAAGGATCTGTATGTATGGAGCAGACGTGGAGCTGAACATGATTTGCCCTTGACTATTCTTAGCGATGACTCATGGTTAGTATTGACTTGATTGAACCAGTTGCTGCTACAGCTCTTTCCAAACATAGGTGAGCCATTGCAGCCTCTCCACTACATTCCTCCAGTCACCATTTCACGGGTTCTTCGAGACGCAGAGCCCGTGGCCATGTATGGTCCCACTGGGCCACGTTTCCAAAGGTGCTCCACATTTATGATTGGGGCCAAATCTTCTGAGGAGGTCGGTCTATTGTGCACTGAACTCTTGAAATTCTGCCCACCATTGTCACAGTGGGAACAGGCTTCGAGCAGTCTTGGAAATCTGGTCCTTATTTAGGAACCGAAAAGAGAACCAAGCTCACAAAAATATGTCAGTGTATCTGGTTACTGAGCAATTGAAAATCTGCCCTCATTGTGCTTCAGGATTAACTCAGGATTAATAGGCACATCGCTACAACAGTAAATTGAGAGAAAGGTGAAGCAAGGATAATAACAATATAGCAGTATTTCATCAGCAGCTATTTGAACTGTAATCTCAAAAGACCTCAAAACCATCACATGAAAGGATCATCTAAACTACCTTGGAATGCAAGCCTGCTGGCGTGAAGATATGTTACTGAATCTTTATCAAGGGAAAGGAGGCAAAATTAGTCAGTCTGCATGCAGCGTGATGGATCTTAATGTTTATGTCACATATTTCATTTAATCCTTACTTTTATTTTTTGATTTCTCTGGTGGCTTTCCTTGCATCACTGAGTCTATGAGAATTAATTTAGCTTTTTTCTAGACTAAACGTTGGTCTATAACAATGAAGTATTTATTGCCTACTTTTTATATGCATTGCATTTATGCAGTTATGCTATGTATGTATTTTTATAGAAGCTTAAGAAAATGGCCATACTTTAAAATACACATCCAGTTTTAAAGTCATAGCTACAACAGCACGTGTATTTAATTTTCTTATTACAGAGATTATTATATTATCTGTATGTATCAATGCATATAAATTCAAAGCAATTATGCAATGTGATGTTTTAAATTAAAAGCAAAAAAAAAAGTAGTTGACACTTGCTATTAAACTTTTAATTATATGAATTAATGACAAAATAAAATTTAAAGTAGATAATAAACTAGTAAAGTAACATGGTAGTTACACTGTAATTAGCTATCCTAACTTTTTTTAAAAAAGGAAAAAAGCATGTTCCAGATTGTGTTATTCATTTTTCATGTTAGGAAAAAAGCGCCTTTCTGCAAAAATTTGATGACCAACTTTTTTGCAGATTGATTTTTCATATCTAGAATATTCTTAAAATTATTACATTTTATACCCACTTTACTCTTTACTTTCTGATTATCTTTTTAACTATTTTATTTTCCCTTCTTTAGTCACTGAACGGTTTTGCGTTGGTGGTGAGTGCAGATGGAATGATATTTTATGCGTCATCGACGATTGTGGACTATCTAGGGTTTCATCAGGTAAATATATTAACAAATATTTAGAATACTTAGTCACTGTCATTGTAATGACTTTCTTGTAGTCACTCCTGCTAACTGCCTTTCTAAAATGCAGCACTGTTGTTTGGCCTTATCCTTCTACTGCTGATTAGACATACACACATTACTGAAATTATTTCACTATGCCATTTCAGGCTAATTTTCTTTTTTTGTTTTTGTGATCTGACAGGTGAAGATGAACTCCTTGTAATGTTGTTCTTTTTGTAAAGCTTTTGTTAACAGGAACATGATCCATTATAAAAATAAGATTTAGCTAAAAGTTTCCTTTAAATTTCAGTATAAGATGCTGCTATTCTAGACTGGTTGCCTGTGTGTAATAATTACATTGTAAAGTCACAGAATAACAGAACCATGTAGTTGGAAAGGACCTCTGGAGGTCATCTAGTCCAACCTCCTGCTCAAAGCACATCCAGGTGGAGCAGGTTGATCCAGGACTCGTCTAGTCAAGTTTTTATTTTCTATGACCCCTCTGGAAGACATGTTCAAGTGTTTAACCACCATGACTGTAATTTTTTTTCACTTATATCAAGTCCCAGTTTCCCACATTGCAACTTGTGTCTGTTGCTTCTTGTCCACCCACTTTGTTCTTCTGAGAAGAGTCGGGCTTTGTCTTCTCTACACCCGCTCATTTGGTTGATGTAGACAGCAGTAAGTTCTTCCTGAAGTTTTCTCTTCTTAAGGCTGAACAAACCTTGTTCTTCTCTCCTCTCCTGATATGTCATGTGCTCCAGCCCTCTTAAGTGTCTTGGTAGCACTCTCCTGGGCTCACTTTGGTATGCTAATATCTTTCTTTTCCTGGGGTACCCAAAATTAGAGAGAACTTTGCTTTTGTTAAACTTCCTGAGGTTCCTGTCAGCCCATTTTTACAGCCCATCAAGGTCTGAGTAGCCGTCCTGCTCTTCCCAGTAGCCATCCTGCTCTCTCCTCTGCAAACCTGCTGAGAGTGCACTCTATCCCATCATTCACTAATCAAGAAATTAAACAGGGTTGGTCCCAGCATCAGTCCCTGGGGGATGCCACTAGTCGCCAGCTGCCAGTTGGACTTTTTTATGACTCACATTTGCATATGCACAAAAGAGTTAAGAATAAAAAGAATCATCTTAGGATGTGAAGTGAAAAAGCAGATGTGGAAAACCAGGGGCCTCTGCAATAACTTTCCTCAATCAATCTTTGCTCTGAAGGTATCTACACTAGTCATTATTTTAAGGAAAGTATCAACCTAAAGATAGGTGTCTGCCCCACTACACTTGCAAATTAAACATTCCTTGTTGTAATTGTTTCAGACTGATGTAATGCACCAAAACATATATGATTACATTCACGTGGATGATCGCCAGGATTTCTGTAGACAACTGCACTGGGCCATGAATCCTCCCCAGATGTTGTCTGGACAGCAACTGCAGACAGAAACAGGTGGGATTGTATATGTTGATTGGAAACATCGGCACAACTGTACAGGGATAGAATTGTACTCCACCTACGCCCATGTCTGTTCCATGTCAAGTCAGATTTTTCACTGGAAAGCTGTATAGTGGCCATTTATAATGTTATTGTCCCATAGATGATGTTTCTTCCTGATCCTTGACATTTATAGGGTAGTGTGTGCCATTGAGGCTACAAAGATGATGTTTCCTTTATTTTTCCCTGGCTAGTGTACCTACAGATATTCTTATCCATGCAGAATGAACAGCATCAGTGTTCATCCTACCAACCTTTTGTTCACACTGATCAGGACATTAGTATTCCTCTCATTAATGCAAAAACATCCCATGCAAAACTTTTCTGTACAGTACCACCGTGGCAACATTGCTTTCTGCCATTTGTTTTACCATGCAAAATTATGTAGACAGGAGTCTCCAGAAGAACAAGTAGGTTTAGCAATGCACTTTTTCCTCTGGGGCTGTATTTCCCTAGGATGGCAGGTGGACACATGTGCTCAAGGTTGATTTTCAAATCACGACTACAGAAAACACAATGGGGTTGAAATTGTTAACTTTAGAAAGAATTATTGATCCTAGCAAAATGTATGCATTTCACCAGAAGGTGAGGAAGTAATTGAGGAAAGAAATTGAGGAAGCATAGCCTCCAGATGGGTGGGGAGAAACTTGCAAGAAATCCTTCAGCAGCATTTATGCAGTCCTCAGGAACACAGCCATGAAACTTTGGTAGAATTTCTTGCAGTTTCTATGTTTTGCAAGAGTCTTACAGATATCTGAGGAACTTTGCAAGATTCTGTAGGAAATACACAGAAAACAAACTAAACAATGTGCATGAATATTTCAAACTATTAAAAGTTACGAATATTTGGAATTTTTGTCCTAATGCGTACAGTGGAGAATTTCAGTTCCTGAGTTCATACTTCTGTACAAATACTTGTGTCTTTTGGGAAATAAGTATTTCAAAAGCTATGCACTTGTAGTCCAAAACTGGAAAATGCTTCATCAAAAATCAAGGAGGCAACAGCTGAGCATTAGCTAATCAGCCACTGTTGATTTGTTTGGGTTTTTTTCTTGCATTAACATTTTTCCTTATTTTGTTCCTTTTTCTAATGTATTTTCTGTGATCTCTGATCTCAAAACCAACAACATCTGTTACCCTGCTTTGCAACATTAAAAATCACAAAAACTTAGGAAATAAAAAAGTCAAAGTTTCTGAAGAAACTCACCTGAATCCCATTGTAGGGCTTTTCTTTTTTCTTTTGGTAGACCATGTGCAGATGTTATCTATACATGATACAATTTAATATTCGCCCTTCCATAAAGTAATTTTTAGCAATTTCCATAACAGCTTCTTCAACTGGCTACAGAACATTTTCATTCTTTCTTAGTATGATCTGATATACATTGCCTCCACTGTTTTTCCTAGGAGAAGAATATATTCTCAGTAAATTGTTTAAAGCACAAGAGAACAACAGCATGACAACAGATTATTCTTCCTTCTTAACTCGCTGTTTCATCTGTCGAGTTCGCTGCTTGTTGGACAGTACTTCTGGCTTCCTTGTAAGTATAATTTCACTTAGAGAACCGCAGTCATGACATACTAGATTTTAATTGCTTCCTATGAAAAATGTTTCAACATAAATATTGAACATAAATATTGTGGAGAGCCATGGACAGGATACACTTTTAATTTGCTGTGCACTAACAACAAACACCTGAAGACATTTATTAATATGTATAAAGAGTGATGGGAGAAAAGAAGATTGTAATATTTGAACTTGAAAGAATCTATAAACTTCTATGTTTTAAGCTCGATTTGTACCGAGTCTAGCACCAGGGTGGCAAGCCTGAGTTTCGACGATTAACATTTAAGCACCAAGTATTTGCTTTAAGGAACAGGATTAATAACGATCCATTTTCCCCTTTTGTAAAGGGTCCTTTAATGATAAAAAAGCAGAATTAGAAAGTCTCTCACACGTTCCTCAAATATCCTTACTAGGAGTGGCTCATTTCTAGAAATCACTTCCCCATTTGCTTAGTAAAGACCAATGCTGTTTCTTCTTATGTCAAAGTACGGCACGTGGAAAGAAAATGAGAGGATCAGCACGAGACAGGGAAATGCAGCTTCTCTCTCAGATGCTCATTTGCTGGAAGACTATGGGTCTGAACAGCCGTACCAGTTAGTCATTTCTGCATCCCTGTTTTAATCTTGTAGCTCTGGAAAATGCCCAACTCCAATGGACTGATTTTTCTCTGGTCATTTTGTGGTAGGTAATTTTTTCACCGAGAGGCAGCAGCTTGCTATTAACTTGATCTCTGCCTTCTGATTATATGGAGATTTGAGGCAGGGATAGATGGTTCCTTCCAAACTATGTAGTTAGTATCTGGTTAGCTTGGGCATCTGCCTCGGCGTCTGTGTGCACAGCCCTTGGGTTGTGCCAGTCCGTATACTTCCCAGAGAAAGTGCAGGGCAAGAGGAAAGAAACTCAGGAACCATTTCACTGGAGTGAACAGAGCATGGAAAAATACTAGTTCCAGCTTCAGAGTGAGGCACAGAGGAAATAGCTGTTTGCACCACCATATGCTGCCCGTCTTGGCGAACAGAACATAACACAGAACTTCTACTTTAAGTACACAGGGGAGAAAAAACCAAAAACCAGCCTCAAATGTCTCATTTTACTGTTGATTGATAGTACCTCCACTCACCATGCCTCTGAAATGGCGCAGTTTAAATTGTATGAAGATAATGACATTCCTATTTTATCTCCCTGTTTCAAAACTGGTTTTGGTGTTAAACAACAGGGTCTATAGGTTGTATTAGCATTTTAAATGTTTATGCACTAAATGCTTAAGAGAATTCTATTGTTTTTTTTGTGTAACAGACAATGCAGTTCCAAGGCAAACTAAAGTTTCTTTTTGGACAAAGGAAGAAGTCCTCATCAGGAACAGTACTGCCACCTCAGCTGTCCTTATTCTGCATAGTGGTGCCACTTCTGCTCCCTTCCATGACAGAAATGAAGATGAAAAGCCTGCTTGTGAAAGCAAAACAGAAAGCTGATGATGCAGCAGCAGTGAATACAAAGTATTTTCAAATTAATTTTTCTAGCAGTTAGTAAAGTATACTATGGGCTGTATGTTTATTAAGCATGTAAAAACCACAAATTAGGCTAAATAACTCTCCATTTTAAAAGTCTTTCTTAGAAAAGTGAACAATTTATCTGGATTTAACTATATAATACATAGTAACTATGTTATATTATATAATATGTTGTATTTTATATATAATATGTATTCTTACATTATTATATATGTCTCATTTTATATAAAAACTGGAAAGTTAGGATATCTTCCTAACCTTCAGAAGTTACCAAGGCAATAAATCATTCTACTAGTTGTAAAAGTGGAAAAGAAAAAGTATTTTTACTGAGAGTTCTAAAATTTCAGTATCTTCTGGTAGCACAATTATTTGGACTTGGGCATTTTGGTAGCAAACAAAGGAAAAGGAAAACTTTAGAAAGCTGAAAGTGTGTGTGTGTATGGGTGTTCACATAAGAGTCAAATGAGATGTGTTTGCTTTACGTATTTATCTTGCAACAAAAGGCTTATGAACACATAAGTCTACAATTGCACTAAATGGCCTGGGGCCGATCACTCGGTAGCAATCACAGAAGATCAGGACAGATTGTGTTCAGACTCATTTCCTTCCTAACACTTATTTTCGTTACTCTTCTATGACTGAATTTTAGTTGATGTTTGGGGCTAGGATTATGTTTTCCCTTATTTGGTTAAATATAACCTTACAGCAATGAGGCCCATTGCTGTGAAGCAAAATGCTCCTCAGTGTGACTGACAGCATCATAATTTGGCTTTTAATTAGAATATGCTTGTGTATGTGTGGATTTACTATCCAGATGTGTAATGTGGTTCTAGCACATACATCCTTTTGACAAGAATTAAATTACTGGGAGGCTGATATAATGGACTATGCAGGCTTTTGGAATAGAGTTGGAAAGTCATTTCCACATGCTAGTTTTTCAGTGACCCAGGTGAAATTAATTGATGATCAGAATTCAGCTCCTAGAAGAGAGGTGCTTTACTTAAGTTTTACTACCTGACTGGACAGTGGCCAAGGATTTGACAGGAATGAAGTGAGCATTTAACTTCAGTGTTTCCCTTGGTTCAGGCCTGAAGCATGCTAGCCAGGGATGGTGGGCAAATTTATATAGTAATTTTTTTTCTGATGGTTTTAATAAAGGGAAAAATTTGTAACGCAGTGTTACAGACTTTGCACCCTTTCCAAGCCCTAACATGCATTTTGAACTAAAGACTGGAAGAAATTAATTCAAATCATGTGATGATTATTGCAAATTGAAGTCATGCTAACTCTTAAGTGCATTGCTGGTCAGTGTGATGTACGTACCTTGAATGTACTTGAATAGGCAGAGCAGAATATACACAGCATTTGTCTCAATTCACGCTGAAACTTATTATTCCAGATATAGTGAGTTGTGAGCAGAATATTCCTAAACATAACTGTTCCTCTTAATCGAATGCAGAATTCCAGTCATATACTAGTTTGAGCAACCAAATGATGCAGGAAACATAGATAATTATTTAGTGTTGGTTACTATATATTTAAACCATATATTTAAACTATATATTTAAAATCTTTGCTAATGGTCAACAGCTTGAAGATCACATCTTTCAGAGTTTGTGATTTTACTGTGTTGTCATTCACTGACAAGGAATTTTTCACATTTTCTGTTCTCTACAGCTCCAGTTCCAAAGGTAATTCAGGGCTGTGTGAAGCAGCAGAATTATATGGAAGAAACAGTCATGAAGGTGCCGCTTTCACTAATGTGTTACAGATTGCTGAAAACCAAGTCAAAGGTGTGTCTGCTAAGTACTTCTGGATTATATACAGTTTATGGAGAAAGAACCTTGTCTTTTCTTTTCTCTTGTTAGGTTTTTCAGGTTTTGGTCCCAATGGTCTCTTTCTTCTTCTCTCTAAAAGCCCTTCTTTAAAAACATGCAAAAAAATTTGTCTGCCTCAAAAGACAGTAGTGATCAGTCTGCTTTTCAGAGTGGGCAGAAATACTGTGATGCCAAGTTTACAGATATATAAACTATCATAGTAAATACGAATACTCAACGTATGCTTTCCTAAAAATGGCAGCACTGAATTTAATAAGATTATGTGAAAATCTTCATAATTAATGACAATATCTATCCCTCTTTGAGGAAAACTGGATGATATGTTACAAATGTTAGTTTTCCCCAAAGATCAGAAAACAGAGGAAAATTAGAATGTATTGTCTTTAAAACTCATGATTTGCTTGCAGCTTTGACTCATGCTTTTCCAGTGTTTGGCTGTGGCAATATTATGAGAGTCTATGCTGTATTTCATATTTTACAATGGATAAAATTTTGATGGTGAGTCTACCCCAATGGGCAACTTCTTCTTGAGTAGAGTTGTACTCAGCCTTCTGACATACCTGCTGGAAACCTTTAATGTCTTTAAAACCATTCCTCTGTCATAGCCCCATTTTTCATGAACATTTTCTTGTTGATATAGTACTATTACTGAGAGGAAAAAATTATAATGAACTAATAATACTGAATAATCCTTGGTTATAGTTTAAGTGCCTCATTAGGTTTTTCAAATTTTATTTTTAAAATGTAATTTGCCTAGTTTTGTGACATATTTTAGCTTGTACTTTCCTACGCTGATGATTCCAGGGCAGCAAACAAACCTGTGAACATTAACCCATAGTTTAGGTAAGAAAAAATACTAAATACTGCTTGTATTAAAATAGATTTTCTTTTATATCATATAGCAAAGAATAATGGAGAAAATGGCATTTCCCTAGTCAAAGTACAAACAAATGAAGATCACTGGGTCTGGGTTCAAGCTAACACTCAACTTCTGTATCGAAGTGGTTGTTCAGAATATGTCCTCGCCCAACAGCAAATGTTAAAGTAAGTATATTTTCCAGAAAAATTAAGGTATTCTTGATGTATGAGATCTTTAAAAGGTAAAAGGACTGTAGTGACCTAAGAGAAGAGCTGAATGAGAAGGATTTAGTTTGCTTACAAAATGGAAATAAATTTTTGTCTTGGATCATATGAAATGGCTGTTATAATCCTAAACAATATTTATTTCTTTTCTTCAGTATTTTTTTCTTCTGAAGTTGAGTGTGCATACATACTAAACCAGAATACTTCAAAACCAAAATGCTTAGTAGCAAATGATTAGTAATATGTTTTGACTTTCTTGCGTAAAAATGTATTTTGGGGTTTTGTTTTACTTTGCAGCTGAAACTCTTCGCTGATTTAGTGTCCTGGTTTTTCTACTTTTTAACATTTGATTATGTTAAGCTTTTTTTTTTTTTTTCTTTATGGATGACAGTTGAGCTCGCGTTTTTAGTTGTGGATGTTCAACATAATCTAAACAGGGATGCTCATATTAATTGTATGTTTGTAGATAGATACATCTAGTTGGCTGTAGGCTCAGCCTTGGAGTGGAAGCTAATCTCACAGATTTGCATTCAAAGAGGACCTGTCCGCTGGGTTTTACCCTTTCCTCCCAAATAGGCTTTTCTTCCTTCCCCCATGGGATTGTCTGTTCCAGTTCCTGTGGGCCTTGTTGAGGTATCTCTTCAAGCTGGTCTGAGGGAAGAGGTAAGAGGGTGGACTGAATGAGCAGGGGCCAGGAGGTGTACACAGCCACCATCTGGTCCAGTGGAAAAAATGTGGCTGTTATCACTGTTTTTTTCCTTTAGGATGCCTCACAGGTGGAAGAAATAAATGGAAAAGGCTTTGAACTTCTATAGTAGATATCACTTGCAGGCAGCGTATCTCCCAGGATCCATGTGAATAGCAGAGGAGCTCCCACCTGAGGGTGGTGGAACTCTTTACCTTTACTGGGACGGCACAAGCATCATCTTGCCGTGCTATTAAGGAGCAGATTAAAAGGGGCTGTTTCTTGTATTCAAGTCTGTACTAAATTGTTTTCTGTGTAATTAAGCACGCTCTTTGATGTTTATTTAGTTACATTTTTACCCTCTGAGTGGTTAAAATCCTTCCTTTGAGCTTGATAGTTCATGGAGACTGAAGTGTTACAAGAGTTGGCCTTGGAGATTATGTTCAGTTCTGTCCTCCTGATAGTCTGCAATAGACTTCATCCTTACTACTACTTTTTTTATTAAAATGTATGTTGTCTTCCTGGAAACATACATTCTTGTGGAGAATTTTCACTAGATACTATTTCACTGTAAAATTCTTAATTTGAGGGTCTAAGCTTTTGTGACTATTGCATTTTGTTCAGTCCATTGCTTCCCAATTAGACTATTTCCTGAGAAACTAGTTCTGCAGCAAACTTGTATCATACCATTTGCATCTCAAGACTATCAATAATAACAATAACAATATTTACCAGAGGACTGAAAATATTTAATACTTAATGGAAAAAGAGAGAGAAAATACTCTACTGTACGTTTATTACAGTGGGACATTCTCTCTTTGTAACAACATGGACTCCCTCTGCTGGAAAATCCTATACTTGCACATTGAGTCCATATCCAAGGAAAAAATTGCTAATTGTGAGCTAAGAAAAAAGCCTTCTGAAACCCTTACTAGCTCTCCAGGTTTTCATGCTCAGTTTCTTATTGAGATGTCCACTTCTTGTTCAGAGAGGGAGGGGGCAGGTTTGTAGCACCGATCCTGCCTGGTCGGGAATCAGCACGTTAGTCAATTCCAGAAAAATCCTGAACCTGAAGATTTGGACCCCAAGTTCTGGAAACTGCTGCATCGGGCATGGAAACGCTCAGGCAACTTTCTCTGCCAGAGCTCTTCACTAATGTTGAGTACTTCAGCTGGAGGTCATGGAAAATGAATTCACTGTCCATCTTAGAAAACAAAAGACAACATAAATTAAGTTAGACATGTAAAACAAACATACGTCCAATATGAACATCTGTGACTATTCTGGATGCTTAATTCAGGCATTTTATTTCCTCTCAGCTAACTCTGCATTCTCAAAATATAAGACTGCCATGGTTCTCCCTCAAATCACTTCAATCGGAAAGTTCTTGTGTGTCCAAATAATGCCTTGTTAACAAAATACATCTCATTTAAGATACTCTTCACATTTTATCTCTAGATTTTTCTGTACACAAATATTATTTAGATATATTTTAAGGGAAGAACAAAAGTGCAAGGTAGTTACCATACTGTACTACAATATTTAAGGTCTTTGTGAACTGTGTGCCTGAAATGGAAGAGTAAATGCATGTCAGAATTTAAATGAAACAGTGCCACTGAAAAGTTGCTGTGCAAACACACTGATGCCCAGATGCATGCACACTCTTTTTTTGTCTCGAACAAATGCAAAGGTTATATGGACAACACCATGAGAGTCCCCTATTAAGTTAAGGACAAAGTATCACTTGTAATATATGGAAAACTCCGTTTGTATCCCAGAAAACATCCATTTAGGAACCTCTGATTGACTGATTTTTTTCTACTGTTATTGAAAGGGAAGAAGATGAACAACTGAAGATACCAAGCAGTTTTGCCAGTTTGAAAGGAAACCTGGAGGGACTTCCCTATAACAGTGCCATTGAAACTCTGGGCCAGTGGAAGCATCTTAACTGGACAGCAGTAAAAAATGAACAAGATAATGTAAAAGTGAAGTTTGAGCCTCATACAAACGGTGAGTGTTTTATGCAAGAGGAACCTCTCAGTTCTAACACAACAGTTTTAGGTGTTCAAAACAACTGCACCACAAACAGTAGCTGGACTTTAAAAAACTCAAGTTCTTGTTCTATGAGCCAGCGAATGAACACATGTTCAAACAGGAGAGTTGGATCATTCTACAACAGAGACCAAAGTTTCTTAAATTTAGCATCAACTTGCCCTTCCCACTGGGGGAGTGCAGAAAGCTGCCAGTCTTACTCGGGCGTACAACAGCGTTGTGCAGAGAACTATGTGACGGACCATCTGAAACCGCAGAGACCGTTACTATCCTCAGAGTCTCTCTATGACACAGCCTTTCCCTTGGAGATGCCTATCAAAACGGAATATGATTCCGATTCTGAAAACATTGCAGATAACTACCTGACATCGCAAAACCGAGCCTGGCTGGATGAGAACAGCTCAGTGAGAAAGCAGGTGTTTAGCTACCCCAATAGAGTGCACCTCAAAACAGAACCGGACCTCTATGAGCCAGCCTCACTTTGTCAGAAGCCAAGGCACTGCCTTTACACGCCTCATAATTGGCAATGCATCGTAGCAAATCATCCCAACAACCTAAACTTGAACAGATCTTGCAAGGGTTCACGTAGCAAGGAGGTGGCCCCGTTTTGCCCTCAGAACTCCTCTGGGTGTTTGGAAAGCATACCTGACCTGCCGCACACGGCGTGCTATGGCCACTTCTACAGCCCCAGCCCAGGGGAGGAGAAAGAGCAGAATAACGAGGTGTTTAAAATGCCGTGTGAATTTAAAAACCCCTGCTCGGTTCAAGCAATCAAGCGTGAGCCCCTGGATTCTCCACCATTGTCCAACAGTGGACAGAACAGAGTACACGTGAGCTTCCCTGAAAATACATTAGCAGGTCCTGTGCCTCATAAAACCAGTGAATGTACATTTTTACAATAGATTTTATAACATTTGGAATATTTATAATGTTAAAAGCAAGAAGTTGTAGATTCTCTTCCAGTTGGGTTAAATAAGTTACTAAAATTAAAAGCCAGTGGAAAGATTTTTAGTGTGTGTGTGTGCATCTGTGTGTGAGAAAAACCAGACACAGACACACACATACCCTACACCCCCTACCCCCCTACTGCCCTTCTCTTAGTGATCTTGGGAAAGAAAGAAAGATAAAACCTCAGGCACAGAAAAATAATCATTACTCACTGCACAGGTATACCTGCTAATTTGCCTTTATCATCTTTCCTCTCTTGTCTACAGTTCATTACCAAAGTCTAGCTATTTCTGTTTCCTGCCTTTGTTCTGTTCGTTTTTCTCAAGCTGATGTGATGCCTCTGTGCAAAGAGAAAATGTTTATGGTCTTCAGTGTGACCAGTTTACCTTAGGAGTTTTTGCATTTTTATTTTTTTGCTACTCTAATAAGAAGCATCAGCTATTCCTTTATCTCAACATTAAACTGATGGCAACAGGCAAGGGCTTCCCAACACAACTTCTTAATTCAAAAGGATAGCATTAACTAAAACAAATGACTTTCATAAAATGCATTAGAAATTATTTCACTTCAAACTGAAGTTCTTCCCAAGTTTTCTTGATAATACTAATGTTTTAGTACCCATATTTTTCCATTTTAAAGCTGTCAGCCTTTCATGTTGCTGTTTGAAAGACTGAACAGTGGGATGTTACCCACTTCTATAACTGAGTTACAAAGTGCTGTTAAATGTACATGAGAAGAAAATATTTCTCCAATTATTTTCCTTGCTGTTACTTGTAACATTAACAAAGGAAATGTACTTTTTTATTTGATAGTATCTCTTTGACTGATAGCAGCTTGTTAGACATCGTCACCTGACATCAAAACCAAATCCCACACTAAGATTAGAGATGTTATTTTCAAAAGCATCCTAGTTGCATTCCCAAAAGAAAATCTTAATCTCACTGAGAGCTAATTGGAGGATGTATACCTTTCAAAAGCACTTTGGTGCTTTTGAGAACAGACCCGTATGCTTTCCTTTGAACCAAGGCAGTAATGTATTTCCACACACACAAAAAAATCTACAACTTCTGTTTTGTTTTTTGTTGTTGTTGTAGTTTGACTCCTGCACTAACTTTTGTTTTAAACTTGCACTATTTCAACTTTATATCAACTTCACCTATATAAAAAACACATCATTTTAAAAAAGCTTAGATGTATATGTGCTTTTTGAAAGAAGCCCTATAATGAATGCTTTCTTTTTCAAAATGTTATAAATAATTATAATGTCTTTGTTTCTATATCTACTAGTCACTAAGGGCATGGCTTTATATGCCAGAAAAGTGGCATAAACTTCTCCTGAATGCTATAAATATGTGGGATAAACGTAGTTTTCAGGTAGGGGAATGGTTCTGCACCTGGGAGGCTGCTCTTCTCCAAGACTGTCTGTCTTCTCTGATAGAAATTACTGCCTGTACGTTAAGAGTTGGCAGATGTAAAGATATACATTCTCTGCATGTCAGCTAAGTGCTTATGAACAATGGTTTGATCTGAAATGTTGCACTTTACACTGAAATGGTTGAGATAACACACGTTTGATGACTGTCCTGCAGAAGGCAGTCTTGCCAGCAGAAAGGCAAGAGTGGACAGTAAAGAAGTGCAATAATGTCTTACCGTAGCTCAAGTTAAATCTGATATAGTCCAGTTGACCATACCCAAGCCATGAGAACATCTCTTTTTTTGTGTCTGAGGTAAATCAGCTCCCTGTTGGCTACGTGCTGCCTCTTATTTGAGACAGTCTTGATATCCTTGGCTTAATACTCTTACCAGGGGGTGCAATGCAACATCAGACCCCTTTCAGACATGAGACCGTAATGGTGGAATGTACACCGCCTTCTGGTACACCACTGTCCATGTCACATAAATTTAATCCCAATCGCAAAAATACTTCTGGGTAAGCAAACTGGTTACTCATGTAGAGTGAGACTGTCAGATATCAGTGGTGCTGCACAGCTCTGCCTTGGTGATTCACTAGCTACAAAAATAAGAGCAGCAGTTCCTTTTAGACTCTCTCAGAGTAGCTCTCATAGGCCATTGCTTGGCGTGCAGCAGTGGCACTGCTTACGTCCCGGTGCCAGACACTCTGCTGTGGCCACACAGCTGCTGGTAGGGTTGCGCTATGAACCCTGTAATATTCTTCAGTCCAGCTCCTTGTGCAGCTGCCTGGCAGAAATGGGATAGTGTGGAGAGAGGGTAGTGTGGGAATAGATGGCTGCGTGCAAATGGAGGACATGCCAGCATGACTGCTGAAAAGCTGCTCCTTTAATTCCACACTTGGACTCACTGTCACACCCCTCTGAATGAGAGTGCTTGGGCCTGGTTTTGCACTACCTTGCACCTTCTCTCATCATTTACATTGATGCAACGTAACTGTAAAACACTATTATCCTCATCCGGACATGACGGTGCCATTTTGCATGGATGTAAGTGGTCACACCAGGTGCAACTCTGTAGAGGACTGTGCCACTGAATGCCTTGTCTGTGCTTAGAAATATTTCCTGGCATGACTACAGTGGGAGAACTATACCAGCCAGATTTCTCTCTTCAGTGCAGAAGCAACAATACTAACCACAGAAGTTCTCTACAGATCTCTCTGTTACAGAATAAAGGCTATTTTGTTGACATAACTCTATCTACTCTAAGGCTTTCCTGGTTTGTTTCAGTTGGGATGATTTTTCTCATGTTCCCAACAAAGCCAGACACATTTTACACATCTTAATTGATATTATAGACATAGATGAAGCTTCTGCATGTAAGAGAATCTAATCTGATAGAAGAGATGTAACGATCTTCTTCTAGGAAGATGGATGAATGCGTGGCTCAAAAGTGAGATGTCACCTTCTGACTCCTGCCGTGTAAATGCAGTCAGGTTTGCTTCCTTATCGTTCCATAAAGTCTGAACCCAAGAAAAACACACTTACCCTGCTCATCAGGTTTGGATTTAGCCCACTTAATTTGTGGCTGAGTTGTTATTCCAGGTCTCACATGAAAAAATGTGGTATCAGTGGAATTCTTTCTAGTCTAAGTTGTCACACACATGCAGCAATGTCCTAAGAAATGTGCTTATAAAGAGATCAGCAGCTTATCCTCTTTTTGGACAATTGCTAACCACTGTTGATGGTAAACAAAGACCAGTTCCTTCTAAGTACTTGGTATATTTGCACTATTCAGAAAGAACAGAGCAAGCAAACGCTAAAAAAGAATCTCTTGCTATCTGCTTTTAAGGCACAGATATTCCTTCATCCTCTCCCCATGACACGGGCCCTGGATTGAGTCTGGACTGAAATCTGACATTGCATTGCACTCTGTTAAATTGTCACTGATTCAATCTTATAAAAGCTTTTTGTCTGCAGACATTAATGATCCCCTGACACTCATCAGAAAATAGCATGAAAGACAGAGCAGTTGTTTTAAATGATTACATTTTCTTAGTGGTTGTTGTTGCTGCTTTGGTATTATATTAAAAACTAGCACTGAGAAATAGGGTTTAAGATGTTTTCAGTCACTGGTGTTTAGCTTTTATCCTTAATGAGCTGGTATTTGTATCCCTCAAGCACAGCCCTGAAGTCTGTGTTAGGAGCCTCCCAACGCATTTATTGTAACAACAATAAAAAAATTATTCTTGTAGAAGAAATGCCTAGTCAAACGCTTGCCTAATATGAACTTGGGGCATTCAGGCTGAAAGAAATGCCTTTCTTTTTCTAGTGCGTGCCTCTAACACCCGACTGATGATAGCATTCAAAATTCTTCAGCCATAAACTCTCCAGAGTCTGAGACAGAATGAACTCATGAATTCTGGTGTTCGGGGAGGGTATTTTTTGGATGGAAGGTGAGCAGTTCTAAAAGCTCTGAGAATGTGTCTCCCTCTGAGATGTTACTTGGTCCACAGACAGCAGAGACTGTTATCAATGCTAAAGTTTCTGATTAAGGTCTTGTCTTTACTGAGAATGTGGCTTGATTTTAGCTACCAGTGGACAGCTGCTGAGCACCATACAAATGCTGGTCCAACTGAAGTACGCCATTGTAAGCCACTATTTTTACTGAAAACCAAGCTGATTTGAGCTAGGGGTAAACTTGTACAGCAAAAAGAGTGGATTTTCCTGCTGCTTCTAAGGTTTGCTGGGATGCAGTTACACCAGTGGCTGAAACTGGGGCAGACCTCCACTGTAGATAACACTATAAATAATTTATATTCCCTTTAGACTCTTTGGATACCAAAGTAGAGCTTTGTTTTGAAAATCTGGAGTGAGGGCAGCAGTGTGCAAGGGGTAAGCTGGTTTCAGTTGGTCCTCAGTTTGGAGATTTAACTAGTGAAATGAAAGATCAAGGGACTGATTGTAACAAGGTAATGTGAAGTATATCTCTACGTTTTAATCGCCCTTCATTACAACACAGTGATGTATTCTTAAAATCCTGAGTCTCCTCTGGATGGCATAGGGAGGTCTGACATTTGTGCGTCAGCCAGTTCAGTAAGACTTTAGGTGCTGATCCTTTGATATGGTATTGAGACCGACAGGGCATGTGCAATTCTTCCAGAAATTCCTAGTGTTTAAAATACTTAAGTGGGAGGCAACAAGCCTGAGGCAAGGAATATTCTATGGGATAAGATCAGCTTCTGCTGCCTAGAAGCCTTTCCTAACTCTTTGTGTTGAAGCCATATTGGAACTTAAGTAGGACAGCCTCACCCACTGTAGTTATTTCAGAAAAGCCATTAATTTGTCTTAACAGTGTGTGATGTTTTAATTGAAATAGTTAAAAGACACCATTTCCCCTACCTATGAATACATACATTGCCTTAGGTAGTGGAAAAAAAGTTAACGTACTCAATGTCTTTCATCAGAGTGTCTTGTAACTAAAAAACCCAACCTCAGAATGATGGAGGTATAAAGCTGTTGTTCTATTTTTTCTGTATTTTCTTTCTGCTCTCTTCTTTTCCTTTCTTTCTCTCTACTGTCCTAGTGTAAACATTCATAATGGAAAGACTTTTCTGATTATACTGACACAAAAACCTTAAACCTAAACCAGATTGTAGAAAATTGCTTGCTAGAAAAGGAGTTTCTTTCCCTGGAGTTTCTTCGTCTCTTTTAAATCTTGCAAAGTCCTGTGTGAAATTATGTGCCGCAACTGAAGCAGACTTCTGTAATGTGTAGTGAGCAAAGAGATTCTGCAGGTGGCCATGCTCAGGTTGTAGTCACAAGGTTCTTAATTAGCTGAAGGAGACTCATACAAGAGGGCTGCCGGTAGCTTATGTTCATAGACACTGCCACCCTGTCAAATATATCATTGTTGTGTTTGAATACATGTGGCATATGTTCTTGTCATTATACATACATTTCCCTATCATGCTATAAGAAATTATTCTGAACAAAATAATCAGTGACAGGCTGAAAAATATACTAAAACCATGAAGTCCTTTTTAAAAAAAAAACCCATGGAGATCCAAGCACTTGCCTGTGCTTAGGCAAAGACTTTATTTGGGTGGAGGTTTGGAGAGAAAGTAAAAAACATTGTTAAGACAAATTTTGGGGTGAAAAAAGATCACCTTGATTGGTATATCGCTGTCAAGGTGTAATTATTCTGTAACTAGAGAATTCATTCTCCACCCACTGCTACTAACTCTCTGCTCTGAAATCATGTCCTCATTTTTTCTGTAGAATTGAATTTGTAACTTTTCCGGCTGAAAATAATTTTTCGAAAACAAAGATTGAGGTAATTCAGTGCTAAGTTGTATTTCTCAGACTGAAAACATCATTCTAGGAGGCATGAAGTGCTCCTGCTCCTTTCCTGGGATTAGTCTTTGAAACTCTGGCAAATTCAGTGTCTGCATCAACTCTCTTGCTGCGGTCATTGTAGCTCAGTCATGCAGCTAATGCTCTAACTGTGCAGTCTGAAGTTTCTCGGGTTTCCTTGATGCAACAGGGCTCCAGGGACAGCTGTACAACAGCCAAAACTTCCAGTTTCACATTTGTATTGGTAGCATTATGGTATTCCAATGACTACTACAAAAGCGTGGCAGAGGTAATAGAAAGAACATCAGCTGTGCAGCTAGTCTCAGTAATTGTATTTAACTAATTAAAAGGCTATATTAAAAAATCAGGTGAAGTTCTGGTCTAGAGCTCCCCATTTTGCACAGGATGGTGTAATAGGAATTACACTGCTGTTCTGCCTCTTCTTAGGTCACACTTTGGTCTCGCCCTTCCTTATCCCACTACTCTCCCTTCTGAACCTCTTTTTAATTTTTTTTTTGGTTAACTTTTGGACTGTATGTATCCTCCCTTCATTAATTTAAAATGTGAGATAAGGAGAGGGATCCATCAACTGTGGTGTGGTTTTTTAAAATTTTGTCTTTCTAAGAAAGAACTTCAAAGAGGCCAAAGTTGTCTCAGTTCTCAGTAACAGTATTCAGTTTTCTTTCTACTCTTATCATAGCCAAAAAGATTCTTCCTTTACATGGTCAATAACCTTCCCTCTTCCAAAAGGGTCCTTTCTCACACCCCTTCCTCCCTACACAGCTTCTTAGCAAAACCAAAGAACATTTTCTTCCTTAAAGGCAGCTGTGTGCATCAAAAAAACTTCATTTTTCTTCCTCTAGCTTTTCTACCTTTGTGATTTTATAGGATGGTGCATTGTGGCCTCCACCCTTTCTGTTTTCAGCATCTGTAGCTTTATTTCCACTTTAGGCATACTTCAGAAGTTTTGCCAAAAGAACAATGTTAGGCAGAAGTGCAATCCCCCATTTCCCCCCTGCCCTCATTAATAAGACAGAGGTACTCACTAATTACAGCTGTACTCCTAAACCAGAAAAAAAGTCACTTTGCTGGTGAAACATCATCCTCTCTTCAGGAGGCTGTACTGCCAAGAAACTTTGAGCTACCATCAGCAGTTTAGTTCTGCAAGTATATATACCACCAAATCCTTTTATGTTTAGACCTGGTCTCTCTTTCAAAAAATCAAGGAACTCATTTTCTCCTTTTTTGCTTCTCTCATTTTTTTCTACATGTGTTTATTCTTTCACTGTGCAATTGCACTTTTAATATGTCATTTTTTTAAAAAAAAGAAGGATATGGAAGCATTACACAACATGTACAGTGCAGTGTTTTCAATCAGTCTATGTTAGGTTTTGAGATTAGAACCACAAAGAATTATCAAGCTTTTTAACATGACTCCACATAAAGGCCTCTGACTGTTACAGAAATGCCCATGAACAATGCCAGTACGAATAATGTAATTAATCTTGAAAAGGGGTATAATCTGGCACCAAACTCCACTAATAATCCTGTATTAAAAGTGCCATTCCTGCTCCTCCTGAAGAAACACAGTGGAGGACAAGGTTAAAAAAAAGGTGCATGGAGATCTACCAACAGTTTTGGCCTAACTGGTATTGCATGATCCCCCAAATTAAGGGCCCATTTCTGGAGAGAACACCACAAGCACCCGAGCATTATTTGAAAACGTCCCGGTTTGTGCATGTAACGCGTGCGTTTAGGCACGCGTGCGCTGGCTACTTTTGACAGCTGAAGTGGTTGGGCAGGCCAGCGGCGGGCAGGCACAGCTCCAGCCCCAACGGCCGCCCCGGGGAAGTCAACCCCGCAACTCCTGCGAAAGCAAAACGAGTTAAGGAAAATACGTTCGGTAACATGTAACCTGACCAGTATCGACTATGCTGCTTCGTATACAAGTATGATAGACGTCAAGATGTATCACTAGCGGGCTAATTAAAAACAGGCAGTAAAACGTGGATTTGGTATTTTGGAATCTTGTCAAAACCGGTGCACTTTCCTGTTATTTTTTTGTACTGTTTTCTCAGCCTGCTTTTAGAAGAAACTTTCAAGTGTATTTCTTAAATTATATTTTACATTTATTACCAGTCAGAAGTGTAAAGTTAAGACATTTTAAAATAAATATTTGCATTTAAATTAAAAGCGTTGCCGAGTGTGTTTCCTGCCCCTTCCGCAAGGCCCGGAGGCTGCAAGGCCCGCGGCCGACCTGCCGGCCCCGGGCAGCCGGTACTTGCCGTTACTTCGCTCGCGCTGGCCTCCTCCGCCCCGCCAGGGGTCGCCAGGAAGCCGCCAGGGAGGGCGGGGCTGCCGCCCAAGGAGGGAGGGGCGGGCTCAGGCTCCCAGCCGCGCGAGGCGGCGCTGGCTTTCCATTGGTTGAGACTGGGCAGCTTCTTGCCTATTGGCTACTTGCCTATTTGCGGGGGCGTGGCGCTGGAGCCGTCGCTGGTTTCGGTCCCCAGGTGCCTCCTCGTCGCTGTGGAGCAGCGGAAGTGACGGATGGGGGAGGGGTCCCGAGCTCCCGGATGCCGCCGGCGCGCGCGCTGTGTGGGGTTGCTGTCGTTACCGGCCGGCCTGGGGACGCGGCGGCGGGGCTGGCGCCGGGTCTGGGCGCCCCGCTGAAGCAGGCGCCGGGAGGCAGCGGGTGAGAGCGGCGCTGAGGTACCGCTGTGTTTTCAGCTGCTCGGGGGGGAGGCGGGAGCAGCGGGGGTGTGCGCGGCCGGAGAGCGGTGCTCCCTGGGGGCCGGCTTCTCTGTGGAACCTCTCCAGAAGGACGGACGGGGAGGGTCCATTTACCGGAAGGCTTAAGGCTGTAAAGGTGTCCTAGTGGTAAAAGATGCGTTTTCATCTAGAAATGCGTTGAAACAAAATAATCAACTTAATTCATCCGACTAACGCTTCCCTCCCGCCCCCAACTGTTTGCTGAAAAGTACCGTATAAACAGGAATTGGATTTATTTTTTTTTCATTGTGTGCAGTGAACCAGTTTTGCAGGATGAGCACTGTGACTGAAGAAGTTAAGCCAGAAGATGGCAAACCGGAATCTGAAAAAAAAATATTTTATTGTGAAGTGAGTGCGTTTCTTGATGGCTTTTCAGACTATATGCTAAAATGCAGGCCTAAGGTATTAAAGACCATGCTCTTAGAAATGCAGACCTAACCTAGATGTAGTGTGGCAAAAACAAGTGAGAGAAGCTGTTAATGTGGAGAATAACGTGGTCAGTCCCTGGAAGAGCTACTTGTCTTAGGATTCAGTCAATTCAGTTTGTTCTTGAGCAGTCACAGATGCAATGTAATGGTCCTTAATTGTAGTCTTTCAAATCTCTGCTAAGTATTTCTCATAGGTGACTGTAGAAGCTCATTTATCTGTAAAGGCTACAACTCTGGGTCAGAACGTGTTACATTCGTCAATCGTATACTGTTCTAGCAGTGAATTTTTTTCTGGTGCATTAAAATTCTGGAACAGTATGTCAGGCAAATAGCCAATATTAGCATATATTAGTCGTTGCTTTTTTTAGCTAAAGATAGTAAGAAATAATTGTAGATCTGTATTGTCTTCCATTAATTACTGTAATGGTATATGTGTGTCTGTGGATCTTAATGAAATGCAGATGTGTTCTTCCATTGTTTCTCTAAACCCTTTGATGTAACAATGAATGGAGTTGCAGTTATTCTAGGGCATAATATTGTCTCTGTTCCTCTCTAGTCACTGTATGATCATCCCTTTTCGTTGGCTTTCCAGCCTGGAGAAGCTTAGAAAACTAAGAATCCAGAAAGTGGTGGTGGGAGTGATGTAAGGGATAACAGGAGGGAAGGGGGAGGCTCTTAAAAGATTCATACACCAGGTATATTTAAACATGTGTTCAAGTATCGTTTGAACAGGTTTGCACACTATTTCTGGTCACTGTAGTGGCATGCCGCTCTCCTAAATGTCACACAAATTGTACCATTTAAGCCAAACAAGAAAAGAAGACCTTGAGAATTATGCTGTAGAAACGGATGTATTTCCAGTTCTTATAACTCACCAACTACACAATATCCATAGCATAACTGAAGATGTGCTTTCAATTTATCTTTTTAGGTTTGTAAAGTTCCGTGTATGAGTTCTATAAGTCTTCAGTCACACTATCGTGGTGCAAAGCATAGAAAGGTAACCTTTTTCCATATTAAGTGTATATGCAAATGTAATCATATATCTGGGATTCTTGTAAAATTCTGTAATTTATTTCACGTGTCTTCAAGTGCTTATCTAACTCATTGGTAGATCCATAACAGTAATTTGCTTGAAAAATCCCAAGAAAAAGATGCAGTGGGAATCTCGCCATTTTCTATGGCATGTAACTTGAAACATCAACGGTACCGAAATGTAAATGTGTGTTAATTGTGACATTAACATTTGAATTACACAGAAATCACAGATGGTGAAAGAATGCAAACATCTGTTTTGGATAGAGCTGGTAAAAGTACTGCTCTGTTTTCCAAGTCTACATAACTCACCTGTACTTTGAATAAAACTAGCTTGCTTGTTAGTTGATAGTAACATCAATTCAGATTTCCTGCAGGAGTTACGTAGGCTTAACTACCAAGTCCTGTGGTTCTGTTTGAAACATCTCAATAGCAACTTCCTGGTTTACTGCCTTTGCTTGTTTTGTGCTTAAATTATTAGACAATGTTCTGTGAGGCTGTATTTAGAGACGAGGCTTTTATAAACGTTGTTTGTCTGAACTGTTGATTGGCTGATGATTATCTTTTGTTTAAAATTCCACATTTTCAGTCTATAAAGTTGAGACATACTCAGTTGCCTGTAGCTTCCTCTGTTACTTATGATTGCTGTCATCAGATTGTTTGTATTGTTGTGGCACTGAAGTGCCTGCTCTAATGTTCTCCTAATGACATTTTATTCTTTCTGGAACACTAAAGATTAGCAGCAGTACTGTCTTTCTCAAGTGTTTGTGTGCCCCTCTTCTTTCAGTTGTAGATGAGAGGCATCTCCCCACCTCTTGGTTTTCAAGACAGATTAACAGTATTTTGTTATTTATTTGCTGATCACTTTAATAGCGTTGGCTCTTACTTGAGTCAGTTGCTCCACTTTCTCCAAACACTTTTTTCCTCAGGATTCAGTCTTCTTGTTCCCTGTTGATCCAGTAGAAGTGTACAGTACTGAAGTATTTTTTGTGTCCTGCCAAATGTTCTGGCTGATGCAAGAAGTTCTTTTGGTTTTGTGGTTGTTTTTTTATTTCCTAGCTAACATTCATAGCAATCCAATTATTGCTGTTTCTCCCTTTTAAAGTGGAAAGACTAGTGATTATTTTCTTAGAAATTCTGCATGTAGTTTTCCTTCTGTTTCACTCTTGGAAATCAGTGCATGCTAGGCTACATCTGTCAAACTTTGAGTTAATGAAGGACTGCAAACTGATAGTGAACAAGAATCAGACAGGTTGAAAACTGGATGCTTATTAGAAGTTAAATGTTAGTGCTGGTGTGTGGACTCCTGGTAAGTCACATGACTGCATTTCTGTAGGAATAACTCTCCAAGATTGCGTCGTCATTGTCTTCAATTACCTCTAATTCCTCACTTTAAATTATGAAATCTATCCTATGTTTTGGTGGAAGAAGATCAGAATTCTTTGAGTTATCACAAGAAGTTTTTGTATCACCAAGTTTGAAGTAACCATAAAAGTCCTGAGCTTTATGTTCCTTCTTGATACAGGCTAGGTGTTGATAGTGAATAGCTCTTAGTTTGTTCCTTACTAGAGGAGTTTCTGTTCAAAATAATACCAAAGGACATCCTGGCAACATAACACAATGAAGAGAAGATGGTAGTTCTTTACCTAAATTGCCACACTGGTCAACCCACCAGCCATTTTTTATTACTTTAGTCAGATGACTTTTTTTTTTTCCTTTCAGCTACCCATTTGTTTTTAAATGGCATTGGTAAAGATATTGTCCTAGTTTCAGCTGAGCTAGAGTTAATTTTCTTTATAGTGGCTGGTATGGGGCTATGTTTTGGATTTGTGCTGAAAACAGTGTTGATAATACAGAGATGTTTTAGTTGTTGCTGCACTAGTCAAGGACTTTTCAGCTTCCCATGCTCTGCCAGGTGCAGAAGAAGTTGGGAGGGGACACAGCCAGGATAGTTGATCCAAACTGACCAAAGGGCTATTCCATACCATATGATGTCATGCTCAGTATATAAAGCTGGGGAAGGAGGAGGAAGGGGGGGATGTTCAGAGTGATGGCGTTTGTCTTCCCAAGTAACCATTACACGTGATGGAGCCCTGCTTTTCTGGAGATGGCTGAACACCTGCCTGCCCATGGGAAGGAGTGAATGAATTCCTTGTTTTGCTTTGCTTGCTTGCACGGCTTTTGCCTTCCCTATTAAACTGTCTTTCTCTCAACCCACGAGTTTTCTCCCTTTTACTCTTCTGGTTCTCTCCCCCATCCCACCAGGGGGGAGTGAGCGAGCGGCTGCGTGGTGCTTAGTTGCCGGCTGGGGCTAAACCACGACAATATTTTGTGCTTGTCCTCCACCAGAGGAGGTTTCAAAAACACAAGAAATAACCCTTCATCAGGAGAAGGACACAGTCATGGGAAAATTCCAAGAAACAAATGTAAACACCTGCTACATGTGTGAAATGATTTTTATTTCATTGGCCTACATTTCCCATAGCTATTCAAAGTAAAATGTGTTATTTTGAGTAGCTGCACTAGTAAAGCTTGACCGTCTGACAGATTTGTAGGAATACTTCAGTTGACTTTGTGTACATGGTTATTGTATCTTTTTGGTCACCTGGGTAGTTTGGTTATTCTGGATTTTGGATAGGTACACAAGATATCTAGGTTACTTCTGCATACCTTTGTTTCATCTTTATATGTTGATTGGTTTGCTCACCCATATGTCAGTACCATTGACTCCTAAACAATAGCATCAGAATGCATAATTTATTTGAAAAAGACCACTTCCCAAACATCTAAGCATACTTCTTAGATAAATGGTATTGAATGCATTGCTTCCATAAAACTAGGGAGATATTTATTAGTGACCTATGTGTAACCAAAGAATTAAGACTTTTTTTTTTGAGGAAATCTAATTCATGTGTGCTACACTGCTCAGACTCCAGGGATGTTGTTTTTGATGGGTTAGCGATTTTTAGGGTGTTTTTCCTGCACTGAGCCTGGGTGTTTGAACTGACAGTACCTAAATCCTTTACTACTGGAGGGGAAAATCTAAATATCTGTCTCTTCATGGCAGCTTAGGCAGACTACCCAGATTTGTTATAAATTGGACAGAAGTCTTACTCTTACTTTACCCAGAATATCTTGTTACTTCTCAAACTAAAAGAGAATAAGCCTGTACCTAAAGCCTTGTGGAATTCCTTTGACTGTGTTGGAGGCTAATAATTTGGTGCATTAAGCTGAGTCTACTTACTTACAAGAAAGTGAGTCCTGAGTTTTTTCATTTGTATTTTTATTTGTATATTTGCAGGCTTAATGCTCTGTAACCCACTGGATTGATGTGTGATTGATTTCAAGGGATAGAAATAGACTGGATGACATATTGCATCATAAAATAGAAGTAATTAAAAAATATTTCAAGCAAATGATTAGTCAGTGCAATAACTTTCTTCCTAGTTTGTTACTAGGTTAGGTTTTGTTTATTTGAAGCCTTTTCCATTTGCACTTTGAAATTATGTGAGTGTATTTTTCCAGTCTCAGAGTAGTTGCTCTAGTCAAATAATAGATGATCAGTTATCTAATTAAATAAAATTGTTGCCACTTGCATTCTGTGATATATGAAACTTAAACATAGAAGTTCTCAAGTCTTTGAATGCTTAATTTACAAAATATTAGGTAGTATTTTAATTCTATATGGTGTACCTCTTTAGAGTTTGTTTAGTTTCTGTCCGTGATAGTTGATTCTTTGCTGTGCCAAGAGTTTGTATTTCTCACTGACTTCAGTGTTCATGCTGTGATGCTTTCTGTGTCCTTGAACTGGAGCTTGAGCGGTAAGCAGAATACCTATCTAATTTTTTCTAGTGCTGATAGTTCATGAGGCCAAACCCCTGTAGAAACTACTGATGGACAAAAGATTGTGGGGCTAGAATGACCGCAGTATGAGGCAGTGTGTATCATGTGTGTCGAGTGCCTTATGACCTTTGTATAGTTGCATACTGAGGGGTTTTGTGGTTTTGTTGCTGAATAGGTATTGATGGGGAGGCGGGGGAATGGAAAATGACTTAGGCAAAATAGCATTTATACATGTGCATATAGTTCTTAGCTCTTTGGAAATTGGAATTGGCTTGTATTACATACTTTGAAAAACAGCTGAATGTTACTTTTACCCATTAGGGTAAAATGGTTAGAAAATAATGTTTATGTAAATTTACTAATGCTTTTAATTGAACCAAGTCTGTAAGAGCAATGGGGAATATACTGCATGAAAGGTGGGTTTGGGTTTTTTTTTGATAGCTGAGTAAAATGCTAGGCCCATTTGAGGGAGCGGTCCCCAGATAAAATATACCTGCTATGCAAATACCTGGAATATGATGGTATGTGATATTTTATTCTGGCTTTGCAAATACTCATTAGCTTTAGTGCTCAGTTTGCTAGAGAGGAAATCCTAGAGTGGAATCTCTTTTCTTCCATGTGTTTTGAACAGCCCTTTGCAGGTGTGGCTCCAGCAGAAGAGTGTTGCCTCTTCTGTGAACTGTATTTGGAGCGCAGATGAAGGTTGTTCTGGTTCTATCAAGGATTCAAGGTTCCTTGCCCTCCCTTCATATCTGGTGATAGATAGGGTAGAAGTGCCTACTGTGTTCCAAAAGTAGAGGAATCTGCATTCAGGACTCTGCAACCTCATTAGAAACAAGGAATGTTCAGATCTGTGAAGAGAGTTGTTAGTTTTTGTCTTCACCATACCTCTTGCTCCTGGTTGTTGTGCATCAGAACCTGCGGTTGAAAATACCTGATGTATAGGCAACTTTTCTGTCCTTCCGTATGGTGTTAAAATCAACCATGCTGGAAAAGCATTTTAATTGGACATTTTTCTGTTGATACTTGGAATGTTAACATAGCTAGGTTTCAGTTACAGAAAAATTGCCTTGCTGTTTAATTGTTTATGTTT
Organism: Ciconia boyciana; assembly: GCF_034638445.1. Lineage (NCBI taxonomy): Eukaryota > Metazoa > Chordata > Aves > Ciconiiformes > Ciconiidae > Ciconia > Ciconia boyciana. The sequence continues at coordinate 67,842,863 of NC_132935.1, forward strand.
GGTCTCAAGAAGTATGCTGTTATGTTCTGCAGCTTACCTTCATGATCCAAAGAGGCTTAAACTGTAGAGCTTTTCTTTTGCAAAAAAAATAATTTGTTTAGTATAAGCCTGAAGAGTTAATAGAATGGGCTGCTAACATCTAGCTGATAAGATTTCAAGAGTGTATGCACTTAGGAACAACTGAATTATGTTTACATAATACTTAACTATGCATGTGAAACTGTTTGGTTAGATAACCTGTGAACTTGAATTGTGTAGAAAACTAATTTATGCAGTAGCTCTTACAGATTACAGTGTGTGTGGGAGGTTTGAACCCTAAAAACCAGTAGCTTTTTGAGTTTTGGCTTCTCAAAGTTAGACACTTTGTTAAAAGTTACCCTAACTTTTCACAGTCTTAGCTCAAAAACAGCTGTTGCAACTTGCTTGCAACACATGACCCAGGACAGAGAATAAGTTTCTTACTTAATGTGTGAGAATCTTCATTCCTGATGTAGTTTTGGGTTTTTTTCTTCTTGCCTTTTTTTTTAAAGAAACCTCAAGAAGGGGTCACAAGTAAAATGGACCCATTAGTTTCAGTTGTGGAACTCCATTTCTAATATTAACAAAAGCAGTAATCCAAGTGCAATCGAAGTCAAAGTTGATTGTCCAAATATGGTCAGGAAGAAATTCTCTTTGAGCAGCAGCTCACAGTTGCTAATGTTTTCTACATTTGTCTGAAGAGTTAGATATTAGCAGCTGTTTGTTGTAAAACTCTGTAGAATGACAAGTAATGAAAATATTTGTGGCAACATAACTACAAGGGAGACTATGTCTGTATTCTAAGCTTATAAAATCCTGCTGAGGTCATACAATGCCACCCGCTATCTGTGGTGATACTGGGACTTAGGTAACTTCCTTTTTTATAACTGCCATGAAAGAACAGCTATTTGGCTTCTTAAACAATTAACTATTGTGCCAGTCTTGCTTCCTACTGAACTGTCACATTGATGTGCAGCATCTCTTCCATGCCACTGAATACTGAAAACATAGCACTCAACTCCGTGGACTGCTCTGGGCAGGCAGCTGCTTTACTGGTAGAATGATCACACTTACTGTTTCATTCTTGTAAATGGCAAGTTTGTGTTTATTTGCCAAAAAGTTCTCAAAATGAGTCAGGATCATTTTAGCCATGTTCTGAAATGGAAATTTAAGTTCCTCTTTTCCTTAAATTCTGCCAGAAAGCCATCTGTTCTGGATTCAGCTGATGAAAGCCACTTTTCCTGTTCTTCATGATATGAATGAACTTTCAGGGGATTTGGCTAAACCTTAAGGCTAGCCAAATCCACTCAAAATGGTGGGGGAGCTGCTTTTTGTTAGTTTGTTTTTCCTTTTGGGGCAAGTTTTTTTCTTTTTTGGTGGAACTACAACTTTTGAAAACTTAGGAGCTATAATCATGCCATACTCAAGGTTTTGTCTGGTATCCTTGATGTTGTGTTTCAAGCCATAATCATCTCTTAAAACTTCATTAATAACAGGGCTTTCTTGAAATTAACCTTGTATTAACTGTAAGTACACTTTTGTCAGTACTTCCAGCTTTTGCAGAAAATCATAAAGGCACTAATTTTTCCTATTTGATAATGGAAACTTTGGCCTGTAATGTAATTCATCTGCAAAGGCTTCTCTTTTTTTTTTTCCTTCAAATGGTGCACCACATTAATTTCTTTTTCTTATTTTATTTTGGGATGACTTGCATCTTCATAATTAAAGAAAGAGAAAGCCCTGAGACCCAAGACTGTCTATTGTAAGTATAACACTTTTTTTCTTTCCAGCCTCCTAGGATAGATACTGCTTGGGGATTTTAATGTTTGTTGCTTTTCTAGTAGTTCAGGTATTTGCATTTGCCAGATTTATCTGTCTATAACTGTGTTTCTCTTTATATGCTGAACATTCTTCTGAGATTTCTATCTAGTGAACTGCTGAACAAAGAAATATTTTAGAGCATGAAACCTTAATTACGGCTTTCCACATCTAAATATTTGTGTATCTATCTAGTAGAGGGATGGATAGCCAGTATTTTGGTTTCTTACCTTCCCAGGCTAAACTGTCTCCCACTTGTCTGTCAGCTTTATGCACTCACTGCTAAGCTTCAGGCAGTATGCTAAGAAGCTAAATCAGCAGTCTAACAGAGCACTGTTGCAGATCCAGCTCTACCAGTGCTGGAGTTACCTAGCTGCATCACTGGAATGTTCTGCCTCCCTTTATTGTAGTGGATTTGGAGTAGCAAAGGCCTGTTCAAGGTAAACTCAGTTGTTGGGGTATCTTTTCCCCCAGAAACTGAGAACATGAATCCAGACTGTCATATATCAATGAAAGTAAGAGTTGTGGTGAAAGGTTGAAGATGTGGGATATAATTAGCTCACAGTGGAAATGGAAATCTTGTTGTAAAGGCACTGATGATGATGTACAAGATTTTTAAAGTACAGGAAGCAGAGAACATTGGCAGGTACAGGAATCCTGATAAAAACCAATGAGAAGATTAAAACCCAAAATGGTTATACAGTCAGTCATCACAAGAAATAAGCCTTTCGCTTCTACTTTATCTTCTTAGCCTGTTCTCCTAAGAAACACGGCTTACATTCTGGCTTTGTCATCTGTTCCCCAGTAACTTTTGAACCTCTCAGCCTTTTTGAACCAAGGATTCCTGAAAATACACATCTGCATAGAGGAGAGTGGTGGTGTCAGTCCTCTACTGAGGGAAGTGCTGCAGGCTGAGCTCGCCACTTACTGGACCCAGAAGAATCAACACAAGAGAAAGATTTAGAAAAGTTCTGGTCAGAGTCCATTTTCTAAGAGACTGGGCTTCGTTAGCTGCTCTCATGGCTTTTGGTGTTGACAAAAGAATATCAGTGCAAGACATATCATTCAAGTGTGTGAACAATTATGAGACATTTTGCCTCGGCAGATATGAGTACTGCATGCAGATCTTCACTTTTTAGAAATACTGGTAATGAAGCTCCTTGACAGAATTTCTGCAAAAGTTCTGAAAACATAGGTGTCCTCAAAATCCAATGGATTTGAGCAGTCCAAAATTGTATTTATACCTCAGCAACAGCAATGGATTTGTTTGGCTATAGGCTAGTGTTTTTAGTGGAAAACAGTTTCTAGAGATTTCTTTGTATTTCTTGTCAGAAACGGTCATTAAAAGTAATACTCATTAACTGAAGAGGTTCTTGCTTCAAGACCATAAAATTTTGTTTTAGAGGGGTAATGTAAAGGATGCATGGGACAGAAAGTGAGACTTGAATAAGAGGACAGAAGGTGTGGCAGCAAGACTGTGAAAAGAGTGGTGGAATACAGGAGCCTGTTGCAAAGACTTAGGCCTTTAGAAAACTGTACTGCTTAATGTACCACAAGCTCAGTGTTTTGTGGAGAAGTCAGGTTAAGAATGTATGCTTGTTATAAACACCACATCTCTGGAGATGTCATAGGTTAGAATCTTTCAGCTGTGGTGTACCTTACAGAACAAGAAGAGATGTTAAAATATCTGATTATTAGAGTGAAGAATCTAGATATGAAACTTTGGTAAACAAGTTAGCTCTAACTTCTGGAGGAGTCCCAGCATCACAGGGTACCACATGTAAGAAGCATTGCAAGATGTGCTTTAATCCAGAAAGTTTTGTGCCTCAGTAATCATTTTGAAGCAATCAACATCTTCTAATATGAAATGATTATTCATACCATTGATGTCTCCTTTGTTCTACTTCATCCATATTGAATTCTTCTTCACTGAAGATCCAGACGTGGGAGGCCAATTTGCAAGCCACTGTTAGGCTTGCAAAAGAGGCTGAAATTTGGCCTGATTAAGTTTATTTGTATGTTTTAGTTGTGTGGTTTGTGTGTTTTGGTTTGTGTTTTTTTTACAGGTAGAAAAGCTTTCCACCTGAGTAACTTTTCAAAGATGGCAATTCAGATTTCATTTTGGGGACTGCAATGCAGAATTACATGTTCAATATATATGCAGAACTTCTCAAAACTCTCCCACGGACATATTATCAAATATACAAATAACTCTCCCTCAAGAGCCAGCGGATCCAGGAAATTCATTGTACTCTGTCACTCAGATGCAAGAATAAACTCTGAATTTGCTTGGCCTTTGTTTTTTCATTTTAAATATTGATGATTTTTTCTACAGTTTGCAGACACATATAGTAAGCATGAACAAAAATTACACTGCATTTGTGGAGTTAAGTAGTAAAGTCTTGTGAATGAGCAAGGAAAATATGGGTATTCTTAAATTAGGTGCACTATATAAAGTATGTCTAGTATTATTTCAGGATATAAATTAATGAGATTCTCCTGTTACTGCTGCTGGATCTGCAATCTTGTTCTCATGTTCATGTTATCAAAAACTGAGTGAAATGTGGCAGCATGTTCACAGAGCTGGAGTTCAAAGAGCCAGGAACAAAAATACATGAATGTTGTCAAAGTGAAGAGTGAGTTTTCTTGGAAATCACTTGGGACAAAACCTGACAAGTATCTGAAATGTACACTGTCTAAAGAAGAACAGGTACTTCAGAAGATGAGGTTTGACATATTTAAAATGTTTTACACCAACATCTGCAATTTCTTCCTTGCTGCAGAATTTATAAAAAAAAAAAGTTATGTTGTCAGTAGGGAGAACACCACTAATACTGCTATCATTTGTAAACCAAAATTTAAAAAGACAAATTATTTGGATTCTGAGTGTTTTCAAATGGATCATGCCATGTACAGTATCCTCTCTGAACTCATCAAAAGTAACTGTTCATAATCCAGAAGTGATGAGCATAAGTAACCTGACTCTTTAACTGTACAATCTTGTTGACTCTGAAGTCAGTTAAGTCAGGAAATGCATCTGTTTCCAGATGATTGTGTTTGGAGGAGTACCACTTTCTGTAAGTTATTTTTGTGGTAATGACAGAATTGGGTATCTGGGGTGGGTTTTTTTTGCCTGCTCTCCAGCAGTTCAGAGGAGAGCAGCTTAATGGAAGATGTGGGAAGAAAAGATGCTGATGTTCTAGGACTACCAAGAGTTACATCAAGACTCAGTTAAGCATATAAATTTCAGTTGTGATTTCTTTGTACGATGATATAATTGGACAGATGGAAGACTTCTTTCAGCTCTAGTTGAGGCAGTTGCACATACGTGTTCAGGGATAAGGAGGGGAGGAGACTGAACATTGCTTTCTTTCCTGGGACCTTTTGGCCAAACCACACAGAAGTTTGGAAAACTTTTTGCTTTGAGCAAGAGGCATTAAATGATGGGGGAATGCCAATATACGTTAGGCAAATGTTCCCTGGGCAATAGCAAAATCCAGTGTTTACTGCTAAAACAAGGGAGCTCAGGTAGGAGGCATAGAGTAGAGCATGAGCCCTATTAAGGCCCTTTCTGGGCTGCCTAGCTTTACTGGTAAAATTAATTTGGCACAAAGAAGAGTGGATTAATGGAATTTTTTTGCACAGCCTGTGGAATTTTTCTTGCATTACATGAAGATGCAAAGTTAGCTGGCAGTACTTCTCGTACAATGATACAAATGAGAAGTATTGAAAAGTGTAATACAGGATGTTGTAGGTGTTTAGTTCCTGGATCTAGCAACCTGCATCTACATTCTTCAACTTAAAACCTTTAAGTAGCACCATGAGTAAAGAAATCTTTGTTGTTGTCATTCTGTAAAGCATGGAGTCCAGGGGGGGAATCAGATCTGAAGATAAGCCGCATTTATTTAACAGTGCTGACTACATGTTCTTCCTCCAGTGAAAGCACAAATCTCATGTATTCTGCCTTGGGTTCACCAATGACAACCTTATCGGTATCCTGATCAGCATTTCAGCTTTATGATATAAGAAACTTATTTATTTTAACATGTCCCTCCATGCTCAGTGTCTGTCCAGCATTTATTAGTACACATAAGGTTTTGGGGTGTAAAACTACTGCTATGTTTTCAAAGAATGGAAACTTGGAAGTTCTTTTCTGAGTTACAGCCTAGAAGAGAAAATGTTTCAGAAACCATAATAATAGAAGTACTAAGATGGAACACTACTCCACCTCCCTTACCACATCTCTCTTGGGGAGTTCCCCCATACAACGGAATATAGAGTCTTTGTGCACTTCATCTCTTGTATTCAAAAGTGAATCTGCAATGCTGAGTCCAGTACCTCTTTGTTGCTGCTGAGTAACTGAGTGGACAATGTCTGAAGCTGTCCTTAAGTTTTGAAACACAGCTGTTTTATTTCTGGCAGCATTAGGAATGTGTGTGCATTACAAATACATGTATAGATGTAAAAGGTGTAGAACGAAGAAACATGTTCAGCATCGTGTCATTGAATATTGAAAGGAAAGGGCTTTTTTTGTTCATATAGATAACTAGTATCTGGAAAATACCCCTTACTTAATAAAATCATTAGCTGGAAGGGATTTCCTGAGACTGATTAGGTGATTTCTTAACTTCCTGATTGAAGCAGGACTATTGCCAGGGCTTGGGTCATCACATGCTTACTGAAGCCTTGAACATCTCCAAGGGCAGAAAGTCTGCTACCTGTGTTTAATCAGACCATAGTTGCTCCCCTGTCTTAAAGAGGAATTTTATCCTAATGTCTAATCTGTGCCTCCTGAGCAGCTATTTCTGGCTGCTACTTATTATGCTGTTGTCACATCCCCAGAGGGTTTGACTCATCTTTGTAGCTGCTGTTGAGGTATCCATGCTATTAGATCTCCTCTTAGTGTCCACTTTACCAGACTAAACAAGTCCAGCTCCCAAACCTGCTCTCATAAGTTATTTGCCCTGGGTTGTTTGTCTTGGTAGCCCTTCCACTGGACCCTCTCTGGTTTCTCCACATCCCACTTGAACTGGAGAAGGATGGAACTAGACAGCCTCTCAAGTCCCAAATAATGGAGGATAAGATGTTCTGAAGTATGATGCCTGTCCAGTATCTCAGTATGAGGTTTGCCTTGTTTATGGGAGACATGCTTTTGGCCAATATTCAGCTTAGCACTCATCATAACTCTGAGGTTCTTTTTGACAGTGCAGCTGTTCAGTCAGCCAGATCCCAGCCTGTGCTCGTGAATGGGATTATTTCAGCTGCAGAAGTCTACACTTCTTATGTTTCTTAAGGTTTCTTTAATCCTTAATGTTCCCAAGGTCCTGCTCAACTGAAACTGTGACGTCGGTTGTATCTCCTAAATTACTGTTGTCTGTGAATTTGCTGAGCGTGTTTTATGCATCCTCAGACAGGTTATTAATGATGATGTTAATCATTGTGGGCCCCAGAATCAGTCTTTAGGGTATGCTCTGCTGCTTACTGAACACCAAGAGGCTGGGCTGTTGATCGGTGCCCTTTGAGCCTGGCAGTCCAGCTGATTTTCAGCTCATTGGTCAGTCTGATATGCTTTAAGGAAAAATAGTGTTGTGTTTTGGTTTTGAGATGCTTAAGAAATATAACGTACATTATTAATAGCATTACAAAGCCAGGTGGCTAGTACATGTGAATTAAACGTTAGCCTGGAAACCTGCTGTTGCTGACTGGAAGACTGTCTTCAAGATCATAGTTGCTTTAGTTATACTTTTGCAGGCAGCAATGATAATATTTGCTAAATGCCTCCTTTTTAAAGAAAAAAAACCAAACCAAAACAAACAAAAAACCCCCAACAACAAACCCCAAACTGAAACCCCCAAACTGCTACCTTTGGTGACAGCAGCAGCTATAACTTGATTTTTAACTTGACCATATTTGTGAACTTCAACCGTGTTAAGGCAGACTGCACTGTGAACTGGTTCTGGTTCAATTCTCTGCAAATACAGTTTGTTCCTAGAACTAAACAGAAAATAAAGCACTAAAAATCTTATTTCACAGATGCCTATTCGTGTCATTTAGCATTTGGCCATGTTGTCGGTCTCCAGATGCTGGACCTGGAATCTAACTTGGGCTTCAGGCACTAACTGAACAACTCTGGAATTAAGTAATTTTTGTACTTGCAGAGTAGCTGGAGATCTTCTTTTGTTCATGCTACCAGAGACTTCGAAGCTTTTTACTGAAAAAATGTATAATTTACTGTAAGAAATCAAGGGACGTATGTTTTCTCATACCCCTCCCTTATGTTAATATTGCAGAGTTGTTTGCAAAATGTTTACAACTCCGATTTGAGTTACAGCTTTGATACATATCTCTTAACTGCCTATCTTGTGCAGGAGGAGGAGAAAACCATTGATGTATATAACACGTTGCATATATGTATATAACACGACTGCAGAAAATGTCTTCGCTTCAAAAATAGGAATTACATGGGCAAATACATAGTTTAACTTAAACGTTCACTCTTTCCAGTAAATGAGTACTGGTGTGTCATCTTGTTTTAATCTTGAATGCTGCAACTTAAAAAATATTGAGAATGTCATTAAAGTGCACTTGTGTGTCTATGGATTTGAGGGAAGGGGGGGGGGCAAGGGAAAGAAGTTCCAAAGGAAGGGAGTGGAAGTACCGTTACAAAAGCACATCTAAAAATTCACTCCGAAGCTCTGAGTGATAAAAATATATACAGAAGCCTATGTAAAAGAAGATACTAGTCTGTATGCAGTTTAATGACTTCATGAATTGTCTCTAGGACTGTGTTCAGGCTCTAAATGTTTAGACCAGAAGTTTTTTGTCGGGTACCTGTAACACAGATCAACTGTCATGCACAATACTGAATAGTTAAAATAATAAAATAACTAGGCAGTATGAAAAGCACTTAAAAATCAAATAAAAATTGAATACTCTATGCTTCTGTGACATTCATGTGTTTGGTGTATTGCGTTGGTGGGGAAGGGGAGTGGAAATGAAGACTTTTTCTTACTTAGAGCAGTAGAGTTACAAAAGGAAAGTGTAGCAAGATGGAGTACTGCTATGACTGAGCCTATATTAAACTGCAAAATGAAGATAACTGTTCAATTCTCTAACTTGTTTGGATGATCTACTAGGTACTTAATAAAAGCAAGTGAGAAGAAGTAGTCTGACTGTCAAACTGTTACCCTAGGTCCTCCAGTTCCAGTCCGAACTCCAGTGAAGTATGAAACACAGAGACCAGGTAGCTGAATATAAATGTGCTAATGTCCTTTTCAGATGCAACTTTGGAATCGGTCGTTTTGTTTTAATGATGACCAAAGCAGGTGGTTGATTATGGTTTAGGAAGAAGCAATGCAAGTTACCAAACATTTGAACCATTGCTTTTCTTTTGTGCACTGGTTAATTTATGTAAGAAAAGATCATAGGAGAATATGAAGTTACGAGTATTTTCACAGGAAGACTTTCAAACTTGAGACATTATAGTTTCTTTATTCCTGGTTATCTGATAACATCTGGTATCAATGAATCTAGCTAATGTTTTTTTAGCTGGTGAAGTTGTCAACAGAAAATTTTGCAGCACACAGAGTACAGTGAAAGTTTGACAAAACAAAAGCATATAAACCAAGAACAGTATGGGTTGTTTATTATCTAGACGATACTAAGACAAGAATATTTAGCTGTATGTTAGGAAGCAAGAAGAAAATGGCCATTACCTTGTAGAGACCTTTAACTTTTTTCTGCGTGGCTCTTTCCACATTAAGCCCAAAAGACCACGTGCCTATCACTGTCAGCTTGGGAACAGCCAGCTCACACTGAGAGCTACTGCACAGGCACACAAATGCATGAGAACTGCATAATACATTTAAGTGTTGGTAAAAATCTGTCTATGGAGACTCATTACGTGGCACCAACTTGTTACATGTCACCTCTGTTGCGCTACGCTACTGCTGTATGTCACCTCAGACAAAAACCAAAACAATAGAGAAAGTTTTTAACAGGACTGTGAAGTTTTGGTGGGAATGGGCCACACTGTTCCTGTGGCAGGAGGTGTCCTATCAGGTATTTTCTACCACAATTAAATTACAAGAGGTATTCCATATAAATTAATGCTGGAACTTGATGAATTTTTTTTCTGTGTGCACTCTGGAGCTTGACTTGCTGGCAGCACAAGCATATTCCTAATGGAATGAATATTTAAGAACAAGCATGGAATTCCCTATCCTTCTGAAGTTTTGTTTTGTTTTGTTTTAAACCATAACGTGGCATCCTAGGGGGAAAGAATATAGTAACATACTGTTCAGTGCTTGTGGTATTTCTACTTGTTTGCTCCGATTTGAAGAAACTAGCAGTGTTTGTGACTTATGAAATTCATCAGTCAGAATACAGCTGTATATAATTAGGAAGATGCATTCTATTTCTGCACATTTTTTTTTTCTCAGATTAAAAATATGTGTTTTAACACTTCAGCATGCTCTTTTATAACGGCCAACATGTGAATACACTTAATGCCTCTTTGAGATTGTTTTGCAGATACATTTAGCTGAACTCTGCTGGTGCTCCAAGTTGACCAGGAATACTTTAAAAGTGTTTTAGGCAGTGCAAAAACCAAGCTATTAAAACTCTGAGGAGTGAGATACAGCCCTGATTGAAACACTGCTAGTTCAGGCTCAGGAACATACTAACTGGTTGTGCAGCTTCTGGTCTGCCCAGAGTACAAAAGGAGTTTGCTATATTAGTGAAGATTATGTGTTCCTTATTAGACTTAAGGCAATATGATTCTTGAACTTTAGATTCCAAACAAGCAGTCTCAGTATGTTATATGAGTATTAGGGTTTTAGGGGAAGAAGGAGGTTGCTGGCTTGTCTTTTTCTTTTTCTTTTTTTTTTTTTTTTTAATGAGAACTGACATGGTCTGGGGCATGCTATGAATGTGAACTCGATATCTTTCCTCAGTAAATTAGATTGTGTTAGAAGGTCTGTTTTGTTTATTTGGTTCTCTTCTCGAAGACATTAATTCCTTGCATGTAAAATTGTTACGGAAAACAGAGTGTTGGAGTCTTTCTGTGAGCGACTGAGATCTTGCCCATTTTCCTTATGCATTTCAGAGTGAAAATTAATTTTTGTCCCCCTTAAGTCTCTATTAGAAACTCCTTTAAGATCATAGAAATTATGTGCAAACTGTTTAATGTATAATATCTCTTTATGTGTGTATTTTTTACTTCAGTGAAGAGAGGACTCACAAAGGACATAACCTGTCTGAAGGATTTTATGAATGACCCCAAAAGAGAAGAACCTCTAGTTGGTATGTTTTTTGTTTTCTAAATGGTATGTCTTTGAATTTGTGACCAAATGGCTTTTGTTTTGAAATAAAAGGTGGAATTTTAGATATTGTTTCATTTTCTGTAAATGTATTGAATAATTTATAGGATGTATCTCATTTCTTATGAGACATTCTTTTAAAGTTTAGGTTATTAGACTAAGTACTATAAAGGCCACCTCTTTTATATACTTTAATTGTTAGACAACTTGTTCCTGAAGGAGCCATCTTAGTAAAGAAGCTTTTCACAGATCACAGAATGGTTGAGGTTGGAAAGGACGTCTGGAGATCATCTGGTCTTAAGCCCCTGCTCGAGCAGGGTCACCCAGAGCAGGTTGCCCAGGACCATGTCCAGATAGCTTTTGAATATCTCCGAGGTGGGAGACTCCACGACCTCTCAGGGAAACCTGTGCCAGTGCTCAGTCACCCTCACAGTCAAAGGTGTTTCCTGATGTTCAGACAGCATCTTCTGTTTCAGTTTGTGCCCATTGCCTCTTGTCCAGTCACTGGGTACCACTGAAGAGAGCCTGGCTCCCTCGTTTGTACCCTCCCTTCAGGTATTTATACATGCTGATGAGATCCCCTCTTAGCCTTCTCTTCTCCAGGCTGAACAGTGCCAGCTCTCTCAGCCTCTCCTCATAGGAGAGATGCTGCAGTGCACTCATCATCTTTGTGGCCCTTCGTATGTCCATGTCTCTTGTACTGGGAAGCCCAGAACTGGACACAGTCCTCCAGATGTGGCCCTATTGGTGCTGAGTGAAGAGGATGGATCATCTACTTCAGCCTGCTGGCAACACTCCTCCTTGTGCAGCCCAGGATACCATTAGCCTTCTTGGCCACAAGGGTCCAGTGCTGGCTTATCTTCAACTTGGTGTCCACCCAGGTCCTTTTCTGCCAAGCTGCTTTCCAGCTGGTCAGCCCCCAGCATGTGCTGGTGCCTGGGCTTGTTCCTCCCCAGGTGCAGGAATCTGCACTTCTCTTGTTGAGCTGTATGCGGTTGCTTTCAGCCCAGCTGTCCAGCCTGTTGAGGTCCCTCTGGATGGCAGCACAACCCTCTGGTGTATTGACCTTCCCTTCCGGTTTTGTGTCATCAGCAAACTTGCTGAGGGTGTGCTCTGCCCCATCATCCAGATCATTAATGAAGATGTTAAATAGGACTAGACCCAGTATTGACTCCTGGGCTATGCGGCTAGCTACTGGCCTCCAGCTAGACTTCATGCCACTGGTGACTTGTCATCTGGTGATTCTTTGTGGTTTTCCATTTGGTGGGATATACAGGTGTTTCTGTCTAGTGAGATATTTTTCCTCCCTGTCTTTGGGAATACTGAAAGTAATGAGGTTAATTTTAAGGTTTTCTTTCTTTCTAATTGCTAAATTAGGCAACCTTTAGGAGCAGATCAGCAATGTGTTATTGCTTGCCTTAGTGTTCCTAGTACATGCTGGAGGCCTAGAGAAATATGTTCCCTGACAGTTGAATTTCTTCATAGCAGCCTGTATGTTTTGGATTTGTGACTAAAACAGTGTTGATAACACACCAGTATTTTGGCTGTTGCTGAGCAGTGCACAGCATCAACGCTGTCTTTTTTTCCACTCTGGGTCCCCACCCCTCACGCCTTGAGTAGGCTGGGGGCGGGCGAGAGACTGGGAGGGGACACAGCCAGGACAGTTGACCCAAACTGTCCAAAAGGATATTCTGTACCACATAATGTCATGCTCAGCAATCACAACTGGGGTAAAGGAAGAAAAAGGCCAGGGGGGGGAGTGTTGGCTTCCAAGGTGGCTGTTCAGAGAGTGTCTGGGTATCGGTCTGCTTGGGGGGAGGTGAGTGACTGGTTTTCACATGGGGTTTTTTTGCTTTTTTCCCCTCTTTCCTTCTCCTGTTAAACTGTCTTTATCTCAACCCATGAGTTTTCTCACTTTTGCTCTTCCTATTTTCTTCCCGTTCTGCTGAGGGGTGTGTATGTGAGTGAGGAAGCAGCTGTGTGGTGCTTGGCTGCTGGCTGGGGTCAACCCATCACAAATACACAGTATTGGAAATTATTATAATAGGGAACAGCTGCAGGTTTTTCCTATTTGTTTTAAGCTGCTTATAAACTTGTTACATTTAAGCTGTTCAGAATAAAACTTTTCATGCTAGGTATAAGCCTCAAACTTAGAGATTTCTGAATTCTTCTAAGGCATAGTTTTCAGTCGTTTCTAGTCCTGTAATTCTTAAAAGTTTATGGAAGATTTTTAGATTATGAAGGGCTCAGTTTTGTGAAGTGATTATTGTCCTTCCTGCATGTGCTTTGTGCTACTCGGACACTGTCCAAATTATGTTTGGCTGAGTAGTTTAAATGCAGTTTTTTAATCTAGACCTTTGCGTGGCATTTCCTATTCTCGTTCTCTTTTTTTATATGCACTTCTCCATGAATTCTCTTAAGTGACTGTATTGAATGGAAGGCTCTTTCTTAGTTTCTTAAAAATATCCCAGGCAGGGAAAAGGGTGCATTAAATATTTTATTTTGGTGGGCTTGCAAATCTGCCAGACAGTGTTTTTTCTTTCAGAATAAAGCATTGTAAAGAGATAAATTTAACTGATGTGGATAGTAAGTCTGAAGAAGTGTTGAAGTGATCCTGAAGAAGTGTTGAAATTCTGAAACTGGAATACTTTTATTTATTCATTTTGGCTTTTAATGAGCAACATTGAAGAGGATACATTTATTTATAGTAGTCTATACTAAAATATAGATATTTGTAACTCTTGCCTTTTACAGGTTTAGAACATGTGGTTGAAATCAGATTTGAAGGAAGAAAAGAGCCGCATTATGAGTGCAAGCTGTGTGGGTTTAATACAGAGATGGCACCTATGATAGAACATCTTAGTGGATATAAACACAGAAGAGCATACATTGTGAGTAATTTTGGTGCATTTTGATTGCAGTTTCTTTATGATACTCCCCTTTTATTCTTTTTCTGTAAATACTTGCATCAAGTTTGAATTTTAAACCCCCATATGCTAAATCACTCATACTTGTATGGTTGACTCTTCACGGGTCAGATCAACATGAATAGCTATGAAGCTGTGAACTATTGAGGAAGGGCGATCCCGAGGTGCGTGTCTGTATCTGCTCAAAGTCTGTTCCTAAGTGTTTTGATTGCCTCCAGGATCAGGTTCCTAGAATGTTGTGGTTCTTTCTTATTCCTCAGCATGCCCATAGCATTGTTGGATATGGTACAGAGCATGTTACCTTTTGGTGGCAAGCTTTGCATAGTATCCATTTTTTGTTTTGAAGACTGCTTAAGCAACTTTAACGTTAAAATTTAATTAGTCGTGTTACAGAGAAGAAACTATCTCATAATGTTCAAAACGATATCTACCAGTCGTTTAGAAGCTTGTCCAAAAGGTGAAATGTGCCAATTTTTTAATATTGTGATGAATTTTGATATTGACCATTTCAAGCTGTTTTTGTCAATAGTCTAAAGAATTTCCAGATAAAATGAAGAGAAAGACAACAGATGTAAAAGAATGCAAAGTCTCATTTCTCAGACGGATAGCAGGAGAGCTAGAGAAGACTGAAGGATTAAAAATGTATAAGGTAATTGGAAGTAAATGTGAAGTATCTGGTAATGTGTTTTTTATCAATGCGCTTATGTTTGACCTAGTAAATTTTAAAAGTACTGCTGACAAAGCTTGAATTTCTGTGTGTTTCTAGGAAGTGTAGTATTAAACTGAACCAAGGCTTAACTGAAAGTTGCCCTAAAAAATCTGTGGAAAAGAACAGTAGTCTTGAAATTCATCTGAAAAAAACAAAGTTGTTCCTTTTTAAGAAGTTAGGTTTTTTAGATAGAAAATGTCCGGTCTGAATTCAGCGGTTCAGAAGTTTTATTGCATTACTTCAATGATTTTTAATTTTTGCAACTCACATTTACTCAAATGTAAGCAAATTTTCTCTCAAACTTCATTTATATTTACAGGATCATATGTCTATAAAATTATGGACCACACTATGCTGGGATAAATAAAATTACTTGTTCTGTCTAAAATCAGTTGCAGTAGAGACTGTTGTTATGCAATTTTAATCAGAAAATCTAATATGCAACTATTTCTATTCCTAGATTGAAGGTTACATAAGACCAAGTACCTCACGTAAGTCTATGAATTACTTGAATATAATAGATTTGACGTAATTGATGTTTGGCCTAATTTGAATTAGTAGTTGAACTCAAGGCATTTGACTGATACGAAATGTTCAACTTGTAATAGCATGAAACGTTTTTAGAGATTTTCCAGTTTTTGTGAATTTGAAATGAGGGAAGAAGGGAATTGCCAGACTCCCAGTGTTTCTTGAATATTTTTTAACTGCTTGGTTCTGGAGGTATTTAAGATGACTACAGTAATTTGCTAATCAAGGAAAGTGAAAAAGTATGTAAAAATTGTATTTGATGGGTTTCTCTGAATAAGCTGATAAAGCCTTCTCCACCTCATTTCAGTCATCAAAAGACATACATGCTGAATCACTGGTAAAAGTGGAAGTTACAGTTTTTTAGCAAGTCCATTGGAACAAGCATTGGAAACCAAACCCTCAAACATAAAAACAGCATCTTCCCTCATACAGTATGTTTGAATTATGTCCTTTGTTACTGTAGATGTGCTGTTGATGCTTAATGATGCCAACCTAAAGAAATATCTACTTGCTACCTTTTGACCATAGTACTAATATCAGTGAGAAGGCAGGTTTGACTGAAATGGGTGAAGGTTGCATAGATCAACAGAGTTTGTCAGTGTGAATCCTGCTGTAGGTGCCTACCACAGCAGTGCTTTTTTTGGGATTGATCATTGGTGGCTTCTGTGGATTGTACCTTCTAATGCTGGTCTGCAAAACAAGGTGGCAGAGACCCTTTTTGAGCTCCGTTTGTCTCTCTTGTGAAGAAGAGGGAATGTGACCCAGTAATCTAGCTCAGTAATTCTCAGTTCAGAGTAAATTGACATCAGCGCTTACCAACTTCTGTAGAACTGGAAGACATGCTCAGATATGAAACCAGAACATCAAAAAGAGTGATCCCACCCAGTCTGGCAGGATATGAAGAACTAGAGGAACAGAAAAGAGTGAAATTAGCTGCAAAAGTGTTGTGTCATTCAGTATTAAGTTTTGCTCTGGTTAGGTGGTAAGGGCACTATTAAGTGAATTCCAAGATAAAAATATTCTAGTTACTTAGCAGAAAATCATGCTTACTGGTTTAGCAGCTGTGTGTCTTTAGACTAGATCATATTGGCAGAGAATGACTTCCAGTTTCAAAGCTCCCTTCCGACAGCAAGAGTGAGTTTGAGGATATAATTAAGAAAGGCCATTTGGTGGCACGTACTACTTTGCAAGTAGCAAAACCAACATTAACACCAAATTTTGGCTGCTGCAGAGATCATACATGAAACTAAGATAAGGTTATATATTCTTTTATATATATATATAGACACATATATGTATGTATGAGAGACCTTGAAGTGATTGATTTGTTGCTTTTCTTGAAGGAAAAATTACAGTATTTCTTTATTCTCTAAAGAAGAGAGATTATCTGTATTTTGTCTTGGGCTTCAGATTAAAAATACTATCTTATTAAGGTAATTCCTATAACCAGTTACTCAAAGTAGGGAGTTGAGCTTGAAGGCCTTATGACACTGTGTATAAGCACAGTGTGGTAGTATAACATACAAAGTTCTGGTCTAATTTAGTCTCTGAATTCTGTCTGCATAATTTTTTTTTCCTTTCTAAAAAGTACTCTTAATGCTGCTATAGAATACAGCAGCAAACTGGAAATAAGTCCAGAGATTTACTTTGCTATTTTGGACCAGGCTTTTCAGATTGAATGATTGCTTCCTTGAAGTTATAGCAGATACCTGGAGAAGCTTGTTTGTATCTTCAGCGGGGAAGTGATAACTCCATGCATCAGTACAGGATGGGAAGTGACAAGACTGATCAGTCTTGCTAAAAAGGACTTGATGGTTCTGGTGGATGCCAAACTGAATATGAGCCAAAAGAACGCTCTCATTTCACATAAGGCAAATCTCATATTGTGATACTTCAGGAGGAGCACAGGCAGCAGACTGAAGAACAGTCTTATCCCCTACTATTTGACACCGGTAGGACCAAACTTGGAATACTGTGTCTAGTTTTGTTTCTTCTAGTTCAAGGGGAAGATGGAGAAATTGGAGAGGATCCAGCAGAGGATTATGAAGATTCTCAGGGGTCAAGAGCATGTACCTGGGATGAGGGTTAGAGGGAGCGGGCTTGTTTAGAATGGAAAGGAGAATGGGTAGAGAAGGATCAGTTGATGGAAGAGCAAATTGAGCATGTGCAAGGCCATAGGACAAAAAGGGATGCTTCTGGTCTTGAGGGAGCTGTCTGCTCTCTAAAGTCTTTGAAAGGTCATGGTGATCAGAGGAGTTGCTTGGGGACCTGAAAAAAACCAAATGTCCTTATCTTCAAAAGTAAAATGTGGCTACAGGCTGTCCCAGACCTTATAAAAAATTATGGGGCAAGTCCTCATGGATGTCATTTACTAGTGTGTGAAAGTTAAGAAGGTGACTGGGGATAGCCAGTGTGGATTTACCAAGGACAAACTGGGTTTGACCAGCCTGATTGCATTTTGCAATGACATGGGCTGTCTCTGTGGACAGGGGAAGAAGGATGAATGTAATTTTAACTTTAGCAAAGCTTTCAGCACAGTCTGCCATGTTCTACTTACAGACAAACTGAGGAGATAAGGTAAGTCCACAGGGTGGATAAAAGGTGGCTGAACTGTTAGGCTCAAAGAGTAGTTGTCAATGATTTTAAGTGTGTTGGCCAGTTACTAGTGGCATTCCTTAGTGGTTTCTCCTGGGGCCAGCACTGTTTTAACATGTTCTTCAGTGACCTGGATAATGGGATAGAACACACCATTGTCAAATTTGAAGATAATGTCAAACTGGGGGAATGCCTGGTACGTGGTAGAGCAAGACTGCCATTCAGAGGGATCTCAACAAGCTGGTGGAATGGGCTGTCAGAAACCTGAAGTTCAGCAAAGGTACCTGTGAAGTCTTACACCTGGGATGGAGCAACACCCTGCTGGATACAGACTGGATACTGTTGGGCTAGGGAGCAAATCTTATGAACCTGCAGGTTTTGGTATACAACAGTATGAACATGAATCAGCAATGCACTCTTGATGTAATGAAGGCTAACAGCATACTGGACTGCATTAGCAAAAGTGTAGCCAGCAGGTTGAGGGAAGTCCTTATTCCCTTCTGTTAAGGACTCATTAAGCTGCTTCTGGAATACTGTGTCCTGTGTACAGGAGATGTTTTGGTGGACTGGAAAGAGCAGAGGACTCACCAGCTACAAAAGATCATGAGGAGACTAGAGCGTATGATGTGGAGGACAACCTTCGGGAGCTGGGTCTGATTACCTTGGAGAAGGCAACAGCTAAGGAAGGGATCTAATTACTGTCTTCTGCTACCTAAAACATAGCTACAGAGAAGGAGCCAGACTTCAAGAAGGTGTGCAGGGAAAGGACAAGTGGCAACATTCACAGACTGCAATAGAGGAAATGCTGATTGAACATTCAGAAAGGTCTGCATAGTGAGTGGTCAAGCACTGAAATTGCCTGCCCAAAGAGGTGGGAAATGGCCATTCTTGAAGACTTATAAAACTCAACTGGACTTGGGCCTAAGCAGCCCAATCTAATCTTGAGGCTAATCTTTGTCAAAGCGAACAGAACTTCAGTCGTTAGCTTGAGTAGGGTTAAGTTTCCAACCACTGAGTAGCACTCCTTGTCTCCACCCATCTTCTTTTCAAACAGGGAGGATTTTGGAGGCTTACTGGAAAGACAGCACAAATTGAATAATTCAGGGAAAATTATTTTAATTGTCAGTGTCCTCATCTTACAGTTAATTGTTTGGTTTCTGTTACTTACCACCTCTGTGGTACTTTTCTCTTACCTCTCAGGCTGGACTAGATGACCTCCAGAGGTCCCTTCCAACCTAAACTTTTTTACGATTCTGTGATTCTACCTGCAGAGGTCCCTCCCATCCTTCGTTTCCATTCTTCTTACTTCATTGGTTATCTTCTGTGAAATGGTGGCAGTCCTTTTCTCTCCTGACATTTGGAAACTTTGGGACCTACAGTGCAACTTCTTGTTGCAACTCATCAGCATGTGTTCAACATCAGGTGGTTAAAACAGTAACATGAGTCTTTTCAGCTTCATATTGTAGGGACAAAGATGTCATTTGTTCTGAGAATTATTACTTATCCTGTTGCTTATCCTGGAACACCTCTGCTAATAAATACTTAAGAAGTGATGAGTTATGTACCATGCATTAGCTGATTCCCTGAAGCATAGCTACTGTCTTAAACAGACTATCTTGTTTTACCGAGCTTTCCCTCTTTCCTCATGCTTATACACTGTACTGGCAAGAGAGATGATTAGACATTGTAATCTCCATAACTTCTTGTTGGAGACAGACCTAGAATAAGTGCAACTTTGAGGTACGTGGGTATGTTCACAGAAAAAAATCCAAAAAACTCACTTTTTGCATAGAGGAGGCATGCCCACCTCCGTTCAGTCCATACTGACTTCTTGTGTGGAATTCAGCTGCCTGCACATAGATGCTGTAGGGTACCCTGCAAAGCTCTTAGGGCACAAGTCTCCCATAGTCCTTTCATCAAGGGTGCCTGGTGGTTTCTAAAATGGCCGTATATGCCTAGGTTTAGGCTGCTGAATCCTGCCCTTTAAAAAAACTGCAGGCACTTTAGGGCCAGTAACTGTTCTGCTTGTGTAATGCTTCTATTGCAGTAATACACCGGGTTTCCGGTGACGTTGCATCCTATGATGTTGCTAATAATTCTTTTTAATTTTCTAGCCCCATCAAAGAAGAAAGCAAGGTGAGAATACAACCCCCACAGGGGAATCAAAAGAGATTTTTTTTTTTTTTTTTGAGATCTCATTACATAGATCTTCTTTTCTGTAACAAACATTGTCATGTATGGGGAAAATATTTTATATTGTCTTTCCACTGTACTTCTTCCTCTTGTGTAAATTGTTCCTTTCTGTCTGTGAGGAGATAACCTGAAGTAAAATTTGCTATTCAGTTTATAAGTAGCTATGGCTTTTGAAATACTTCACTGGTTATGCAGTTCAATAGCAATCTGATGTACTCACACACAAAGAAACTGCAAGTCAAATTTCAAGGTGTTACCACTTTCTTTGGGATGCCATTGCCAAAGTCAGTTGTAGAAAAGGCACCCCTGTTCATAGGAAGAAAAAAACACCATTACTTTAGTCATCTCCTGTAGCTGATCCGTAAAGAAGTACATCAGTACTACTGATCTCTTTGAGAGTCACTCAGAATAAGGACCTTTAAGAAATATAGTATTGTAGATATGCCATAGTAAAAGATATCCTGTATTGGTAAGTGATATAAATTTGGAAATGGAAATATTTGGATTCTAGCTACTGTGAGTAAACCTGACTTCTTAGTAATCTTTAGAATGCATCTTAACATTTTCATGTCTTTCTTTTTAAGGTGGGAAGATGATTATAAACATGAGGTACGTGGAGTGTCTTACGTTGTAGCAGTTTCCTTATGCTTGCTTTTAATTTTCCTGAAAAACTTTTGTTCTTTGGCTTCATTTGCCATTTTATTAATATTATTCCTGAAGCAAAATAACTGACCTAATGACCACAGTTTTGTGTTCATCACAGCAGAAGGGAAATGAATACTGTACATCAGTACTGTTCATCCACCTTAGCTCTCATAATTCCTGTTCAAAGTCACTGAGAGTCTCAGACCCAGTGTCTGCAGGCCAGGTCTCCCAACCTGTGCTGCAGTCTCCACGTCTCTGTTTTGCCCCTCTTCAGATCAAAGGTATTCTATACTGAAGATTTGGGTTAAATCTTAGGATATATCTAAAGATGTAGAATGCTTTTTTTCTAACTCAAAGGTGAAGCTCAAAGTGATCTCTCAAGTATCTGTCCTGAATAGCACTGGGCACAGACACTGAGAACTGCCTCATTTTTATCTGGGTGGCAGAGGATTATTTTGTAATCTGATGTATTCTGTGGTGATGTCTTGCTCTTTTAGGCCTGAGGCTGGTCAGGTACTATGCTAGATGCAGGTGGGCACTTCACTTTTTTTAACCATGAGGTTGGACCTGAGTGAGGAAAGCCTGGGAAAGATAGCTGTTGTAGGTATGTAGCTTAGATGTGAACTATGTTCTTCCCAGTATTGGAAGTAATGCAGTTGCGTTTATAGTAGCTGCTACCTAATTGCTATTGATGGCCTGATGTCTGTGTTTATGACTGTGACCTAAAATTACCATCTTTTCTTTGTGTTGACTTCTGTTGTTGGATAAAAGATTAAAAGGTCTTGTTTTGTACAAGATGATGCAACAAATACTGTAGTATTCAGTCTTTTTAATTTTTCTTCCCCATTCTACAATCCCACAGAATGATCCTGTTCGGAAACAGAAAGCTCTAGAGTTCTTGGTATGTATGTAAAAGAATTGTGATAAGAGTCGTGCAGTTTAACCAGCGTGATGCAATGTATATTGTGAAGGAGCCTCTGATTACTGATCAAACTCATTTGACCACAACATTAATTTCTAAGTTCTCTTTTAATGGACTCTGCTCTTTGAAAAGCTAGTGCAGCTGTACCATAATGTCAGCTCAGAAGAACTTGCTGGATTAAATGTGAGCTCTCTATCTGTTCTCTGGATCATTCTTTCCTTTGCTGAGAAGCCACCCTGACAGGCAGCATTAGCAGCACTGATGTTACTCAAGTGCTGTTGGCTGCCCATATCTAATGGGATTGTTGATAACGCTGAGTGAGAGGAGCCAGTCTGGTCTTGCTGCCTGTGGTGCTGTGGCTAGTGCTGCTGCTGTAGAACTGGGCAGCCAAGTGAAACTGGGTGATACTAGAGCACAGCTGCTGGTGTTGGAGTGGGGAAGTTTTACCAGTTCAGTTGCTGTTAGCAGTGGCGTAGTAAGCCTCGATTTTGGGTTTACGTTGTGAAAATAATCTTACCATTTATATTCGCCATTTTACTCCATGAAAGTCATGTTCCGTACCTACGGCAATTACAAAATTTCATTTGAGTCTGAATTGTGTTTATACACTGAAATCACAAGTAGAATGTTTTGAGATGCGTGCTTCGTTACCAACTGAAGAGATTTTTTTTCTCTTTCAGTTTTTCTTCTTTTTTTTCTTTTAAGCTGTGGTTACTTGTGACTTTAGGAAGAGGTAGAGAAAAAGCAAGTAAACTACCAGAAATGCTTCATAGACAGTTAATTGATTTTTATCTACAGGAATCACAACTATTCCTTGCGGCAGACTGCCGATATTCTTTTAACTTACTGTAATCACTTATAACTTCATATACTTACTAATCAGTCTCTTTGGACATTAAAAAGACAGATAGCCATAATTGTTCTGTGCTTTAGAGAATTATATCAATATCTTTTGGTATCTCTTATTCCCAAAATTACACATAGGAAAATTATAATGGAAACTTTCATCTTTTTGTTGCTAAAATGGGGGAATCAAGGGCATTTGATGGTGCTGAAGCTTACTTTTTATTCAATTTTCTACACAGACAACATAAATTTAGGACTTGTGCCCTTCTCCATCTGCAGTGAAATGTTCATGATTGACAGTATGGGAGTGGCACAGACATCCAAGGTTATATTTTACCTCTTATCAGGCCATAATTATGTTCACAATTTTATTTTTTCATATGTGTGTGTATGTGAATACGTATGTTATATATGTCTTATATCAACTAATAGTATAAACTTGGTTATACCAAAATCAAAGTATAACTTTGATTTGTGTGTATGACCCTTTGGCATCCAAGACCAATTCTAACCATGTTTTTCAACAGGAGACTTTTCACATCACCTCAGACTCAGAAGCAACGCTTGTTGTTCGTATTACACAGGAACTCACAGAAGCTTTGAAGGCCTTTTGTGAAAAGAAAGCAGCAGTAAGTAACTTAATCTTGACCAGAGCTGTTTTACCACGGGGAGGAAAGGAGTTGTTGAACTCACTGTGTTAACACCCTGCCAAACTGTAACAGTTCAGGCATAGGTCAAAAACCCCCAGTTAAATATACTTTAATTTTTTTTTTACAGTTTCTAAGTACCAAATACATTAATTGCATGGCACATTTCTGTTAGTTTTCCATCATGTTCCATCTGTTTTGGTTTTCTTTTGCATGCATTCTTCCCCTGTTTTGGGCACCATTTTGCTTCATGATGTCTGGTTGTCATCCTTCCTTTGCAGTTGGTCCCTTGCGTGATAGCTTTTCTTCTAAGATTAATCAGGCTTTAAGTGCTACCCACGTGTCACTTCTTCCTTTTGTGGGCATGTGGATAAGTCTTTCTTATTGGTGACTTTTAGGTCTGCTCCCACTTGAGAGCTTTAATCTGGTAAAACTAAGGTAGACAAGATGTTCCTGTCTTTTCTGTTGGGCCTTACAAACCTCCATAGCTTTTTTGCATAAAAACTGAATAGCTGTAGAAGAAAAGGTCTGAAGAAGGACCAGAATCTGTACAAAAAAGACTGATCACCTCTGGCAGCTACTGTTTTGCAAAATTCAGCATGTGTTTTTCTGAAAGATAGTTCAGGCTGATTTCTTAGGCATTAATAATATATTCCATGTCAGCTGAGCTATGGTAACTGTCTTTGTGCAAATGCCACCACTACCTTTTTGAGAGCTACACTTTCAAAATGTCATGCATTTGGATATAATACAGTTCTCATGAGCTAGTTAAAAATTGTTGTCATAGCTTAATCTCAGGCAGTAGTTGAGCCTTCTGTTCTGCATTCCCCAGCTAGAGACAGGATTTGCATATGTACTAGTTTTGTATTTCAGCCAGGTGATGTTGAGGGATATGCGGCAATAAAATAAAGAAATTTGAAACAGATGACATTGTCTTCCCTAGACACCCCATTCTGTTCTCCAGACATGTACCTCTTCCAAATAATACTTCTGAAAATTGTGGTTTAATGTGGCAATTGTGAACGACAGAACAACACATCCTTCATATGGAGTTTGCTGTCACCTGAAATTGTACTCTGCTAACTTTCCATGGGGAACTTACTTTTTTTTTTTGAATGCTCAAGATCTGAGTTTATAAACAGACCTTCTGACCTTTTGCTTTATCTAGGTTAATTATACTAACAGTCTGAGGCCACTGATGTCAATATCTCAAGGTGAATTTCCAGGAAGGAAAAGCATCTCAAAACACTATAAGCCATATGGAAAATCCAAAGGTAATTTAGCTACTTTGTTCTACTAGTTTAAGTCTACTCTTAAACACTGCACAGATTGCAAAAATTTACTTTTATGGCCAGCCATCGTGGTGCTTTGCTAGGGTACTGTGTGTCTTTACCCTCTGAGTCAGTTCAGGGTATCATTTTCTGAAGCCTTAACGACTTCAGCCTTGATGGTCTGTGAACACTTCTGTCTCACTGAATAGTATTACAGCAGTAGAGGTTATTGGAAGTCCAAGCAGTAACACCTGCCTGGCTTCAGTGTGAAGGCTGGTGTGTCAAGGTATCTTCAGAGGAGTATTTGCCACTCTTACATTGAAAGTGAATGTACCAGTACCACTAAGGGATACAATGAAAGAGATTTTTAGCTTGTTTCCTTAGACTGCTGGCCTTCTCAGTAGTTGCCCCCCTCTACTTCCCACAAATCTTAGGGTGAAAAGAAGTTCAGTAAGAAGGGACCTAAGGATGAGCTGCAAAATGGCAACTTTTTGGTTGGCTGTATTTCTAGAGGATTTACAGGCTTTAATTTTGTAAACCTTCTCTGTTTTTTTTTTTTTCCCTGCAAACTGCAGAACCAATATATTTAATAAGAAAACAAGCACTGACAGGAAATCTTATGATTGAAGCTAACCCATTTTATCTCATATCCACAGTAGATGAAGAGCACATGTGCTACCACCATGTATCAATCAAAGGTGTTAACTTCTTGAGAGATGCTAGCTTTACTATTTGTAATCATTCTTATATACTGTTAGTGTATCCTGATCTCTGTGAGCTCTCTTGGATACATGTTAATTGAGAGGCTGTCAAATTATAATTCCACTGGTTGATTTTTAAGATGCTTTGACAGTAAAGCAAAGTATAATTGAATTCAGATGATATATTAGTGCAAGTGATTAGTTGGTTTGAGTCAGTTGTTCCCCTCCTATTATTCTTTGATTTTATTCAGCTTTACAAATGCAGACAAAGAAGGAAGGCGGATGTTTGCTAATGCAGTAGATATGCATTAAACATCATAGATATAGTCAGATAAAAAAGGGCTTATACCGAGTTAAGTTTATTTTGCAAACAATTGCACCAGCTGCATTTAACGAATGTAAAATGTGTAGTAGTGCCCTTCATTCATTCATTCATTCATTCATTCAGGAAATTCTAACTGGAATCAAGGTTTTTTGTCTCAGTATGAAGAGTGTTCTGCAGATGCTTCTTTTGCTCCTGCTAACTCATACAGTTACCAAACAGATGATAGATCATCTTCCTATGGACTAAGATCTAATGACTTTGCAATGATGTCTGCACTCAGGGACTCTTTTGCTCTTCAAACTGGACGTCCTGCCAGTGGTATCAGTGAATGGCTGAGACAGTTCAGCCGATCTGCTTCTGGCAGTAATTCAGCTGGGGGGGCCTCTTCCTACGAGACAAGTCCAGTGAGTGAGTACTCAGCAGAATACACGGCTAACGATGTGCGAGGAAATAATCTCCCTCATAACAGAATCTCATATGGTGGGGAAAGTACAAATTGGAGGAATCAACAAGCATGTTCAAAAGCAAGGAGTATAAGTGATCAAGGATTACCCTATCCCAATTCTTCTGCCTCATATCCTTCATCTGGAAGATATTCCACAAACTATCCTTTGCAAAGCTGTTCCTCTTACAAGAACGATGAGTCTGTGAATACTTGTACATCTTCTGCAAATTCTGCTATTTCAGGAAGAGGTGGCTCCAGGTGGAACGAGGACTCTAGGTGGAACGAGGACTCTAGGTGGAACGAGGACTCTAGGTGGAACCAGAGCTCTAGCTGGAACCAGAACTCTAGCTGGAACCAGAGCTCTAGGGGGAACCAGGAATCTAGGTGTCAAGGATTCAGGCATCAGAAGTCAGGCTACAAGAGTGGTTGGGGTTCACATCAGTACTCATTTTCTGGCAGTGGTTCGTACAGAGATTACCAGCAATTCAGAAGCTCAGATCAGATGTTTGATGAAGATGCTGTTGGTCTTACTCCCAACATTTTGAATAGACTACGAGGAAAGGATATACCTACAATGACCAGGATGCTCAAACAGCTGGCTCCATATTATCCAGCACTTCAAAGTAAGATTGTGATTCGTTTTCATGTAAAATGAGTTACATTGACATAGTTGCTTAATATAAGCAGGATGCTGCATGTTGCAGAGATAGCACGCTCTGTTCAGAGGAGTTAATTTTGCTCAACATCTGTATCAGTTGGAGAATGGCATTAATTGCCTCTCTAAGGATGCTTTGCCTCTTGACAACTAAGTAGAGCTGTGAGTGGGAGGACAGCACAAAAATTTCCTGAATTGAAAGGTTTCTCCTAGGTCATCTTGCTAACTAGCATCTTATATCATGATCAGAGTTTGTACTGTTGGGATGGCAACTATGGGGAAGGGAATGTATTGGCATAAAGAAAAAAATACTGGAATGCGTGCAGAACCAAACTTGGTTGGCATTATAATAGATGAAGATGCTCCAAATGGATCAAACACATGGGGATAACAAAAGAGAAATTCTATCAAAGAGCTGGTTTGTTACATGACAAATTATTTTTTCCATTTATTGTAGAACTATTCCTTAATGTTAAAAATAGTGATATACTATGCAAAATAAAAGATTCTCCTTTGGAAATAGATTATAAGAGGAATTTAAAGGGAGGTGGGCTTATGCTACTGTATAGCTGTCACTGGGCGTGAGTTTGGACAAATGCAAACTATGCTTATGGTACTAGAATTAGTTACCTAGGTAGCTAGTTAATAGTAAAACTTTCATTTTAACATTCTCTCTGCTGTATTATGTGAAATAACATGAAACAGAAGTAACTTTAAATGTTTTTATCTCCCCTTTCTAGAACTAAATATTCAGACGTTAGTCAATGTGCTAGTAGAAACTAGAGGAAAAGATTAAGGAGCAACAACAGCTGAACTGGAAGCAGATGAACAGATTCAAGAATCTCCATCTCTTGGCGTTCAGGAAAGAGACTGCATTTAATTCTGTGTTTGACTGGTTTTGGAAGGGGAAAGGGAGGTAGGGTTTAATTTTTTAATCTGTGAAATATAGCTGGAACACAAACTTGCACATAATGGAGGTGAACATACTATTTTGTTTAGGCTTTTTTAATGTATTTGTTATATCTTAGTATATTACAGAAAAAATCTTTTGTTATTTTTTGAAAATATGTTAATGTTATTCTGTTAGCAAAAAGCTAATAACCCTTCCCAACTCAGAAAAAAACAAAGGTTTACTTTTATGTTATCTACTTAGAAAGAATAGTCACTGAAAATACAGGTCCATTGCATGAAAATACAGGTTTACTTTTCTTCACACAAATGTAAGGCCAGTTCAGTTAATTTAAGGCTTTATAATGAGCATATTTTTAGAAATTGATACACTACATTTCTGTTTAGACAAAGAAAGGAGAACGTCACAGCAAAGGTATTCTCTGTCTTAATGTGATGCTATATGAGGAAAATGTAATCTGTTCTAGGGGACTGGTATGTAATGGGGCATATTACTTGCTTTCATTTTTGCAGAGTAAAGAGAGACGTGAAATATATGCAGTTTTTTTAATCATCTTGTTCAGAATGAAACAGTTACAAATCGACTTCAAAACTCATTTGATCGATTGATCTGTACTAAAATAAAAATTCTTGATTCTTCCTACTGGCAAAAGCGTACTAAGAAATAGTCAAACCTATAAGGTAATCAGATAAAATAATAGGGAAAAATAAATTATCAAAATGACATACTAAGAAATACTTACCAGTTCATGATGTTTATCAGCAGTCCATACTTACGTTTTCTTTTCCCCCCACTTCTGAGCCATATGCTCATGAATGCCTGGCTTTAGATGTCTACTTTATATAATCAAATCCAGCTTATATGTGGCTAAAGAAAAGGAGTAAAGTGAGACAGTTTACTCCCCAGTGTCCATTTTCCTTTTTGCTGCTGTGTTGTGGACTATCATTTTTCTTCTCACCCATACCTGAAATACTTCTCTGACTCTGTGCATTAAATGCTTGTGCTAATCCAGGGTAGTCCTCATGAGCTGTCATATATCTTTTTGCATTCTCTAAAATAACTTTTTGGATCTTGTCATGTAAATTTTAACACAAAGGCAACAAAGCAATTGATGATGGAGCATATAAACTCGATTCCCTAAAAGTCTTCCTCTGTAATTGTTTTGCTTTTGCATCAGAAAAGATCCACTTTCCTTTTTCATTCCTGTTCACTATTTCCTTTTCTCCTTCTCATACTTATTGAAGGGTTTAAGTAGTTTCTAATGGCATAGGCTCAGTAGTTGTGCCATACACTTTTATCCATTGAATTATCTTCTTGCTTAAAGGGGAAAAAGATTATTTTCTACCAGAGGTGTCTGCCAGAGTTTTGATTTAAAACTCTGTGGGACTCATCAGTTATTATCTAAATTTAAAAAATACCAGAAATTATTTCTACGAATGTTACAACCATAGTTTTTTTTCCCCTAGAAAGCATAGTGCAACTAAAATTCTGAAACTGTAGACAAATGTTGCTAGAAAATGTTACTGCTACAGCTCTGTCAATTCAAGTTAATACCTTTTCATCTGAGGTGGTTGTAGAGAGCTCTTTTTTCACATTTCTCACTCCCTTTGGGATTTTACTGCCATGACTGTATATCCCAGTGGCATACAGCAGCTGGATGATCTCTGCCCAAATAAGATGCTCTTTCCACCTACACATTCCCTTCTTATTTTTCATTCTGGGAAATGGTTCCTGTCCCTGCTTGTTGTGCAGGGTCCTACACTGGTGAAACGGTTCTTGCATTTTGAAACAGAGCTGGAGTAGTGACCATGTTAAGATAGGAAATGCTTTTCAGCATTGATTTACTAAAGGTTTCCTGAGCTGTAGATAGCATTTGGAGTCTTTTGTAAACGCCCTTCGCTTCTCTGTTTCAATTTTCAGTTCTTAGCAAAATCAGTGAAGTTCTTGAGATGAGTGTCTGTTGGTTCTTATACACAAGCTCTATCATGTAGGGAATTTTTTTTACGCTGGTGGTATCTTGTAATATAAATTCCAAGCCTGCCTTATCTCTTATGCGCAATTACTACCAGCAGTGTGTTCTCAGTTTCTTTCAGTCACTTGGCTGAGCCAGTTTCAGCTGCATCCCTGCTTTCTCCTTAATTCTCTTTTTATCCTTCTTCTCTCCAAAGATCTTCCTGGCTTTGGAAATTAAGAGCTTCAGTGTGCAATTTCTGTACTGATATTGGCCTGGGATCTGCCACTTGGCACTCCCAGGTTTGACTGACTTCTGGTCTATAGCTGTCACCTCCACAACTGATTTCAGAGACTTTTTTTTCCTGTGTCCCGTACCAGCAAACACATATAGCTGACTTGTGTCAAACAAGTAGCATCTTTGTTATTGCAGGAACACATTCCTTCCTGGCATTTGATTTCTTACTATTGAAATGAAGGGCAAAAAGAAAGAGACAGAGCATCTTCAGGATGCAACTCTGCAAAGGGATTGTCTGCCCCTGTGACAGGAGTGATGAATGTTTTTCCTTTTTTTCAGGGCTGTGTAGAATTGTCAGTACTAAGCATCATTGCCTCATTTGGAGAGCTTCTGTGACACCTTCTCGTCCTCTGTAGGGCCAGGTACTTGGAACTTGGACTGTTTTCTGTTACAGGCTCCCTCTCTCAATCAGTTTTTGCCAACGGGGAGATCCCACCTGAGGACCTATCTGCCTGTTTTACTTCTTTCTCTCTAGCCAGCAGCTCATCCTACAAACATGACTTATAAGAGATGGTGACTTTGCATTCTGTCTTACTTCTTCTCACTCAGTTCAACCCTGCCACCTTTAAAGGGGGATTCAACCGACGCTAGAAAAGGAAAGCATAAATCCAGGCTTCTGACCTGTTTGGCACCTGACCAGCAGTGTCCACGAAGGCACCAGGTAAGAAGACCTCAGGGAAAGAAAAAAAATAAAGTGTGCCTTGGAAGTTCTGTCACCCTACCAATTACTTCTTCGGTAGGATTGCAAAAGTCAAGGCTTCCTGTTGCTTCTGTTTTCCTGTTTTTGATTCAACTTCTGGGCACTCCTTACTCCCGAGAAACCTCTTTGCCTTATCTTGCTCCCATGTAGTACAGAACTGGAGCAGAATGAGTCCTTTGCCTGTTCCTGTTTCTCTAGACTCTGGTCCTTCTTCAAGAAACAACCTTCACAAGGCAGGTATTGATAGCCTGCAAAGCAGCATCACTTTAAATGCTTGCCGTCCTTCAGCACTAATAGAGCTACACCACAAGCTTTGGCACGGAGGCAAGATTTTTGAGGCTGCGCCAGAGCCCTTTGAACCAATTCCACTTTTCCTTAGAAAGCCATTGATAAAAATCCAGACTTTGGGTCCATGCTTTGGGGGATACATGGTCTACTTTCCCGACAGTTTCTTGGTCTGTGGCTTACCTGCTTTCACACCTTCAGAAGCATCTGTTTCCCACAGAGACAAGAGTCATTCCAGTCCAGAGCCACTTTGGTGATTTTCCACAGCAGTAAGGCTCCTTTAGGAAGTGCTGGAGTCAGTTGTTCTGCAGCAATGACAGGGAAGTATAATGAGGTTGGCTGAAAAAGGAGACATCCTTCACAGGAGACAACCTGGGAAATTTCTCAGGCTCCAGCATTTTTAGTTTTAGTTTGGCACCTTGGACCTAGTTATTACTGATCCTCAGAATGCTTCCAGAATTATTGCATTTCATGTGGGTGGATGTATGAGCCAAAAAGGGACAGATTCCTGAGTAGGAAAGAATGGGGAAGCTCTTTTGAATGGGGCGTTTTAATGGAGAAGCTCTTTTGAGCCCAAAACTTTGGGGCTCTTCTTTTATTGTTTGTTTCTGAAGAGAACATACATAGCGGTCACCTCGGCCTTCTGGGGAGGTAAGGTTCAAGCAGTAGCTGTTGCAAGTCTTTCTGCCTTGTCTTCTTAAGGATAAGCAACTTTCACGGTTCATTCAGGACTGTTGGATGAGGTGGGCTCTGACAATGGTCATTATTCCTGTTCCCCCACCTCACCCAGAAACCATCCCTTGCCCTTTGGGTGATGATGCCCAAAGTGCTCTGGGAGAGAGCTCCTTGTTTCTGTGTGCTTATGCTACGGAGACCATTGGTCTCTCCCCAGATATTTCACACCAGACAAGTGTTTAGAAAATGTTGCTGAACTGTCACTAAGGGTCTGTTTGCTCATCATTTGACAACTAGTAGCAGCTTCTCTGCACAACAAATGTTTGATAACTGCTGTTGCCACTTGGCTGTCTTCACCCTGACACTATACTCTGGCTGAGACACTTGGGAATAACTTTATAACATCAATGGTTTCTTTAGGTAAGATGTCTTTCTGTCTGTGGACCCAAACCCTCTCTGCATAATCTCTTGGAATATCTGCTTGATATCACTGACAGCATCAGCACTCCCATCAACGACAGCTTACCTGCCTGTGTCTGCATGCCATTATGAAATCTGAAACAAAAGAGTGTATGTGGACTGCCTGCATACAATGAGCTGGGGATGGACTTAGGAATAAATCAGTATTGCTACAGTTTAAGAAAAAGTCTTTGGATAAAAGCGAAGTGTAAGAGTTTCTTAGAGTACTCTAAGAGAACTTGTTAACTTCTCTTTGCTTCCTCCAAGTTGCTTTGTCAAAGTCACTGCAGGTGATGGTGTGCCACAGCAATCAGTCATTACTTTTTTTGCTTCAGTTTTTCCATGGAGTCCCTCTCCATCTGTAAATGGCGAGATGGAGGGTAAGGTTTTGCGAATGTTTGATTGTCACTTCAAGTAAGTGCTTCAGCACAAAATGGAAGACTATTGGTGTTAAATGAGCCCACTAAGCAGAGGGAACTAGATATCCAGAGCAGTTAGTTTATTTTTGTAGGGAAACTCATCGAGGAAGATGCAGTATTGGACACAGATGTGAAGAAGCTGTATTTGAAGATGCCCCAAGGATACCCTGAAAGAAGGAGGCAGCTAGAAAATAAAAAGATAAGGCAAGGAAAAAAGGCCATTGCTGTTAAGTGGGGGGGACCCCTGAACCATAGAAAACTAGAATACAGAAATAAAACCACCACCCCCTTAAAAAAAGCTGTACAGAAGTGAAGTAGGCTATAAAAGTCGATCTAATATTTTTACTTAAGTTCTGTATTAAAAATTAATACATTAAACTCTTATAAAAGTAAGGCACATGCAAAACATGTTGTGCAACTTCTGAGTTTCAGCTCTCTCATAAACTACAAGCATTATTTTAATTTGGCATTTCTACCGAGTCATTTTTCCCCATGCAGGATATGTGGAAGAAGGGTAAGTTTGACATTGCACCAATTAACTCTAGATTCTGTGCTTTCTGTACTACAGTAAGCAGAGATGGTCATATCGTACAGTCATACAAAACAAAAACCAACTCAAGTACAGACTCTGAAGGTGATGACCAACATACAAAATTTAAGAATGTGAAGTTATATCCAGTATAATACACCAATAATCTTATTCAGTGCAGGATGATTTGGCAACACCAGTCTGTGTGACGCCAGTGATAACGCAATTCCTAGTTATCAGTGTCATACGATGCTGAAGACCATGGAAAGATATTGCTCATAGGACACTTGAATCCAGCCATCTTGATCAGTATCGTATCGTCGGAACACATCAGTCAGCCTCTGAAAAGGGGAAAAAAACCACACACTTTTCTACATCGGGAAAGTTCGGACCGCCACGTAGTCCCCTTGCCACTGAGGTTTCTGTAGCTTTCTGAACACTTTTATGTTCATCCCCTCTGTAGACACTTTACAATCTCGTGCATGTAGAGATGAGACTCTCTGCCATATCTCGTGCTTCAGCTGCAAGGCAGATGGGATTCTCAGCCCACCTTATGATACAATACCTAAGGCTATCTAGGAGCTTCTTTATAGATCAGACAGCTTTTTATAACTGGCTTTAAAGGGAGGGAACAATGCACAGTTCTCATGAGACATTCAAGAGGCACCTGGAGACAGAATCCAGTGAGTACCTTGTCCATTTCTCATCTTCTAGCCAAATACGCTTTATGCATCAGTAGTATCTGAGTTGTCTCTGTAAAACCCCAGAGGTGCCAGGCAGTACAGATAGAGAGTGAACCAAAATAACTACCGGCATGGTTTCACTAACACCAGCTGAATGATACTCCATTTCAAATCCCTCTTTACCAGAGTTTAAGTTTATAACAAAGTAGAATCAGCTTCTATTACAAATGAATATAAAGGCAACTGATGTTTCAGCAGACTTATGGCTATAGACATAAAGGAGAAGAACAAAACACCTGTATGCAAATAACAGCTACTACTTTTACAGGGCACTTTTTTCTCTTCATGTTGCCTATCAGAAGATATCTTAAGATACTGTTGCAATGCTGGCCAGTGTCAGAAGAGCAACCTTTTTCCTATCCTACTAAAACTCAGCTCGTCCACTGCTACAGTCTCCCAACTTGTCCCCAGTCTTACATAAATTTCAGAAAAGTCGGAGACACTTAGAGAAACCTTAAGGACTGAGATGAGGAATCATCCAGTGATTGATTTCTAAACAAAACAATACACCTGTAAAACTGCAGTTCTCTCTCTCCCCCCAAATCTCCACACACATGCATTTCTGTTACTTGAAAGGGTGTGTATTTGTTTGTTTTAAATGTCTTTTACTACCATTGCCCCTGCAGGAACAGCAGTGACGAAAGACTGACTAATTCAGCTGCTAGGTCAAATTACTTTTAGTCAGAGCCTTAAACAGAGAGATAAACAAAAAACTCACAATTCAGATACAAGAATGATGGGCACCACAGGACATGACACTCCAGTTTTAACACACCCAAGGCCCAAAGGAAGTGTGTGTATTAAACTAATGGAAATAGTGTAAGTGATTTCCTTTTAAAACACCAAGACTATTTTACCTCTTTTTGCCCCATTAAAGTATTTAACAGGTCAAAAAACCTGCATCAAATGTACTTGTGATACAAATGGATAACAAGTGAAGACTAATATATGAAGATGTTTCTAGCACCTCTCACATACTTTATTCAAATGGTTTATTTATAAGCAAATTCTAGATCTGATATTACAGTTAAATTGGGAACTATAAAAGTTTAAGAAAAGGTAATTTTTTTTTTCAATTGACACTGAAGTACATCTTTCTTACCTGTAAAACAACACAGCACTGAATAAAGTCATCAAAAGCAACTTGTCCTCTTCCTTGTCTGTCAAATTTCCGAATGAGGATATCGTAGAATTGATCAGACAGTCGGTAACCTTGGAAAAGAGAAATGCTTTAAAAGGCTTCATTTACTGCAGTCCTTCTATAAAAAGAACTAGGCTGTTTAGCAGGCATGTGTAACAAAACCAGAAAACAGTAAGCAGTTACAAGAGACAAATTTTTTTTGCCAAATATCTCTGTGTTAAACTAAAATGCATGCAGTAAAAACCATGCTTAACAATATTTATAGACAGAGTCACAGTAAATAGAATTACTGATTAAAGTGACTAGCTGGTTGAGGGAATGGTTTAGGGCTGCAACTAAAGTCCATTAAATTAAAGTTCCTTTTGCCATCAGAATGCTACTGTAGCATAGACAGCTGGCTTTGGTTTAAAAAGCAGCCGGCTGCATCAAGTACCTTTGTAAGTTCAGACATTTACCTGAAGTATTGGTAACGCTGAGAGCGGCTAACAGGGGAGACAGAAAACATTCCAAACATTCCACATGTACTGACACATCCAGTTTCTTTTTTTTCCATTAAGGGAAATGGCTTAAAAAGTGCTTGTGGCATGGGTATCTTTCAAGGTACCTTACACCTAAAAGGATCACTGCATTTCACCTGCCTCATTTTTAGTCACATTTGTCAGAGCAGTACAGCCCTAACAATAAGAAGTTCATCTGATGACATAACCCAATCATAAAAACTGTAATTACAAATGAATTACCAAAACCTGTTAGTGCTTGCTTTAGTTCATTTTTGTCAATCATTCCAGAATTGTCCCTGTCATATGTTCGAAAGACATTCTGCCAGTCTGAGATGTACTTCCAGACTCCTGTGAATTCATTGAAGTTCACACCACCTTTGTTTTCTCTGTCAAACATGCCTAAAATAAAAAATAAGAAACACATATAAAACCTTAATCATACTACTCTTCGGTAAGATCCACTAGTATTTTAAGAAAGAAGCAAGAGCACTTTGTGGAAAGTACTGAAGACAGAAAAGAAATTGCAAAAATACAAGTGATATTTTGGAAAGTACTGCCAAAAAAACCAAGTAGCTATCCACCGAAGGAGGGTAAGATAAAGCAAGGAGGGTAAGATAAAGCAAGATAAAAGAGGACCAGAATGAATCCCAGAATGTTTGTTTTTCTTGGGTTTTCATTTCCAGTTTGAAAGTATTTAGGGCTTGATTGATCTTCCAGTGACAGAGAGGGGATTGTTCTTTTCTAAGGACTCATGATACTGTCATTATACAAACAGCATGTTGCACAGTGATGGAACTCAGACTGCTGCTGAATACTTACTAAAAACAAAGCAAAAAAAATTAGTCCTTGGATTTATGAACTGTATGATAGAAAAGATTTTTTGTGCTTGAATTTTTATCCTTCTGTTCTGCCACCGTCATCTTTCACATTACTGGCAATTATTTTAGGACTAAAGAATTCAAACACTGTAAAGCTTCTGCTTGGTCTTTTTGGAGCAGAACAGGGGATTAAAATGCAAGAGCGGAAAAACTAGTTATGAAGACAAGCTATACAATATCTTTTTAGAATATTTAAGCTGACAATTTCCCCACACAAGTTACATTTACTATCTGTTCAGTTGTACAGTAACATTTTCTCAGGCTACTTCGACAACTGCTTGTGTGCACACACAACGGGCATTCCTGTATTATTCAAAAGGGAAAATATTTGAGTTTAACTTACTACTGCTGGGCTGTCTGGAGGGGGGGGAGAGAAGAGTAAAGACATATTGAAACGTACCACCTAACAATGACCAGCTTGTTAACACTATGGCCAAATTAGTTCACAGACATTCGTTATTACAGTAGAAATACATTATGTATTGTAATATTTGTAGATACTTATTTCTCTAAAACAGTGCAGCAATTGATAGCATTCTCAATTGTCTAAACAGATCACAAAACAATATCTTGACTATTTCAGATCATGCAACTACACTCACCAAGAATTGACCTGACTGTTGCTGGATTAAATGGAGTCCACGTGCCTGAAACAGAAAGAATTACTTAGTTCCTCAATACTAAGTACCATTTAAAAAAAAAATGCAACCAACCAAAAAATCAGATAAGAACTTAAACAGTGAATTCAGAGCTAGATGACATGGAGCTAGCATATGATAAAATAAGGCTGCTTTGAAGTAATTATGTTCTTGACCATTCAGAGATGACTTCAGACCAATGCTTTACAGATAGATACTACACAGAAACCAACATTTTCCAGGCTGCACCAAAAAAACCCCCAAAACCTTGGAAGAACTAAGAAGGATTTTTTTCATCCCAGGTAATCAGGAGGTATTGGATAAAAGGCAAGATCAAAACTGAAGTCCCACTTTTTCTACTGATGGGACCAGAAGAGTTTTAAGTTCTAACTCAAACAAGGTCTCATATCTATTCCTCAGTAAAAACCCATCTGCTTTTTTCCTGTTGTGCAGGTGGGTTACTCCAGGGCATTGAGTTTCTGGCAGAAGTGAAAACAGAAGGTTCCTAACATAGCATAACCACACAGTGCAATTTAGAGTTTAGTATAAATCCCACCTCCAGTGCTAAATCAATAAAGTGTTAGTTTAAATTAGTATTTTCAGACCAAGAAATGCTGCTTGAAAGGGCCTGAGCAGTAATCATCTGAAGAGGAGCTTTGTACTTCTCTGAGTATTTTGACAGGCTAGTCACTTTGGACTAGTTTTGACCCTGTTGGAAGCATTCCAGAGTGCTAGGAAGCATTAAGCTTTAAATTAAGAGAAATACTGTGCCTCATCTAGAATTTCACCATCAATTCTCTAGAGCCTGTGAAGGTATCAGGAGGACCAAGAAGCACGTATTAAATTCACTGAGGCTGAGCGCAGGGACCAGGAAGGAACCAGTAAGACTAGGGGTACCGTAGAGGCATTTGCAACAATGCAGTTAGCTGACCACAAATACCCAACAGAAAGGCTGTGTTGGTATTAAGCAGGCTTTGTGAAGGCATGGCTGCTTTGCTGGATCAAGCTGCAGTGGTGTAAGTAGTGCTTATACCAGTGCTGAATTTCTCCCATAGAAGGCAAACTGTATCAGTGTAAGTAAGTCTACAGATGCAGCGATGGGGAAAAACCCTATACTGTAGGCAGGCCATATGACTATTTGCACATAAAGAGAAACATGAGCAGAGAAGAGTAAAAATCACTCTGAAAATGCTTAAGCAGTATTTTAGACAGAGAACATCAGTACCTTAGAGCTGTATGTCTCCTGACAAAAATAAAAAATAATGGAATTATTAATAGGGTGCCAGCATTTAACTCTGAACAGAATAGAGGAAAAAGGGAAAACACAGTTTGGAATTTAACTTATTTCATGTTGAAATTTTCAAGAGACTTATACAGACACTATATAGTGAAACCAGAGCAACTCCAGTGCTGAAGAACTGTACTGATTTCAGCCTATTCCAATAAACAGTAAAAGACTGTTCCCCTCCCCTGACTTTACTATTAACTTTACATGGCAGCACAGAAAAAAAACGAAGAAGGAAGCATAGGATTTTATTCTGCAAACAACTACACGAAGTGGTGATCAGTCCCTCCCAGGTAAGTAGGTGTTATTTGCATAAACTGGACATGTTGAAAAGCTGAATGTCAAAAACACATTGAACTTCAAATTTTAATGAGCACTATGCAGACTGTTCTTAATGTTTTAGAAATAAACACATAACATTCTTTTAGCCCATGTTAGATTGCAGGACAGCTACACACCACCATCCACTAAAAATGTATTTTGAAAAGAATATAGTGAATTGTTAGTGACTTTGTTGTACAAGATCTAGAATCTCTTGGAATGAAGGAAGCTTACAGTTCTGTAAATATTTTGTCTAATAGTGAATTCACTTGGTGGGGATTCTTCATAACTGCAAAGCACTGAAACTGCTAATCTACACTGTAAACAAGGAAGGAAAAGAGTTCAGATAGATAGTCATCACTGCCTACTACCCTTACATTCAATCAGATGAGAAGATGTTTAAAATACATGAAGTTCAAAGTGGCAGGTAAAGCCAGGTTCCCACATTGTTATAAACAGCACTGTAATCTTAAATGAAAACAGTGACTTAATCAATTTAACTTCACTTTTGCTGAAGTTGTTATTCAAAATAGTATTTTAGTTATGGATCAGGTGCAGCAGCTACAATATATTGCTTTTAATTTATCAAATATATTATTAAACAAATATTCTAGTAAATCCAGTTTAGTTACAAGACCACAATTTTACTAAATAGAGCCATCCAAATTTATTTTAGTCAGGTGATTACTGACAAAAAGGAGCCTTTCAGTATGCGTGCACTGCAGCTCACAACATCAGTTTAAGCCCTTCTCAGTCACAAAGCACAGGAAGGATGAAGGAATTAAACCTTGGGAGAAGGGGAACTCGATATGGACTCAAAGGTGCACAAACAGCTTCAATATGCACTTTTTCAGGTTTCTAAGTGGAAAAAAAAAAACCCACAAAGTACAACCCTACCCACCCTAAGTCACCAGAGGAAAGTAAAAATAGGCTACTGGAAAAATTTTTTTGTTTTTGTTTTGCTTCCATGAGTTATTTGACCATACCCTAGTTACTCTTTAAGCATTATGACAGGGAACTGACAGACTACTAGGAAGTTTTAATACTAGATCTAGAGTGCATCTTTCTACTTTGTTAGGAAAAAAAAACCAAACATGCCTCATTTGGGGAAAAAAAAATAATTAAAATTACCATCTTCAATTCCTGCACCATACTGTATGAAAAGATTTTATGTGCAGCAAAAAGGCTGGTTGTAAACATCTGATCTTTGTCCAGGTTATACACTGATCCTGGTTAAAAAACAAAGGTTCAGTAGTGATGAGAGAAGAATATATAAATCATCATTTATGTTTTCTAGGAAACAGAGCTGGAAAAAAATAAAGGGGTGTGCATGCCTTCATTCCCCAGAATACAAATCAGTAATGTTTACAATAGGTACTCCGTTTATAATGCATAATTACTAACATGCACCAAACCCAGAAAACTTCCCTTGAAATCCAAAAAAACCCAGGAACAATGGGCTCGGGAAAAAAAAAAAAAAAACACAAAAAAACCCCACAAAAACCCAAAACCCAACAAAACCAATAAAATAAAATCAGGAGGATTATCCACTTTTTTCATCCCCTTCAGCCTTTTGCTGTAGATTAAATAGTATTAATCAGTGGTAGGAACATTCTTCCCCCGCCCCCCCAATCAAAGAATTATGGCATCAAGTAACCAGTCTCACATGAGCTTAATGAACTACCTCACTGCTCATTTACAGACTTACCATTGGATAATGCCTGCTGAAGTTCATTATCAGATATTATTCCACTCCTATCTTTATCAACCCTGTGGAGGGGGAAAGAAAAAAAAAAGAGCAGGAGTTTTAAGTAGCTGAAATTAACAGGTTCCACTTACAGAAGACTTCAACATTCTGGTTCTTACTAGATTAATCTTTTCCTGAAAAGTCACTAATTGCATTTTACTTGGTAAACCATTCACAATTATTGTAAATTAAATACTTCATTCAGACGGATGAGACATTCTGGAACATGATAAAAGCTACAAAGAAACTGCAAGACTTACTTATGAATGAAGAAACACACAAAAACACACACTGACAATAAAACAGTTTGGGCATACTCCACACAAGAAAGTATTTTTAGGGTTTTTTTTAAAAGAACTGCAGAGCACACCATGTTGGTTAAATCCATAAAATGCCTAATGTCACAGTAGTAAGCTGTTTGGCTCCCAAACTGGAGCAAGTTTGGCACCCAGTGCCACTCAGTAAGATGCTGGCAATATAGAGAAAGCCACTAATGTAACCAGTGCCAAGTACTGAAAGAATCAACTGCAGGGCCCTGACCCCTTTCAAAGGGGTTCAAACAGTGAAAAAGCACAGGCAGGTGCCAGCTTCCATTGAGCCTTCACAGTCTATTGTCTTAGAGAATGGAGTTCTATCCCAAAATTAATAAACTAAGTAATTTCTGCCCAAATAAAGCAGAATCGTGCTTTCTTTAGGGTATCTGAAAGCAGTGGGAACTTCCCTCCATTTTATACAAGGACCTTCCCCTTGACACTGACAGTTTTTATTTCCTCTCAGTTACTACCATTCCAAAGCAGAGTCCTGCTTAGTTGATCCATCTGCAGAAGCTGGGTTTTTTTTTCCTTTAGTCCTTGTTGTCTTTTTCTAAACCTTTTCAGTTGATTCTACTAGATTCTTTCCCCTTCTCAAAAATTATATAAGCTGCCTACAACATTCAAATTGCAAGCATAGGTTGCATATATTATAATCACAAAAAGATACTCCCCTTTTTCTTCTCTATTTCTATTTTCTCTTTTCTAGGTATTCCGAACATTTTTTACCTTTTATGAGCTGCTACTAAGTGCTAAGCTGATATTTTCATAAAAATGTGTTATGACCGACTTATCTTGCTCCTGAGCACCATTAGTCAGCTTAGAGCACACTCATTTTATACACAAAATGATGCAAAGCTAAAGTGGGTCTTCCTCATGGACATCAGGTATTTAACTCTGTATTTCATCTGACCGTCATACAGCAATCGTGATCTGGCCATGACAGGGGGATACGACCCACTCATTCAGGACTGCAAGGTGCTCCTGCAAGTCTTCATAGGCCTGACTTACTGCAGGAATCAGTGAGCGTAACCAGCAAACTTCATCTCACCATTCACCCTCTTTTCCCCCAGTTGCTCCTGAACATATTGAATAAAGATCCCAGAACAGCTCCCTCTGCCAGTGTGGCAGATGACCACACTCTTCTTTTTAGTCAGTTATTTATCCACCAAAGGACCCTCCCCTTCATTCTACATATAATGGATTTCTTTAAAGGCCTTTGATACTCTTGCTTGTTGGGAGTCTCTTTGGAAAGTATATAGATTGTATTAATTGCACCAGTTCTAGCCATCATATCCATACCCAATCCTTATCAAACACATTACAAGACTTACGCAGTAGTCTGCCAGATGGGAATACTTTCAGCAAAAGCCATGCAACTCTCCTGACTAGCTACATTATTTAAAATGGTTTCTACTGGTTTGCCTGGTGCAGAAATTGGACTGTTGATCTGTTTGTTTCTGGACCCTTTAAAGAAAGAAACGGCACCGCGCATGCCTCCTCCCGGTTCTCGGATGAAGTGGTTTTATGGAAGGCTGGGTAGGTAAGCTGCCACATTCTTGAGTCACTCCTGAGTTACTGAGTAAATACTAGCCAGTTTTAGCAACTTATTACTGTTTTTCTACTCCTTAACCTCTTCTTGCTGTCACTTGAGTCAAGACTGATCCTCTGATACATCTCCCATAAAAATGGATCCACCATAGGCACCTCCCCAGTTTCCTCAACATGACACAAATGTGAAGAACTCCTTTAGCTTCATTACTACTACAGTCTTGACAGCATGATTTTTTTTTAACACGGGCCTGCTAACTCTCTTGCAGGTTCCGGCTCCAGATGTATTCAAAACAATATTTATTGTTAGTTTTCAAGTTTTCCATTAAGCATTTATCAGATTCCTTTTTATGTCCCTTCCTGTACTGCTACATTTGCCCTCCAGACTTTCTGGATTCTCAGGTCAAAAATGACTTCAGCGTGGCCAAGGTTACCTTCTCGCTTCCATTAATCCCCCTTCCCTTGCTATAAAATATAGCCATATTTATTCCTCCTCAAGCCTTTCTTACAGCTCCCCCTCGGATTCCTCCTACAGGGATATAACCGCGATGTTTACCCGCCCTGCAAGGCCCCAAGGCAGCCAAACCCTGCCTTGGACGCCCAGGGCCGGTGACAGGCTCACCGTAGCAGCTGACCGTTTCCGGCACCTCCCAACGCCCGCTCCCTCCCGGTGCCACCTCAGGCAGCGGCGGCCCCGGGAGGGCCCGGCCCGCCCGCCCAGCAGGACTCGGCGGCGCGGCCCGGGAACGACCGAGGGTCGCGGCGGCCGCCTCATCGCGGCGGGCCAGGCCCGGCGCCGCGAGAAGGGTGTGCCTGGGCCCAGCAGGGCCCGGCGACCGGCGGGGGGGAGCCCCCCTCAGCCCCCTCCGCGCAGCCGTTAGGGCGGCACACGACGCGGATCTCCCCGCGGGGACCCCCGGGGTGTGTGGGGCGGCCTCACCTCTGGAAGACGTTCCACAGGAAGGCGGGGTCGGGCAGCGGGGCGCCGCCGCCGCCGTTGGGCCTGTACTGATACCCCGCCGCCATGGCCCCTGCGCGGCGCCGCCGGGCAGCTCGAGCCTTCTTCCCCGCGCTTCCGGCACGGGCCGCCTGACGCGGCGCAGCCGGTGACGTCGATGAGCCGGGCAGGCGCACGGGCCCCGCCCCGGGGAATCCCGAGAGGAGCCGCTGCGCCGCCCGCCCGTTGCCACGGCGACGGGGGCGGGGCGGGCGGGGGCGGCTGGCGCGGCGCGGGGCTGGGCTGGGCCGGGCCGGGCCGCGCTGGGTCGGGTCCCCTGCGCCCGGGGGAGGCGAGGCGAGGCGAGTGTTTCCCCCCGCGTTCGCAGGCACGCTGGGCGGTTATCCCCTTGTTTCCCCCTGGGACTGAGCCTTCAGGGGCTCCCGAGGGGAGTTCTGCGGGCTCCGGCACCGGCGCTGCCCAGCCCGGCGGTCGCCCAGCCTCGGCAGCGGGGCAGCCCCGCGGGACGCCTGACGGAGGGCGGGTAGCGGCTGCTGGGACAACGGGCGGAGCCCCAGGTAACGGTCCTCCGCAGGGCGCACTGCGGCCGCTGCCCAGGGCTGGCGGCTGTGGCTTGGGCTTCAGTGGGGTAGGCGGAACAGGGCGTAGGGATCCGCGGTCACAGGTTAATGGCGGTCCTCCACACGAGCCCTCATCCACCGCGAGGGTTTCTGCAAGGGCAGGAGCCGTCCTTGTGACCGTTCCCTGGCAGGCAGGGAGAGACTAAGAGGTCCCAACTCAGGGGAGGTGGTTTGTCACGGAGGGGAAACAGCGTTAAGTTTAACAGCCAAGAGCTACAGGGTTGCTGCTGCAGAGGAAGAAGGGGGTGTAGGGAGAAACAAAGCCCGATGAACCGATTCCCTCGGACAAACTGAAGATCAAAAGCACACAGGACAAGAATTTTCAGGTACAGCCCAGAAACCACAGGATTGAAACTGAAATACAAACCAAATTAGTCAGCATCACCTCAACAATTCTTAACTGAGAACTGAACACAACCCTCCAAAAATCAGCCTGATTCCCCTCCCCCTAGCTGCAATTTCTAGGGGCAGTGTAAGGTCCCATGGGACCTGGAGTGCCTCCAGACACCGCTGAACTCCTCAGGTACAGAGATATCGACCTGATGCTCTAGTGAATCGTCTTCATCCTTAGGGACACCCTGCCCCCACCAATGAAAAAAGCCACGATCTTTGTTTTACGCTTTGTCCAAACTGCTGACCTTGCACGTATCTCTTCCGGGTAAGGAGTTGTCAGTGAGAGGGGACGAGTGGCACAAGGTCTGGGTGTTCGCAGGCCAAACAAGTTACATATACAAACTCCAGCATGTTAATTAGAACAATGTAGGCTTGTGTCTCCCTTGTACTTATCTCTGACAACTCTGTTGAGGTACTAACAGATGCTGCCTTCATTGTGTCCTTCATCAAATAAAGTTTAACTTCACAATTTTCTAGTAATATTTTATAATTAGAACAAATAAATACTGAAACTTAGCTTTAAGCATTAATCTGAAAATACTGTGGAAATAAAAAACCAGTATCTTGTGTTTCCAGAAAACTATTAAATCCAAAGTTTATTCACACTTCAAACAAAACAAACAAAAAGATTTAAATCTACTGTAAATCTGTAAGGGTGTAAAGGATAGACAGCTGAAGGTAGCAATGGTTTAACATTTTATTGAACAGGTGGTGCTTTTTGTGCTGTTTTTAGTGAATCGATTAAAAAAAAAAAAGATTGTACCTCATATGTCTTTATTTATTTATTCACCCTACCTATAATCAAATTGCACAGTAGCAATTTCATTAAGTCCCTTAGGCGGGAAACTGATTTCATAATTAAGTTTTCTGAAATAAACTATTTTACACCAAAGTAAGTACATAAAGTATAATGTGAAAGTGGATTGAGGATGTTAATATATGCTCAGTGCAGTGCCATATAAAGATAGTTCTAAAGGAGTCTGCTTAGGTATTGTAAGCGATGTATGT
Source organism: Ciconia boyciana (assembly GCF_034638445.1). Lineage (NCBI taxonomy): Eukaryota > Metazoa > Chordata > Aves > Ciconiiformes > Ciconiidae > Ciconia > Ciconia boyciana. The sequence goes on from NC_132935.1 coordinate 67,887,747, forward strand.
TAGTATATCCAGCACTAATACAGCTCTGTTGTTTTTGGTAGAAATATCTTTATATGGCATTGCAGTGCACCGTGCAAACATATTCCACGAGAAAAATGTATTTGCTGACAGCAAAAACGGCTGTAACAAATGGGTCAGTAAAAAGCCCCTTGGCCATTAGAAGCTTCATTCTTCAAACATGACCTTTACATCCACCTTCTTTCAGAAATCTGATTACATTTTCCCACATCCAAGTCTTTAGAAAGAAACATGCCTAGCAAGTATCAGTGTATATTGAACTTTACTTGAAATAGCATTGCCAAATTTGCCCTCAAATATTTCAAACCTGTTGATCCAAGACCAGTAATGACACAGAAACACAGATTTGGCAGTTACTTAAGAAGTTTTGGCACAGTTAGAGTAGGAACTGTAATTTCTTTAAAAATTGGCACATAGTTTGGATTCGGTTGGCTTGAACCTTTATCCAAAGTCTCAATGATAGTCTGCTTCATATCTCTGCTGGCATCGCCTCTCACTGTCAGCAAAGCTGCAATATGGTCATCCCTGTCAAAGGAAAATGGTAGAACTGGCATTAGTAGGAAACTGCACAAGTAAGATCGTCAGAAATATCACTTAGTTGGCGAGCCTTTCATTCAGTTTCAGTGTGTACTTTAATTCTTAATCAGATCTCTAGTCACTCAGAACTGGCTTTTCCAGCTCAATATAAAGCACTACTTTGGCTGCTCTTAGGACTCTAAAACATATTTTATCCTCCCAAAACACAGAATGGAAGTATTTTCATTATTCCTTTGCTGTACTTAACTCCACTGAGTACTTAAGTACATGTACCTCCTAGTCCAGGTCACATATATTTTATATTAGCATTATTTTTCATAAGAAAGTGGCTACGTTCTAAAACATGAAAAATATGAACACATTTACACATTGTTTTAAAATTCACCCAAGACTACAAAGAAACCATGATGTTATCTATCTTTTAACTTTGAGGGCAAAGAGAATTACCTGATATCTGGGTATTTACTGACTAACATTGAAACTTCCAGATAGAGCAATGAAGGATCAGTTAGCTTGATAACCTCTGCAATGGCTTCAATGATGTCACAGAGTCCTTCAGTGTCCTCTCCAGAGCCCTGCAAGATGGAAAGTAAAAAAAAAAATAAAAAAATCCCCAAAACAAAAGCAATCCCCCCCCAATATCTACAAACAATCCTTTAATTAGTATTTTGTCTGACAATGACGTTGAATTCGCCAAAGAGCTGAATTTTCAGACATTAAGAAAACAAAATATTTGTGAATTGTCATCATAAGCCTCTTTCCCTGTTGTTCTTCATCCAGAGACCTACCCTCAGAATATCAGTACAGACATGTTTTACAAACAATATATTGTATTTATCCACATAGTGATGCATTCTAGTCTAACTTTTGCTAATTTGCCAGCATAAACATTAGGAATAACTGATGTGAAAGCCAGATCTCTTCTGAAACATTACTTAAACTGGCCCTGCATTAGCTTTCTTTTAGTCATCTGGCCACCAAGGCAGCTTTCAACAACTGATCAACTGAACTGCAATATCTATTTAATCTCTGGACTATTTTAGTGCTCTTAGTTACAGGTCATCTGGTCCTGCCAATCTGGTATTGTTCATTTCCTTTATTCCATAACCTCTTCTATCCATGCCTTAATCTGAAACAGATCTTACACAGAATGCCACATAATGAAGGACTCTGATGCAGGAGTTACCCCAACATCTTCCACAGTGAGCAGAGATGAACGCCGCCCCTTCCCCACCCCGCCAGTTTTTCAGGCTTTATCTTTCTCTGCATTCTTTTTGCATTTTGTCATCTGTTGGCCCCAGGAGCTTTGCTGCAGATTCCTGCTCCTTATGCAGTTAAAAAAAGATTTAGTATTAATTTTAGGCCTATCTTGTACATTGTTTCTCAAGTACCTTTTTTGGCCTGTCTTTTCTATTTCTGCTGCACTTTAAATGGGGTCAACATACTTGTCTTGTGGATTCTAAAGGAATACATTGCATGCTACTTGAGTAATAAGCAACTGCATCCATTTGATGCAGCATTGTCCTTTCTTCCAGGCAGGAAAAGCAAAGCCCAATTATTATTTTTTTTTAAACAACCAACTGCTTTTTTCTTTCACTTACTGCTACAAATTCAGGGTACCTATCTCTGTGAGGCCATTCAAACATTCAGCTGCAGAGCGCTGTATGAACACAAAGCAGTACAAAGCGGTGCTCAGGAACTTTAGCAGCAAGCCTGTGTGTGTTCACAAACCCTGTGCCCTCAGCTGGCATCCTCGATATTCACAAGTCACCCAACATTCTGGCGACATGGAGATCTAACTAGCCATTTTCCCCAAGCAGTAAACATGCGTGGTTTATTCTAAATTACCAGGTTAACAGCATTACCCAAAGCAAATACTTACAGCCGCAAGCTTCTTAAACAGAAATCTGAACTGTTCTGCTTCTTTGATCATTCTTTCTGCACCCTCTTTTCTCTCTTCTGCATTCTTGAAAGATATACGTTTTAACATGATTGCTCTGATGTATTCCACAACCACTCTCCGATGGGCCTCAACAGTCATTGTCTGAAAGAAAAGAAAAAGGTGGTGGATTATGCCAGTGATACCTGCAAGCATAGCCATTATTTTTAGTCTTTGAACAGTTATTAGGCTTTGAAATGTGTATTTGCACTTAATCACCAGTACACAGTTTTTGCTAATACTACTTATTTTGAGTGGCTTTAGATTTTCACAATGCTAACAGAAGTGAAAATCTGTCCTTCCCTGATGAAAAGGATGTACCAATTACAAGAAAGAGAAACAACAAAACCAAGATATATCTAATGACATGTCTGAATTACTTTTGAGGAGCACCAAAGATAGAAGAACAAATATGAAATAATTTGGATGATCTTTAGAACAGACCTGTGCTTGGCCTTGCAGCCTTGCTCTTTATATCTGGTCAAAGAACGACCAGCCATCACAGAGGCTTCTGCTGGAAAACTCCAGTATGTTGCACAAAGCATTGCAAATCTTGCCTACGTTATCTGTGCCCTGGGTCAAGTCTGGTAAGAAGCCCAGAGAGCCAGCAGCAATCACTTTCTCACATCTTCCTTGACTGATTTGCTGTTCTGCACTTGTGTTTTTATAGGAAATAGCTACTGGTGACTAAGTGAAGCATCTGCTATTGGTGCAAGACTAATGCTGAGGTTTGGAAATAAATAACAAAACAAAAACCCCCAAACCTTTACATGTTTTTTCAATTCTAATGTAAGGAGAGTCCTTAAATCCCACAAGTCCTCAGGTGTTTTTTTTTTTCCCCTAAGCATGGTGGTGGTGGCAAAGTTACTTATGATTAAGAAAAAGCCTGCATAACAGGTAGTCACAAACTCTTTATCATATTTTATTAGTATATATCAAGCTTTAGTTTCAATCAACATGTTCTTCAGTCAAAATTTTGGAGAAAGGTTTCAGGAAAGAGAGGAAAGGAAGAAAAAGAAGACAAAACAACAGATTGCAAAGTATTGTAAGTCACAGCCCTCATCCAGGATGCAAAAAATATGATTTCCAAGTCCAGCTCTCAAGACTGTGCAGAAATACCAGTTTACTGGTTGTTCAGGGATGGCTTCTCTTGCATTAATGGAACTGATGCCAATTACACAGAGGAAAGTTAACTGCACAGAATAGACTGTGGAGACTGACATGTATGCCCCAGCCCACTGAAAAGTAAGTGAAGAACAGCTCTACTACAACTGAGAAAAAGAACACTCAAGAAGAGCCAACAGTGCGATGGCAGGGCATTTATTTTACATGTGAGGAAAATGGCAAAGCAGAGTGACTGTAAGATCCAGATCCCCTGATCTCCCCTGTTCCAGAACAGTGTCCTTCCCGTTGGGCTATAGTCTTTTCGGAGGTTCTCAGTTCATGTGGCTTTTAAAAATTGGATTTTCAAAACCAAGTTAACCAAGAATATTTTAAAACCAGAAAAAAAGCCCACTCCAAACCAGGGAAACAAAAGTGTGTCCCATCCAGTGCTAGAACATACGGTGCCTTGTGTGGGAGATTTTTTCATGCTGGGAGACAGTGGAATAGCACATATGATGAATGCCAAAAAATGTGTTTGTCATCTTCTTCCCCATAAGGTGGTAATAAATGCTACATGATGAAACACATGTGATGGCAGAGACTGGTATTAACACTTAAAGAAACTCATGCCAAGCACTATTACCTCACAGTAACAAACCAGATCTGGAAAATAAAACTGTTCCATGGATATAGACTAATTCTGGGACCAACCTAAACTTTTGTGTACTTTTTCTGGACTGAAAATGCATATTATTCACTTACATAATAAGGCTTCTAGGATCTGCAAATATTGAAGGTTAAGAGATTGCCAGAGGAACTTTGAGCAGTCCCCTCTATCTCTTTAAGAGTTAAGGTAAGAAAGAGTAAGTGTATGATTTTGAGACTGTCTTTTACGCACTTCTACTTAGTAAGGGTTTGTTCAAAGACCTCACCTAAATCCTGATCTTACTAGCTTCAAGTATTTCCTAAATCTTAGGGAATCATTTAAGGCATGCTATCTTAACTACACAAAACTGACTTTAATTCAATAAAGATAAAAACAAGAACAATACCACCAAAGATTAAAGCATAACAGAGAAATCCGGATATACTTTGACGGACCACAGGGGAAGGGATAAAAAAAAAAAAAAAGGAGACATCCTAACCTAGCATATTATGCTGCTGTAACAGCACTTTAAACATGAGTTATGCATTTGTTAAACCTGATGGCACCAATTTAACTATGCCTCATTGTACATATTAAAACTAGGAATTACAGAAAGTGCATTTATAAAAAAAAGTAATTACAGGTCAGCAAAACTAGTTCCAGAAGAGCTAATTTTAGCTGACTACAAACGTCTGAGGAGAGGTAGAAAAGTACAAGCTGGTAAGAATACAATATAGTAACATGCCAATACATTCTCTGGACTAAATCCTACAACTTTGGTCTGTCTTTGACAATATCATATGGCTGTGAACAAAAACGATGAGAGAGAAATATTAGATTCGGAATATTCTAGTCTAATATTAGATTAGAATCATTGCAATATTATTATGAACATCTTTTCATTTCCAGTGATGAATCAATTCCGATTTCTGTATTCCAACTCTGAATTTCATTCCGTGTTCAGAAATTGCAAACCAACATGATATCCAGAGTACATTAGCAAAGTATCATAGAATATTTTGCACCTACCTTTTTATAAGGCTTTTTTATTTTTGCAAAGTCATTGAAATAATCCTCTACAGTGACACAGATAGTCCCCACTGCATTAGACCCCATCAACCACTTCTTTGTCATCAGCTCATTGAGATGTGGCTGTGAAAGTCACAAACAATTGATCAGAACAAATTTTTGACACTTTCATCATCTCAGTGCAGTTACAAAAAAATAGGAGACAATTTTAAGTGTCACACATTTCTAAACTACACTCCTTCAAAAAGAATAAGCAGTTAGTGTAGGAAAATTATGTGATCAGTTGTCAGAATGACATAGACGCTGTGTATGTAAACCAACTGCACTAACCTGAGCATTTGCTTCATGTGAGTTCTCTAAAATCCTTTATTACATTCCTATTTAAATGTCTACACTAAATAAAAAAATTCGGGTCCAAGGACAAAATTGGTGTTAAGAGCTGACAATTCCAATTTTAAATATGGGGCACTTTTAAACTGTTGTGATAATGCAACTTCATGCTTGGTTTCTTGAACTGCTACTGGCTACTCAGTTGCTCCTCTTTGATGGCCACACAAACTTTCTGTGCCTATACCAAACTTGGTGGCCTATACACTTTACTCCTTTCCCAGAACTCCACAATACGTAATTCCAGTGTTCTCTACATCTACATATCCATCTTGCTTTGTTCTCCACAGAGGAAAAATTCTTTACATATTAGAGCACGGTATTTTATAAGTGATAATAGTGACATGAAGCTTGACATTAGTGAATTTCAAAGAATGGTCATTAGAGTAGATGGAGCGTCTTCTCATAATCAATGAGCATAGTTAGTGAGAAATAAAGGTTTTGCTTAAAAGCTCCAAGTTTAAAATAAACACTGTTCCCACATCTTTCTTACTGTGAGTCATTCAAGGTGTTTACAGTAGTTCAAAATATTACAAATCGAACAAGTCCCAGAGCATCTTTCTTCGCCCCTGCCATTTCTCTAATTTCCCTGCCTCCCTCCCCATACTCCCAATTTCTTTTTAGTAATAAAAAGAATTATTTTTTTTCCCTGGGGGATTCTATACCAGCAGCTAGAATTCTTAAACATGGAAATTTATCAGTCAGAAGGGGCCCACCTTTAGAGTCAATTCACTATGTTAATTATAGGTGTACTGCACCTGTACAAAGATAATAACTTAGTATCAGCTGTAGTTTCCCAAATAATTCTTAAAGCTCAACTACATAGGTATAAGACTAAGTACAATCTGCTAGAAAATATTCACTATATACAAAGCACCTGCCTGAAGTCATCCTGTGAAAGAATTAAGCAACCTTTCAGTCTCCTACAAGCAAACTATAGCAGTGAAGAACAATACTGACGTTTACCGGCATTTTACTAGCACACCACATATAAAATATGTTTAGCAATCAAAAGGCTTCATAACTACTTCATTCCTGAATTATTTTTCCTTATAAAATAATACTTCTGGTTTTTTGAGGAAAAGAAGTTCTAACCTCTAAATCCATAAAGACTTCATCTAGCAGGCTAGAGCATCCTTCTTTGGCAATGATGTCTAAAGTTGCATCCATGCTTGTATGACTGCTTGACAACGTGTCTTCCATTTCAATTTTCAAGTATTTTCTTTTCAGACTGCTTATAGATTCTCTGTGACAAATAACAATGCTTTTCATCATCCACTGATGCACAATTGCATTGCTACTAAATTTTCAGGGTGCGTACACAGAAAGAGACATACTAGACAGTCTTATTTTTGCAAGGGGAAATAATGCTTGCTGCTTGCTTTGGAAGCCTTAATTTACTCTCCCAGCATGATTTCAGAGTGATCAACCTAGACTGCTTGTATGCTGGTAACAAACCACTGCTGATTTGTAGACTTGAGAATGGCAGCAGATATAGATGAACATGGGGCTGGATTGCTGACCACTGAAACATAAGCAGTGAGGATTTCTTTCTCCTCTTTTGATATTCTTAATAGAGCAAGCTCTACATTTACTTTTCTCCAGTTCAGTTCACCTTGATCACACTGCTTGAAGGTGAACTGTGAGAGATCAAATGTGAGAGAAGACGGCAGGCCCCAGCTAAACTAACTGAAATTACTTTTTTAAATTCTCAAAGTTGAAGATAAATTATTCTTTGGCAATGAAATTCTTGGAATAACAAATGGATTTTTGCCAGTGAGGGGCAATGGCTTGGCTTGCCAAAGGCAAGAGCAATCACAATATCTGCCTCTTAAAACAGTAATATATTTAAACCTGTCATCTTTGTTTAGTCAGCTAAACTATCTTAACTGAAACTGTCTTTGCATACAAAAGAAGAGAAGGTCCTGGGAACATGTAGTATTACAAATGAAATATCAATACTTACTTTTCTCACAATACTGCAAGAACATACACACTTACTTCAAGGTTTGACAGTTGTTGATGACTGCAATCATGTATTGAACATAGCACTGAGGATACTGACGATTTTTAAGATGTTCTTCTTTATACAACTGTGCTTCATCTTTGTACCTGTGACATATACAAGGAATGGCATTAAAACAGACAGAAATCTGTAATAACTTAAGTACACCTGTAGGACCAAATGCTCCATAAGGGCCTGTCAGGTATTTAGAAGTATTTTATAAAGGGCTTGTTGCTCATGTGATGTTTAGTCTCTGTTCTGGGCAGAATCCACCCAAGGAGGTGTTTTCTGTCTTCCTTATGAGAAAGAGATACAAATTTGAGATATAAAAGAAAGTGGACATGACTCCAAAAGTTAGAGCCATTTGCAGAGAGGAACTGAAAGTGCCACTCAACAGCACAGAAGAACTTCTGTGGTGAAAGTGGGGAAAGGAGGAAGAAAGCAAGAAAAGGAAAGGGAAGAAAAGCTTGGTTGGCATGGATGTGATAGGAGAAAGACAAAGCAGTAAAGAAACATCCACGGGAAAAACAAGTATTGGAATTGTAGGAACAAAGAGAGGCTGAGGCAGGATAAAGCATTTATATTTTAAAAATTATGTTACCTGGTTAGAAATGAAGTCATTTGTTGAAGACATAGAAGGAGTACCTTTGTTTTCAAATCTTCATTTATCTGAGCAGCCACCTGAAGATTCTGCTCAAACATCTAAGTTAAAAATAGTTTAAAGAGAGGCCTTTATCAGTGGAAAACCAAAGACAGAACTCCTGTCTTGTTGTGGACTCTCGCTAGCACCAGCTCTACGTATGCTTTTTGGTGTTTTTGTTTGTTTGTTTGTTTTCAAACAAGCCCAGACAATTGCTGCTGACTAAACCAAAAATCACTATTTCCATAAGTGTAATTAATAAATTGACAACCATAAATGTATGCTGCAATTTTCTCCTGGTACTGAAAACAGTTGCATTCTTTCTTCAGCAAAAAGTACTTAGTATTTCTAATTCAGGAATTTGCCTTTACAGTAGATCAAAGTTCTTGGGTCAGCTCCTGCGGCTAGTAATGAATAACCTTATAACTTGAATTCCTTTGCTTTCCCCATATATCAAAGTAGTAACTTCACATTAGTGAAGTAGAAGGGGCCCCTAAACTTTAGAAACACAACTAACCACAAGATCTAGGTGATCTACAGGGTCAGTGTTTGAGAGGAGGGGGACTGGAAAGGAAGGGTACAAAGCCAGGTGGAAACATGAGCTGCTTTTGTGCTGAGATGATTTTGAAAGTTCCACTGTTACATGAATCTCAACACTGCAGCCTTTGACAGGACAACACTAGAGCCAATCAGCCATCAGGTTCTTTGACATCACACATTTTCTGAAAAGGATTAGATGAAGTCAACCTTGGCACCAGTACAAATGTGAAAGAATGTAGCAAAAATCGTGGTATAAGACAGAAAAAAAATAAAGCAGCAAACAAATGCAGGAAAAAGAGACCATCTATCTTTCATTGAAGGTACCTAACACACTATTTGTAAAGAAAAATTAGAAAATTAGCATAATAAGCTGACATTTTTCTAGTTGACAAAGATCACTTTAAAAACTTTCCATTTCTACTGCCAACAACAGGGTGGTGCAGGTTGGGGGGTTTTTTGTGGCTTTTTTCCTTTTTTTTTGTTAAGATCTTAGAAATAGCCTTATCTTTTCTGTTTTGAGGCTATTTAATAATTTGGACAGGCATTAATGTTAACTGAAGTAGAGTTTAAACAGCAAAATTTTTGATCTTCAACAGAACTTTTCTTTCCAGTATTAAGATGTTTGTATAATGAATAATTTATAGGAACAAATACATGCCTAACTACCTCAGCACCATATTAACAAACTATATTCTAATAACTTACAAACACCTCATCTGGTAGGCTTATGCTACAAATTTACGTGAAGAGGCCTAAGTAAAATCAGTTAACTAAATACAAATAACAACTAAATAGGCTGTGAAAAATATGTTTCCCATCTACACATAAAAAGAACTAAGTCTGTAAGTGTTAAAGTGAAAAAGGCAAATAAAAACCCTCAGAAGAAACAACCGCTCCAACTAACAACTCTACAGGAAAAAAAAAAACTATACTTCAACAGACATAGAAACAATGGCATTCCAAACAGTTTGGTTCCTGCCCTCCGCCCCTCCATTCCCCCAAAATCCAAGTACTGCTTCTGTAGATTTTCTAGAATAACCAAGTTCTCTTATACCTGAAAAACAATAGCTGGGAGCGTAGTCTGATAGTACCCATCTTGATCTGCTTCCGGTTCAGTTTCTTTTACCCAGTCTTTTTTATCTGTCTCCAGTGCTTTTCGTAGCCATCCAATGATGTTAGACTACATTAAATAAAGCAACCGAGAAAAAGAAAAGATTTTTCAATTTAACACGAGAAGAAACCCCACTACAATATCTGGAATAGCAGGTATTTCCATAATGAAGAGTGGCATAGTAACAGATAACGTTGACCACTCTTGTCATCCCTGCAGGATATAGCTAACATAGACAAATTAAAATTTGCATTGACAAAGGTTAGTACTGGTAAACTAGTGATGTAATTTGAGTGAAGCTTAGGCACATTTTGGAAGGGGAGGGCTCCAAACACAAGGAGCAACTTAGTTTGTCAGAATCAACATGTTTACTAACTTTGGAAGCATTTATTAAGTCTCAGGCTTTAGGTTTCAAACTGAATTCTTCAACCACTGAAAAAATTAGGGTAATACTTAATGCAGGAAAATTAGCACGTATCTGCTTGTAGTTCCTTTTACCTACATTTTAGGAAACTGATTCTTGTTACCATTGGGGACAAAACCCCAGGATTAGATTAAATGAGTTGCATTTCTTGGAACTTAAGTGCTACAGAAAACACTGATGGAGATACAATAGTTGGCTCTCCTCCCATCCGACAAGCACATTATACAGCAAACAGACATTAAGAACAACTTTTTATAGAACTAGATTAAGCCAGTTTTCTGATCACTTGCATGACTCAGATAGCATGGACATATTTGCAAGAGTAGGTAGTAAAGACCAACATGTTTGCTAAATATGTAATTGGATTCTTTGATTTCTGTCTATCTAAAAAAATTATCCCTATGTTTTCAAAGGGTTGAAGGTTTCTGCCTCTTTTCCACTTTGTTCACATTTAGTTAAAACCCCTAGTAATATAAAGGTTCATACTTCTTTCCAATGCGTAACAGGTATATTAGTGTGCCCTACCATGCAAAATTAAACATGACCAGTAGGCAAGGACAGAAAGGGCAAAAAAGTCTAAAATAGGTACTTTTTTTTTTTTAATGTTTACATTTTTTAATGTATGAAATCAGTATCTTTTGGTCAAAACTCCTATCAGCAGATAGGATAAAGGAAGAAACTGAAAGCTCTACAATCTTCCTGCACAAGAAAGGCTGTTGACCAAACACAGACCTGTAGTTTTCTTCTTCTCTTTTTGACTACAGTGAGTGGCCTGTCAAGTGCTGTATCTGCTAAGTACATACAGTACCATCTTCAATTATGTGAAATGATGTACTGTCTTTTTTCCTCATAAGCACGGAACTGCTCTGATGAGATATGATTTGCAAAGAAGAATTAATCTTTTAAGCCAGCAGCCCAGGGGACGTCAACATTTTTCACCTTAACATCATCATTTACAATAACTTTTTTACAAGCTGAGGTGCTTGGGAAAAAATAAATCTATTAGCATTTTATTTCTCATGAAAATGAGATATTTTTATTGACTTAAACATCAATATTTCAGTTGATAGTCGCAATTAGGAAATACTTTCATAACTGGTTCTGTTTGGGTAAATATTTTGTTTATAAACAGTTTTAAACACAACATCAAAAGAAGTTAAGTAGAAGCGTAAGTGGGGATGTGTAGAGAATATTAGATCAGGCTGAATCCTGTGAAACAAATAGGCAGTTTCAGTATTTTCTGCCTCAAAAAGAAGATACAGCCAAAAATCAAAACCAGCAAAAGAAAACCACCCGTGTTTAATAGAATAGCAGCTTAGCTTTATTATATTTATAGAATATAAATACAACAATGTTCTACATATATTATTTTTCAGTACATAGGGAAAAAACATTTCTGAAAAACCAATATAGGTATATTTTTTCATCTTAAGAGGGGACAAAATTAATTCAAAGGCATTTCCTGAGTCAAGCCAAAAGTAGCTTGAGAAAATAAACCAATTTTTTTTGTCCTAAAGGTAATTGCAGAAAAATAAACTTGCATAAAAGTCCTAGTAAAGCTAATATGAAACAGAGCCTCTACTGATAACTTCCTTGAGACATAACAAGATTGGTTCATATTATTGTGATGAATATCGAGTCCAAGTAATTGCTGTTGCTGGACATATTTTAGTAGATGACACATCCAAAGAAGCAAAAATTTTCCCTCCTCTGCTTGGCAGAGCTCCTAAACTTAGGAGTAGGAATTCAGTTGAACAATGTAAGAACAGCAAGTCCAAAGTTCCAACTATCCCAACATCCAGTCTCAGAGGCAATCAACAGTGGATTTTTAAAGAAAAACACATTTAAAAACCTGACAATTGCAGACTGATTCCTTTGCCATGTAGTTGACCAATATCCAGTGACTCTTCAGATAACCAAGAAGCAGTGTCTTTATATTTAAGATGCACTTGAAATGGCATCCACAAAAGGAAATTATGCTCATGCAGTTGACAGGCATGAGAAGACTGTTAAAAGAATCAAACTGGCAAACATGAACATCCTGATTACCTTGAAAAGATCACATCTGTATCAAATGTTGATGTAGTTACTATAGGGACCAAGCTGCATTCAGTGGCTTGTAAGTATAGTAATACCTAACATACTAGCACTATGAATTTAGACATCCGAACACTGGAATTCCTTCCTTTCTAATAAAATATGATTAATACAGTCTGTAAAGCATTTCCTTGAAATGTCATGATTTACATCTATAAAATCATCTGATTATAACTTTATAAACAAACCTACACATAGTATATGAAAATTTATAAAAGTAATATCGAGTTCACATTTGTCACATTAGTTTCCTCTGATGGAGGAACAGCACTGAGGCACTAATGAAGCTATAAACTCATCTGAAGGTGTCTTTGCATTATTATTACTCACAGTAAGCGTTGACATATACTTGCTGAGAAGCTGGTCTACCACATTTTGCGAAATCAGAGGATTCAGAGAATTTACATCCACTTCGGGAGACAGTTCTGAATTTCCCATCATCTCTGTACTGAGTTTAAAAGAGTGCAGATTAGTAAAGAAAACTGAGATAAAAAAATTAAAAACTATGCAGCTTTTTTTGTATGACTACTGTAAGCAGCAATTTTCCAATATCTATACATTTCAAAAGTTCTTAATAGTAATTGCAACAATAAATGCATTTACAAGGAATGTAAATAAAACTACATAAAAGAAAGTAAATGGATGTAAAAGCTATAGGCCAGCATATATTAAAAAAAAAGTTACAGACATTTTAAATATTCAAACCTTTCATGTGTTTCTAACTTTTATGTATGAGAATTAGTGATTGCTTAAGACTGAATAAAAGCCAACTGGTTCAACCTGTGGTCTCTTAACAGGGGACATTTTTATATGTCTCTTAAATTTCAGAGGTGATGACAGACAACTTACACATTCTGAATTTCAGAACGGGAAAGATCAGTGAAAAGTACAAAATACTCTCCTCAGAGTTTCTCAAAAGACCTTCTGTTTTGCTACTTGTATCACATCCATATCAAAGCTAAAATATACTAAAAGAAAATCTACCAATGCTTCTGTATTGGTAGAGAACACACCTAATATAAGAGGAGGAGGCACCTTGCATGCCAAATCAAAAGTGCACTTCATGGGTACTGTATTATAACAGCACCATTAGCTATACTTGTTTGCAAAGGAAAATTCTTGATTTTATAGGATTAGAAAGAAACTAGAGCAACCCTCAAAAATATTTTGACAAGGATTATATAAAAAAAAAAATCAATATTTTACACTGATATTTTGCATCTATATAAGATTATATAATGAGTTGCTTGTGTAACTAAAACAAAAAAACAAAGCTATGCCAAAGCACAACATAGCAAGAACTCTTAATATTTCATGCTCAAAAAATCAATAACTCAAAACCACACTCTTCAGAGAGTGCTTTATTAACAGTTGATGGAAAGATATTCAATCATAATAACATAAATAGTTTCACATTCCATTTCTAGTGTGCTTTTCAGAAGGAGGCCACAAATTCTATATTTGCAGTGGCAACTATAAAAAACAAACAGCAAATAAAAAAAATTCCTAAACAATTGTTTAGTTTGTATAGTTCTGCAAGTTAAAGTTGTTCTCTGGGTACATGCAGTGGTCAGCATAGTGGTGCTTCCACATCATGAAAAAAATCTCAAAGCACTAAGAAAACCCCCATGCTATGGCTAACTACTTAAAAACCAAAATTTTTGTCTTTGAAACCATAAAAGATACTGTAACTGAACACTTAACATTTGTAGCGTTTTCCTGAGCCTGTAGGAAAAGAGACTGAAGATATTTTAAGCGGCTCAAGCTATTCAGAAAACTGAATTCCATTCTGTTGCTGTTTACAAAAAGAATACACGTAATAGCAGGACCTGCTCCAGGCTTATTCAGAGGAAATGTGAGAAGCTGTTTATGGCACTGTGCCATATTAGAAAATATTTCTAGCCTCATTATAGCACCATTATCCCTACTTCACAAGGCCACAGGGGCATTCAATCTTTCTCAAAGCTTATCAACTGAAACCCCAAAACAAACACCACAGGCTTCTACCTCTAGCCCCCAAAGACAAAATTTTGTCTATACACAAGTTCTCCTTCCTGATTGCCACAAGCCAAGTGTCTAGGGGAAAGGAAGTGATAGACAACCCTCTTAGAAGTGTCAGGAGGCTTCTAACTGTAGGGAAGAGTTACTTCCCTTCAACAAAAAGTTTATAATCAAGTTGCAATTTCAACCATAATTGTATTATCTGGAAACTAACATTTTAGAAAGCTTCTATTCTGCCTCCTATGCCAGGCTTGCCACCGATCCTGCTTTGTCTTGTAAAAAGAGGTACTCGATCCAGAGACAGCATCCAGCTAGATATATAGTACCATTCCTTCTGTTCCTTAGAGTGAAGATTGTTGACACTGCCTGTAGCAATGTTGGTGAACTCTTAGCAGTTTTGTTAACACTTGATGAGCATCTGATAAAGCTATGTTATGAATATGGGCATCAGGATCTTACAAGACTTATATTTTCCCCTAAAACACAGATTAGACCGGTCCCAACCCGGTACAGATTTTGTAATAGCAGTATGTTTCCAAAACTTTCATTGACTTAAATACGAGAGAGAAATAAATCTAGCACAGTAAAACTGCATCGAACTCAAAGATTAAAGGCTAATATTCCACATAGAGCATCACTTTTATTTCTCAGCCATGAGTTGAATACATACAGGAGTCCAAAACCAGCTTCCAAGACGTGCTCTAGGAAAGAACACCAGGATTCTTTTAAAACTCCTACCTTGCAAATATTGTAAACAGAACTTATGCATGGCTTTCTTATCAATTAATTACATGGAAAAAACCTCAATGCTTCTCTTAATTGGTCAGTATTTTCTCAGCTGGTTTTGAAGTGCAGCTATAACATGCAAATACAGATACAAATTTATATGTTCCTTCTAATATTCAATTACATTTAATACAAGTAGAGAGAGATTAGAAAGGACAAAACTATCTTCCACCATACAATATTCCATAGAAGTGAACAAGGAATGTAACAGCAGTTTAGAACCTATTTTTCGTACAGGGAAAAGAGGGTGAAATATCACAGAAACACAGTTCTCATGATGTCATATAGGCCATCCTCCTTCACAGTTTATAATAAACATATCCCTACAGAGAACTGTTTATTGTATTGTTAAGAGATGTCCAGCAACAGATTTGGTAAGCTCTGCAAGTATTCCAGTTGAGCACTTTACTTTTCCCACTCACAAGCCTGAGCTGATTTCTTCTTCTACTGTTCACTACAAACACACACAACAATTAATTATCATCCTCTTTATAACAGTTTATTGTAATCTGTAAGAATATAATTACTGTACTGCCCTATCACGCCTTTTTTTTTTTTTTAAGAGAAGAGAGAAACTCAAAGCCTTAATTTTTTTCCTGAGATTTTTCCTCTAATTTTCATGACACTTGTTAGATGGAGATACAGTGGAGAAGTGCATTCTCCAGATATTTTGTACCGCGTCTACTCCTCTCACTGTTTCATTTCCTTTAGAAGATTCTGCCATCAGGTGCTACAAGCCACATAACTTGCTTTAGCAGGAGTGACCCCTTTTTGATTTGTTTGCTTTGTAACTAGATGCAACGCTGGCTTTGCTCCCTCCCTTTGCCCTTCCTATGATGGAACACATGGATTGAGAGAGCTTTAGCTCTGAATTGTCTAACTCAATAGCAATCTGCTCTACTTTCTGGGGGAAGCGTAGAAGGGCAATTTTAAGACCAAGAATTGCCTTACTGGAACATCAGCCCCAGGACATAAATGAAGAACCTGGGAGCAGGATTTCTGCTGAGGCCATGCCCCTATAGGTAGAGGGATTCACATATTTCTATCATTCACTGTGGAGTTATTCCTCTGGCCTTCTATTAACAAAGAAAATGCCAATGAACTCAGCTCCTTATTAGTAGCTGCATCTCTCATATATCCTGCACAGGCATGTAAGTATGCATTAGTGGGTGCTCCTGATTGTTCCTTGCAGGGAAGAAAAGCAGGAGAACTTCACAGTGTATAGCAAAGCACAGAGTTCTGAATGCAAAACGAATCTTAAAGCTGGTTATAAAAATTCTACAGAACAGTATTATCTCCTGTCTATTTGCTTTATGGTATTATACTCTGGTATTATGGTATTGGTATTATTTGCTTTATGGTATTATACTATGGTATTATATCAAGCATCCAATCTGTTGAATTAGTGAGATTGAACAACTGAAGACAGCAAAAGTTTACACAGCACAGACTCTGGGTCAATGCCAGCTACTGAGAACAGGATTACAGTCATGAGCCACAGAAAGGCTAGCATTACTTTTTCCGAAACAAATCAGTTGCTCTAGTAACTACATGCCAGCAAAAACTAAACAGTTGATGTTTGAGCTGTTTCTACCTGGAGGATGGGGGGGGGGGGGGGGGGGAAGCTTAAGTTATTCCAACAAATCACACAACTCAAAAGAAAAGAGTTTAAGAGTATCACAGGAGACAACCTGTAAGCAGAAATTCTTCTAAATAAACAAATCACCACACAGTTCTGAGAGAAAACCTGAAGGAAGTTACTACATTCTTTCCATTAACAGTAATAAAGCAACACTGAAACAGTCCCAACTGCTGTAAAAAAGAACAATAGAAAGTTAATAACCATACAAATCTTCTGGGGCTGTGGCCAACAACAAATACTTTGTTTCACACATGAGCTCTCAAGTCTCTTCTGCTCTTCCCAATACTTCACCAAACTGGCACACAAATACAAGATGACTGTAGCTTCAAGCAGGTCTTTAACTGCATTAAAACTTTACACTTACAAAGCAACTCAAAATCGCATATTAGAAAATGCAAACAAGTTTTAAAGCAATTTCCAGAAAGCAAAACATGTAACAAATATCAAACCAGCAAGTTCTTCACTATTCTCCCTCTTTTATCTTCTTATATGTTAATAGACAGGCAAATATTAGCACATAAACTGTGTTTTGCATGCATACTCTCAACTATTGCCAACAGAAAAGATAAGGGGACCTTACCTTTTGTATGTATTTAAAACCCAAGTTAGAAGGCTAACAATCTCATTTGCTTCCAGATCCTCTGCAGCAAGCTCTTGCATGCGGGTGGACAAAGCTTGATGGTACATGTTTAGCAATTTGTTGAAAATGTCATAATGTGGAGGAAAACACTGATCCAGCAGGGTTTTACCCACAAGCAGGTCATCAAGGACATATTTACGTATGATTTCTAGATGGCGCACAAGCCACATTTTGTCAGATTCTCTAGTATCTGCTTGAGTGCCTTCAATTCGTATGCTCACAGTTCTTTCCAAAATGTTGAACATTTTTTCCTTCCACTTCTTTGGTCTGCCAGGAGGTATGAACCCAGTTTGTTTTTTCCGGTCTAACATGCGCCTGTCAATTTTCTCCTCCCTCTCAATTATCCTAACAACAGAAACAAGCAAGGTTGGATCTCGTCGGACTGTAACAAGAGATCTTTGAACCACCATCCAAAGTTGCTTTGCCAACTCCTCAGAAAGTTTCTGCATATCCCCAAAGTATGTATGGATGAGGTTCATGTCATGTGTGTTTTTGCTGTCCATGCGATACTGCTCATACATCAGGTTATCACGAGAACACTCTAAATCCATCAGTTTTCGATGAGCTTGCAGAAGTTCCCCTCGCTCAATCAGATCTTGAGTCTCCCTGACTATCTCTGGAACTGAAAGAAAGGCAAAGAAGAAGAAAAAAACCAAAAAGAGTAAAACAACGCAACCAAAATACAAAGAATAAATACAAGACAATAAAAGCACTAGGAAACAAGCTGGAGAAGAGCTGTAGTAATTATTTTGAAATAATTTACAGGAAATTATTTTGAAGTAATAAAAAATTGTTAGTAAATGCTATATATTTTATACATTATTAACTACAACCCTCCATTTTGATCAGTGGCTAAACAAAGATCATAGTGCCAACAGAACATAATTTCCTTTCTCTCCCTCTCTCCCCTCTTAAAAAAAAAAAATCCATGAAAGTCTACTATGAAACAAATTGCAGTACTAGCTTTCTTATATCTTATACAAAAGGCTTTTAACTTGCCTGACTAAAAGTCACTTACCCTGTTGAACCTGAGGCTGCATATACCCAACAAATACTGAATTTTACCTCCTTCTTGAAGGAACAGATTTTGCCTGCCTAAGGCACAAAGGAAGAATAGGGATAATTACCTATGCTGCTAAACTATTTAGAAGATTTTTTTTTCTTTATTATTTTTCAGGATTTGAGGAATACTATAGAAGAGGATTAGGACCCTGTGGGGGAAAGAACTGAAAAGTCTCAGCAGGAAAACTGTCACTGCAAAAAAGGCAGCTCGTGATAAAACTGGCAGCCCCAAAAAAGGTTTAAAAAGACAGTTATACACAATTATTAATTATGATGAAAACCATCATGGTTTATAAAACATTTGTTTTGCTCAGAATGAAGTTACCATACTGTTTAACAACCCCGGGGGGAGATACTTCACACTAAAAACCTCTCAGAATGCCAGAAACGAAAAGGCTTATTCTCTCAGTTGCATTCATCAGTGTAGAAGAAAACACCACCCCCAAAATAACTCAGCATTGGAACATACAGAATTTTGTTGTTCTTTGTTTTTTATTGGTCGTAGACATTACATGTAAATACTACTCTTTTTCTTTAAGTTGCACACTGTATCCCAGTTTGGTAGTTTTGTATCTAACTGCTGGTATCCCAGCAGTTAGATACACTCTTACAGAGATTAAACAAACCAACCTGGTATGACTGGAAAACGGTTTTTCTTTATAGGTACATTTTGTGAATTACTATCAGGAGAGAAGAGGAGAGAAAACACTATTTAAACAAAATCAAAGGGGTATGATAGGTTTAGCCCTCATTATAGGGGTAAAATTCTTAGAATTACTTATAAGCAGAAAAGTCCTGGCAAGGAATTCACCCTGATTCAAGATGGAATGGAATGAGCACCAAAAAGGCTGCATAAAAGGACAGAGGTAATCCCATTTTAACTCTACAGTATACATTATATCACACTAATCTTATTTAGTTTTGCAAACCTTCACAGTTGTGCAAGGAAGAAGTGTCTCCCACGTATACTTTCTTTATGCATGAGTTGGTTTCTGTGATTGTGCTGCCTGATTCTGAAGCAAGGACTGTGCACAGTTGAAACTGAACTTCACGTACTTTATACTTACGCTTGTACGTTAATGGAAATCCTTGAGGCTCCTAACTGTTGTGTGAGAAAGGTTGCCAGGGAATCTTTGACTCGAGATCTTGCTGTTTCATATTTTGCCTTTGTTTGCAAAAAAATTTCACTTCCTAAAATCATTTGGGACTATTTTTACCCAACAGGCTTGCTGTAGATGCCCAACTCGCTGGCGACATTCCAGATCTTTCTGAATTTTCTTTCTGTACCTGCCGCTTGCATATTTCAGTCTTCTATACTAAACATGTTATCCCTGCTACTGATTGCTAGCAAGAAGCTTCTTTGTGACTTTTGTTTGATGATGAGATAGGCCATATTAGAAGTTCTTTCAGCACAATTTAGACTCAATACATATTAAATGGCTACCAGCTACCTCCCTGAACGTGATGCGTAGGTGATTCTTCCTTAACTCTTCATTCCCAGTGAGGTTTAAAGTCCTCGACATTACTTGATAACCTTACAGCTTTTAGTACCATTTTAAAGTGCTTTCAGTATGTGATGGATTATATAAAGAACATTAGATTACCTGAAAAGATGTTCTTGAGGTTTTCTACAGCAGCTGCCAGTTGGCTATGTTGCACCACAGCATCCTTAACATCCTTGAGGTTTTCTATGGTATTGATGCTCTGTCTCCAGTCCTTATTGACATCTATCAAAGACTGCTGAATGTCCTTCACATCATTCAGCGCATTGTGCAGTTGACTTAAACCTGTTCGTACTCCATCTAACTGTGACTGGATTGCTGCCTTAAACACAAACAAAAAGACAAAGAAAGAACTCGTATTAATCATTGTAAGTTCCATATTTTCAACATTTCTCAAGAACTAATTTTCATTTCAGTATCTAACATTTTCAGCGAAAAAAAATTGAAAAGGTAATATTATAGCTTACTAGAAACATGTAACTTACTCTTGTGTGTGTGCACATATTCTTTTTTTGAAGTTCTATCTTGTTTTAAAGGACCTAGATACAACTGGTTCACCCACAAAACTAACATAGGAGCTTAGGCAGATAGATCATAATCTTCATAAATCTATATTAAACCAGGATCATGGGAAGGCAGAATGAGATTTCTTTGCATTTCCTTCAAAAATTCATTTCAAAGGGGATACCAGAAGAAAGCTGATCCAGATGTTTCAACAGAATGCTTGGTATGTACAGATTCACAAAGCCTTTTACCAAAGCAATTACAAATTTTGACTGGCAACAGAAAATGTCCTAAAAAAAAAAATTAAATACTGAAATGTTCTAAAAAAACCCCTCCAGCCTGTCATGCCGGAAAGCAAGGGAAAAAAAAAAAAAATCAAAACAAAAAAGTACAAAACCCCAAACTGAATAAAATTTCAACACTATGAAGCATCAACAACCAGACCAACAATCCAACTACTAGATTATTTTGGCATAAAAAGAGGTTATTGATAGAAATATCTCTTGTGACAGGTGACACTTGAAATAATGACTCTTCAAATAGGCTATTAGCCCTGAATATCATTTGACAGTCCAGACACCTTACAGAAAATGAATTATAGTGCATATCTGAGGGAAAGAAATCAGATGACATCCACAGCATGGCTTTTATATATGTATTTTTAAAAAGATGTGACTAAGGTGAAATCAGGTGAGTGGAAAATGAAACTGGAAATAACAGACTTCAAAAGACAAGCCAAAGGCAAGACATCAGTGAAAACTCAGTTGCATATCTCAAGGACTTGAAGTAACTAGTAAAGAAATGAAGCACTAATGGTTTTGCTAAGTTCAAAATGTATTTTTTGCCATACTTTTAAGGCCAAAAAGCTTGGGCAGTCATGGAACTTTTTGTCTGATACTAGAAGCCAAGGAGGAAATCCTGGTAACTAGAACATTTATTGTGTTTTAAATGTACTGGGAAAGTCCCAGAAAAATGCAGTGATCCTTAAACTACCGCTATTTATGTACTTTCAAATTATGACATGCTGATTTTATTGATAAAAATGTATTTTCCTGCCAGACTCAGTACAATTAATCAGTGGTAAGGCATTTTTATGCAGCATCTATCTACAGAACTGCTGCATTAACACATTTTTCCCCTACAGGAACCGAGTTAATTAGGATACTCAAACATGCAATATGACACTCAAGCACAATCTTCTGAAGCTGACCATGAATTATTTTAAAAATCACATGACCATTAAATGTTCAATACTTCTGATTTGATATTTCAATTTCTTCTGAGGCAGATCTTCCAAGTATTACATATTCAAACTTTTGCCTATTCTAACTTTTGCAGAAACTTGATCACGTTAAACAGAAACAACCACTAACCTTGGTCACTGACAAATGGCCAAGGAAAATTCTAAAACCAGACATCCACCCATGTTCAGTTTGTCTTCTAATAGTCAGCTGGGACCAGGAGAGGGGGTGGGGGGCAGGGAGCAAGGAAGGTCCTAGCATTGTGGTCTTCACTTTCTAGAATGCATATTCATCTTAGACTGGACTGACCATCACTGTATTAAAAAATGAAAACAAAACCAAGCCATCCTCGGAACAGGGCTCAAACCTTCATTTTTATCTCTTTTCAAGTGACAGCCCTCAACATGAAGCCATGGAACCAGGACCCTGGCTGCCTGGTCTCCCTAGAGCCCTATGGTTCAAATTCACGATTGCACAGCAGCTAAGAATCAAAAGGTAGAGGATTCAAGCGTGTTTATATTCAGGAAAACCCATGACCTAGGAACTCTCCTAGGATATGTATACAGTATTTCTTCAGAGTGAGAGAAAACCAAAACCTAAGTTCTCCCATTGACTGAAGAAGTGCACAAACAAAGATAGCTGTCAATGCTCATAACTTTTCAGGCTCTGGAATAGAGTCCAAGCAGCTCCTCGCCTACATTTTGGATGGCAGAGCCCAGAAGTACCAGCCTACAGTGCTAGCTGGTGCTTATCCACCCATCATTTGAGAGTTCTGCTATCGACTCTTAAAAATACTGCTTCACTAACCGTCATCAGTCTCATACATGAAGCAGATGAGTTTGACACATTTCAAAGCAGTTTTTCCTGTAAGAATTTATATAATGCAGGAAGAAATGCAGAGAAGGATGTAAGAAATGGATGTAACTAAATATTTGGGAGAGGATATAGAGAGGAGTAGGATAATCAACTGGAGGAGATCCTGGTTTTTTGGGCAGAACACCACTCCAGATGTCTGCTGCTTCATCCTTTTTAACTGACAAACAACTATTACCCTGGTTTTCTACTCTTCACCCTTGATTGACTTGATTATCTTGATTCAGCTGAAGAAAATTATGACAAAGATGAAAGCATATCCACTCAGAAAGAAGCACCAACATGTTCACACTAAAAGATTTACCATGTGTTCATTCACATAGATGAAGCAGCTGAGGTTTTTCAACTGTGATCCAACCTGGAAAGTCAGCAACTCCTCTGGCTGATGATCCTGATGACCCTGTCTCTCCATCTTCCACACCATACATATAGACAGTTAAATACAGAGTAAGAGTATTTCTTACATCCTCTCTGCGCTCTCATCCATTATAGTAATTCTTATGGGAAAAAATGCTTTGCTATCCATTGCATCACTAACCATCACCTGTTTCAGGAATGCATCCTGAATGGATTAAGGGGTATTGTGTTTCTTTTTGGAACAGGTATTTCTGACCATCTATAGATGACTGAAGTTGAGTCTTTTCCAACCTATACAATTCCGTGATTCAGGAAAATGACAAGGAAACTAGCTATAAAGTGGTTTTAGGCATTTACAAAACAAAGTTATGTTTGGTCACCACTGTCTATAGAAGCAGCCAGTAGGCAAATGACTGTGCTCATATATTATAAACAGATCACAGTAACTAAACAGCTGATCCATTATTAATAGACTGCACCATATGCTTCCTGCCTTAAATCTGAAAAACCCAGTCCAAGTCATCAGGAAATTTTCTGTTTCTATGCTACAGACCAAAATTAACGTGTAATTTGCTAACAGATTTTTTTTGCTGTGAAAGAAGACTCTTCTACTTCATGCAGACTCCCACAAAGAAGGAGCCATCAAATAGCTGTAAGATAAACTAACTTATTCTGATTAGATACAGTGTATACCAGCCATTTTGATCTGGTAAACCCAAAAATATTTCCCAAAACACTTTTCTAAGGCTCTACTCCAATTACTTAATATAGTGGTCTAAAATGACTGTTGGCTAGTGAGTACCAGTGAAGGAAGAAAACACAGAACTCAGTAACATATAGACGCTAAAGACAGGATGACCTTAATCCTATTTCAGGCTATGTCTGTGCATGTGCGTGCGTGCACTCACGTGTACACATGTGAAGGAGGGGGAAAATCATGGGGTACACTTCAGCAAGAGACAAGAATGTGATAGATTTTAGCTATCTTCCATAAACCCACGTAAAAGTCAGAGACTAAACTGACTGATCTTTTTCATATGCAATCACCATTTTTTGTTACAGGTTCAGTATTCAATCATTAAGACAAAGGTTTGTTGGCCGACAGGCTACATGGCACGAGGGCAGCTGTCCATGGATAAACTGTAGAAGTTAGAGAACATAAGAACACTTGAAATGCTTGAATAAAATTTCAGTAACATGTACAGCCTTAGTTTGCGTTACTTTCAGGATGCAAAGTTTCTGTTTGGGACACAGAGCAAAATTAAAGTCCACGGTTTAAAACTATCTGGATGAAAATGTAGAATCAAAAAACGGACAGAAAAAAAAAAAAAGAAGGTACATTCATACTGCACCACGGACACTCAGGTTTATCAAACTTTGTACCTTGAGTCGAGCTTCTACTGAAGCCTTCTTACGAGCTTCCCTCCTGCGATACTGCTCCACTTTATCCAGCTGATCAGGACGCTGAAGCATTCCTGCTACTCTCTGAACAGCTGTTGCAACTGCTTCCCTATCAGTTTCCTCCATTGTTGATTAGGACCTCAAAATGCCTTCATAATTTAACAGTACTGAAAAGAAATATAACATTTTTAGAAAATATTTTTTCATTTGATAGCTATGTGTCATTTCAAAGTTAACAACTGGAGAACTAACTTTGGCAATAAAACCAGTGCAACTTGACAGAAGCATCACTAGACTGCATTATAAAGAGTAGTAATCAGAATTCTACAACAATCATGTTTAAAGTCACTTAACTCTGTTTCATTAGTTTACCTGAAATGTTCTCTGGTTACTGTTTTTGCATTTACCTTGCTCTCTGTAAGTTTATTAAAAAAAAAAAAAGACAACAGCACCAGAACAGCAATTCTTCATTTAAAAAACAGATTCTATCTAATCCCAGAGTAGGTTTGCCTATTAAAAGGGGAATGAGACAAGCATAAAGGAATCTGGTAGCAGGTCCAAGCAAAAATCCTAACTCTTCCTGAACTAGAATCTGGTGGAGCCAAGAGAACCATAGTCCTCCTGCAGCAATAGGTCAAATTTACCACCAAAAGTGGAGAGAAACATAGCTGTGGAAGCTCTAAACCCAGAGACTTAACTATAAAGCACTTCCATTTAGACTTTTGATGGATGATTTTTTTATTTCCTACTCTTGTTTTCTGTTCTTCTCACAGTATCAGTCCATCAGAGGTATAGGTATTCAGGGAAAAATTGATCAAGTATTTCACCTAAGTCTCCAGCAGAATTTCAAATGAAGTCAAGACACGCATGCAAACTAGTATGCAGAAAAGGTAAAACTCGCTGGCCATGAAACCAGAGCTGTTCTCTTGAGCTTCACTACCTACTAACAGAAAGCAGGGAGGATCCCAGTCACCAAAGATGCAAGAACATGCTGTCCACAGAACTCCAAGGAACATATCTGGAGTTCCTCATTCCTTCCAAATTCCTTCCAACATTTTATGTCTTCAGTCGTGTAATCGAACAGAACGTTTTAGGTTCTGCTGCCACAACTACAGATTATACTCTCTCATATCCATATTATTCCTTGAAAGTAGATATCTACTTTCAAAGCAGTCTGCATTCATATATCCAGCACATCACTTAATCTCAACAGAATAGCGACCTGATGAAGAACTGTGCCAAGTGCACAGAACTGGAAAAGCAAAAGCAAGAAAACTCATGGGTCAAAAGAAAGATAGTTTGATAGGTGAAAAGTGGAAACACCCCTTGCCCCCCAACAAAAAAAAACCAAAAAAACAAGCGAAGCAAAGGAAATTGCTCACCAACTCCCATAGGCAAACTAATGCTCCAGCCAGTCTCTGAACAATGGCCACCCTCGAAGCCAAAACCCCTCTCTTCTTCTTCCTCTACCCCACCTTTTATCACTGAGCATGACATTATATGTTAGGGAATTTCCCTTTGGCCAGTTTGGGTCAGCTGTCCCAGCCGTGTTCTCTCTCAATCTCTTGCCCTTCCCCAGCCTACTCAAGGGGAGTAGATGGCAGAGTAGGAAAGAGAAAGCCTTGACACTGTGCAAGCACCCTTCAGCAACAGCCAAAACACTGGTGTGTTATCAGCGCTGTTTTAGCCACAAATCCAAAACACAGCACCATACAGGCTGCTATGAAGAAGGTTAACTCCATCCTGGGCAGACTCAGTACAGCATTAGTAGAATTAGTCATTTTAGTACTTACCAGGGTTAAAAAAGATTCCAGGCAAGGTTTGCCCAAGAGCTAGTCTGTAAGACCCTCAGTCTATGTCTCAAGTTCCTTATCCGATATCTCAAGATCTGTATGTCCACTATCTTCAAAAATTACATGCATAAGTATGCACTTATTCCAGAATTATTTCTACAGTGTAAGCTCATGGCCTACTTTACCTCCTCAGCTGTGCAACCATACCCATCACTTCTCTACTAATGGCCTGTTTAGCTCAAATGATGTTTGATTTCCTACTCTATATCTCAAGGTGCAGGATCTATTCCTACCACTCACCCTTTTGAATGAATACACCCAGTCCATTGTTTAGCCCAATCCATTTCCAAGCTATCAGGACTGTATCCACAATTTTTAAAAAATTGTTATTTTTAAATATGAATTTACTACAGAAATGGTATCTGCAGTAGCAGCTTTATGTTCACTTACTGCTTTTATTAACAACTCTGAATACATTCAACAGAGTTACGATAGGTTTAACCCACACAGCCACTACTCAGGGGCATTAAGTAGACCTCATGAACAAAATCAGCAGTCAGTATACTGTGATCTCCTGGCCGATTACCTACTAACTTGCTGAGGTAGACAGGTTGTTGCACAACTACTAACCATTCAAAAGGAAAAGCAAACTTCAAGAAACCATGCCAACTTTACATAGAGGCTGTTAGCCAAAACCACAAACATCTTCGGAGCAAAGCACTGGAAGAAGCAAACAAAAGAAAGTCCTAAGCAGCCTTGGAAAGGCTTCAGCTGCAAGCACACCCTCATCCTCCGGACTCAAGCTCCGGCCGGGAGCCGAGAAGCGAGCCAGCGGGGACGACATGCTCACAGGGGCAGGCCCCTGCCCCCTCCAGAAACGAGCTTCCAGGCCAGCGACGCGCAGCGACGCCCACGTTTGGGGCACAAGCCCTCAAAACAAAACTCGGAGGAAGCTGCGGCAGCCCCCGGCCGGCATCCCCTGCTCCGCCCGGCTCCTCCCGGCCCCGCTCCCTGACGGAGGTGGCTCAACTCGAATTATTTGCATCGACGCAGGTGCCGGGCAAAGGCCAGAGACCTGCCCTCGGGCACGCAAGCGAAGCTGCAGCCCCGCCACGCCGAGCTCCTTCGGCCTCGGCAGAGGCCCGCGGACGGTGGCCGCGCTGGAGGAGCCCTCAGCACCTCCTTCGGCGTCGCCATCCCGAGGGGCTCGCCGGATCGGCCCGGCCCAGCCCGTCCCGTCCCCCCTCCGTTTCCCATTGTGCCAGACTCGGGTCGCTACAGACAGCGACAACCTGGCAGGAGCCGGCACGGCGGCGCTCACCGGCCGGGGCGCTGGCAGCGGGCCAAGGGCAGGGGCAGGGACAGAGGCAGCCGCCGCCGCCACCACCACTTACCGGCTGCAACCCGCCCCTCGGGAAGGTACTGACAGTCCGCCAGTGCGCACGCGCCAAGGGCAGAGAGCGGCGCACGACAGGGCGCGCAGGCGCAGACTAAAGCCCCCACCGCACTCCCCCGCCGGTGGCCCGCGCGCATGCGGGTTAGGCTCCCTCACCTGTTCACGGGGTCGGGCTGCGCCTGCGCGGCCCGGGGAAGGGGGGTTCTGCGCTCGCTAACCGAAAAAGCTTCTTGAAGAGCAGTCGCGGCTCGGGCTGCTTTAGTGGCGGCGGAGCACCGCTGCTTGCTCTCCCTGGGGAGCTTCGTCCCGGTGGCGAGGTGGCTGTGTACGCGCACACGTTGCTGGGTGCGACGGGAGAGGTGGGAGCGAGGGGAGCGCCCCCGTCTCCTCAGAGCGGGCTCGGGGCTGCCGGCTGCCGCCTGCGGGGCTACCGGCGCCGCCGCCTCTTCTTCCTCCCTTGTTTTTTGACAGTCTCTCAGAGTCGAGGGCACTGTCAGTACTTCTGGGGAGTGATTCAAGGTCACTGACATTGGTAAAATAAAGTGCAGAAGTCCTTTGAGGTATTAAACCTTTGGGTTTGAATGGTAACATATTGCAGTGAAAGCTTGGTCGTTGGGTATCGTCTGGAAAAAGGAAGCATGCCAAGTAAGGGTGCGTGGATAAGCAGCAAATCGTGCAGTACGGTTCAAATCTATGTGGAAGTGGCTTTGCCCGGCAGAGGAAGAGGGGAAGTCCTCATTCAGGCACTTATCTCAGCTGTGTCTCCACACGTTGCCCAGAACCCAGGCTGCTGCCCTGCTGAGGAAGACTGTGTTGAGGAGAGTGGTGTGGCTGCCTGGGTCCAGCTCACCGTGGCGTCCCTTGGCTCTGCACGTCAGAAATGCTGAGGCTCAGGGAAGCTGCTCGCTTAGGATTTAATTTATATGTAAGGGAAAACTATGGTGCATTTAAAAAGACAAGTAGTTATGAAATTAGCACGGGGTTGGTGGATATGGAGGGTGTTGTGGTTTAGCCCCATCTGGGAATTAAGTACCGCACAGCTGCTTTTTCACCCTCTCCCCCCGGGTGGGATGGGGGAGAGAACAGGAAGAGCAAAAGTAAGAAAACTCGTGGGTTGAGATAAGAACAGTTTAATAATTGGAACAAAAAAATAATAATAAATTGTAATGAGGAGGAAAACAACAAGAGAGCGAGAGAGGAACAAAACCCAGGAAAAAACAAGTGATACAACCACTCACCACCCGCCGACCGACACCCAGCCCAGTCCCTGGGGGGTAGCGATTGCTACCCCCCCAGCCAACTCCCCACAGTTTATGTACTGAGCGTGGCATCATATGGTATGGAATAGCCCTTTGGTCAGTTTGGATCAACTATCTTGCCTGTGCTCCCAGCTTCTTGTGCACCTGGCAGAGCATAGGAAGCTGAAAAGTCCTTGACTAGTGTAAACATTACTTAGCAACAACAAAAACATCAGTGTGTTATCAATATTATTCTCATACTAAAATCCAAAACACAGCGCTATACCAGCTACTAGGAAGAAAATTAACTCTATCCCAGTTGAAACCAGGACAGAGGGAAATGGGGACAGCCGAGGTGCCTCCTGGGGACTGGGTTGTTAGCTGGGTTTGTGTAGGGGTTGCCATAGCAGCTGCCAGCAACTCCAAGTGCCCAGGCAGACCGCAGCCTTAAAAACCCCCTGGAGATTAGGAAGTGCCTCAGCAGGCACTCTGTGCCTAGTGCTTTCCAGTGGGACCTGCAGCTGCTGTATAAGAAGGATCTTAACCTGTCCCTCAATGCGTAAGTTCCCACCTGCAGCAGTCTGATCAGAGAGGAATGACGGTTATGCAATTAGAAATGAAGTTTTGATAACAGGCAGCCTTAGAGGAGCTTTTATCATTTTTTAAACTGCTTAGATCTTCTAATTTTAAATTAGCAAGCAAAAATAGATTATTTTTTTTCTTTTCCTTGGTAGTCTATCATATTGGTGCTGTAACAGGGATAAAAATACTGAAGATGTGGTTGGTTGTTACAATGTTACATTGTCTGGTCATTTTCTGTATTGTTGATTTAGGTTGATTTTTGTGTGGTGGAGATGGAGGAGACTGTGGGAGGTGAAACTGAGTTAGGAGGAAGAGTTGAGCCTAGCTCCTCTTCTGATCACTCTGCACAGCAGGAATCAGAACGACTGAGAGCAATGCAACTTTCTTCCAAATCTGACACTGATCTCTGTCCACCTCTCGTTGCTATAAAAAAAGGTAAGGGAGAAAATAATGATAAGTACTTCATGTTGGCTTCGTATGGAAAAAAAATTCCAGGAACAAAATGAGAAACCAATTATTAAGTAGAGTGTTTCATTTTATAACAGGTACTTATATATACTGGGTGGGTACATGCTATTCTGAATATGCCAGTGCAGGGACTGTAATGTGCAGTTTTCGGCTTTATAAATAAATCTGTACATATAAATAAAAAAATGCATATTTTTTAGTATATATATATATGTATTTGCAGGGTCATGCACAGTGCAACTCTGATCCCTTAGCACATTTTCTAGTGTTGAATCATAGTAACATGATTAGAACCATTTTTCTGGAATTGAAATGAGTAGTACTCTGTGGTATGGTATACTCTATAGTATGGCATATAGTATGCTATGTCTTTTCTGGAATATATTAACAGTGATAATAGATTGAATAATTAGTTCAAAGATTATTGAACGTGGCCTCGCAATGACATCAGCCAGCTCCCTCCGTGCTCGTGGGTGCATCCCATCAGGGCCCAGGAACTTACGTATGCCAAGTATTCCCTGATCTTGTGGAAGAAGATCAGATTCGAGAGTACTGAAGCACAGTGGGCATACATAAATCCATGATGATGTGAGATGTCACATCATGAGATGTCATTGCGAGGCCATGTTCAATAATCTTTGAATGTTCATGGCAACTGGGAGAGGTGCCTGAGGCCTGGAGGAAAGCTAATGTCACTCCTGTCTCCAAGAAGGGCAAGAAGGAGGAACCAGGGAGCTACAGGCTAGTCAGCCTCACCTCAATCCCTGGGAATGTGATGGAGCAGCTAATCCTGGATACCATTTCCAGGCACATGAAGGACAAGAAGGTGACTGGGAGTAGTCAGCATGGATTCATCAAGGGAAGAAATGCTTGACCAACCTCATTGCCTCTTGCAATGAAATGGCTGGCTTGGTAGGTGAGGGGAATGCAGTGGATATGGTCTACCTTTTCTTCAGTAAGGCTTTTGACATTCTCCTGTTGGGAATTTTTTATTGTGTCCCTTGAGGTGAATTAAACACACATTTGTGCTGAAATATAAAAAAAAAAATTAATGAACAATGCATTGGACAGTCCTACCACCATAACCGGTTCTATAAGAAGTCTGCAAAGACACTTCACGAGCTGAGTCCTTATATATACTTGCACCAGCACCAGTCCTGTGAGCATCAGCACAGAGCACCTCAGCCCAGCCTTGGGTCCATGCCTCAGCACCAGCTCTGCTGCCCAAAGGTAGACCCTGAGCCTCGAATTCCAGGATGGCTACAAGACAATGCTGTGGCTGTTTCTTATCTATCTCATCACCAAGGGAAACTACACTCCCTTACTGGGAGTTGTTCTGTTTCTGGCATTCCTACTTCCAACCAGCTTAACCCCTTGCAGCTGGGCCTTCTTGCTCTCCATGCCAGATTGTTCCTGGGTCAGAAATTACCACTGCTGAGCAGTTACAATTTGAATTTCCCCTTCAATCCTGTAAGATCCTCATAGAGAAACTAATGAAGTGTGGGCTGGATGAGTAGACATTGAGATGGATTGAAAACTGATTGAACAGACAAGCCCAGGGGGTGGTGATCCATCGCACAAAGTGCAGTTGCAGGTCAGTAGATAGTGGTGTACCCCAGGGGTCAATACTGGGTCCAGTCCTGTTTAACATCTTCATTAATGATCTGGATGATGGGGCAGGGTGTACCCTTAGCAAGATTGCTGATGACACATAACTGGGAGGGGTGGCCGATACACCAGGGGGTCATGCTGCCATCCAGAGGGACCTCGAGAGGCTGGGGAGTTGGGCTGACAGGAACCTCAGGCAGTTCAACAAAAGGAAGTGCAAATTCCTGCACCTGGGGAGGAAAAAGTCCATACACCTGTACATGCTGGGGCTGACCAGCTGGAAAGTAGATTGGCAGGAAAGGATCTGGGGGTCCTGATGGACACCGAGTTGAACATGAGCCAGCAATGGGCCCTTGTGGCAAAGAAGGCTAATGAAACCATGGGCTGGATGAGGAGAAGTGTTGCCAGCAGGTCAAGGGAGGTGATCCATCCTCTCCACTCAGCATTGGTGAGGCCTCGCCTGGAGTACTGTGTCCAGTTCTAGGCTCCCCAGTAAAAGAGAGACATGGACATACTGGAGAGAGTCCAGTGAAGGGCCACAAAGATGATGAGTGCACTGGAGCATCTCTCCTATAAGGAAAGGCTGAGAGAGCTGGGACTGTTTAGCCTGGACAAGAGAAGGCTAAGAGGGGATCTCATCAGCATGTATAAATACCTGAAGGGAGGGTGTAAAGAAGATGAAGCCAGGCTCTTTTCAGTGGTGCCCAGCGACAGGACAAGAGCCAATGGGCACAACCTGAAATACAGGAGGTTCCCCCTGAACATCAGGGATACACTTTGTTACTACGAGGGTGACCAAGCACTGGCACAGGTTGCCCAGAGAGGTTGTGGAGTATCCACCCTTGAAGATATTCAAAAGCCATCTGGACGTGGTCCTGGGTAACCAGCTCTAAGTGGCCCTGCTTGAGGAGGGCAGGTTGGACCAGATGACCTCCAGAGGTCCCTTCCAATCTCAACCATTCTGTGATTCTGTGAATAATACATTATAATCCAGGGAAAAGAGACACAATCTGTAAGAAAATTTATAAGGAAATCAGTGCTATTAGAACATTGATTTTAGTCACAATCTCATCATTTATTTAGAATAGATTAAACAGTAGTTCCTAAAAGTTTAGTGAGCCAATCATTAGCAGTACTGCATGCTCCACTGAGGATCCTGTTTGCTGCCAAGGATGGGACCTAAATATCATCTTCTGAGAAATAAAATGGTTACTTTTTCTTGGACTAAAAGCAAGCTGTAGCAATTGCAAATAGTGTTGTTCAGTGCTTTCAAATAATTATCTTGTTGAAGCTAACTAAAACAGTATTTCTGTTAAGGAGAGATAAAGCAATATTTAGGAATGCTTTCTAATTACATTTTTAAAAAGAGAAATGGTGTCTGGCTGGAGATAAGTTATTGTACTTAGTATCAGGAAAACATAAATACTCTTATTTGTTACTTAAATGACTTAAAAATATTCAAATCCTAACTTCTAGGAAAAACAAAGGCATGCAATAAATTTTTTATTAAATAACCTAAAGAGCTTCAAAAGCTCTTAAGGAGGCTTAAATAATCAACAGAAGATAGTTACACACTCTAATGATATATGTCCTGTTTTTATTGCAAATATTAGGAATCTTTATTCTTCAGATTCCAGTGGTCAAGCTGTCTTGCAAGTCTCTGCAAGTAGCAAGTTTGTCAGAAATGCATGAGAGTGACAATCAGAATTTAGATAAAGAAGTAACAGAAGAGGAATAACTGTGTGACAATAGCAAGTGTGAAAAATGACAATATTTCAGAGTCTCTATTTTTTCCAAAACTGATTTCTTCAAGCTAGTACCTTAAATTGCTTTTTCTTACCTGTACTGCTATCAGTAGGGATTGTTTGTGATATCGCAATTGAACTTGTGATAAAAGCCATTATAAAACATCTTTTCCCCCTAACAGCTTCTAAGGGTTTCTGCTGAGGCACAGGTTTTCTAATGTTCCTTTCATGTCTCATTTTCCCCAGCCTGAGAAGAGGTTAGCCAGCAGATATTAAGAAACAACATTGCAGGTCTTCTAAATGCATTTGTTGTGCATATACCTGACTAATTAGAACTTGTCACTTCTTTTAACTAGACACAGAAAGTAAGCATCGTAGACGTGGAGGGGACCTGAAGACAAGGAGCACTGAGCTAGGATCTGCTGTCACAGGATCACCTTTGAGTGCTGTTCTTCCGGCAAGTGTTTTCATGCTAAAATAAGTGGAGACTCAGCTATCTTTTGTCTGTTAAATTTTCTTCTGAATGGATAATTCTTGAAGTCTTCATTGGCAAAAGTTTGGCCTAATACTGGAAGACGCTGAATTCCTTTAGTCTCTGTTAATTACACGGAAAAAGAACAGTGAACCGCTCAAAAGTGTATACAGTGTTAGGCCATTTACATTCTGTGCTCACAAATGTGTGTTGCTGGGATTTTGGTTTTTGGGGTTTTTTTGATCATCCACTGGTTAATCCCCTTTCTTTGCCAAGATGAAAATTAATATTGGTTAAGAATACTTGAATAAGGTCATGCTGCATCAGGGAAGGCATATGCAAAACAAGAGATCCAGCTATTGGCATGGAAGCCAGAGGTGAAAAAAGACTGACATAGATGAGCTGGGACCTACATGGGAGAAGAATGAACAGTGAATTAGAAAAGATGTAGCTTTTAGAGACATCAGAATGGTACTGACCAACAAGTACATGTATCCACCAAATTCTTGGTGTCTCAAAGAGATGCAGGTAGAGACAGGAGTGATGTAAAACATCCATTTAGAGTCTGGGGTAAGACCAAATGGTAGGAGGCAAAGGTGGACATTGGCCAGCTTTTTGTTTTTTAAGCAAAGAGTAAATCAGGATTGATCAACTATAATTCCTAGTTTAGAGTACTGGGAAGATGATGTAATTTGTCTTTGTTTCTCTCCAATAAAAACTGTGAGGTACAGAGACACTCCAGACATTCCCAGACTCCAGATACTCATGTCAGTGCGAGCTGTGTGTAGAAGGAAATGCTCAGTATGGTGACTTTTTAACCCAAATCTTTGGTTTTCTGTATATAGCTTCTGAAGATTATCTGTTGACTTAAAAATGTTATTCACCATATCTATTTTCAGTCTTGTTCACGCTGTTATGAAGATTTAAAAAAATCCTTTACCTACATAAATTTCCTTCTTTATCATTCTGCTACTACCTTTATATGACCTGCGTATTAAACATCAATTGTATAATTGTTCCAATGGTGACTGATTTTATAGTGTATTTGTTTTATTTATTTCCTTTGAGGTAATAACTTGATGCTATATATTAAAATGCTGGCAGTATAGAGATAGATCTGGTCCCAGATTTGGAATATGGGCGTATAGAAATTTGGAAGCTGGATTCACAAAGCTGAGATTTGAATTAGAGCCTTTATAGTGCTAAATTTGTGTTGTGACCTTAGCCTGGATCCATATCTGATTCTGAGGTCCTGATCTGAGGTTTCTGATCTGAGGTTTCCATTGTAGCAGCTTTATACTGAGAAATAATTCTGGCCTAACAAGTTAATTATTACTGGTCTTTTCCCTCTGCATTCCTTAGATGTAATTTTTTATGTTCCTGCTTGAAGTAGTTTATGAAAACAGCTTAAAGATCAACAATATAAAATATAACCCTTAAGTGAGGAAAAAGAATCTCTTTATAACAAACTTTTATTTTCTAGACAACTGGTAAGAAAAGTATAGTACTTTCGAGTGAAACTAGGAAAGAACTAGCCAAGCAAGCCAAAGTCATCAAAGAGGAGAGAAGAGCTCAGATAGATGAAAGACACAAGTATTTGATATCAAGATTAGCAGATGGGATAGGCTTAAGGGATCAGCAAGTGGAGGAGGACATTATTTCTGATGACAAGGTAAATATTAATTAAATTATTATTATTAAATATATTTCCAAAATTTCCAGTCTTTTGAAACTACTTCACAATCAATGACCATTGTAATTTTGTTTTTAGTTTCAGCTTATAGAACAATTCTTTGCCCCTAGTGGACTTAAAAAGTTGCTCTTCTTTTACCAAGATGTATTGCAGGTATGTTTCTGTTATTACTTCTGCAAAAGCACAGTTGTGTTTTTTAAAAAAAATCACATGACTGTTGCAAAATTTAGAAAATCTTAACAGAGGTTTTTTTGCTATGCATGCCAATGTGGAAAGAACTTGGATCTCATTGTTTAGATACTGCCATCTCGGCCTACATGAAAACAGGAGAATGCCCTGCAGCATGGTTTTATACTGTTCTTGTTTTCACAAAAGAAAACTTACAAATGGCCAAGTAAAGTAAAAATCCAGACTTCAAAAATTATAAAGATAATTGAGGCAAAGTGTTCACAGTATTCAGAGTTTAAAAATACTAGTATACTAGTATTATACTAGTATTAAAAATACTAGTAATACATAAGTATTATAGGAAGGGGGGAGCTGTGTGTATAAGAACCATTTTGTCTTCTCCTTTTGGTTTGAACTGCACCCACTCCACTATGGACAAAGCACTGATTCAAGAGGGTGAAAAATGATGCACTTTCTTTCTAAATTAAGGTGGCTTCATGTTCAGGTCTGTCCCATTCTGCAGAAAATAATCTTAAGCTTGGAAAACTATAAGTAGAAATAAGGTAGCTGCGGTCCCCAAGATGCATTTCTTTGCCTTTCAATTTTGAGGAGAAGCCTCTTCATAAAAAGCAGAATCATTTGTGTTCAGCTTCCACTGAGTGAGTGATATCAGAAGGTGCCGAGCAACCTTGAAATTGCCTGACATGACTGTTGTGGGCTTCCTGAACTGCGGAAGTCCTTCCTCAGTCCTTTTAGGTTATGCCACTGAGGAGCCATGTTAAGGTGAGCTAACTCACCACATGGTGGTATTTTAGGCTTGTTGGGGAGAAAAACTGATTGATAATGCTTGATCGTCAGTTAAGTGCAAGAATGAATTACAGATTCATTATAACCTACATAAGTTAAAAGAACTTTCAAGTGTTACTAGAATTGCTTAGAGACTTTGCAAAGCACAGAATCAGCTCAGCTGTCAAAACAGTTTAATCAGTTTTTCCTTTCACTGGGACTGTGTGTGCACATTTCTGGGATGAATGTGTTGTTCGCTGACTTAAATCAAGATGAAACTAAAGATCTTGAAATTGTTTTCCTTAACTGACAAGCCAGAAATAAATGCCCAGCTTGGGTTAGGTGAAACGTTTCATTTCTGCATTTAGTTTTGTTTTATTTTGGTGTTTTTAACAATTAAAATATGAATTTATGAAACTTTTGTTGCAAAAGCAGCATAGCATAAAAATGTTTCTGATGGAAAGTATGAATGCCATCTCTAGCCTCTTCCACCCCATTCTGATGAGTCAACAGATCTCATTAAATTGACTATTCTGTCAACAGCTTGGTTTCAAACATATTGGAGAACTGGAGATTACTCAGGGGCAGTATCATACATGCTTGCCCCCTTCTTATCCATTTTTGGCCATTCTTGGAGACAAAATACTGGCCTGGGCAGACCATTGGCCTGACCTAGTAGGCATGTTCTTACCAAGATTTGTCAAAGATCCTTTCCTCAGTGCTGCTTACCTCTCTTTTTCACTAGCTTGGGTGCGTGATGTTCACTTGAGACTGTGCATAGGGCTTAGAAGATGCTGATTTGGGGTGGAAGTGGGGAGCCACCACTGTGTATCATACATCACATGTTTAGTCTAGCAGGAGCTAGACTTTTTAGGAAGAGGCCTCTCCTCAAACTTGAAAGAGAAATATACTCACAGGCCTCTTCCACATTATTTTCTGTTACATTCTTCCAAGTTTCAATAGATTATTTTCCAAAGTGCATGACAGAAGATTAGAGGGAAGCAGATCTTGATCAGGCTTAAACTTTTTGTTGCTTCAAAGAGAAGAGGTTGTAGGTACATCTCAGTGGAGAGGGACCAGTGGCAGCAAGGCTTATCAGAGAGAAAGTTTTTCAGAGTGATGTATGGTAAAGACATGGGCAGAAAACTAAATTTCTTTGCATTGTTGGCAGGATCTACCTGACAGAGTTCCTTGTGAGTCCCGCTCACAATTACATTATGACTTTGGAGACCAGGTGCATGACTCTCTCTGCGAGACATCCAGTTTGTTTCCATGGAGGAAGTTGCTCTAGGAAACACTTCAGATTTAATTTCATTATATTTTCTGAGATTTTTTCCCTGTTCTTCGAGTTTTTTTCTGGGCTATGAAACTGTTTACAGGGGATTGTGAGATTCATGCAAAGCTTCTTCTACAGATAAAGTCAACCTCACGATTTCTATCTGGGAATTACTAACTGATTCAGAATGAGCTTAGTTATAATTCACATATTCATATAGAATGAGGTATCTGTATGATAATAATTTTTATTTTATTAACCTCTTATTTATAATTTAATTGCTAGAAAAAATCTAATGCATCACTGAGGTCAGATGGGTCAACGAAGAGTTTGCTTCAGAAGAAGTTATTTATTACCATGGGTTCTACAGAGGTATGTTTGAAAAATTCATTAGATGACATTTGAAAAGTAAAATATTGAAAAAACATAACAGTTGTGCAGTGTTAAACAACTTCTGGTAATTCTTGGATAGATATTTAAGTACTTAGTCCATGTTCTCATAATGTAAGATCTCCCAGCATTTCACTATGAGGGTAGTGAGACACTGGAACAGGTTGCCCAGAGAAGTTGTGGATGCCCCATCCTTGGAAGTGTCCAAGGCCAGGTTGGATGGGGCTTTGAGCAACCTGGTCTAGTGGAAGATGTCCCTGCCCATGGCAGGGTGGGCTGGAACTAGGTGATCTTTAAGGTCCCTTCCAACCCAAACCATTCTATGATTCTATGATTCTCGAGCTGAGGTTGGAATTCACCAGTAAAGAAGTAGTGATTAATGGATTTTACTATCTCAGAGGAGAGCAGGTCAAATAAATCCTTATTAAAAAATTGCAGATCCTAACATTTTTGTTAATGACTGAATGTTTAAGTATTTTCCAGTGCTTGTGCACTTCTAGTTTAAAAGTGCAGTTCTTCAGTGGTTTTGTATTTCCTTTCATATAATAAAACCACACATTACTCCAAAAACAACTTTAATAATTCCTTAATTCCATTCAAATTCTTATAACAACCTCCTTACTGTAATGTCTAAGCATTATTCAGCAGTGTATTCAGAGTAGTCATTAAGATTTCTGATTAATTTTCTTTCTTTCCATCTCTTTTGGGGGGAATCGGGTGTACCATATACAATTTTCTTTGAATAAGTCATGGTGATGATTTTTTTTTTTCCTCCCAATTATCTTATATTAACATTGTTATGTTAGAAAAGACATAGCTGAAGAATTCTTTCTTGCTTTCAGAGGGGAAAGTGAGATTCATTCATCTGCCAACTGGACCAATGGGAAAGGCTTTTCAAATTTGTTATAGTTGAATTGTTATTAGATTTAATAGATTAAAAGTAAGCATTGTTGCAGTACTGATTTGAAACTTTCACATTACTTCAGTCCATCAAAAAGATGAAAATACATGTTGTAAAGTATTTGGATCAGAAGTTTTTAGTAAACTTTTAAGTTCCTTTTTTAAAAACTGACATAAATGTCATTCTAAGATGATCCATTCTGGTCTAGGTATCTATGAAAATACTCTAAATGTTTGAAAGCTGAGAATATCTTTAGTTTTCTCCAGTGAATGTTAGTTTCTTCAGTTGGCAGATTCAGAAAGGATAGGATAGGTCCATAATGGATACTGAAATGACTAGACAGGAATATGTCATCTAAAGCTCTCATACAACAGTTGCAGGTGGTCAATACAAGAGGAATGGAGCCCAGGAAGGAGCCTAGCTCACAAGCTCTCCCTGAACTGCATTTTTCTTGGTAGACATGCGATACTGGACTGGTCTGCCCAGAAGGGCTTTTTTTAGGTTCTTATGTCAGATGGAGAAAAAACAATGTTTGATTTGAGTGGGACAGATTTTCAAATATCCTGCAAACAGTTCACTACTTTTTTGAGTAATTTTTTACAGTTTTGTTTTCAGCACATTTTTAAGTTGTTAAGTAAATTACTTTTACTGTACATGTGTATTCTTTTTAACTGTATGCATTTTGTCCTTTTTACAGAACTTTACAGGAACTTGTGCATTTTTCCTAAGGACATCAGATAAAGTTGTAACTGCATCAAATGTTTCCCAGGTCAGACCAAAATCATGCAGTGTTTGCAGTGTACTTAATATTTTCTTATTCATGCAACTGGAATCAGAAAAAGAAGTGGGGAGTGCTTTCATGAAAATGTCTAGTTCTGTGTTTAACAGAATTACTTTTTCATCTGAGTAAGTATTTATGAAAAAGTAATGTTCTAATGATTTGGAAAGTAGCTACTGCAATATTATTAAAAATAAGATTTTAATTAATAAAAAGTCATTATTAATCAGTCATTAAAAATATAAATTTTAATGGCAATAGGGAATAAAGACCTAAACCAGGAGATTTCCTTTTAATTAATGAGCCTAAATTATGGAAACGCTGCACTTAAATAACTGTATCTTTTAAACTTTAAAAATAAAGATCATACGTGAAACTAACTAAAGTAAAGTTTTCCTGCCCCTAATAGCTTTAGTTATGTATAAAAAAAAGTACTTTAACAGCCTTTTCTGACTTTCAGAGATACTCATGTTCTTGGGAAGTATTTGCAATAGTTTTTTACAAAGAGCATCCAGATACTAACACCTAAGAATAGACATTAAAGAACAAATGTAATAAGCCTGAAATCATATTCTCAAAAATACTGATGCACTCATTTTTATGCTGTACAGATTTTTTTCTCCTTATTTATCACTAATAGGTTGATGTGTTCCATTTGAACAGGCCAAAGCCGTAGGAAGTTTGTTCCCCAGCTACAGCCACGGAAATCAGTACTTCAGTTTCTGTCAGTCACTTGCTTTATAACAATATTTTTACAAATACCTCATCCAGGGGTGCAAAAGTAATTTGTAGGCTTCCTCTTCTTGCACCCTGTCAGTCCTGCTGTGCTGCTTCAGTTGGGTACCTGTCAGAATGGTTGTCCAAACTCTTCAGTTAGCTGCCTTGGTGCCTTCTCTCTGTAGTTCTCTCATGATCACCTTCTTTTGGCAGGGGCTGTCATGTAGCTGTCATCAAACTTCATTCCTTATGTGAGGCAGTACGTTTAGATGCTATAGAAGGTAAAACAAGCCCTAATTTTCAGTCACACAGTCTTCACACTGATGAGGCCTGGAGCTCAGGCTCAGACTGGTTTGGCAAATTTTGGTTTATCCTGAAGAGCTGTGTAGGAACAGTTGGAAGGAGAACCTGAGAACCCCCTAGAAATACACGGATTTGTCCCCTATTTCTCAAGAGGAATAGCTGAATCTTCAGCGTCCTGTGGAAAGAAATGGATCAGCTTGTATGTCGACCTTGACCTACAGATTCAGAAGTCTTGAAAGACTTAATTTTACCTGTCTCCCCCTCCCTGCAACAAATGCAAACACTGTCATATAGGAGAAACTGGCATTGTTAAAAGCATCTGAAGGGGAAAAATAGAGGTCAGTTCATTTCTTCATTACCCTTCTGTCCTTTCCTTCTGCTATTTTGTTAGCACACCCTCTTGCAGAAGGAAGTAGTTTAGGATCATTTCCTTGTTAGCAACCTTGTGGGCATTGCCTCCCAGGTAACATGTTCAGACATGCAAAGAAACCTGGTCTTCCTCGTAAGCACTTCTTCAAGCAGAATGATGCCTTGATTGTCATCCGTAATTCCTCCACTTTTTGAGAAAGAGCTTTCTACCCTCTTGTACTCTAGTGGGATTATAATACTGTAATATTGTTAGGACATAGTATTCCACCCATGCATAAAAACTAAATGTCTTAAATGCTCTTCTTTTGCATGCAAGTGGGGAACTAGCAAGAAAAACATCAGTGAAATTAATAATCAAGATAGCCAAGAATGTCAAAGCCACTACAAAAATTGATGTGTAGTTGCCATTCCTAAAACACTCTGGAATTGCTGTCTTTGCAAACAGGCAAAAGTTGGGAGTAGAAGCTTCCAGGGCAGAACTCAGTATGCTTTCCCCTGTATCAGTGAAGCATTTATTATCATGAAGGCAAAACCAGTGTATGTTTGTGCACTTCAGAAGTTCTGAATGAGACTCCCTCTCTACTAACAAGAGACATACCCAGAGCCAAAATGGCTAGTCAGTATGGGTCGTAGAAAGCACGTGGCCCATGTTCAGGATGTACCCATTTGTAAGCAAAATGCCGGTAGCAGAAAAGCCAACCAGTCCATAAATGGATAGCATTGGGAAAAGATGCAGTCCCTCACTTCTTCCAGTTTATGCTTTATATTCTGCAGTAAAATTCCACTCACCAGTACTGTCTCTCACTGTCAGCTTTAGCAATTCAGTGCTTCTTGCTTCACATTAACTAGAACAGGCTAGAATAGACTATTTCAGTTGGAAAGGTCCTACAACGATCATCTAGTCCAACTGCCTGACCAATTCAGGGCTGACCAAGCTAAAGCATGTTGTTAAGGGCATTGTCCAAATGCCTCTTAAACACTGACAGGCTTGGGGCATCGACCACCTCTCTAGAAAGCCTGTTCCAGTGTTTGACCACCCTTTTGGTAAAGAAGTGCTTCCTAAGCATAAGTTCATTGACAATGAACTGGAGAGAACTGTGCAACGGAGAGAGGCATTTCTTGCCTGATACATTTGTTGTCCTTTTTTAGGCATTTATAATAGATGGAGGCTGTTCCAATAAAAGAGAAATATAGACATATCGTTGTCTTAAGATTAATTAATGCATTGATGTTAAATGGTTAATTTTAATTGGTTGCTGGAGTGTTGCTACACTATAGGACTGACTCTTCTGGTGATTCAACCTTAAGGGCAAGTCTTGGAATTTCCAGTTGAATTTTAGTCTATGTCCAATCCAAATTCAGTAGCTGGGGAGCAATATCCGTGGAACCTATGTAGTTATGGACTGTATATATGTCTGCTATGTGCCTGAATTTCACTCAAATAGTATAATGTTGCAAAAGTTTACATGCACTCTGTTAATTTTTGTTTCTTCCCGAAGGAGGTGAATTTTGGCATATTTGATTGTACTAATGGAAATATCCTTCAGGGCCTGGGATTTTTCTTGTCCCAAATCATGATACCAGCACTTAAATCCCAACAGGTAATCAAATAGCTAGTCTTTTTTCTCAAGAACGTGTGGAATTAAGGCAAGTGGCTGCTGCAGTCCTGTTTGTGCATCAGTTGAACATCAAACAGAGGATACAAAAAGATACAAGTCCAATATAGGGCTTTATGGGAGTCATGCAATTCAAATATAAGCTTTTGAAATTCATATAGTTATTGTTTATTTTCAAGCAATAGCACCAGCCATAATGCTCATGACAAAGGAGAACATAGCATAGCAGCCATACTAAGGTAAAACTGTGATGACTTCATTAAAACTGGATTAAGCCTGGATTGAAAGAAGTGTCAAGTCCTTCTGGCAGCACAAAGAATCAGTCCATGCTTTTATTCTAGAGCATGGACAGCAAGCACTGTATCCCAGCCAGGGTATCCAGCTTCTTTGAGTTGTCCTTGTTCTGTGGCACTCACAAAGCATCACAGTTGGTTCTGTTGCCTCCAGAAGCACATGTCCAGAGGTAGGAAATATAATGAAGCTCCGTGTCTGTTGAGAATGATGGTGTGGTATGCTGTTACCATATGCTACCATTTTCTCTCACCTAGGAGCAGGAAGGGAGATTAGAATCTGTTTTCTCTGTTCAGAGAGAGCCCAATCAGACTGAAAAAAAGGACAACAATTCAGTGTGAAGACAGTGAGAGCAGGGAGACATTTTTATTTCTTGAGAGCCTCTTGCTTGTTTGTCTCTTCTTGTCTAACAGAATGATTAAATCAATGCACACTTTAAGGTATTTATGTTATGGTACAGATGAGTGTATTTTAAGGGGCATACTGATAAACCTTTATATACTGCCATGAATAAGAAACACCTTTCTAATGAAAAATAAGGTACCTTTCGTGTTAAAAAAAAAAAAAAAAAGTGTGACCCTCGTTTTACTTTTTTCCTTTTTTTTTTTTTTTTGGCATAAATCGTAAAACAAGCAGAACTGGGGAGCTGTGAAAGAAGGCTTGAAGAACAGCCAGATACAAGACTTTCTGTATTCAGTGGATAAATTTGTGGGTACTTTGTCATCATCAAGACAGAATATAGAAAATAAAATTCAGCTCACAAAAGTGGATATTGATGTTTATGTCAGCAACTTACAGAACCCATCTGACTACATAACTGCAGGTGAGTAATTCCTACAGCAAAGCAAACACAATGATGCTGTTTATAAAATAAATATTATGTCATTAGTAAAAATTTACTTTGAAGAATTAATTCATCTTCCCTGAGCTATATACATTTTTCTGCTTACTCTTGCCAGGTTTCTGACTGTATAATCATAAAATCATCAATCATTTGCCCATCCTTTAATTCATAGATCTTAAAGGATTGGGTAGTTCCCTCACATACCATGTACGCAGTGGCCTGTGTTCCTCCTAGTTTGCTGGCCAAGTAGTTGCTGAGTGAAGCCATCTACTAGTGTGTATACTCTTCACTTTCTTTGATACTGGGGAAATCCTATCGCATATTAAGTCTGGCTCTGAGGGCTGTGAGTCAAACCAAGATGTATTTATAAAAATGTTTATATATGCATATATATATGTGTAAGGAAAAGAGTAGTTTTGTCTCTTTGAACAATAACTTTCCACCATTTCTTATCATCACATGGATTTTCAGAATGAAATAATGCCAAACCAGTCAATACTTCTGCAATCCCTCTCAACCCTACATGAGCCTATGGCAGGATAGCTTCCACTGAAGAACTAGTGACTCTTAAGATGAAGCAATAATGTACATAGCTGGACAAGTTCTTTAGATCCATTTAGTAGGACAAGCTCCACGAGTCCTAAATATAATGCACCAAGTGAACTGGACTCTTTGAGCTGCTAGGGCAATCTAAAAGATGTGCTGACTTATAAATTATAGAGGTTTTTTGTGACTGTTAATAATGGTGTCCATTACGTGATGCTTTTAATGTGGAATAGGCTGCAGTGGCAGAAAGACAGAAATGTGATGTAAGCCTTTACTTATGAAATACAAACAGAAAACTATACACATAATAGTTAATGCATTACTTGGACCTCTGAAACATGATTCTCCCAAAACTACATCGCTGTATTTTTTTTTCCTTACAAACTCACTGTATTTTTAACAATTTCCATTGTAAAGGGTATGCAATAGTAATAGAGTAGGTAGATGCAAGTCGTATGTGTGTGCATCTTGTTGTTACAGTCTTAATCTTTTCCTGA
Source organism: Ciconia boyciana (assembly GCF_034638445.1). NCBI lineage: Eukaryota > Metazoa > Chordata > Aves > Ciconiiformes > Ciconiidae > Ciconia > Ciconia boyciana. The sequence continues at coordinate 67,932,710 of NC_132935.1, forward strand.
TGTTGGTCAGTGATTTGAATATACTCAGCTTACATAGAGTCTCAGCTTATGTTTGCCAAGGACATTTCAATTCTGTAATTAAAAATCTGTATTTATTTCTTGGTACTTATGAGACTGTCCCATTCTATGATTTTGAAGGCACTAACACAGAGGTCACTGAGAAACTTGAAGAAGTGGTCATGATTTGGATCAAACAGATCAGAAAAGTTTTAGTGGAGAGTGAACAAATGAGAAGAGAAGCTGATGACATTGGTCCATCTGCAGAGCTGGAACACTGGAAGACAAGAATGTCATCATTTAACAGGTTAAATCCCGGCATTATTTCTCACAGGGTCTAAAAAAAAAGCTTTTTAAAAATAAGTGTAAACTTTCATTCCAAAGAGAGTATTAAATGTTTTTCTTTTTTCAAAGCCTTTTAGAAGAGATCAAGAGTTCAAGAGTAAAGAAAATTATAAATATTCTTCAGGCAGCAAGATCAAAGACATTAAAGCAGTGGAAAGAGCTGGTAATTACAATGTTTTAATAAAAGTTTTAAATGAGTACAGTACTGTATTTGTAATACACACAGAACTGAACAGAATGCTAAAAATAGTTTTGAGTGTTTATGCTGGTTTTGTACTATGGTTTATTATCCGTTTGTTGAAACATATAACACTGATGATTCTGAAGTTAAATAGATAACTTGAAAAGAAGTCAATGCTTCTGTAATGTGTCTTTCATTAACATAGTGGGCGGAATGGTTGTGCAAAAGTAAAGCAATGCAGCAATACAACATTTTTCTATCTCTCTCCAGCTGTACCCTGTGGAAGCCAACTGTAGAGATGTCTGAAAATTCATCATATTGCTTTTAGAATTATTGATAGCTGACTTTTTGTAGCATAACTGCTCCTTCAGATAAGTGGATCTCTGTAATGTAAACTTACCAGTCTAAATTGTAGGCAAGCCAGAAAATAAGCTGTAGACCATGTACAGCCAATCATCACCCCAAAAAACACCAGAATGTAGATCTTCTAGCACTTAGGAAGGTATTCTACTGTTTTGAAAATAGACCAGGAAAACAGTATCACCTTACTGAGTTTTTGATTTTGTGCTTAACGTATTTGCAGACTTTTAAGATAAATGGAATTTGGATGAGAGTGTCTGTACAGAGCCAGTACAAGCCAAAGATGTTGAACTAGATTTCTTTCTTCATACAGAATTGCCTCCTAAGTACTGGATAGTTCCACCTGTCATGAACAGAAGGATATACAGGCATTAGTTGTGAACTCATTTGCCCTAACAATTGTTTATTAAAAAATTATGGGAAACACCCTGCTGCATTTCAGGGATCTTGTCTAAGTTCTGTAGAATGGGTACCATGCTAAAACCATTCTACAATGTAAGCTGGATTATCAAAACCACACTATTGTAATTCCATCAGGAAGTGTTTGGGTGTGTCGTGAGTGTCATTGGGTGTCTAAGTAAGGAGTTCCTCTAAATCACATCCAAAGTGTTGCTGATTGCCAAGTAGATCTTACCAATTTTTGCATGTAAAAGCAGTTATTTCTTATGTCAGGAAGAAATGGCTTATTTGAGAGAACTTCAGTGAGAAAATGTTTGCCAGATGGAATCATAGTCTTGTGGTAGCATGCACTGTAAAAAAGCAAGAACCTGTTCAGTAAATTTTAACAGTATTAATTCTATTTCTTTTCTTTTCCTCCCTTCAGGATGGTAATATAACAATTGCTGCCAATGAAGCTAAAGACAATGTGAGATATTTATATACATTGGATAAATTTTTTGGTCCACTTGCCAAAGCTTCACCTGTAAGTAGTACTCTAAAGGCACTTAATGTGAAATTCAGAAAAGAAAGGAAGGGCTTTTGCTGCTGAAAGAAAGATATTTTTCCTTTCAGTATTTAACTCCTATGCTTAATGATTAGTGGACAGCTTAACTCCTTTGGCATTAGTGAACTGAGTTTAGAGATTTTGAATAAGCCATAGATAATACTACTTTTTGTGTAGGAGGCAGTTGTCATTCCAAAAGATAATTGAAGGGCATGAGAAAAATAAGCAAAGTATGATGTTTTTCCAAACCTGATATCGAGCTGAATTGTCTTTGTGAGGTTGGGTCTTACGTATGGTACCTCTTCCTGTCTCCATGCTTCAGTTAGCAGTTACTTGTGATTGTTTTAATGCAAATATCATAAAATGATCTTAAGCCTTCAGCTGCGCTAAAATTGGGCAGCTTCCACTTATTTTACAGGTTAAAGCTGTTTCTCTTGCAGGTAACACGTATTTACTGTCATCTGGTTCAAACAATAAAACTTATTTTCATAACCATGTGGATCTCAGATTTCATTTTTTAAGTGAGAGTGTGAGTTTTGAAGATACAGCCACCAGGCAAAGTTGTCTAAGCTTATATGGTTCAGAAGATTTACACATAATCCAGCTGCTTACAAATTTTCTAAATCTTGTTTTCAGAGCTTGAAATCTGAATCTATTGTGCAATTTTACACTGCTTTTCTTCTGCAAATATTCACTGTTCTGCCATATTGTACTTGACTTTTAGATACCATACTTTTTTTTATCCTTTTCTAGACCAGTCACTGTCTCTTGTTCTGGGTTCCCAGTATACCTGCCTTGTATGCATTTCTGTGGAATCTTTCTGTGGGACAGAAAACTCTATAGTTCAGTATCCTCAGTAAGAGAGAGATTATTGTTGCCTTGCCTCCCCCTTCTGGATTTCTCTTCTGTACAGATCTAGGCAAAATGGGCAAAGGCCAACTTTTTCTTGTCCTTCCTACAGCAGGCCAACTCTTTTGTATCAGTGTATGACTTCTTTTCCACAGGTAGCATATTGTTTTGCAGAGCAGACTATAGCGCCTTCATATACTGGAGGCCATGGCCAAAAAGAGTACAGCCTCTGTTTTTCCTCTGGAAAATCCCACTCTGGAAGAAGACCTATTCATTTATTCATTACCCATTACCCATTTTTTTCTCTTGGTCATAGTGCATTAGGTCCCCACAAATGAATTGGATTGTCCAGTTCATAATGAGATGTCTACAAGAACAATGTGTTACAATCAAAAAGATGTTTATCCACTGACAAACGTATTCCCAGAGCTGTCACATTTTCCGTTGTGTTAATTTTGAAGAAATTCGAATTGGTGACTTTCTCCTTTTTTCCTGATGTAGGTAACAATGATGGAACACGTACCCAGTTTAATGAATACTGTCTGTATGATCTACTGTACATCACCATACTACAACACATCAGAGTGCATGACATCTCTTCTTCTTAAAATCACTAATCAAATGATTAACACATGCAAGATGTATCTATGTGAAGGTGTTTCAAAAATCTGGGATCTGGACAGGTGATAGAATATTAATAATCTTCTTTTGTTAACACTAAAAGTAAAATTGTAGATTAGTCATCAAGATTATTAAAAGGTAAATTTAAGTAGCACCTTGTCCTCCTACCAGGCACTGATTCCCATGTTAATTTTCAGCTTGTGACTACTCATTTTGTGTAGAATTAAGTACTCTGCAAAAACAAATTTACTATGTGTTGTGAAAAAAACTGTTATTGAAAAGCATGTAATGTATATCAGTATACAACACCCGATATTTTGTCCCCATGGCTTTTCTTAGACCAAAACTTGAGCAATTAGAACTGGGAGCTAAGGTTCTTCATAAAGAAGCTCTGAGGACAGACTGGCAAAGTTCCATCTAAGATTCATATTTGCTCTTAGTGGACAGGAAAGTCAGTTTGAGGAAGGGGACAATATATACCAGGACCAGAATCACAATTTGATTGTACTCTGTTTGGAGCAAGATAAGTGGATGATAGGTGGGACTCAGACTTGTATTTTCTGAGTATTCCATGGAGAATGCTGTATAAGCAAATAGATGAGGAGTGTTAATGGTGCCAATGAGGCACCTTAAATTTAAAAAGCTAGATTTACTGTAAGTTTGCTAGTTAGACATGCCTAAGACTAGTTTTGTTCTTCCTTTCTCTTGTTCTTGTTACAGCTATTAGTATAGCGAGAGTCCCTCATTTTCAGCAAATGTTAGGCACTATACAGAAAATGATCAAAAAGTTTGCCTCAGCTCTAAGGAGCTTGCAATCTAAAACATAAGAAGAGCTTGCAATCTGAAACATAAGAAGTGAATTGAGAGATGGGGGAAGGAAAGAGAGATGGAGAAAAACCAGCAATCATGTAGTGTTGGTCAGCTGGAATGACGGTGTTTTCAGCAAACCTTGTGATGCTCTTGGATGTTTTGTAGGCATCACTGCTAGGAGAACTAAAGGAGACATTTTAAGGAAGGGATGAGTTAGCTGCTCTATGGCTACTTGCAAGGAGCTGCTCCCAAGTGCTACATACAGCATAAGCGGAAGCACAGAAGTGTTTGTATGAAACCTAACAAGTGGGTGGTGAATGCTGATGTCACTGGCAGAACAAGTGTATCTGAAGGATAAGTTAAGTGGAGATAGCCTAGGAAAAACACAGACTATAAGAACAAGTCAATTATTTTCATGCAAAAGAGAAGGGGAAAACCACAGAGAAAGGTTAAGATGAGCATGACATATAAAGTTATCAACTAGTAAAGTAATGATTGGAACCATCTCTTGAAAGAGTATAAATGGAGTGAGATTATAGTTACTGAGGTGAGAAGGAAAAGGTGTTACAAGCTTCATCAAGACATAGTCAGGATGTCTGTGCTTAAATTCCAGCCAAGTCAAAGGTGACACTGAGGTAACAGGCTATGAGACATAAAAGTAAATCTAACAAATAATTTGGATTTCTCCTGTATTTTGGTGTGGGTAAAGGGAAGTTTTCAGAAATTACCTGTAATCAATTAAGTATTGGCTATGTTTATTCTAAAGAATTAATGTACACAGAAGTAGAATACATTCTTTTGTTTATTCTAGCTGAATTTATTTTTGAGACATTCTTCTCATTTACTTATTTGCTGCTGCTGTCCCAGCAAAAGTTTCTCTCTGTCCCAGTTAGTTGTTTCAATCTATAAAGTTTACTATCATTTTAATTTGCGAAGATCCTTTGGAAGATGAAAGACAAAGCTAAAGTGGAGCAACAGTCTTGGGTAAATGGCTTATGACTAATTTCCATGCTTCATCTGTATGTCTCATGTATAGTAGTACCTCAGGGTTAATGAACAACCGTGTATAAGACGTAACTATCTGTGGCTTTAGGAACCGAGATCTTCCTGGTGTGTCTTTGTAAAGAAACAAGACTTTCCTCATGCTTACTGTAGTCTGGAAAAATACCTCTCCAGTCTTGTCTGCTTAGAAAAAATGAAGAAACAAATGAAGAAAATTGTTTGCAAAAATCGTTATCAGCAGTACCCCGGTTACAGAAGATGAGAAATGGCAAAACGGCAGGCACTCAGTAGCTAGGGTTTACCTGAAGTAAGTCCTTTCTGGACTATGCTATGAAAGTTCTGGGTTGATGACAACCAAACCTAAACTTAAAAATATCCAATCTAGGTAACAAATTTAAAACAAAACCTTGTAATGTAATCCTCATATTTTGAATGTTTTCCAGGTAATGTATACTTTTGTGTTCTTATTTTGCAAAGTTGCATATCTGACTGAAATGTTCTATTTTTATTTATACTCTTTTGAAGACCTCCTTAGGATTATTTTCTGTCTTCTGTACTTTTTTCCTCAGGCAAGAATTGCTAAAGAGGATACAACAATGCATTTCCCTCAAAGAACAGTACCAAACATCCTTTCAGAGAATTAGGGAGGCGCTAAAGGAAAATCCAAGTGGCAGGCAATTTGATTTCAGGTAAATAATTCACCCTAAGATTGAATCATATTCATTTATACAATTTATAAATGAGATGTCATTATATCTGCTAGCTAGCAGAAAAGCTAAATACTCAATTAAAATGTAGTATTTATTATAAACAGAACATGACCGTGCAGCATTTTTTTTTTATTCAGGAATAAACCAGTGACAGGTTTTTGCTGGTCACTTGTTGATTTAGCAGATGTCCAAGGGGACTTCAGGGGAATTTATGCATGTGTTAATTTAATACCTGTGTTTATGTGTGGTCTGAAATCCCAACAAATTTGAGTAATGAATGTAAGTAAAAAGACTCCAGGAGAACTTAATCAGCTTTGGGCTGGGTTGTCTATTACAATGCCAAGGGGAGTTTTACCTGTATTGGCACTGAAAGCACGGAGCATTTCTTAGTATTGTACATTCACATTTTGATCTCCTGCAAATGTCTTATTTAAGAGAGTAACTCCTGTAAAATGTGGTAAAGGCTTTTAATTGACATATATAAGGATTAAGCATTTTCTCGTTTATATCCATTACTTTAAAATGGTTTTTACTTGATTTGTAATTATTACAGCATAGATTTTTTTATGTGAAACTTGGTAGCAGTTCTGGAAAAATATATGTGGGTTAAATATATGTGGTTAAATCTATTACAAATAGATTTGCATAACAATCTGTTGCTTTTTTATTGTTAGTGAAAACTATATATTTGGAAAATTTGATACATTCTGTAAACGTTTGGAGAAGATTTCAGACATGAGCAATATTATGGAAAGGCTTTTAGAGCTCCAGCGTATAAAAATAGAAGGTATTGAAGAGATCAGTACTCATTACCAGAGCATTGCTACAAACACCAAGTCCAAACGGTATGATGTTCTGGATCACAGAAAAAAGGAGGTATGTACATTCAGCACTTGTCTGACAATCACTCCCTTCATTCTATGCTTTTCACAGGAGTTATGCAAAGAAGATTAAATTTTATAAAAATGCATATAGTATCTTGCTGTAATAATAATACTTTCATATCTTTTAATACAATTTGAAGGCATTTGGGTAAATTTGGCTTTTATTTCAAATGTTTTTGTTATTTTTTTATAAACTAGGTTTTGTGTGGTAGGTAATGCTACAAACAACTTTTCCTAAACTTGTTTGTTTTGAGATGCATATATTTTGAACTGCAGACTGAAAACTAATTCAGACAGGTCAATGCATTAAATACAGTTTATCTAGTTGCAAGAGTTACTCAGTGTTACTGAAAATACTTAATAGCATAGTAAAGACAGTATTATAGTAAAGGTAGCAAAGGCACTTAGAAGAACATTTTAGAGGGAGAAGTGAATAATACCACCCTCAGTGCTGAGCAGGGTGGTAAAAACTAAAGTGGCTTTTCAAGTGCTTCAGACTCATGTTTTAATACATCCTGCACGTGCTGGAATTGAGCTGCTTTTTTTGAGCTGTAGCCTGCTTGCTTTGCAGGATTGATAGCCTCACAATAGAAGTGCTAGAAATGTTGACTTACTGTCCTGCCTTCCTGAACTGTAGCTCGCAATTGTCAGGAACTTTCCTTTAAACATTTAAGTCTAGAGTATCTTTGGCTTTCTTCTAACTGGCTGATGGCTTACATTTCTGTAATACTTGCTGCATGTTCTTTTCTGAAAGAGAACATTTACTGGTAACTGTAATTTTAAAAAATAGTGTTTAAAAATTGCGTTGCTTTTCTACACCTAAATGGTTGGAGCAATATATTTTCTGGACTATCTTCCCAAGCTTGTGGAGTGCCTTCTTCAAGAGGAAGTTTGCATTAAACTCTTTTTGTAGGTCCTCAGTCTTTTGGACTTTTTAAGAAAAATTATTACAGACAAATACCCTACTTCTAGTTAGGAGCTGCCGAATTTGGTAGCCCAATAGAGGTGAGGCTGTTACAGTTCCATGTCCCCAGGTTCACTGAGCTGTGAGGCTGAGCATGTAATTCCCAACAGGCATGCATGCACACATACACACAATACATTTATACACAGGTCTGGCCGCACAGCTCAACACAAACTGAAAACACAGCAATCACACAATTGCAAATGGTATTAATGGCCTCATCCTGAACCTCTCTGGCTGAGCAGAAGGAAAGCCTGTTAGTGGAAAATATATATACATGGATCCCTCCAGTAGCTGGTCTTACACACTTAGTCTATCCAACAACTGGCACCTGGATACCCAGGTCTCCCCAGTTCCTGGATGTACCAACCCCTCCAAGGCCCACAGCTGCACTCCAGTTGCTGGTACTCAGACCTACACGCACATAGATGCACAGAAACATGCGCTATGGGTCCCTCCAGTAACTGGTCTTAGGCAATCAGTCTATCCTCTACCTGACCCCTGGATCCCCTTGCTGTCCCAGTTGCTGACACACAGAGGCACACACATGCAAACAGTTCTTTCCTGTAGCTGGTCCAGTCCTATAACCTTATCAGTAGCTGACCCTCAGACCCTACTGTCTCTCTGGTAGCTGGCTTAGGCCTCCTGGTCCCTCTGGTAGCCAACTCTTAGACCACTCTGGTCTCTTTAATATCCAGCCCAGACTTATGGCTGCTCCAACACTTGGTTCCCAAGCTTCTGTCCTATTTGCTGCTTAGTCTGGTTTGGTATTCTCTGACTATTATATGTGACACACCCACCCACACAGTATGCATATGCTCCAGTGTTTCTATTTGCTATGATCCATGGTTCCTACCCTGGTTGCTGATGCTTAGACCTCAATACATTCCAGTCTCTCCAGTTGCTGACTCTACAGATGCACAGGCCCCAGTGACCCATGGTCTCCATAGAATCATGGAATGGTTTGGGTTGGAAGGGACCTTTAAAGATTATCTAGTCCAACCCCACTACCATGGGCAGGGTCATCTTTAACTAGATCAGGTTGCTCAAAGCTGCATCCATCATGACCTCGAACACTTCCAGGGATGGGGCAGCCACAATTTCTCTGGGCAACCTGTTCCAATGTCTCACCACCCTCAGCATAAAAAATTTATTCCTTATGTCCAATCTCAATCAACTCTCTTTTGGGTAGATTTAAAACTGTTACCCCTTCTCCTGTCACCACAGGCCTTGGTAAAAGTCTCTCTTCATCTTTCTTATAAGCTGCCTTTAAACCCGTTCCCCTCCTGTTGCTGGTATGTAGACTCCCATACACACTATGCACACAGATGAGAGAACCCTTTTACCCATGAAAATGTTTAGAAATGGAGATAAGTAAGAAGACAAGACAGACTGTGATTATCAGGTGCAGGGCACAGCCAGACAAGTGTACTGACCAGCAAGCTGTTCACATGTGACCGACTCCTTTTATCCCATCATGCCTCCATTTTTCCACACTTACTCCTCCCACAAAACACAGTGATCCCTGCAATTACTTCTTCCCTAACTCCCATAATATGTTTTGTATAGTCCCAAAATGCTCTTTCCTGGTAAACTGTAATGAGTCCCTTATCCCCTAGGCAATAACCTCCCTTAGACTGTAAGGTGCTCTACAGGGCCTGCCAGTTTGCTCATCTTGCTGGGTTTCATACCCGGACAGTGAGCTGAGCGCTCTCCTGTGGCAGTGCTGGGAGTAGCTGGTGAGCGCGCTCTGTTCTCTCTGATCAGGTTGTTATATTTCCTCTGCCTGTCCTTGTTCCTCGGTGCTCCTTTGTGTTCATGAAGATGAGGCTTCAATCACATAACCTAACACTTCTTATTTTTTGTTTGCTTTGCTTAGAATGTAAATGCCTTTGATACTGGTGTTGTCCCTGTTCTCTTTAATTCAGTGCACAACATGTGTACTGGGCAGACAAAGCAAATTCCCCAAAAACTTCAGGGAAATAATTTTGTATGAAATGAAAGCAACACTATAGGTGATTTTTTTTTCTTTTATCCTTTTATAGTTCGAAAAAGATTACCTTGAATTTAAGAACCAAATTGCAGCATTGTATGAATCCATACAAGAATTTGTGGATTCCTGGTTTGAGAAGACCGTAACTGTAAGTAATTTTACAAATGCGTACCTCTTGTTCTGGCGCTCAGAAAGGCTGAGTACCCACAGCTCCTACTGAACTCCTTCATTACTGCCAGTGTTCTATATTGTGGTGGTGGCTGCCTGAGATAATGTAGGAGGACATCAAGGCTATTACCAGTGTTCTAAAAGTCGCTTGCAGAAGTGCTGGAAGATAATGTTCATTGTTGCTTGGCGTCAGTTTTAGGTTCCATCTTTCCTTCCCAATTTTATAGTCCTATTTTTTTGAAGTTTATTTTCTTTCTTTATCCTGGTGTTCCCCATGCTTCCTGTTGCATTTCTAAGTTATTCCTGTTGGACTGGCAGGAGTAATGAAATAATTTCTGCCATCTGTTACCTTAATGTCAGTACTGTTCATTGGTTCAGGCCCTGATCATGATATGAGATGTTAATGAATCATGGGTAAGGGTATAGGTGTTCTACCACAACTGTTTGCAGAAAAAAAGACTGATGATTTGAGACTCAGAAAAAAATTAAATATTCCAGTATATTGTAGTGGTAGCAGTTTCTTGGTTCATAGTATGGTAAATATATTCTAAATGGAACAAAATACAGAAGTAAAATTCACTAACTTGTCTGGATGGAGTTTTCTGTGTTTCTTAGAAAACAACTTGTAAACTTACATAACATATTATAAATTAAAAAAAACGGTCTATGAACAATGACTTTCTGAACTGTTAATGTCTTCTGGAGTAAATGCTCCATCCTCCTTTTTAGACTGAACAGATGCTGGGACTTCTGATGAAGCTTGAACAAATAGGAGAAAATCATATTGATCTTAATGAGAAGTATACCATTGTCCTTCAGCAGTACAGCCAAGACTTAGAGTTTGTTCGAAAACTCTACCAGAAGCAAAAAGAAAATCCACCTATACCACGTAATATACCGCCAGTAAGAATGAAATAAATGAGAAAGAAAAAGGACTTTGCTTCTTGACCATTTTTAAGTTAATGGAAATAAAACCTCATATCTTTTGTGTTTTAGGTAACAGGGAAGATCATGTGGGCTCAGCAGTTATACAGAAAAATTGACCATCCAATGACATTCCTTAAAAAGAAAACCACACTTTTGAAGGTTGGAAATTAGCATAGGAGGATTTATGCTAAGCTTTCAAGCATGTTATTAACAGACATATGATTTATTTTTATACTCCTAAGCTCACTTTTCTAGCAACTTGTATTCAAGCTCATCAACAGGATAGGTGTTAGTGTTTGCTCCAGGATTTGAATCCCTTTTTGCAGCATTATTATTCTGCAGCTCGGGACAGTTGCTTCCCTTGAGACATTAAGCTGATGACTTAGGCTGGTGCTTTTGTCCCTTCTGGGGCTTGACTCATGTTAATCCTGATAGTAGCACTGTTGGCCACGTACCTAAGATGAGAGCCTTCTGTCTGCTATGCTCTGTAATGAAGAGGACTGAGATATTTAACCTCAAACATTAGCCACACTTCATGAAAGAATACAGTTTTATAGCTTTCTCAATGGGACATCAGTGCCTTGTACAGGTCATAGTATAGACTTTGTTTTATGGGCAAGACTGGGAGGAAAAATTGGGAAAAGAGTTATGTTGTTTAGAGCAGTTAAATACTTCTTAATAATTGAATTCCTAAATATATTTCTATGTTTCTGTGTTTTACCTTATCTCTAAAATAGCATAACTTAAAGCTATTTGTTTTGTTTTCCTAATGGTGGTGAGGAAAAGCTTAGTGGAGGGCATTTCTACTGTTAGACTCATCGAATTGTTTAAATGGTATTTGCTTTTTTTTTTCCCCCCCTTGAATTGCAGACACTGGAAATGAAAAGGGTTATTAAGAGCTACAATAAAATGGCTGCAGTTCTTTTGGAATTTGAACTTATTTATCATAGAGCCTGGTGCAGTTTTGCTGACCAGGCTAGAAATGCTCTGTATGCTTCCTTACTTGTCAGGCACCCAGAAACCAAGGTAAATATGATTTATTCTTTGTATTACTGTTGCATTGTTTGCTATTTTAATCATATCATGGATAGACAAGCACAACATTAAAATAATTTTAATAGGGTTTAAAAATGAACTACTCAAATTGGTATGTTTTTTTCCCTTTTTGTATATATTTATGGTACAGACTTCATCATCTTTCTTCTTCATAAGGCTCCTACCTCATTCAGGACATAAAAGAGGCAGTACCCAGCAAATACATATTTTTATTGACTTATCTACATCTTTTTAGATATTGTTTTGTGTTTTATTTTCTATGTTAACCAAAATTGTAGTCAAGGAAGGAGTTTTTAATTAGATCATGGTCTTTTCTGTAGTGGTCAACATCACTGTGTTGAGTATATTGCAATCATTCATTAATTTGCTTTCAAAACTGCTTCCTGAGGCAGAAAATCTTACCATTCTTACTTCACAGATTATTTTTTCTGCTGTAATGGAGAGAAATTATGGTTAAAATGTGGCATTCTTTGAACTAATGATTCCATAATGGACAACTAGAACCTAGTTTTCAAATTTATTTAGCATCTTAATAGCATTTAGTGCCCCCAAAAGTGTACAAAGATTAACCTTCACAACATTTCTCCCTAGTCTACCAATGGAGAAACTGAGAGGGAAAGGCAAATTAGTTTTCACAGAGTGTAGCTGCGGAACTAGAATGAAACTTAGGAAGTCACAGGAGCCAAGTGGTTAGGGCACACTGAAGGAGTCACAGGTGCTGATCATTGAAATCAGTTGTAATTGAAATTGAAATCAGTGTAAGATATTGATTGATTAATACTTTGGAAAATCCAGGTATTTGTAGAGGAGGATGAAGATCTGTGTAGAAACATGGATATCTGTTTTTAAAATCTTCTCTAGTCTACATCTTGTTCTATGTTCTGGTTATACCACACTACATGTAACCACCAAAATGCTGCCTTATTTTCTATTTCTTTTTTTTCCCCTGTACTGCTACATGAAGGAAATACTTGTAAACTTGGACCCAGTGGTCCTGGAAGTACTTTATGAAACAAAATACCTGAAAAAAATGCATTTTGAAGTTCCAGATGTTGTCCTTGGCTTGTGTGCAGATGAAGAACAGATTAAAAGACATCAAATGGAGTGAGTGAACACTTTTTGGATTTGGTTCTCATCTGCAAATGGGAATCTCTAGCTTTGAGTCTGTTGCATATGCTTTTGATTTATTATAATTTTTCTCTTTGATGGAGTTTAATTGAAATTTAATTGCTTTCCCCTGCATTTCCATAGTAATATTGGTAACATGCAGTTGTTCCTATCTCCACAAATATCTCATTACTAGAAAACGCCTACATGCTTTTGTTTTGTTACTGCAACAGCTGCTCTGTAAGTGGGGCTCCTAGATACTGCTAAGGCATCTATGCACTATAACATAGGGATTACACTCCAAAATATTACAGTTAACATAAAAGCTTTTTTCTGTTAGAAAAACAAGCTGGAATTTGCCACTTGATTAAGGCACAACTCAAACATTTGTATAGGTAATACATCACCTAAGTTATAATATAGTCTCTCATGTTGAATAACTGAAATAACTTTCGTCGATTTTAAATAATTTCTTTCTGCTTCTTGTAACAGTCCAATTCTGTGCTGGAAGAGTTCTTTTCATTCTCAGGGATGCTGATTATTAATTCTCTAACTCTAAGCAAGGATGATAGGTCTTAAAAATGTCATCCTTTGTGAGGAGTGTTCTTTAGATAGTTTTTAAATAGAAGTGGACAAAAAGGGACAAAGTTCAAAGAGATTCATAAACACTTGAATTCAATCTCTCCTCCCTTTTTCTATGGTAAAGCTTTCAGTCTTTCACTCTTATAATACGACATTTTTCATTAATTATCTGTGGAGTGTTTTTGGACAAACTAACCTAAAATTTCTAATGTGCAAGACAAACTCTGTGTGCTACAATCCTGTGAAAAGCAACGGCCCCAACTTTTTGCCATCCAAGAGAAACAAAAAAGTGCAGAAAATGATTGCAATAAAAAAAATATCCAAACTTTCTTTCTATTTTAAAAAAGACTTCAGACTTTGCTGACTCCCCAAGCAAAGAAGGAGTATTCAGAGACAGTAGATTTTTGCTTAAGCAACACTGGAAAAACAGTTCTGGGTATATTGCAAAGGGGTTATCTCAGTATACAGTTTGTAACAGCAATGTTTAAAGTAATGGTTTTAATCTGGCACAGAACACAGCAATTACTTTTTTTGCAGCAGTTCTTGTAAGGAGCCCATTTTGTATCTTTGACTTCTGAGTTGCATTTGCTTCTAATTCTTGTTTATGCAGCTTCATTGTGTAGCTCCATTTTCATGGAACTATATTGGTAAGTCTTGATTCGGAATTTGGCCTCTTTTTCTTTGGGATTTGGTGTCCTAAGTGGTTTGGATCTTGCTTTTCTTATAAGCAGTGTAATTTCATACCATGCCTTGTGAGATAGGAAGAAGGGAACAAAAATACCATGTTTTCAATTTCCTGGGGTTTTTTTTGTAATTAATTTTCCTTGGAAGAAAGTTTCTCTAAATTGATCACAGTCACTTTACTGAAGGTATTTATTTCCCCAGTCTGGTTCTGCTGTTAGTGAGGAGAAAGAGGCTTAGTTTGAGCTAGGAAGAGCTGGAAAGAGTTCTTATTTTTAACATGGGGTCAGAACTTGCAAATCTTATTAGTAGAAAACACATCCAAACTTCTGTATGTTTCAGATATCTGAATTAAGCACATTCTAAACATGATCATATCTTGCAGACTCCACAATCTGTTGATCAGTTACAAAGAGTGTCTGAATGGGATTCCCATTATGCTGAAACCACTGATGAAACCATTTATAGGACAAGTTGAGGATGCCCTTACTCCGGGCCTGATGCAGCTGTCATGGACTTCTTTGAACATCAGTAAATGTATGTAGTAGGAGAAGGAGTGGTGAACCGTTGATACTGTTAGGTGATACCTGCCAGATATTTCCTTGTCAGTTTTAGGAAGAGGACTCCATCTATATAAGGGGAAAACATACTAGTAAATCAGTTTTCAGCTGAGGTAGACTGATGTTAGGCTTTCACTTTTCTTCTTCAAAATGAAAAGCAGCAAGATAAACAGGAACAGATGCAGCCTAAATCTGAAAGTGAAATGGGGCATGGGTTTGTGCAGCTGTTCATTTGTGACTCTGCCATGTGGCACTGGTGCACAGGGCTCTGACCAGTGCTTAAAGCAGGATTGGTTGCCTTTTAGCTTTGCTTGACCTTTGCCTGACCAGAGCACAAAATAACAATGGCAAGTGGGTTTTTATGTTTGTTTTATAGCTCTAAAATGAATTTTTGTGTTTGGTTTGCATAGTTTAGTAATGCATCATAAGGAAGGTCTTTACAATATCATTTATTTATTTATTCATTTAGGTACTCTCTGCACTATGTTAAGTATCTGAACAGCTATAATCCAGGTTTTAATGGTTCTTTGGATCAGCATTTGCTCTGATGGAAACTGGCCTTTTTTGGCAAGATAGGGGTTATGCAGCAATAGTATCAGGGCTGCCTCCTGTTTCCTGCTGCTGCAGCTGAAATGGAATCACCCCTAGAATGGAATGCTTTTCTTGAATGTATGCATCATATCATTTTGAAGATGTGCAACGTCTAACATGCTCAGAATGCATGTTGGACACTGACAAATTAGCCATTGGTTCAGTGTATACAAAATAACTCTGACCTGCCAGCGATGTGCTGGATTCACTATGCATGAGCTTAACGTCTTAAGTGCCTTATTTCCATCTAATATGTAGAAGTATGGGGGCCCATGGTTGCCTTCTAGACTAAAACTCAGGAGACAAGGCGAAAAAATGGATTTAGGACTACCTAATTTATATATGAAAAAAAAAAAAAGCTAAGGAATTGGTTGGGTTACTTTTCTGTTTTAGTAAAAAAGACAAGCTCCACAATTAACTTCCTAATAGGAATAAATTATGTTTTCCACTTAAAGCATCAGCAGTTGGACACCACTGTCACACTGCCTTGTCTCAGATATCATAGTGATTTCTTTCTACATACCGTAAGAAAGAGTATTGGTGATTCAAATGATACTGTCTGGTAATAGCAAAGACAAAGCATGTCAGGTGACATATTTTTTTCTTCTTTGCAATGAAAAGTATGAAAGACAGGGAAAGAATTTATCCAGTCTATTCAGAAACGGTTGTTTTTACCTAGTTTAACACACACATCTGTTAAAGCACTCAGTTTATCCCTTTCCAAAGTAAGTTAGGTCATATGCATGAAAGAAGACATCTAGTGGTTTAACCAGTATGTAATCTTTGCTGGGGGAATTTTTGCCATTGAATTTATAAGTTAATTACAAATATAAAAGTACTGGATTTCACTACATATGTATGTGTGTATGTATGACCAAAATAATTTTTGGACAGTTGTATCCTTTCTGTTTTCCATTGTATTTTGTTGATCCTTTTCATTACAATGTTCTTTAATACAAAAAAAAAGAAGAGATATTTTGAAGGCTAGTGTGCTATTTATTATAAAATGGTTTCATTTAAAGACTCCAAAGCAGAGCAAGTCCATCATGTTTGTATTTCAGGCCTTAATTACATATTTCATTGCCATTAAATCCTCATTTTATTGTAATACCTGGAGAGGGGCAAGGGGAAGGGGAGATGAGATTTTAGAGGTCTGTATTTTGCATGATTTGTTCTCATTTTGTTTTCCTTGCTTAGTTATTGAGAATGTTTATAGTACCCTGAGGGAGTTGGACTATGTAGTCAAAGAAGCAGCTGATACCCTGGAATGCAGAATTGAAAGAATTCTGGAGGATATGTCGAACACTGCTCTGATAATTTTGCCAGAAGATGAACCTATAGATGTGCTTTCTTTCCTGGAACAGACAGAAAAGCTTGCCGTCTCTACTGCTCACAAACTGTCTCAGTAGGTTTACTAATTGCACAGATTTCAAGGCCATATTTGGGAGGGATTATTTATGTATTACTTTTTTATGCAGAGAGTTTACTTTTAAAATTTTATTTTAACAGAGTACTAGTCTAAAGCAAAATGGCAGTCTCAGGATGCAGGGGAGAAACTCCCGAGTATCTTGAATACAGCAGATGTAAAATAGCATGTGTAGTGTTTACCATTTCATATTTTTCTTCTTATGGCATTTTAATCAGTAGCAAGAAAAATGAAGATGGGTAGGACTTGAAATCTCATCCCCATGTTAATTGCTTGATTCTTAATGCTAGCTAGCTGATGTAAGACTTCCCATTCTCCCAGTGCTGCAAATTTTTGGCCTATGCTTATTTTCCAGGTTATAGCAGAATAGTTGTTCAGTTCTCCAAAAAAGATGTC
Organism: Ciconia boyciana; assembly: GCF_034638445.1. NCBI lineage: Eukaryota > Metazoa > Chordata > Aves > Ciconiiformes > Ciconiidae > Ciconia > Ciconia boyciana. The sequence goes on from NC_132935.1 coordinate 67,949,863, forward strand.
TATGGTCATTGTGCAAAATAAGATACCTTCTATTTATTTTTTATTTATTTTACTAATTCTGATTTCACGTATTATCTTACTGCATCATCATGATAAGCCTGTTTTATTAACTATAGCTGGAAAATAACTTTTTTTTCTTTAACTATTATGAAGTCCAATTGAATCAGATATAACAGAGTCTGACAAATGGGTTTCTTGATGGTCTGCATATCTTAATGTCTTACATTCTCTGTATACCCAAGCAATAGGAACAAACTGAAAAGTGTAAGGGTGTTTCCCTGCACATACAATTCTTCACAGTGCAGTAGGACTGGGGGTGTGTGCCTGGAAAATAACAAAGGGTATTCCTTATGTTTGATTCCCTGCGGGTGACTGTAAGGTTGTTTTTGTAGACAGAGTCAGCAAGTGGAATGCTCTGTGTATGAACTGGTAGATATTCTTAAGCACAGGCTGAAAGCAGATGCCGGAAGAACTCTGGAGGTAAGACCTCTACAGTGTAAAAAGTGACCTTTTATAACCTAGTCAGATACTTGAAATTTTACTTACATGCTGGATAATATGGTTATTTTCCTAAGAATTTTCTCTTAACTCTTCAGGATTCATACGCCTGTACACATCTCGACATGAAACAGAAAACGCGCTGCCAGGAATGCCTGTCCTGTAGTTACTATAATCTGATGGGACAGCTTTGTCAGAAGAATATTGACTCTTTAGTCAGATGTGAGTCTGTCTTTTTCAGATATGCTTAATTTTTTAATATCGCTTTAAGATTTTTTTCCCAAGCTTATGGTGGTAAAAAAAGTATAACCTCACTTAAATATTATATTTATTTAGGCACGAAGATTTCTTTAGAGTCCTTAAGAGATCGATTGCGTGTTGTTGACTCTAGGTATCAGATGACCAAGTTTGTAGAGACACAGAGGGTTCCTTTGTTCAAAGCTGAAATTCAACTCGCTATTCCAAATGTTGTCTTGAGACCAAGTCTTGAAGATATTCAGGTAACAAAATAATTGCACATCTCAGTCATTTATGGTAAAACAGTTATAAATACATTGTTTTAAAACAACATGTGCAAATTTAACCTGGTATAAGAACTAAAAGAAAGGGAAACAAAAATTAAAAGTCACTTGAGTTCTTGACATCACTGGGTGCTAAGGACATGAAGCCACCGATCAGGTTTGTTATGCAGGCCAGTAGAAGGAACTGTTTTCCTAAAAGCTCAGTAATTCACGTTCACAAACCTCTATTTAGAGGCAAATATTTCAAAGTGAATGCAAAAATAAAAATGAATGCCATTGATACAGCCTGATTTGACTTCCTGGTCTCCTTAAACTGTTTCAGAAAATAAAACGATGTTATCAGTTTATAGTATCATTCATAAATCAGCATTCTGCAGTAGTGAAATGTAAAGAAAAATATTACCAGCCTGAGGCCCTAAACTGTGAAAAAATTTGAACACTCATTTAAACTTATACGAATTCAGCAAAATTCTTACACACATACTTACAATCTCCTACGATGTCTGAAATTATTCACAAACTATTAGTTATTTATGGTGTTGATTTGTGGACTTTTCACTTAGCATTGTCACTGTCAAAATCAGTAGTTGAATTCTTTCTCAGAGTTCATTTGCAGCCTTCATGGTGGTGTCAGTAAGAAAACAGATCACAAAGTGTAATTTTAAAATACCATAGATAGAAGAAGTTATATAATAATTTATATAACTGCCTGTATTGTTTACAGACTATACCATCACAAATTCAGACAAATGTGTTCAGGCATTCTGATGTGAAGGTGAAAACTGTTATTATTAATAATAAATAACTATGTTTATAACCAGTTTAAGGGGAAATAGTACTACAGTGAAGTTATGATCCCCAGTGATTCATGATTACTGCTCATAAAGGTCTCACGTTCTTGTTTGAAAACCACATAAACATAGAAGGACTGTGACAAAATTTTATGGAGTACTCTTTCCCCTTACAAAATGTATTTTGGGTGATCCTACTTCATGCTTATTAGAATATTTCCTGTAAAGATAGAGGTATAATTTTTACATTTTGGTATCGTTTGGAGAATCCCTTTGCGCCCCCCCCCTTCTCATAATCTCTCTGTGTGCTCAAGGTGAATGTTTTGCTGTTTTCAGAGTGCTGTAAACAAAGCAGTAAATATCATATTGTCAATAGCCAAAGATATCCCCCTGTGGAAATTTGCTTACTTACATCATAAACAGCAGCAGGTGAGTATTTTATTTTGATTATTTTAAAATGTTAGTATTTTGGTTAACATTTCTTAATCTCATAAGAATATGTTCTGTACCAATACTTTGACTTGTAATCTGGTGGATCTTCCTGTGAAGTGAAAGCCTAGTTTTTAATCGCTATACCAAGTAATTGAACATAAGAGTATAACATTCATAAACCTTATATTTGGTGGTTTCTAATAATAAAATCAAAATTTGCTTGTAAATAAATCTTTTTTATCATACTGTTCAAGTATGATGATGATAGTGTAGATAATGTGTGAAAACTAACATTATCCATGGGTACTACTAGCTTAATATAAATTATTGTCAATCTTCCCAGGCAAAAACTGTATTTTAAGTTAAACTTTCAGGCTACATACAGCACCTATGATACTACAGTAAATACAATATAAATATTTTAACTAATATTTTAACTGGCATTAAAATGAGAACTAAAACCTTTAGTTAGGTATAGATAGAAACTGAAATTTGTCGAAGTACAGAAATGCACAGTAATGGTAATCAGATGGCCTTGATTCTCTCCTCTGGTAATTAAATATGGATCTATGTAGATCTGTGCTGAAAAGTGTCTTTGTAAAAATATCTTCCTATTTTGTCTATCTGACATGAAAAACAGATGAGATCATTTCAGTGAAAAAAAAACATTCAAGTCCTGCAAAGAAATAATGAAAAAATAAACTAGGAGAGAGTGGGTTGAATTCAGTTTCCTCAAGCAGAATTGTTTTCTTATTTTGAAGCAGCCAACCCCCCACTGCCTACAGGACCTTTTTTGGCCAAGAATGGGTATAGATTGTAATTCTACTCTAAAGAAAGCAGGAAGACCTGAGCAGTTGTGTAGGAGCAGGAACCAGCACAGTTGTACTTGTATACGATGCATATTTGACAGATGTCAAAGACAATTAATATAGAGCTCCACATGGCAACTTTTTATAAAATCAGCTTTAACACTAAAACTATAGTTCTGTAAAATCCAAGCTAAGAATAGGAGTCTCCTTGTGGATGCTTTCTCTGCACTTTCTATCTGTTCTTAGAAGCGCTTACTGTATGTGCATTATTGGGCATTCTATAATGTAAAAAACCATATAAAACTACTGGACATATGTTTTTTCTTGTTTAATTTATGCCAGATTGAACAAGCTGTTGCTGTAGAGATAGGTGATGAGAGCAAACTCACCAGGATGGTGGCACTGAAACCTTTAGACAAACAGATCATCGAGCATAAGGATGTAAACAAAGTGGTGATCCAACTAAATGCAATTGTTTTATCTCTCAAAACTGAAGCATCGGATCTTCTGAAAAGCTTTTCTGAATTTTCAGGCATCTGGAACAAGGTTAAATACATATTTAATAAAATATTTTGCTGTATTGTGAAATCTTCTAAATAAACTGTTTTGGGTTGCATAAGGAGACTGTGTGCAGTAGGAAGCATTGGTTTCATAGTAGAATCCATATACCAATAGTACCTCTTCTGTCTCCTCTTGTGTTGACCAGAACTTGTCATTCTTTACCAGTTAAACCCTCTAAGGAAGAAAGCAGAAGAACAAAAAAGTATGTTGGGAGCATAAAGAAGCTTATGCTCTCATATGCTTATGCATCTTTCTCACAGCATCTTGTCTGTAGATGTTATAAAAAAGAATAAATTAGCAGAATCTGAGAAATTGCAGACTACAAAACTGTTCCTGAATATTAAAATGACTAGTTCTTCTTCAGCAATCACTGCTGAAGGCAGCTTTTCTGTTTCTTCACAAAATATGATAAACTAAGTCTAGGAAATCTTTCCAGTAATAAGGATTCCAAAGCAGAAGAGAATCTGGGCTGATGGACTTGTCTTCATTAGGAAGTGGGTCCAGTCACATAAATGGTAAAGCTCCAAGGAGTGTTTCGGCAGGAGATACTTAATGAAATAAAACCTTGTATACATTCTGACTAGTGAAATTCAATTCTGTGTGGATGGACAACTGCTGGTTTTACCTGTCAAAGGTGCTTTAGTCAGGCTGAGAAACAAGCAATCAAAATAGGAGTAATCTTGTCTTTGTGACTGCTCACTATTTTTAACTTCCCCTTCCTAAACAAACTCATAGGTGACCACATTCCCACAGCTGACTCTTTTGCAGTTAGACTTCAGGCTAACACAGGGAATTTTCAGCTCCTCGTGGCTTCTGGGGTTCCAGATCTTAATGCTTAGTTACCTCAGTTTTTGGAGATATTGTTTGAGCTAACCACATATTGATGGTATGTCATTTCACCCAGACAAGGCACAATCTGATTGGATGATGCAGGAGCATGACAATGTTTCCTTTTTACTGAAATAGTCAATTAATCTGCTCCTTAACCTTAAAATTCCTTAGGATTTGGCACTGTTTCCCCCCATCTTTATAATTTCTGTAGGACCACTAGGAACTGTCACTGGTAACTCATTATTGGCCAGAGAAGCCGTAACAGTTTCTCAGGGACCTCACAGTGCAGACTGTAGATGAATGTCATTGAACCGGCTAAAGATCATTTGTCTGTAATTGAACCGAGAATCTAACACATTTATTGAGCTGGTGACACTGAAGTTCTTACCTCTACAGAGACTGGCCTACCTTATGAAAAAGAAGGATGCTCAGTGTTCTGTTCCCTTTAAACAAGCTTCAACAAACTAAATGCCCCCTCTTCCTTTAGATCCATCCTTCCCTGCCAAACTTCTCCAAATGGCCAGTCTGTTTGTAGCTAGAAACTGCAGTTAAATATACTGTTTCAGGAGGAGTGAAGATGGCTGAGTACAATTACTACCATTTAAATACCTGTTAGAGGATGTGAGCTGCTTTTGGGAGTTTGCAGACAGAAAGGAGACTGGGAAGGAAATATTTCCAGCAAAGTTTTAGCAGCTACATTGTAAGTTTTGTAGTAATATTTGGATGGGTAAGGGATATCCTGATCTGTGTCAGTTTTTGAGTTACAGATAGATTTCAAGTGCTTTAAGGAGTACTGTACAAGGAGTAAGAGTGAAGAAAAGCAGTTCAAATGAAATAATTTGATCTTAATGCTTATATCTTAAGCTCTTTTAGAGACGGATCATTTGTGTTTGCACAGTAGATCAGGCAGCTGGGTTCCCTGTAGGTTATTGTAATACCAATGCTAAATAATGATTAAAATAAACTTCTTTTATATAGGATCCAGAGGAAAAAGTGAGGGAATTTGTAGATACTAAACCAACAATAGCCGAATTCCAAACTCAAATCAGATACTTTTCTGTAAGTATTATGTCTTTAATAAAAATGAACTGTTCAGAGAAATTGTAGTAAAATTAAAAGCTGAACACTTGTGTTTGTCTTAGCAATTAGAAATGCAAATCAGAGAACTGCCAAATCACTGTCTACTGGAATCAGTGGATATTGCGACAGAGTCATTGAAAATAGCCTTAATTCAGGAATGCCGCTCAAGACAAAGAACATTTGGATTAGCTTTGAATAAAAAGTCTGCCACAGACATGGATGAAATTTATTCATTCATTGAAAATGTTAGCAAGAGATTAAGCAGACCTATCCATGACCTTGATGATGTACGGGGAGCAATGGAAGCACTAAAGGAAATTCGAGAGAATGAGATTAAAATTGACATGACAGTTGGACCTATAGAAGAATCTTATTCTGTGCTTCATAAATACAATCTGCTCTTTCAAGATGGAAATACAGAAAGAGTTGATGGATTGGCTTATGCCTGGAAGAACCTAAACACACAGGTACCATAGCTGTATTATTTCTCAAATTATATATATAGCAAAGTTATTGTCAGGCTTTTTAATGTTGAAATGCTAGAACAAAACTATTTTCTTACTTAAAACTCTGTGCTTTTTTTCCTGCCTCTTTTATGCCTGTTTTTCCTCTTTGTCTGCATGTAGGCACTGCAGCTTGAGGACTTGCTGCTGAAGGTACAACCAGACATGAAAACAGATTTACTGAGTGGTGTTCAAAAATTCCAGATTGATACTGCAGAATTTTACAAAGATTATGATGAAAAGTAGGTGACCTGTGGTGCAATACAATTATGCTTCATTAGTGATTGTTCAAAAATGGTGTATTGAAAGGGCTTCAGAAAATAAATACAGCACAGCCTCAATGTATATATGACAGCTGATAAAAAAGCCTCATTTCAGAATAATATAAGATGGGCTGTCACAGATTCATTCCCATAATTTCAATGCTGGAGTAGGTGAAATTCCAGAAGAGTTAATAGGTTGGGGGGAAAAAAAAATCAAATTCTCAATCCAGATCCAAATTTAAAGGTTTTGTTGGGTTCTAAACTCAACAAAGCACTTAGGCAGATATATAATATTAAGTATATAAGCAGTGCCTCGGATCTGAGTAGAGATTCCAGTTCTGGGTGTTTCTAAGTTCACCAAGTCTTACTCAGTCTTACTTCTAAGCTTACTTTGGCTTTTTTAAATTTAAATTGTGGGGTATGTGTGCTTCATTGGACACTTCTGCATTAGCAACAAAGAAGGAAAGACCAGAATTTGTTTTCCTGTGATCTGTTATGGTTCTAGGACAATACATGCACAGCGTGTGTTTTTTGGCAAATGAAGTTCATGTCAGCAGCCGACCCTAGACATGCACTGCACACCTATAGCCCACAGGCAGCGTAAAGCAGCTTTACGTACAGCCTCTGCAGACTGCCTTGCTGTTATGAACAGAATTCAGTGCACGCATAGAGCACACACTCCTGGAAGGGCTTGGAGAATATATACTCTTCTCCTAGGGCAGGTGCTTTTGCATTGGTGTTACAAGCAGGGTGGTCCAAATGGTAACCGGGTGTTTGGCTTCAACCTTGGCTTCACCAGGAGTGAAACTTCTTGAAGGCACACTAGCAGTGCATTGAGTGCAAGCTTCAAGACTCCAGCTATAGACACAAGGTGAATTTGCACCTAAAAGCAACCTGCTAGAGCACCAAGTTGCTAATGTGGATGCATGCGTAGTGCTGCCTGCAGTTCTGCTCTCAGAGTTGTCCAGAGGAATTAATGGAAACACCCTGTGGCTGCTACCAGTTGTAAGGACCCTGAGAGCATCGCCCCTCCTGGAGGTTCAGCTGCCTGGGCTCAGGACCAGCTTAGAGCTAGTGCATCTGAGGGCTTCCCCCTTCCTTTGGTGACAGAGCACTCCCACGCAGCTCTGCTGGGAGGCCTCAGGAAGGGTGACGCTCCTTCCTGAGGGGTGGGATTTGCTTTTAAGCTGAGACTTCACTGCTTGGCCCCCTGACCTACAGCTCCAGCTCTGTCACAGCCATGCCTGTGCCTAGCCATGGACCCTACTGAGCTGAACCTGGATCCCAACGCACAGCCTCGCTTCTCAGCCTGATCTCAGAACAGCCTGGTTACCAATGGACTGTCTCGTCCTGGTTACCTTCACTAGACCTGCTCCTGACCCTGACTTGCTGAGTCACTTTCCCTGCTTCACCTTGGTCCTGTGTAATTACTGTGGACTTGTCTAAAGATCTGGACTCTCGTTTGAATCTGACTACCATCCCCAGGCCTGCTCTGCTCTCCTTGCTCAGGTACTATGGGACCAGGCCCTGGCTGCCTCTGCTAACATGTTACTGCTTTCATCTCCTGGTTCCATTTTCCTTGCCAAGCAGCCAGCCTGCACTGTTCTCTGATGCCCATGTGCCTGTATTTCTTTCTAGAAATAACCATGGCACAACAGAAGATGACATACTTATAGTTCTCATCCCAAAATATTATGATGCAGCCAAGAAGTGGTCCCAGGTGTGAGACCTGGGGATTACATCCAGTCCTCCAGCTGAGATATACTCATTAGGTCAAAATTGTTTTTTTCTGTTATTTTTCTGAGTGCTTAATTATAGTTCTAGTACCAGCTACCACAGTTTTCACCCCTGAATTATATACCTGCTGTCTTTCCCTTTTTAAGAATATAAATGAAAATAATCATTAAAATGTATTTTACAGATGCAAAGAAATGGAAAATAACAAAGAAAAAACATTTGTAGACCTTTTTAGCTATTTGTAATATGTATGGTAACCCAGATGACTTTTATTATTAGAAAATAAATCAGGCTTTCATTCAGGGTCTACTCAATATGTAATGTTGGGACACTGAATATATTTTACATTTTCTCTTTTAGTGTCTTTTGTGAAAATTTCTAGAAAAAATGTTAGAAAATATTAAATAATGTTCAGTAAGTAAGGTCTGGGTTCTGTTGTGCTTCTTTGTGAAGCCTGTATGGTTGATAGTTGCACTGAATTTGTTTTTTTTTTTACAGGGGCCCCAGTGAGGAGAATGTTCCTCCCCATGAAGCAAGTGACAGATTACAGATCTTTCAAGCCAAATTTGATGAACTATGGAGGAAGTATATCTCTCTTTCTAGTGGGGAAGAATTATTTGGTCTTCCTATCACAGGTAGTTTCTCAGGCGATATGAATACCTGGTCCTGGGCTATTACATTTTTCTTGTGGGTCCTGCTAAATGCATTCAGTGCTGGATTCATTGTAGAAAAATTCCTTGCAGTAAATTATTATTGTCTTTCCTAAGAAAAGCAGCTGTGTGAAACTGTCTCTCAGGCTGTACGTAAACATCAGGTGGAAAAATATTGCACTGTTCCATGTATCTCAGGGTCCAGCTGCTTAGCTCTCTTGCTTTTTCTGTTCAGAGCTAAGCACATCTCCTGTCTGTATTCTTCCATGTCCAAATTTGGGAAACATGTTGCTGAAGTACTCAAGTTGTCCCTGCTCCAGATATATAATGAATTTAATTGGGCTGTGCAACTGATCTGTAATATCCTTATGCTTTCTAGTCAGACACACTTCAAGTTTGGAAGACCGTGGTGAGAATTAAAGTTACAGCAGAATGTATGATAGGCACTTTAATTTGTACATACTAAATTAAGTATATTTTCCTGTCTGAAGACATATGCAATAATCACGATATATTTAACTGGGAATTCCCAAAGATATGAGAGAAACTAAACAAAACATTTCAGTTAAGGAGGTCAATTTAAAATACTTTTATTGTGTAACAGATTCTATATTTTTATTTTGAAATCACACTCCCCATCCTCAACCTCTGGTTCTTAAGTAAATAGTGTAAATTGAGATGAGGGATATTTTAGTTCTTGTATAAAACTATAGTACGTTCCTTTGCCATTTCAGCTACTTTTTCAGCATTATCTTCCTCACAGAGATAGGTGCAGCACCTCCCTTATAAGATTATATCTACTGTTATAGAAGAATATTTGTAAAAAACTCAGCAATCTAAACAATTACTGTGCATCAAAATCTGATGTTCTTACGTAATGTAACTGGAAAAGTTTGTCTTACTAGACACTATCTAAAAGACTGCAAGTCTGATTTCAGACATTTGTTAAATACCAGTTTTAGAAATACATGGATTTTTATGTTCATGATTCACAAATTTCTTCTTTTAAAATTGAAACAGAGTATCCTGAACTGCACAAAATTAAACGTGAGCTTTCATTGCTTCAGAAACTTTACAGTCTTTATAATTCAGTTACTGCTAATATTGATGGATACAATGAAATGCTTTGGAATGATTTAAATATTGAAAAAATTAACAATGAACTTCTGGATTTTCAAAAGAGGTAAGTTATTATTTGTTGAAGTGCATACAATTTTTATTTCTCAGCTTTCTGTGTTAATTATCTTGTGAAAATTGCCCTGAGGGGCAAAAATCTGTTGCTTTATTTCAAGCTCGGGCTTGCTCAAGTGCTCAGCACAGCTGCAGTAGTTGCAGACTGGGGTGCAATATGCAGCTAGTGTGTGACCTTCCTTAGCTCAGTCTGTGAGTCACTTCAGGCTTGTTGGGGTATATTGACGTGGTAGCTTGTAGCTTATTTAATGAATAAGGTGCATAAACCTGTGGCAAGGTGGTTGTAAGTCTAAATAACCTTCATAGCTGATCTTCATATATTACCTTCTCAGTGATTTAGTTTACAGCTAATTAATTGTTAGCCCGTGATGTTAGACAGAATTTTGATGTTACTGTCTACTTCTTTGCATTTGTGTGGATTGAAATTGTTATTTCAACATGGGTAGGTAACCACACTAAATTCTGAGGGGTTATTTATGAGGCTTGAGAGGAAGAATGTTTTCCACATTGCATGCAAAATAACTGTTATGTGAAACCATGCTTTGCTGAAGTCAGAAGAATTTTTCTACTGTGTTGGTAAAGATGCACCTTTGGTTTTTCAACAGCCATGGCTGGGTCTGCAAGACTTCCCTCACCCAGCTTGTTACTTCTCTCAGAGGCAGGGCTCATGAACCAACAGCACTCAGATTGTTTCCCCTTTGCCAGCTTTCTTTGAATTCTGATTCCTGGCACTGGAGTATGGACAGAATTGCTAGAAAAGGGGCATTTTGTTACCTGCAAAAGTGGAGAGTCTATATGCAGGTCTTAAGTATTCCTTGCATCCATTCCTTCAGGGTAGTTATCTGTACCAGTCTATGTTTTACTCTTAATGGGAATTACAGAATATAGACGAGAAACAAATTACATGCAAAAGTTTGAAAATAAATGTGCAGTATATTTATCCTGTGCATATCTATTGGAAAAAAGATGTGAACTGTCTCTCTGTTTTCTTTCTTCTTTTATTATTTTTGTATAAGCATTTTCTTCACCTCTACACAGTGGCTCTGATCACTTTCTCAGTGAGTTCTGTCGAGACAAGTTCATACTCAATATAAAGAGCTTTCTCTTCTGCAGAGCCTCTCTTCTGGAACAGCCAGTGTGTGCATCTCTGCTTCACCAGTAGTTCTGATCAGCTTTTGATTTTGAATTCTCCAATGTGACCTGAGAGAGACTTCACTTACATTTTGGTGTTATTCAAGAGACTGAGATCAAATCTGTGTTTTTCGTCTCATCCCAAATCTTTGAAAAGCATAGGAAAAGTTATTTGTGCTCAAGCTTTTTAGTCATATGGTATTTTGAGTGTGTCACCATTTTAGCAGGGTCCATTTCTGTACACATTGAAGGACTGGGGTGGAGTTTTTCTTCTTTTTCTGGAAAAACTGAGTGAACTGTCTTCTAGTCATTAATTTGAAAAAAACCCTAATTTTAAAAAAAATAATAATATTAAAAATGAATGTATGCAAAATATATATAATTCTGCATTTGGACAATATCTGTAAGTCTTGATATCATTTTAGTAGAATTCTGGAATCTGCATCATTATTTTTTCTATAGTTAATTATATTTTACAGGTTTGTAGGACTGTCTTTATACTTCCTTCTCCTGGAACTCTGAAGGAAGCCATTGCGTGACAACAGTTTTGAAAGTTATGTGTTTCTCTTTTTACTTCACGTGTGTCTTTTTTTTTTCCTTCCCAAGTGTTGAGCTATATTTGGAGCAAGGTGACCACCAATAGGCAGTAAATATTTTTTTGTAGAAGTCTAACCCCGTAGTATCCTTCCTTTAGCAGGCTTGCTAGCATTATTGCGTCAAGCTATTCTCTTTAAAGCTGGAGAAATGTAAACAGTGTACAGGGGGTACCCACAGAAATAACTAAGATGGTATGCTGTGTTATGAAAGGAGCAGGAATACTGGAAATGCAATTAGTGTTTTAGTGTAATTGTAAATATATGCATAGTTCTTCACTGTAATGTTCTTTTTTGCTACCCCTTTTAAAAATAGTAATATAATAGAAAACCTAGAATCGTGAAAAGAAGAATCACAAAAATAACTGCAGGTGAAAATAAATCCATTTAAAAAGAGATAAAAAGGATAAATATTTAGAGAAAATGCATGTGGTAGAGACCATTATAGAAGTTTGTAATAACAGCTAGAGAGAAGTTTCCCTTCATGCTTTACTGTAATATAGTGTAAAGAGAATGTCCAGTAAATTTAACAAGGAAATTTAAACCTGATGAATGGAGTAGGTTTTTAACATAGTATGTAACTCATGGAACTTGCTGTTAGAAGATATTACTGAAACCAAGACAAAGAAAAAAGGTATCTGTATTAAAATTTAGCAGTTTTCATTACCAAGCTAAGAGATCCCATTTCAAATTGCCAGCCTAAGACAAAGTTTGTAAGAATGTTAGTTGTTGTGCCTCAGCATAGAAGTAGCCAGGAACTGCCTCTTAAAGCCTTATCCATACATGGCAGAGTATAATTTTCCACTCTGCAATGCTTTTCTCTAGCATATTTAATACTATCTGTTGTTGGATTCAGGATTGAAGACTACAGAGGCTATTGCAGTGCCATGACAGTATGCATATGTTCATCTACCTCTTACCAGCAAGCAGTGAAGAATTCACACATGCTCCAGCGTTGTGTGACAGATCTGTCTGGTTTTGAGCTGTAAAAAATGGAGAGTTTCTTTGAAGGAGTTTTTCATTATGGGTTGGTTTTATGCAGCTTTTCGTTTCTGCCATTGAGCTGTAAGAGAACTGCTGTCAGTCTTTGGCCCATAGCTTCAGAAGATGAAAATTGGCATGACTTGTTAGAAGCAAGTGGAGCTGTGACAATTCACAGAACAAGAGGTTCTTCATTTTCAATTTTTTTTCATCTTGAAATTGTGTATAAAGGAAGATTTTTAATTAAATATCTTTCATACAAACTAGGTATAAAATAGGACTTGTTTGATTGAAATAGAAGTATTTTTCTGTTTGCCAGCAGGTCAGTTTTGGTGTAAGATGTACTTTATTTTGCTTGAAAAAATATATGTTGTTTAATCCTTTTTCCCCTTTACAAAATCGGGTACATTTTCAAATTTTTAATAAAACAATGACACTGCAAAAGCTTAAGTTCAGACATGGGTTTGCACATGAAATTAACCTCCTTTAATTCAAACTGAAATAGAAACCAAACCATTCTAGTGTGATTTTTACTATCTTTAGCAGTGTTTCATGCCTGCAGTCAGAAACAATCAGCTATATGTTATGTTGCCAGCTTGCAACTGGATTTATATTTACTGGTCCACTGGTTGAAAAATGAGAATATATTGTACTGTTACATGGTGAATTGTGATTATTAAGAATAAAATATTTCTTCTTTTTTGTGCTTTTTAAAGAATCCATAAGTTACCAAAAGCATTGAAGGAATGGCAAGCGTTTCAAGACCTAAAAAAAAAAATTGATGACTTCACAGAGAGCTGTCCTTTGCTTGAAATGATGGCAAACAAAGTATGTTCAGCATAATAATTTGGAGATAAGATTCACTTGAAAAACTCTGTTGAAGACTGTTGTATGACTATAAGATGCTTTCCATAATTCTTTTTTATAGATAAAAGCAGCTATATTTATGACAAAAATCTAGTTAGGCTTAGTTACAGAAAAGTGAAACAAAAGACTCCATAATGTGATTAGAAGAACTATTAATGCTTTCAATGGAATGGAAATCGAGACTCTACTGTTTATTTAAAACATGCAGTGCAAAAGTACATGATCATTCTAGTCTTAAAAATAATACAATTTTAAAAAAACTTCCCTAATTCCTATGGACTTTTCTAGGCAATGATGTCACGACACTGGGAAAGAATTGCACAAGTAACTGGGCATCACTTTGATGTTGACTCTGAAAATTTCTCTTTGAAAAACATAATGGATGCCTCTTTATTAAAATATAAAGAAGATATTGAGGTATGTGTACTTTTCTGTTTGTTTTTAATGAATAACTTGTGATCCGGGGCTCTGTGCTTTTGGAATCCTGTTTCTAGTCAGCTTTGTAACATTAAAAAATTTGGCTTTAGTTGGAGAATTCTTTTGAAGAATAGAGTTTGGTAGCTGGTATTAGCAGTGATGGTTAGTTTATTTCCTTTTTATTCTGGAGAGGGATTAAATGGGTAGATGGTATTACACTAATCCTTCCATAGAAGGAATTCTGTTGTTTTAAGAGTCATGTGATTCTGTCATGCTTCTGGTTTAGGGTCTGCCTACTTACACTTTTTTCTTCCGTTTAAATGTCTCACTGGAGAGGAAAAATCGTTGATGTAAGTCTGATCCTGTTAAGTGCTCAAAATCTTTGGAACACTGTAGAAGTGGAGGATATAGGATTAAAGGAGAATAAGGTTCTTTTGTATTTAAACAGTGACTCTTCACAAGAGCACAGAGAGATGAGAAGGCTTATGTAATGTGCACAAGCTACAAAGCTATTGCCCCCTCCATTTTGGAGACAGTAGTTATCTAGCAAGTACATTAGCTTTATGCTCATTACCTTTTGCAAGAGCAAAGTATAGCTAAAAATAAAGAAGGAAAACCCCAACAGTTTCTAACTTCAGTTCTGTTGTCATTTAGCTAAATCTGTGGTTCCTCCATAGTAGTGACTTGATTTGTCTTGTTCCACAAAGGAACACTTCTAAGACAAAAACATTAAATCAAACCTCTGCTGTACCCAATTTCCAGACAAGAATTTAAGCCATGTGAAAGGTTCAGAGTGATAGCTTTACACTCAAGGAAAGACTTTAAGCCTGTGATGGAATCCAATATACTCCTGAACCTGAATTTGGGGTCCAATCTGAGTAGCTGCTCCTTTTCTCTCTCATGCAATAACCAATTTTATGACAGTCTTGTCCTCACTGTCTTCAAGAAGTAGCAGGCAGTCATATTGTCCATGTATGCTCTATTCTTGGACTGTTTATTGGTTTTAATTGGTAATGTGTCTTTTCCTTAAACCCCTCAGTAGGTATATTTGACTTCAAAGAGGCAAATTCTGCCTGCAGATTCACTGAGTCAGTGAATTTTCAAAAGTATAAGGTGCTGGTGCTAGTGAAGACAGAGTATAGCCCATAAAACATTCCAGTTACAAGTAGTACTATAATATGATCTAGTTTGTAATATAATAATTTTGAGGTGTTTCAATGTATATCTTCATTAGCTAGAACTTACACTGAAGTCTGGATCTAGCCAATGACTTTTAATTGTTTTCATAAGTGTGCATTATATTATCCTTAGAGGAATGTAATTTACTAGTTTAATTTTACACAGGATATCTGCATCAGTGCTGTTAAAGAAAAGGATATTGAAGCAAAATTGAAGCACGTCATCAGTGAATGGAGTACTCATGCTTTCAGTTTTGCCCAATTCAAAACTCGAGGAGAACTCCTTCTGAGAGGATCAGATATATTGGAGAAAATAGCTTTGGTGGAAGACAGCCTCATGATATTGGGATCGCTCATGAGCAACAGGTACAAAACTTAATAAATGCACGTATTGTGTACATCTAATCAAACCCAAAAGTAAACAATGATCATCTTAGGTTCTTTTTCCCTTTAACTCATGTTCATACAGGTATAATGCACCATTTAAGTCCACTATACAACAGTGGGTTCAGAAGTTGACTAATACTGCAGAGATAATTGAAAACTGGATTACTGTACAAAACCTCTGGATTTACCTTGAAGCTGTGTTTGTTGGTGGAGACATTGCAAAACAACTACCTCAGGTATGCTGATTTATAATATGTTAATGACAATATGTTGTACCAAGAGATTAGCCACATCACAGAGTGTACTTGCCAATGTACATAATGCATATAAGTTTTGTGGGCTGCGCATAGGCAGTTCAGAAGAAGCTTTGCCAAACTGGGGTCTGTCTGGTTGAACTGCATAGAACTTGGTCAAACCTACAGGAACAGGATTGTTTGTAATTCAGACTCAAATGTTCCTGTCAGCTTGCAATATTAGTGAATCATATGATAGCACAGGGCTCAGGACTACTTAATAGTGAAAAACTGATCTATCACTTTTGCCATATATGCAAACATCCCTTTCTTCCTGCGCACACATGTTTATAGGCTCTAAGTTATATAATAATAGAACGACAGATTTTCTGTATGAATTCTGTACTTGCTAGGACTCAGTATAACGAAGTCCCACAGAGAGATGTTGCAAGACTTGGGCAGCTGCATGTGTGCTGATCTGTGTAAACTATTGCAACCTCATCAAAAGGCAACTATGAACTTCCATGATAGCAGCTGCAAAAGAGTTAAGGAATGATCTGACTTACGGCAGGAGAGAAATACCAGAATAAGTCATCCTCTCTGTTGTGTCTCCTAATGAGAGGCTTTCATATCGTTCTAACATGCCACAGTTTAGTACCACGCCACTGGATCAGCCAGTACTGTAACTTAACAAAACCATGATTATTGGGAAATTATTAAATATGAATTTATTTCACACCACATCTTTTATAATTAAAGGCTTACAATTTCCAAAACTAACATTAATTTTTGTAAGTTAAGTAAAACTTTCTTAACTGTTATTTAAGATAACAATACTTCTTTTTAGTTTGTGAGATGTTTATATTGTTAATGCTTATCAGAGAATCAATAAGCAGTTTTTGCAGATGAACAAATGCTGCAGCACAGCTGAGGCATTTGATAACTGCTAAAGCTACTTCTTACAAGGATGATACACGAAACAGTATTCTGGAAAGAAGCAAATGTGGTGACTGTCTTTAAAGAAGGAGGAGAAGGAACAGCGTGGTGGAGGAATAATGATAGCTGAGTGGGCTTAGTTGCAATTTTAACCTCTTGATTTTGCAAAGGTGTAGCAAGGCTGTGCAGGGAGAAAATTAGAAGGGCCAAAGCTGAGCTAGAGCTCAATCTGGCTGCTGCTGTAAAAGACAACAAAAAATACTTCTTCAAATACATTAGCAGCAGCAGGAGAGCTAAGGAGAATCTCCAGCCCCTAGTAGATGGGGGAGGGAACACAGTGATCAAGGATGAGGAAAAGGCTGAGGTACTTAATGCATTCTTTGCCTCAGTCTTTAATAGCAGGGCCAATTGTTCTCTGGGTGCCCAGCCCCCGGAGTCGGAAGATAGGGATGGGGACCAGAATGGAGCCCCCATAATCCAGGGGGAAATGGTTAGTGACCTGCTGCACCACTTAAACACTCACAAGTCTATGGGGCCTGATGAGATCCACCTGAGAGTACTGAAGGAACTGGCAGAAGTGCTCACCAAGCCCCTTTCCATCATTTACCAGCAGTCCTGGCTAACTGGGGAGGTCCCAGCTGACTGGAGATTTGCTAATGTGACACCCATCTACAAGAGGGGCCGGAAGGAGGATCCAGGGAACTACAGGCCTGTCAGCCTGACCTCGGTACCAGGGAAGCTGATGGAGCAGATCATCCTGAGTGCTATCACATGGCATGTAGAGAATAACCAAGGGATCAAGCACAGCCAGCATGGGTTCAGGAAAGGCAGGTCCTGCTTGACCAACCTGATCTCCTTCTACGACAAGGTGACCGGCCTAGTGGATGAGGGAAAGGCTGTGGATGTTGTCTATCTAGACTTCAGTAAAGCCTTTGACACGGTTTCCCACAACATTCTCCTGGAGAAACTGGCTGCTCATGGCTTGGACAGGTGTACTCCTTGCTGGGTAAAGAACTGGCTGGATGGCCGGGCCCAAAGAGTGGTGGTGAACGGAGTTTACTTCAGTTGGCGGCCAGTCACAAGCGGTGTTCCCCAGGGCTCTGTGTTGGGGCCAGTTCTGTTTAATATCTTTATCAATGATCTGGATGAAGGGATCGAGTGCAGCCTCAGTAAGTTTGCAGATGACACCAAGTTGGGCGGGAGTGTTGATCTGCTTGAGGGTAGGAAGGCTCTACAAAGGGACCTGGACAGACTGGATCAATGGGCCGAGGTCAGTTGTATGAGGTTTAACAAGGCTAAGTGCTGGCTCCTGCACTTGGGTCACAACAACCCCATGCAACGCTGCAGGCTTGGGGAAGAGTGGCTGGAAAGCTGCCTGGTGGAAAAGGACCTGGGAGTGTTGGTTGACAGCCACCTGAATATGAGCCAGCAGTGTGCCCGGGTGGCCAAGAAAGCCAATGGCATCCTGGCTTGTATCAGGAATAGTGTGGCCAGCAGGACTAGGGAAGTGATCGTGCCCCTGTACTCGGCACTGGTGAGGCCGCACCTTGAATACTGTGTTCAGGTTTGGGCCCCTCACTACAAGAAAGACATTGAGGTGCTGGAGCGTGTCCAGAGAAGGGCAACAAAGCTGGTGAAGGGTCTAGAGCAGAAGTCTTATGAGGAGCGGCTGAGGGAACTGGGGTTGTTTAGCCTGGAGAAAAGGAGACTGAGGGGAGACCTTATCGCTCTCTACAACTCCCTGAAAGGAGCTTGTAGAGAGGTGGGGGTCGGTCTCTTCTCCCAGGTAAGAAGTGATAGGACAAGAGGAAATGGCCTCAAGTTGCGGCAGGGGAGGTTTAGACTAGATATTAGGAAATTTTACTTCACTGAAAGGGTTATCAAGCATTGGAACAGGCTGCCCAGTGAAGTGGTTGAGTCGCCATCCCTGGAGGTATTTAAAAGACGTTTGGATGAGGTGCTTAGGGACACGGTATAGTGGTGGTCTTGGTAGTGTTAGGTTTACGGTTGGACTCGATGATCTTAAAGGTCTTTTCCAACCTATACGATTCTGTGATTCTGTAATTCCTGGTTGAATACTGCAACAAATAACTGTCCGTAAGCCACTGGAAGTTAACAAGGAGATGAGTAACAGTCAGTGTGGATTTGTTAGGAGCAAAATCTGCCAAACAAATCTAATTTATTTTTAGGGTGGGCAACAAGCTTTGTGGATAGAGGAAAACCACTAGTTTCTATATATCTTGGTAGGCTTTTGACATTGTCTCTCTTAGTACTATCAGAAAATGAGTGTTAGATTGCTGGTGTGTAAAATGCAGGCAGAAAAGTGGAATGCATAAACAGCAATAACCGATAACTAGAATATTGTACCTGGTTTTGGCTAAAGAAACACATAGACAAATTTAAGAGAGCATAGAAGAGGGTGATAAGAATGAGGAACTATCCATGAAGGATGACACACAAGAAAAGATTCAACAAACTAGACTTGTTTGGCTTGAAAGAGAGGAAAAACTGAGGAGAAGAGGTGATAGGTTTTTAAAAAAAATAAACGTTGCTCTCAACAGGAAGAAAACAGTGTGTTCTCTGTATCTATGAATAAGATGAGAAGTAATTGGTGTACACACAAGATTAAGCTTAGATATTAAAACAGAGTCACCAGTAGCAAAGATTGCCCAGAGAGGCTTCTGAATCTCTAGCACTGAGCACCTTTAAACACAAGACAGACAGATGTTTTTCAAGAGTGGCATGGGTATGATCCTGTCTTGTGACAGGCAAATGGCTTTGGATGGTCTCTTGAGATCTCTCCTAGTTCTCAGATAATTTATGATCCCATTAACATTTCATTTGTTGTAGGTGAAGAAAGAGTTTTTAAAGTCTGTATACCCAGTGTAGAAAAATATTTATTCTCCAGCTCCCAGTATTTGAGAATTTGTCTCCTTTCACCTATAATACCTTACAAGTGTGGCAGTTTCAGACTATTTATGCTGGTTTTGTTTGTCAGGAATTGCTACTAATGACTTACTCCTCATAACATGTGTGGAGCGGCCATTACATGACATTGTGTATTGCTATTAGGAAGACTGTCATTTCTGAGAAGGCTACTGTTTGAGTTTTCTGGTGTGTGTTGGAATCCTTTTATATGGACAATTTTGCTGCCCAACATGAAGTAAAAAACATTCCCAGAGCTGTCCCATTGGACTCTTTCTCTTGAAATTTGAACTCTGGTCATTATAAGCACTGAGCATTGTAAGCATGCCTATAAATATTCATACATTAGTCCTGCAAAGAAGACTTGAACAGCAAGGGAAATATTAAACTGTTACCCTGTCTCATGCAATTCTTTAATTTTTAGAATTTGAGAAACATGAGGAAGAGCTAATGCATTTTTCATGTACTCCAGGAAGCCAGAAGATTTCAGAACATTGATAAATCATGGCAAAGAATTATGCAGAGAGCCCATGAAACATCAAACATCGTGCAGTGCTGTGTTGGAGATGAGACTTTGGCACAGCTATTACCACATTTGCTGGAACAATTGGAAATCTGTCAGAAATCACTGACTGGGTATTTGGAAAAAAAGCGGTTAATATTTCCAAGATTTTTTTTTGTATCTGACCCTGCTCTTCTGGAAATCCTTGGTCAAGGATCTGATTCCCACACTATTCAGGTACAAGCAATAAGGCAATACTGTTCTTATGGTCAATATTAGTAGGTGAGGACCATGGAGGATTTTGTTATTTAGTTGAGAGAATTTCACTTATGGAAAGATTTATTGAATCTTCTAATACAGGACTTAAAGGCAAAATAAGAATGCCATATCAGATCAGTTTATGGAGGGTTTTTTTTCTGATTCTGTTGTAGGCACATTTATTAAGTTTGTTTGACAATGTTAACCGAGTGGGATTTCATGAAAAAAACTACGACCAGATTTTATTGTTTGAATCTCAAGAAGGAGAACAGGTCAATATTATTGAACCAGTTTTAGCTCAGGTAATGTAATTATATATTACAGTTCTTCATGATTTGATTTAAAGTAGATTCATGTTGTAGAGACCAACAGTATCGCATCATGCTATTATTTGACTAGCTGAATGAAAACCTTCCAATGTGAACAGCAAGAGCAAAGGTCAGAAAGGACAGGCCATTTGTGTCATTCTGTAATGATTACTTTACCTGTTTTTTCAGCAGTACTGATGTGAAGTGCCAAATCCATCACATATCTCTAGAAGGGCAGTGGAGCAGAAGGAGGAGAGGAATCTTTTAAAGATTAGAGAATAACAAAGACAGAAATGGGAGTATGAAGGACTGGAAAAAAAAGTCGAGCAGGGCTTTTTCTCCTTGTGAATTATTCATAAACTAATTCTTTAAAAGTACTTTCTTGTTTATTTCAGGGCAGTGTGGAATTCTGGTTAGGTCAGCTGCTGAATGGGATTAGGAAAACAATCCACACCATCATTAGACAAGCATCAATGGCCATTAGCGATTCAGGATTTAAGCTGTATGACTTTCAGGCAATGTTTCCTGCACAAATAGGACTTCTGGGAATTCAAATGATCTGGACCAGAGATGCAGAGAATGCACTGAACAGTACCAAAACAGACAAAAAGGTAGTATTTAATGAATCTTTGGGGATTAATTAAAAGCATTGTTTGGAACAGTGCATATTGTGAAAAGTTAGAAGTAACATGTAGGAAAAAGCACAAAGTACTCGTTAAAGTAACCAGAATAACAAATAAACTAACAGGAAAACAGAATGATAAAAAAAGTTTTGAAGTCACACCTCCTCACCATCCTAAGCATGTGCTTTAGAATTGTTCCTAATCCTGTGATTTTCTCTGTTGTTCTGTTAGTGCAGTCATCTTGGGAGGGGACAATTTCTCAGTTTGGGAATATAGGGAAAGTTATCCTATTACTTTCCCAAAATCAGATTTGGAAAGAAATAAGAGCTCCCCAAATTTGGGGAAATAACTGTGCTTCATGGGCATCGGTCTACTGTAACAGAGTGTATTAGATTCCTCAGCTGATGACCTCTTTTTCTGGGGAAGGGAAAGAATAGAAGCTATTTGAGGAGGTGCTGGTTTAATCTCAAACACGTAGAGAAGATCCTGTTAACACCAGGGTGTTATTACTAACACTGAATCTATAAAGGAGGAAGGAGAGGATGTGAAATAAAGAGTTGCAAATTAGCATTAATCAAGAATATACAGTGAGATTGGATTAAGAACTAGTAACATGATCCTACCATAAAAGTAAATGCAGGGGAATGGTACCATGCTGTACTTTGATACTGAATGAAAACAAAGACTTTAGACTATGGAGAAGACCACTTAGTGCTACATTTTCTGCATTGTACAAAGTTTAAAAAGGGCATAGACCTGCTTTTAGTCCACTCCAGTTCATAAACTAACTAGATGAAAACCTTCTTTTGCATTAACTAGAAAACAACTTTAGTTTACTTAAAATGAACTGTGTGTGTGTGTTTGGGGGGCAGGGAGGTTGTTTAGTTCTCCATTAGTTTTGCAGTGTTTTTAGCTTTTTTTTTCCTCAGCAAACAGTGTGAGTTTTAGGCTTTGCATATATTTACAGAAAGCTAGTATTATTGTTCTCTCACACATCTGGAACAGGAGTATATATGAGCTGCCCTTTCTGAAACCTCAGCGCTTTATAATTCGTTTTGTACCAGGGACATCGCTGACAGAGGCTGATGCTGTTTACCTAAGTCAATATTGTATAGTCAGTATTGTATTTTGTGGAGTTTTATAACAGAATCTGGTGCCACAAAAGAATTTATTATTTTAGCATTGGCATCTAAAATTACACTAGGCTCTGGTTAGAGGATGTGATAGATCTCCAGGTTCCTGTTCCCCCTAAAGAGTAGATACTGCTTGGGCTGATGTGCAATACCCAAAACCAGAGACTGATGGTTCTGAAAACATGCAGGGATGCAATCAGCTGAAGATGTAATGTATAGTAGAAGGAGCAACAATCTTGGAATAAAATCTTATGATGTGACCTGTTGACCTAGATATAACCTTATCGTACTCTGCTGGGCTAAGAATGCATGCATGGAGGGCAACCTGCAAATCCAGATTTAGCGTTCCAAGCCTAATAAATACAAAGAATATCATAGATGTCATGGGCCCATACGTTTGCAGATGTTTTTTATTTTTTATTTTAAACATTGGAAGAACAAATGATGTTTGTATTAATATGGCTGTTCTTGCTGTGTGGAAAAGGTAATGCACACAACAAATCAGAAGTTTTTGGAACTTTTAAATGATTTGATTGACATGACAACACACAATCTGACAAGAATGGAGCGCACCAAATATGAGACTTTAATCACCATTCATGTGCACCAGAAGGATATCTTTGATGATTTGGTAAGTTTTTGAAAACCTTTAAGGGACTTTCTGTATGGAAGTTTTTGCACATATAAAAAAATTATAAACAAATTTTACAATCTATTCTCTTTGAGTAGCTCTGACATTAGTGCTGTGATATAGCATATCAGATTTAGTTTGATTTCATATAGATGTCACACAGAACATCACAGAATTACATCACAGAAATTGCATCACAGAAAATTACATCACAGAAAATTGGTTAAATGTAACGGGTCTGTATGTGAACTAAAGGGGGGGGCAAGTCCAAAACTGGGGAAAGGATTCTTAGTTGGTACATGTAATACTATCCTTTTCTCTCAAAACGTTCTATTCTCTGCTAAACACGTCCTTTTGTGATTGAGAGAAAGTAGAGGGAAGTGGCTGAGAATCCAGAAGCTCCTCTTCACCTTACACCATGTCTGCAAGGCCGATAAACAGGACTACATATTCTGTAAGAGGCTGGTGGTTTTGAGATTAAGTGTCAAAAATAATGAATGAAGATCTACTAATCTGCCACAAATCTAAATATGTGTGGCAAGTTCATACTGAAAAATACATCCCAAATAAACACATAGACATGTATACAATATATTCAAGCGTTGTCCACGATTTAGTATTTCTGTGAGTAATGGCACCAGATACCATGCAGTGTAACCAGTATTGTTACTTAGTTTTTTATGAAGCTTTCTATCACTGTTCTTCAATATCTCTGTGAGACACAATTCATAATCTCTGTACACAATTCAGAGGAAAATCAAAGTGGTCAAAAGGCTCAGGGCATGTCATAGTCAGGTTTGAAAAGATAATTCTGGATGTCTTGACTCCTGACTGATTCTGTGCTTGTTCTTTCAGCTCTTGAATTTATGCATAGCAGACTTTTTTTCTGTATGGAATTTAAGACAGATTTGTTATACAGTTTTGTTTCTGCGTTAATGATTTTTCTTTTCTATTATAGGTCCGTATGAACATTAAATCTCCGTCTGATTTTGAATGGCAAAAACAGTCTCGATTTTATTTTCTTGAAGACTTGGATAAATGCATTATCCAAATCACTGACGTAGAGTTCACCTACTGCAATGAATACTTAGGGTGTACAGACAGGCTTGTTATAACTCCCTTAACTGACAGGTAGTTATAAAAAGAATGCAGTGCATAGTACTGGAGCTAAGACTTAATTCCTTTGACTTAATTCCTTTAACTTTCATGAGTCAGAATTCTTACTTTGGTTGCACTATAGTGCTGCAATATCGATGGTGAACAGCAGAGGCCAGTGCTTATATATTCAGCTAGCGAAACCAGGCACCCCTAGGAGGGGTCTTGAATTTTCTTTGAGTGTTTACTTGAGCTGTATGTGCTGTGATAGGCATTGAAAAACTTACTTGCACTCAAGATAAATATAGCTGAAATGCCATACACTTCACCAGCATAAACAGGGTGGATCTAAAAAACAATATATTGCTGCTTTCAATAAGCTAGTAGTTGCATGAGAATTTGGGATTATGGCAAGTGATTAATTTGAAATCACCCTAGAGGAAAAAGCAGTCATTGAATAACTAGTGCCAATATGGTTTTAAGCAAGGCCTATGGAGAATTACAGGACTACAAACACAGAAAAAGCTCTGAGGGCAAAACATAAGAAGAACTTTTTATTGCTGGAGTGTTAGTTATACAGCACAGTACAAACTCCATTAGATGCATATTTTCCTAAAGTACTCAGTAGTGCTTCAGCTAGACAAGAGGCAGATGTATTTGCTATGCCAGAGCTTGTTCTTTGAAGTGTGGATAAGAATGTCAAAATACTGTGCATGTTCACTCATTTGTTGTGTGAAGAATGACTGCAGGCTGTTGAATTAATGTTGGAATTGTCTTTGCACTCTCTGTGCTATTAAATAAAATAATAGATTTTATTTACTAGTGACATTTCAGACTTTTGCCAATTTCTGAACCAAAATTATGCCCAGTGAGCTATTTAAGAGAGCCAAAACCCTATGCTTGGATACCTGGCTTTTAATATGTAACACACATCCGCAAAATTCTATGTTATGTACTGTACTATTCCTATGCTAGATAGAGATCTGTTTGCAGCAGTAAACATGCAGTTAATTAGTGGGTATGGCCGCACTACCACACAGACAATATTTTTGCCCACCAGGAGAGACAGTATCAAGAAAATGTTGTCATTCAAAATTTGTTCACAGAATTAAAATGCAACCTATTTATTCAAGGTGCTATGTCACACGAGATTGAAAACTAGCGCAGGGTGACATTATTGAAGAAAATTAGTCTTTTGAATGAGTTTAAAGTATAATAATAACAACAAAAAGGAACAGAGGTATCTGTCTTTGGGCAAACTGAGAAGAGCCAAACAGACCTGCAGGGATTGGTGGCTATCCACTGTCATATATTGAAAGAGTATTTGAAGCAAAGATGTTTTCTAGTGTGGCATGGGAAACTTACATACCTAAGCACTGTTGCATAAGAACAGATTTTATTCCCCTTATGGGCTTTTTCCATTTTAATATTTTTAATATTGCTATATGGACTTGTATGAGCTTCTGACAATTTTCAGGTAATGATATCTTTGCTTTCCATTAATCAACTTGGAGTCAAGTGCTGTTTGGCTAATGATTTTGTGTTCAGAAAGATTCTCGAAGCACATGATAAATACACACTGGCAGTAGTACATTACATTAAGATAATGGGACTGAAATTGAGTGCTCCTAAACATCATGTCAGGCACAGACCATGTCATGGCAAGGTACATAAAATGAAATGCAAGTTCTATTTAGGTCTTGTACTATGTATACAGTTTGTCCTTACCTCATTTTCAGTAGCAGAACTGTTAGGAGTGGTATTTTTTCTGCGTTAACTGAGTGCCTGTTAACTGATTACTAAGTAATAAGGTGATAAAGCATTATTACTGCTATTATATTAGCATGAGTACTGTATTATTTTATAGGAAGTGATACTAGCTGGTATCATTTGGTTTTTTTCAGTGCCCATTTTCTCTCCCCAGATGTATCATAAAGCTATTGAGTTTCACAGTGTTAAAATGGGCTTACTGGGATTTTGGAGCATTCTAGATTAGAACAGCAGTCTTCCTATACCCTTCAGTGGTCTCCACACCATCTGGGGAGGTGAGACTTAAACCTGGGGATGTCAACCCAGGATGGAGGCTGAAGCCGAAGACGATCCTGGGGTTCATGGATACCTCCTTTCTCCATTGCACATTACAATTTTCCGTCTCGTCCCCTCTCCTTCTGGAACTCAAAGACCTAATGTGTCTGTCAGCATTGCTCTGGTTTGGCATGCTGGTAGGGATATGGCAAGAACAGGAGCTGCTTCCAGCCTCTGTGCCTTCCTATTGCCAGATCAGAGAGCCCATCTTGTGTGCTCTGCGGAGAGAGTATGAAGATGGGAAAAAAGGCAGAAACCCAGCAGGTCTGGGTGCTGCAGCATAAGGCTGAGTCATGGAGGGAAGGCATATGATAGTGTGAGAAAATCACAATACTACAGCGTTTTGGTATTTGGGATTTAGAATTGGCTTGTGCATTTCCTGGGCTGTTGCAGTCATTGCTGTGCTGGAGGCATGCTTTTCTGCAGGTGGAGCACAGGTGGTACCAGGTAACTCAGCTTCACAGTGTGCAAAGGGGGTGACTTGAGGACTTACCACAGGGAAGCACACCCATTTCTGCCCCCTTCCCCAGCTCTGTATAATACAACTGCTGTGGTTACATTAATGGACTTCAAGTAATTAATAGTAGGAAAAGATTAATAGAACTCTTTGTTCTGTCTCTAGGTGTTACATCACTCTGGCACAGGCCCTGGGCATGAGTATGGGTGGTGCACCAGCAGGGCCTGCAGGGACAGGGAAAACAGAGACAACTAAAGACATGGGCAAATGCCTGGGAAAATATGTTGTTGTTTTCAATTGTTCAGACCAAATGGACTACAGAGGACTTGGCCGTATCTATAAAGGTAAGAAATAATCTGGTTTGTCATTTTAGAGTCATAAGTTTTTGTCTCTTCACTAGTGAGTTAGCAATGATTGGTAAGGTATTTTCTTCTCTGTTTCCTTTTATTTCCAGACGCTCATCAACTTTGCCTCATATTTGATTATTTCTCCTTTTTTTTTCCTTTTTGTTCCTGCATGCTTTCCAGGTTTTTTTTAATATTCTTGGAGGGTGTTTCCTATCTTTGCCCTCTTTTCCATTTCCCTTTTAATCCTTTCTACTTACTTCTTTATGACTCTATCCCACCCATCCCAAGGGGGAGGATATTTAGCCCTCCCTTGCCATTTTTGTTCAATGTTTTTGCTCGATGATGTTGTGCAAGGCAGAGAAACATGCAAAGTGGTGCAGTGGCTTATTTCGAACTCTAGAACTTTTTTGAAACCAGGAAAATGAGGTAGTGGTCAAACTGTGATAACTTTTTATGATAAGCAGAGCTTTAAAGTCAGCTCTGCAAACAGTGATCAGGTGATCCAATATCTGTGGACTCCGTTATGTCTGTTTTCTTGTAGATAGCTACTATTGGTTATATGGACTGGCAGACCACAGAACGCCACCATTTTCTGTGAGTGGTGGGCTCTTAAATCTAACAAAAGGTATCATAAACAGAATTTTAACTGTAGTGATATCTTCTGAAGGTTAAAATATAACCTGGAGATAATTTCTAGTTTTAATTAAGAAGCCAGCAAAGCTGGCCAAGATTTTAATAGAACTAACTTTTGTCTTTGGCTTCTTATTTAAGAGCTTAAAAGTATCCAGTTAAGCTTTTCTAATGGAGATAGAAAGCCTGAAAGGTATGCCAGGTTTGGATTAAGGTGTTTTTGTAATTAATTTTGAAAAGATTTTCCATATTTCTCTCTTATCTCTTCTGAGGTCTTACTGGGTTTGTTTGTGGCTGATCAAGAAGACCAATAGTACGTATTTGGGAAGAACTGAGTTAAAAGCAGTACTTGTACTGACTTCACTGGTCCACTGTTCTTCCTCCTAATCCTTTTGTTCTTTTACCGATATTTTTAGGCCTCATTAATTTGTTAACTTTCTTTAATGGCCATATCAAAAAGAGGGAAATGGGAAGAAGTAGAGCAGAGAAAGAAGGAAAAAATGATTTAACCAGTTTGACAAGTTTTTCTAACCATGGCTCAGAAGTTTCATAGCTGTCTGTACATTCTGCAGAATGTCCTGCTTCTCACTAATTGAATACATTAGCTCCACTTATAAGAACGTGAAAACAGATAAAAAAGAAACATTTCCATTCTTGCTTTCTTTGCCTCAGCCAGCCTCCATTCCCTATTCCTCTGAGCCATGAGCCATGACAGAACAGATACACTGAGCTTTGAAAAGGAACCGGTCTCTCTCTCTCTCAATCTCTCTCTCTGTCTCTCTCTCTCTGAGGCATGCTCATGTCTGTTGCCTTCCCTCCTACTGGGGATTTCCCTAGTTGGAGCTGCAGTAAGGGGCCAGCCTGGAGCAAGCAGGATAGCTGGAGAAAACAGTCAAGGAGACACTGCTACAAAGAGAGAAGATAAAGTGCCCCCTGCTAGAGCAGCCCTATCTTTTCCATAGCGGAAATCTGAGGTAGTGCAGTAAGTATGGAAGCAGCGGATGGTAGAGCTAGTGACCATCCTTAGCTCTTCTCAGAGTTTAATCCCCAGTCCTGAACTGGTCCCATGAAGAACCCACTCTTCTAGCTAGACATTCTGCTAATGCCACAAGAATGGAAAGTTTGATCACAGTCATCATTTAAAGCATTAAGCAGCCTTGTAGCTAGTCTTCTGGCTTTAGCTTTAGCTTTGGTCTTTTTAGGTGAATGCAGGCATTCACTGCCTTGGAGAAGGCTGAAACTGGGTCAGTGCTCTTATGAGCAGTGAGAGCAGAAGACACACAGAAGTCATCAGTCCAGAGAGGGGATAACAGCCTTTGTTTCTCCTCGGGGTGGGTTTGTCTTTGATCTCACCAAGCTGTTGTCTTTTTCCTCTCCGCTCCTTCTGTGAGAATGTTTGTATCTCTTTATGTTACCATCTTTTTTCACAACTCCTTGGTGATTTCACTTCTTTGTATTAAACTGTTACTGACTTGTGTCAACCCAGACATCTAGCCTCTGTATCCTTGCTTTGTTTCTGCCTTCTTATCCTGAGCACTTTGGTAACTTATCCTTTCTCATTTCAGACTGAGGCAATAGTGATAACTGTAGCTTGTCATTGCCTTCTTTTAGTAAAACAGGGCACAATCATTGTGTCTAAGAACATAAGCTGAGTTTTAGGGCCCAGTTTCCTTTGTCTGTTGTTTTCTATAAGCTGTCCATTTTCCATGTAGTATTGTCATCATATTCAACAAAAGCTAAGTAATACTGTGTAATGTGTCCTTATCTGGCTGCCTTATTTAATGGCATGCTGGTGTTCAATATGAGTTAGAAAAGATGCTTATAGAACTCAACAAATTGGTGCTTAGGCAACCATGATGCCTGTGACTGCTTACCTCAGTCAATTTGCTAGTGGGATGGTGTTGCCTGGGAATTAGATAATAGATCCAGCTGAATAGAGCCTGCATAGGGTGATTTTTTTTCAGCATTCATCAGGCTGTTGTGTGTTTGGGAGGAAGAGTAATATTCTGTTCTTACATAAGTCATTGATGCTTTCATTTGTGAAGGGCACCAGCTGCTTTGGACTTATTTTCACAACTTGAAAGGGCCTGGCTTGGAATCACAATTTTTATGTTGAAACATCTTTAAGATATCTGGTATTTCTTGAAGAGCAGATATACTGAAGTTGGGGAAGGAAATGAGCTCTTTTTTGGTTTAATAGGAGGAGCAAAGTGAGTTTAGAGAAAGATTATTTAATGCATATGAGATCTTTAATGGAAAAGAAGGATAGTTCTTCATACCTGTAGAAGCGCTTTCATGCAGACTGATAAGAAAATTCTCATGAAACATACTACATATTTTAGTGCACACATTGAGAAATTCTGTAGAATTCCATGTCTGCGATAGGCTTTGTACTCCATCACCAGTGTTTCCTCTTCCAAACTTTTCACTTCATCTGGTGCTGTGGGTCAAGTTATCAGACATTAGCAGATTTAGCAGTGAGGAGATAAAGGGGGTGTGAAACTGCTGTTGTCATGTCTGCAGCCATGTTTCCAAATTTTTTCTGTAAGGACAATAAGTTTGATCTTCAGAATAAAGAAATAGAAAAATATAATATAATATAATATAATATAATATAATATACTATAATATATAACATAACAATATATTGTATACTATGCATTTATAATTTAAAGTTCTCCTGGTTGGCTCAGAGCTGAGGTTCTGTCTCCTTGTTTCTCTGTCTTTCTGCCTCTTTTGTTTTCCTGTGCAATTCCAGCTATTCACAGGCAGATGGTCTAGTCAAGATGTCCAAGGCCTAGACTTTCATCTTTGATAGTTGTATTTTTGAAATTTGAACAAAAAAGTAGGTTCAGATATAAATGGTCATCTGAATTGGACCAGAGGTAACCCATGAAAGTACCAGGGAAGCAAGTGAGAAGGTGAATTTTCAGGTTTTCTATTATATCAAATTCAGTGTTAAAATTGCCCAGGAACAGCAAATCAGGGGTACTTCATCACTGTTACTGAAAAGTGTTGGTGAATACCGTTTAGGAAAGCTTTCATCTGTGGTTGTCTGCAGATGAGTATAGAAGTTGTGTTTGCTTTGGTTCTGTTTTCTATAGTTACAGTCAAACAACTCCAGTCTTACCTGAGGTATCTTTTTGTGATTTGATATTTAATGCAATATTTAATGTAAGATTTGATATTTATCTTAATTTAGAAGGTGAAAAACCAAGTATGGAGCTCTGTAAGTTCTTTCAGAATCAACGAGTACCTTGTAGCTTACTGCTCCTGGGCTGCACTTTGGCTAGACAGAGTTCTGTTCTAGTGAAATTTGCTTTGAATTATGTCACTATAGTTCTACCCCTGTGTAAAATCTTAAGAGATGTGTCATTTCAATACAAAAGAGAGTTTATAGCTGCTTTGTCATGATTAATTACTGCAGTCACACTATTTTTAGCCAGACTTCCCAGTGTGGAGCAGCACATAGGGCCTGTTGGGTCACCTGGCGGAACAGTGGTTGTCACAGTCGGCTGCAACATACTTTCTTTGTGTGTGTGGCCCTAGTACCTGCAATGGGGACTGTGGCCACAGTGTAGCATTCAAGGGTCAGGCCACCCAGCTGTGCCTAGGCCACAGAGCCACCAACATGGAAAGGGACATGGCACTGAATTGCAGAGATGCATTTTGAAGTAGCTATGCTTTGTGATTCTTATATCATGTGAGGACCAGGTTTGTAGGATATCTGTACTGATTTGGGGGTGTGTGTATCGTATTTCTTAGACATAGTTCAATATCTCTTTAGCCTTGTCCTTTATTTTCTGCTTTTAGTCCATTTCTGTATTTGATTACCATACTATGTTCTGTGTGGGGACAGCAATTAATGCACAGCATGACAGGGCACAACAAAATTATGTTGTCTCTAAGCTGTTACACAGCTGACAGTTTGCTTGCTGTGCCTTTGCTTGTGTGTGTGTGGGTGTATGCATGTGTGTGTATTTTCCTTCCTTTTTCTTTTTAAACTCCACCAGAATGAAATAATTTTGCAGGAACTGAATTTATTCAAAGCTGTGGGATATTGGCCTTGCCTGAGAGTCAGGTTTCCTAACTCCATGCAGCAGGTGGCATTACAGAACAAGTGATTTTTTTTCCTTTCCCAAGGAAAAATTGTTTGGCTAGAACCTCACCTCACCATTCTGTAGAGAAATTTATTTCAAAAATCTTGAATATAGGGATAGTAAGTGTAAGAGACAATATTTTATGGAACAAAGCCTCTTTCTTAAAGAATCTCCAGCTTTAGGGCTTTTCGTTGTTGTATCCCAAAGAGTAGATATTGATGTTTAATAAACAAATTAGCGAAACTTTTTTTTTTTTAGAATGGATCCTAGTAGTCATGTAACACATGCAACAAAAGGGGCCAAATGTATTTGAAAAAACTCTGCAAGAATTTTTCATCAGGGAGTAGCAAGAGAGGGGCAGCTCCACAAGGGAAGACAAGCCAGGAGCCAAGGGTGACCACCACACAGGCAGGGGCAGGGGCTTCACTGACCTGGGCAGAGTCCCACAGTGCCTGAGCAGAGCACGTTGGTGACAGCTTGATCCATCAGCTGTCCAGTAACCACCAGGCAAGGTGAAATAACAAGCTGGGTCCAGCGTCCATCTAGGAAGTTCAGTCAGAAACAGCGGGAGGCAGGGCTGGAGGTAAGACTATGGATAGTTCTGGGGTCCTCCAGGAAGTTCAGTCAGCAAGTCAGGATAACAGGAGATAGGGCTGTGCCCAGCCCTACGTACAACATAGCTCAGGCAAAGACTGAAGACTCAGACCTGCCTGAGCTGAAATGGAGCTCCTGGACCAGAGGACAGAGAGTGTGGGTAGAAGCCCCAGGTAAGGCTGGTCCAGGCAATTAAGGCCTATTGGTGCGTCCAGGGCCCTGATATCCCTCATACAAGAGGGAGAACATTAGTTAAAGGACTTGCTGCCACACCAGTGAAGTCAAGGAACATTCTTCATTTGTTTTTAAAGACAGTAGGATTGAACCTTTCATGTTTTCAATTTGGTGCCTGCCTATAGAATTACTTTAATCTTTGCTTCATTGTGGCATTGTGGTATTTGTATATATTCCATTTGCTTTTAAATTTTGTAATTAAGTCCCTGTGACTTTTATTCTTTTCAAATTCTTTTCTTTTGGAGCATGATTTTCCTTATAATATCATAGAAATTAGTTAGAAGCAGTTTAGGAAAAAGATTACTCTACATATGGAATTGAACTGAATTTCAAGGGAGATCTGCAGTATTGCCCTGGCTGAATCAAATCTTAAGGAGCCAATTTTGGCTCTACTACCAGTGGTCTGATGTTACTCCACTAATTTTGTTGAAGAATTCTTCCAAAATTACATGGGTGAAAAAGACCAATCAGTGCAACAATATTAAAAGAAGTGGTTAATGAGCATGAAAAAAGGTAAAAAATGAATGTAAGAATTATTTTCTTTTTTTTTTCTTTTTTTTCTATCTGCAAAAACTGACAAGTATTGATTTGGCTATGATAGCTGATCATGTAGAAGATGGGACAGAGTAGAAAAGGGGCAGAGAAGAAACATAAGAGGGGCCTCAAGGGGATTTGAAGTAAGATGGGAGTTCCTAGAGGAACATCTTAAAGAGCAAGAGAAGATCAGACAAGGGACAGTAGAGGGAAGGGAAGATCAGCAGAACAGGCCAGAGCAAAGACAAGAGAAGAGAAAACATGAAAGAGAAAACAAAACAAAGGAAAGAGAAAAAGTATGTATTAATAGTATTATTATTGATTTTTGAGTATTTTCTCTTCGATTAGTTTAAGTGTCTTAAGGAATTAACATTACACATAAACCACCCCTTGATTTATTTTACCAGTGCTATAAGCATTGCCATATAAAGTATGGGGATTCAGGGGAGCTCTGGGCATAGTTGTTCAACATTGCAAACGCACAAATGTGTGGACACAAATGTGTCCTTTTCTTGGACATGTGCTTTATTTCTGCATTTAGCACTGCCTTCAAACAGCTTAAGCCAAACTGAGCTCCACCAGCCCAGTGGAATGAATTAAACATCTCTGAACATTTCTTTGTAGCACCAGTTAAAGTACTGATCCAGGTCCTTGCTGGACCCAGGCAATAGGAAATACTAGGCCAGTGTGGGCTTTGGGAAGGGAGGAGCAGGCATCTATGAAGTTCCTGCGTAGACTTACTAGCCTTTGTCTCTTGTGAAATGGATGAGGAATAGCAGGGGATTACGTAGCTTTCCCACTACTGCTCTGGAAAGCTGCCACTGTAGACTCTCCTATTTCAATCCTGCTAGCATGATACAGGAGTACTTGACTGTCCCAAAAGACATTCATTTCATGATGTTTATGGATACTAATGTCTGTCTAGAACTCCATGGCCTGTTCCAAATAACAGTTGTAAGTGTGACATCAAATTCCTCTGTCTTGAACAGCAGGATGTTATTCTCCAACAACTTTTGACCTATGAACTAATTGTTATAAAATGCTACAATGCTTCTGTCACAAATTTAGTGATTTCTGAATTTGATTCTGTGCTTTTCATTTAGGTAGGTGTCTCTCAAGCTCATCTTTGACAATTCCACCCCCTGCATAGATGAGTTTCCATGCCATATGCATGTTTATGCTTCTAGGTGCTATATACAATATTATTGAAAACTTTCTGCCTTATGGTTGCTGTAAAAGTGTAGGATTCTTTGTAAAGAAGCTTGTATATCTTTCTTCCAAGGTGTAATTATTTTTCTGGGTGTCATTAATGCACAGCCCAATTTATTTTGAGTTCTTCTCATTTTACTCTGTGTTCATACTCTCTGTTCTTCTCATGTTACATTGAGTTATATAGAACATGCTATATTTTCTGTATAAATTATTGTTGTTGGATCTGCTATTTTAACAAAATATTTTTCTTTTTGCTTTTTTAGGTTTAGCCCAGTCAGGTGCATGGGGTTGCTTTGATGAATTTAACCGCATTGAACTTCCAGTTTTATCAGTAGCTGCTCAGCAGATATATATCGTACTTCAGTGTAAGAAAAATAAGAAAGCTCAGTTCATTTTCACTGATGGTGATGTTGTTGACATGGACAGAGAATTTGGTATATTTCTGACTATGGTATGTGTGTGAATACATGTAAATGGCATAATTGTGAAAAATCTTTCCTATCTCATTTCCTATTGAAATTTCCCTGTTGAAATCATTGTAACTGTCTGTTAGAAAATAGTGAATACAATTTGAACAATAATTTGGTCAAATAATAATGATGATATTTTCTATTCCCCATATTTTTAACTGGAACTTAGGACTTGAGGTATGCAATTATCATTAACTACCTATTTTAAGGGCCTTTTAAGCTGAATATTTGACAGATTGAGTCTAAACCCAACCATCTCATATTTTTAGTCAAAGTTTTTCAAAATAAAACAGAAGCAATTGACCACTGCAAGGACTACTATAGTTCGTGTGGTCAGTATTTCACCACCTGTGAAGAACTTTTGACCACAATCCTTCTGTATGACAGCATGAAGGAAACCACCCTCACTCTGGTTCACTGACCTCCTGAAGATTTATCTTCGGTGCCTGTGGACTGCTTCTAGCAGTGCAGGAGGCAAAGAAGCAGGAAAGCGTAATAATACCTTAAAAGCCTCTTTGTATCTCCCCCTCCTTAGCTGTAGGCTACATACCCACAACTCAGAATGGAAGCGTTTGTCTTTATTTCAAGGTTTCCTCCCTTTGAAAAGATGTTAATGTTACCACTTTAATCTGAGAAAGAGGACAAATTAGTGGCATACAAAGGCCAGTGGGAAGGCAGTTTGGAAACAGCTGGAAGAGTTTAAGAAGTTATCACTGCATAGCCAGCAACTACTGTTCTCACAGCTGAGCCACGCAGTAGTCACACGAATGACTTAGACATCTTCAGTGAAAGGTCAGATGCATTAGTTTAAATTATGTTCAGTAATGCTTCCACTGCTTGACTGACTTTGCACTGAAATGGTCTGGGAATGCTCACAAGGACAGTAACCTCCAGCACTGGAACACTGTCAAGACCCTGAGGAACTAACCATTTAAAACAGCTCCAACAAGAACTGTAAGTGGTTGTCTGTCAATGTCTGTGTGTCTTGGGCATCTCCAAATAACACATGTGATACCACATACTTAATGAACTGCAGTTTTAGGCAACTGGGTAGTGATGTGTAATTGTGACATGTTCGAGTTACCCTTTGTAATCTGGCATACGCTCCTGTGTTTGCCAAATAATTATCAGACAAGATAAACCTTCCTATCCTGCTTTCATTATATAATATTTTATTTTATATTTTGCATTTTTCAGAACCCTGGCTATGCAGGACGACAGGAACTTCCAGAAAATCTGAAGATTCAGTTTCGCACAGTTGCTATGATGGTGCCTGACCGTAGCATTATTATGCGAGTCAAGCTGGCAAGTGCTGGTTTCCGAGACAACCAAGTCCTTAGTCGAAAATTCTATACACTCTACAAACTCTGTGAAGAGCAGTTATCTAAACAGGTAAAATAAATATTTGTCCAACTGTAAGCTATCACTGGAAGGGAATGTAAAGAATATACTTTCATAGAATATATAATTATTTTGACACTCATGAACCTATTCATTTTTTAGGGTTTTCAGTTTCAAGTTCTAGAAACAGAGTCTGAAATCATCATGTTGTTTTTGTTTTTCAAACTAATTTGTGTAGTAAAGGAAGTTTGATTTGTGATTTTTAAACAGAGTGCAGTTATTGGAGAAGTTATGAGGAAAGCTGTATAGTGGTCTGCTGAAATTTATAGAGGACACATTTTTCAGTCTTTTCAGTTATGAAGACTAGACCTATTGGAGAGACAGTGTAAGAATTGTAGATAACTGAAGAGTGCCTAGAAGGCACTGTTTTGTTGAGCGCTACCAGAAAAGTGCTGTTCTGTTTGGTATGGGGAATTTAAGTAGAAGCAAAGGATAAAGCTGCTTTTAAGAACAGAACTAGTTGTTGCCTTTTGAATGCCCTGTGCTGGCTGTCCACTAGAGGGTCTCAGAGATCATGTGAATGGCAGGTAAATTGCAGCTCAAATGGGAAGTGTGCTTTGGTTGGGTCATAATGAACCTGGGCATATTGACTACATTCTCCATTATATTAGTTCAGTTCTATACCACATATTTATTAGTGACTATGTTGACTTCCTTGTAGAAATCTTGGACTACACCAGGATAAGATAATGGTGCACCATATTGCCCTTATTATTTCAGAGTTAAAACAAAGAAGTACAGATTTGGATTTTCTCTTCCTTTGTCCATACCTCTGTAATTTCACTCTCAATATATATAACTGAACTGGATTCCAATTTTCGTTTCTCTCGGGTTTCTTTTTCTGGGAGAGTTTTACTCACCAGCTTTATGTTGTAGACTGGCTTCTGAAGGGTCATATTTGCTACTGGCTTCCCTGTAATATTGCCTAGGGTGTCTCCATTACCCTTCAAATTAGTTTTTAGGCAGTCTGAATCACCCTGTATTGATCTAGCATCACTAGTGTTAGTCCATTCGTTGCTGTCCAACCTACTCTCTCAGTCCTGTCATCTGCCTGTGTTTTATAGTTACCAGGCTTATAGGCTGCATTTGTCAGAGGATCATTTTCCAAGAGCTCTCTCTTAAGTGGAATTTGTGGACATTGTTTAGGAAAATTTGTGTATGCACAGTTTCAACAGTATTGTCTCCAGAGTATTGAATATGGATCTCTCATTTTTTCCCTCAGGCTTGGCCTCAGTAGGATTAAATTTTCTCATTGCCTCAATTTGTGTGGTTGCTTTTGTCCTGGACATGATTCTTTCCTTCACTGTGGAAGAGACATTTAAGCAGGCATCAGAAATTTGGCCATCTACCTCTCCAAAAGTGCTTTGCTTGTTTTGTGTTGGAACTGTTTCACTCCTGGACAGAGTACTTAAAAATAACACACACCCCCAAACAAAACTTAACTGTATACAAAACTTATTTTAATTTCTTAATGCTGTACAATATTTTGTACATGACCATTGCTGCATCTGCACAGAGTTTCAATGTGTAGTTTGGTCATTTCTGCAGCACAAACTTCCCGGGAGTCTCTGAGATTACAAGATTCACCACTCAGCATGTTAATCAACATATTGAAGCGTATAAGTAGTGCCGATCAGTTGGCCTAGGGATCGCAGGAACTGCCTGGAGAACTCTGTGGAACTGTCTGAAATTCTCATCTGGAGAACTCCTGTACCAGTTAGTCAAATGCTTTGTTGTGAAGGCCTGTAGCTCAGTTACCTTTTCTCAGGTCAGTCCTTTGCCTCATCTATGCTGATGCTAGCAAGGGAATTCCTTGCTATTAATTAATGGAAATTAATGACCAAGTGCAGTGGTTGTGCACATGGGCACAGCCCTCACACCCAGCTACATCACAATTATATATTTGAATTTTATGCTTACATCTCACTTACAACTTAAATTCCATAGTTCTTACTATACAAGCCACGGTGTCTGTGGGAACAGTCTTCCATGTGTATTTATAACTTCTTCAGGACTCTCTAGCTTTTCTCCAGTATCCATCAGAGAAGCCTAGTATGCTGATCTTTGCTCCTAGTGGCTTAGATCATGGATCATGATTCTATACTCTGTAATATGAGCCAGGAAGCACAGCTTTCTGCAAACCCATGGTAGTATGCTAGTTTGTCCTGCCTGTGCTTGTCAGCAGACCTTTGGACAGTCCTGCTCTTGTATAAATCCATTATAAACAATTATAAAATCAGAGAATAACTGAGTTTGGAAGGGACTTCTAGTGGTCAACTAGTCCTACACCTGTGCTCAAAGTGGGGTCAAACAGAGCAGGTGGCTCAGCACCTTGTCTAGGTGAGCTTTGAATATCTCCAAGGATGGAGACTGCACAGCCCCTCTGGTCAAGCTGTCAAAATGTCTGACCACCCTGTCTAGTCACCATTTTGTCTGTGAGGATGTTATTGGAGATAGTGTTGAAATCTCCTGGAATGCCTCTGCCCTGCTGTGTTGCCCTTCCAGCAGATATTGGGGTGTGTCAAGCCCCCACTGAGTACCAGGGCTTGCAAAGATGAGGCTAATGCCAGTTGTTGGAAGAAAGTCTCATCAAC
The DNA here is from genome assembly GCF_034638445.1 of Ciconia boyciana. Taxonomy (NCBI): domain Eukaryota; kingdom Metazoa; phylum Chordata; class Aves; order Ciconiiformes; family Ciconiidae; genus Ciconia; species Ciconia boyciana. The sequence goes on from NC_132935.1 coordinate 67,988,586, forward strand.
TTCTTCCTCATCAGGAAATTTGCAGCAGACATCTGCCACAATGTTGATCGGCCCTCTAATCCTAACCCAAATGCTCTCAACTGGCTCATCAGCCATCCTAAGGCAAAGTATTCCCACTCTTTCACTTTAAAGGGCAACTCCCCATCCAGCCCTCCTTGCTTGTCCTTCCTAAAGAGCCTGTATCCATCCATTGCAGCACTCCAGTCTTGTAAGCTATCCTACCACATTTCTGTCATCCCACTTAGACTGTAGCCCTGTAACTGCACACAGAGCTCTAATTTCCCCTGTTTTGTTCCCATGCTGCAGGCACTAGTGAGCAGGCACTTCAAACTGGCACCTACTTGTGCTGGTTATGCAAGAAAAATGTGAGAGCTTCTGCCATGATGCTGTCCTCTTGGCCCTTCCTTATCTGCATGCATGAACTTGAGATGGGCCACTTTCCACGCTGTTTTTTCATTCTTGAGGTTTCTTTTGTCCACCTCAGACTGCATCTTTTGCTTTTCAATTGGGTCCACCACCTCCTCACTTGAATGAGAGTTATCTCCCTCCCCCATAGTTCATAATTAGTTGTAGTAGTAATAGGATATTTTGAAAGACTTGCTAAAGTTCCTCATGAAGTTTGTTGTAGGTTGGGGAGTACATCTGATGCAATATGTGATTGTATGTAGAGAGAGATCTGATGAGTTCATCTGATTAGATACGGGAGTCCCATGAACTGTAGATCTTTCTAAGAGTACAGTGGGACACAAATTGCTTGTGTCTAGCCAGAAAACTAGAACTATAAAGTACAGACAGGCTTTCTTAGAGACATATTAATCTATATTTCCCAGTGGAATGTATTTATTTAAATTTTTAATGGTAAATTTTAAATATGAAGTAAGTACTGCTGCATATCCAGGCAGTTGACTGGAAAGAACAGGGTCACGTAAAGAATCAATGCAATAGGAAATGGCAGAACATTGCCTGTTTTTAACAAATGCAATATACATCAACAGAAGAAAATAACAACAAACAAGTATTCACCAGCTGAATTTACCTCCCACAAAATCTAAAAGGAATTTGCCAGAAGGAATATGTGAAGTCCTCCAGACATTTTACACACACAAGTGCAGACCCTGTAGGAAGACGAACTCTGACTCACAAATAGCCAAAGGCACCCTGGGTGACTATCATCTCCTTCAGTAAAGAAAAACATACAAAAGTAAAAGAATAGTCCTTAGCAAATGTAGGAAGCCCAAGGTGTCTACAAGCCTGTGAAACAGTTATTCTGACAGAGCCCCCAAAGTGGAATTATTTGCCTTGGTTATAGGACTTCTAGACAAAGTTCCCTATTGCCTCCTTCCACAGAGCCTCACCCAGATTAGGGAAAACCATAGAAACTGAAAAGAAAAACCTAAAAAAGCTTGAAAGCAAATGAGGCCATAATCCCTCTGAAGATCATCTGTTTAAGGTGCTTTCATATGGAGAAAACCACTGATACCCCTTTTTTCTTTTCCCTGCAACAGCAAACTCTGCTTCTAGTGTTGAGATTTTTATTTGCAGATTTTTAATTCTTCCTTACAAGAGCATCAGCTATACCACTGCAGTCCATTTTGCCCAAGTGCAATCTTTTGCCTGCTGTTAAAAGATGTGGAAAGAAATAGCTCATAATCCACATTTGCCAGTAAATTCTAGCTGTTCTGTGCCATTCCTGAAAGGCAAAGCAGTTGTAAAACTGGCAGTCTGATTAAGAAAAATAAATGATGGTCGCTTTGAACCACCTGTCATGTAGGTCAGTTGTAATGCACCAGAAAATCTGTTTTTAAAAGTAATTTTAGTTTATTTTAAATTTTCTAATAGGTATGGCAGTATATTTTCAAACTTAATAAAGTCATCAATTCTATAGATTCATAGACTCACATAAGTTGGAAGGGACCTTCAGAGGTCATCTTGTCCAACTTCTAGCTCAACATGGGTCAATTTAGAGCAGGTTGATAAGGCACTTGTTGAGTTTTGAATATCTCCAAGGGTGGAGATATTCAGTCTCTCTGGGCATCTTTTCTGTGTTTGACCACTCTCATTGTGAAGAATCTTTTCCTTATGCAAACAGTTGCAATTTCCCCTGTTGCAAATTTTGACCATTGTCTCTTTTCCTCTCACTTGGTCATCCTTTGCTGGACTCATTCCAGTATGTCAGTGATGGTCATCTAGCAAGGAGAAAAAGAAATATATCAGCCCTTGTCATGATTCTGGATATTTCACTAGCACATATCATTTACTAAATGATATCGGAATTTGTCATCAACGTGTAATCTGTCTTCCAAACTTCACAGAAAGTTGTTAATCTTTTTGTCTTAATGTTTCCATCTGCAAATGAGATTTCCTGTCAGTACCTGGCTGAATATTAATATCTAACTTTTTCAGCTGATAACAACTTGGCATCTGATTGAATAATAGAAAATGAGGCTGGACGGAGCCTTGAGGCTCCATTTACCTTTCTGAAGGAAAAATAATTCTTAGCTAAATAATTTGCTGTAAATGTTTGTGACTCTCCTTAACATTTTCTGTTGACAGATAGCCTGCAGTTTTCCAGGCAATCTGTTCCATAGTTTCATGTTCCTTATGGTCACAAAGTTTTCTCTGAAAGTTAACTTGAACATTCCTTGCTGTAGTTAAGTACATTAATTCTTTTCCTTTCTATTCCTTCTGTCTTCCTCTTTGCAGGTATTTTTTGCATGCTGAAGACTTTTATCATAACTACATATTTGCTCTTCCTACTTCTACAGTAGATTTTGGTTTACTTCTTCCTGATATAGCATGTTTTCTAGTCAGCTGATAACTTTAATTTCTTTTCTAAATTCTCTTGAGTGGGGTTCATCTTCAAGTGTGGAATCCAGCTTTTGGGCACAGTACATAAGTGCCAGGTGCAATGGAAATGTCTTTTCAACCATCCTAAAAAGGACACTTTTATTTTTATTGCCCACTATAATTGTAGATATGTCATTGGGGAGTTTGTGGCTTCAGTCCAGTGTCAGATATTTTTCTGCAAAGCTTTCTGCACCTGACTTTTTTCTCATTTGAATGAAGAAGAGTTGTTACTCTTCTTTTTTTGTGCAGTTAGTTATTTCTATCTGTGTAGTAGTTTGCACTTGTCTTTATTGAATTGCATCACACATAGATAATTTATAGAATTTCTCTTGGTAATTTTGAACTCTAGTTGTGGTCTAGTTCACCAGCTTGGTATCATCTGCAAACCTAATCAATAAGTTATTTCTTGATGAAAAGTCTGGGTTGTACTCAATGTATTGTTCCAATTTGTCAGCCTGGGAAATAGGGGTGGGGGCTGGGGGAAAGGTGGTGTTTTAATTTTGTCTTTGTTTCTCACCATCCAAATATATTCTACTTGGCCATAAATTAAATTAATTTTCCCCAAGTCAAGTCTGTTTTGTCTGTGATGGTAATTGGTAAGTGATCTCCCTGTCTTTATATCAACCCATGAGCTTTCTTTTCATCTTCTTTTCTCCCTCTGTCCTGTTGAGCAGGGGGAATGAGAGAGTGGCTGGGTGGGCATCTGGAAGCTGGCCAAGGTCAACACACAACAGATAGTGTAAAAAAGAGTCTATGCACTTGGTCTCAAAAACATTTCTGATCAATCAGAGGGAGCAGATATTCTCCAAATGTAAGAATATCTTTATTATCTCTGTCCATGTCTGTCTTTACCATTTGGTTTTCCAAGCAGCCAGCAGTCATGGAGACTTTATAGTTTAAAACCTTTACCCTGATAGCTTTTCTTCTAGGATTTGTATCAATGGTCAAAGAGGAAACACATTACAGAACATTTGCATATTTTTTCAAATCTCTGTTAACTAAGACAGAATTGTATGTTCAGGTACAAGTGCTAAAATTAATTGAATATGTCTGTATGGCTCTGCAAATATGCAGCTGCACCCGCAGTGAAAGGGAAGATATTCCAGCCCTCACCTGCCTGAGTCCAAAGCTGGTTAGATTCACCTCTAGGATGCACATGGCTGTTGGAAGTATATCCTTCTGTTCTGAACCAAGTTGTTATGAAACTATCCACAGAGCAGAAAGTCATTAAGTAGAGTATAGGATAGGCTTACATATAACAAATTGTATCTGAATAATTTCAGTATGTTTCTTTATATCAGCAAGATATTGTCCCTTTTAGTCATGAATCCCAGTACCATATATCAAGATAGCAACAGTCCTTGCACAAGCAGAAAACGGAGGGTAGTCTGAAGATGTATGGTTTGCTGTTTGTGCATCTGGCAAATTATGAATTTAGGAAAATGATAGAAGATGCAGCTCTGTTACAGATGACTTGTAAAAGTGGTAGTCTACCACCAAAAGGGACACTTGGCAGGTATGGACATGCAACACTGGAAAATACCTTCAGGATATGATAGCAACAGAACTGGAAATCCAGTTGAAAAGATGAAGAGCTATAAAATTAATCATCTTTAAAAGTTCAATAGCATATTTATTTCTTTAATGAATTTAGTTTTCAGCCCTCTCTTGATTTTAAAGTGTTTAGTCTTTGTGGTACCAATTGTGTTTATGCATTATTTCAAGGTTCACTACGACTTCGGGCTTAGAAATATCCTGTCTGTTTTAAGAACACTTGGAGCAGTGAAAAGGTCTAATCCCAAAGAGCCAGAGAAAACCGTAGTGATGAGGGTTCTGCGGGACATGAACCTCTCCAAACTGGTACTGTAACACCGGTGATTTTCCCAAAAAGAGTACTTTGTTTGCATTTTTAAGTGTATTTATTATGCACTTTGAAAAGATCTTTTTCTTCAGCAGTTGGATACATTATTTTGCAGTTTTTAATATGGTCTGTCAGTGAGTGGAGAATCAGAATACAGTTATGGTGTGAGCACTATTTGTCTTTCAAAGAGAGGAAAACACATCAGAAGCCTTAGCTGAAAAAATCATTGGAAATACCATCAGAACCTAGGGGACCTAACCTGGTCCTCTAATTGGCTCTTGTTTTTTCTTTTTTCTGCCCTATCTAAGGAGAGAAAGGAAGAATACATTGTATTAACTTTTAATAATCTCATTAAAGATCCTTCTTAATCCAGAATTTCAATTTATAAATTTCTTGGGAGTCTGGTGCCTTTTCAGAACATCATAAGAATTGCAATGAGTGAGGTAATTGGAAGCAGCTAACGCCTACATGTATAGTCTAATCTCTTTCGATATTACTGTTTAAAGTATTCATCTTTCTTTTTATTGCTGTAATTGAAAGGTTATAGCATGTCTAGACTCTGTGTATTTACCTTGGGAGCCAGTTTTGTGATGAAACCAATTACTCTGATGTTAATCTATTCAGCACATTGGTACATGCGTTTAAACCTACAGGCATGCTTCAGTGATTTACAGAAGGAAAAAAATTATTAAAAAATCCAAGGCAAAATACGATTTGAGTAAATCTTGCTGGTTTATGTAACAAATGAAGAAATGTGTGTGTGTATATATTGAAGAAAACTGTATTAAGATGTTAACATTTTTATAAGCGTTAAGTATTTAATTTAGAAATTACTACTTGTGATTACATTGTATGAAATTCACTTAATAAAACTGATTCATAATTATAATATTTTCTTTGGAAAATATAAGGTTTTCTACTGCCATCTTTTAAATGGCATATTCTTGAAGATTGTTTACAGCTGTAATAATAATTTTGATGAATAAATAATGTATTTCCCCCTACTTTATCCTTGACAGGTGGATGAAGATGAACCTTTATTTATGAGTCTCATTAATGACCTATTCCCTGGAATTACTCTGGATAAAGCTGGGTATCCTGAACTACAGTCAGCCATTCAGAAACAGGCAGAGAAAGCAGGGCTTATTCATCATCCACCATGGATACTTAAACTCATTCAGCTGTATGAAACTCAGCGAGTCCGACATGGTTAGCATGCTAGATGAGCTTTTGAGAATGCATAAAAGCAAGAGTTTTTTATATTATCTGCTACAGAATGCAGATTATTTTCACAAAAATGTATTTTAAAATTGAACAGATGTCATTTTTAAAGCCTATGTGGATATTTTGCTAGGAAACTGTTATGACTTTTTTTTGGTGCGCAATGCACACAGAGTGAGATTTTAGCTTTGTTGTATTACATTTTTATGGGAAATATGACTGTGGTCTTCAGTGATTGAAATTTCTATGGAACAAGTTAAAATGTAGAGTATACATTAAAATTCAGAAACAGCCGATTTTGTTCAGTGTTCTGAAAACAATTGTTGCCCTCAGACACAGTTCGGTCATGAAGCTCACATTTAATGTTACTGTGAGATTATGATGCTGAGAAGATTACAAAAAATAATCTCTCAAACCTTTACTTTGATAGATTCTACCAAGCATGCAGTATAATTCCAAGTGTTGTTCTCTGTGTTCAATTCTGGCCAATTCAACTGAGGAGAAATAAGTCTACCTCCTGCTGGACCGGGGGGATGGACAAGATGGCCTCCAGAGGTCCCTTCCAACCTCAACCATTCTGTGATTCTGTGAAAATACATTTTTACAGTGCACAAAAGGCTAATGAGTAAGGTTTATCCTGTCCTAGGAGGGGTACCAAAGACAGTAGTAAACCCAGGTTTACAGTTCATAGCTGAGTGGAAAAAAAATACCCCTACTTTGAAATGTCCCCCACCCCCTAACCTCTAACAACTAAGGATTTTTTCATATATGAAGGAGAAAGTATAAAGGAAATGTAACTAGCAAAGATTTATGAAGATGTCAACCTTTCTATTCTGCCTTTTCATGTCATAATGAGAGAATAGTAAGCTTAAACTAATGGAACAAATAAAAGGAAATACTCATTTGCATAGCACAGTCTGAGAGCTTAATGCCTCAAAGGTTTAGTTCAGATTATTGGTTAGACCAAAGAACTGGTTAATGCTGTGCAGAGTTAATAATTTACATCCAGATCGCTGGGTTCAATGTTCCATATAAAATCATAACATCTATATCTATATAGGAACCATGAAAGTTTTAATGATTTCAGTCATGATTAAACGTGCCTCTTGTTAGAAGAAGCTGTTTGGTCCATGAGACACCGCAGACCAGTGTTCCCCAAAAATCTCCAGGATCCTCTTTGTCATTCTGCTTAGATGCCTCTTCTCTCCACATGTCCTGCTATACCCAGGGGTCATGCAGTTCCAGTTGGCCTAACGCTTGGATGCCCAAGGCCTTTCTATGACACAAGCTGTTGCATGGAGGGAAAAAGATCTCTGTTTTCTTGACTTCCATTTGTCCTACTCGTGGATCCCTGGATTTATGGAGAGGTCACCATGGGATTTCAAGTAATGAGGCAAAATCTGTAAAATGCATGACTTCTCTTGGTTGAAATAGAGGCAATATATGCAAATAGAGTGCTCATGCACACACACACGCGCACGTATGCATGGAGATTCAGTGCATGGATCCTGAAATCTCTTTTGCATAACGGTTTTGATCCAAGTGCTGTTGAAACCAGCAGAAAGGCCATTCCATTAACATTGAGGGGCTTGGATTAGATCTCCCCATCTGTAACATAAATGATTGTCTGGGTACCCAAACTGTTTTTAGGAACATTCAGCTCCCTTTAGTTTTAGAGGCAGTCTGCATTGTACTGGATTAGTTTATAACTTGTGTTTGTGATTGTTTATTCCATACCTTTGTTAAAGAGGTTTTCAAAGCCAACTAAAGATTATGTTGTCCAGTTTCCTCTAGGGTTAGTAGGAGTTATCTAGCTCCCTTAGATGACTTTGGAAGTCTCAGTTTGAATGTCCCATCTGCTTTTGGACAGTCTCTGGGCCTCTTGAATAGTTGATTTAGAAAATCTAACTGAAAAGGATCAATTGTAGGCTCAATTTATTGTTGAAGACATAGCTGCTTTTCCTTAGGCAATATGTGTATACACTGATGAAATTACAAGTGTGGTTGCTGTTAACATTTTTATGTAGGAAAAATGTATTAAAATGTTAGCATGGATGGGTGCAGGTTTGTATTTTTGTTATTTTTGCTTCAGAAAGATACACTCAATTTTGTATATCATTGGGAACTACTCATTCTCATTAAATACATTTAGAAACTACTGGTTTTGTTTACTACCAGTCATGTCAATGTCATTGCATGCGAACATCAAAAGGCAGTTGTGTTTTCCAATTAGAAAAAGGAACAGAACTGCCTGAGGGAGGATACAGACCCACACAGGCTTGCCTGCCATAATGGAGCAGACATTTATAGAGGCCTTTTAATAATATTTTTAAATTCAATTTCAGTCAACATTGAGTAAGTGGAGTGAGAAACTTCTTTTTCGTATTGGCTTTTGATAAAAATAAAACAAGGATCATTGGTGCAAAGAACCACTAAATGGTAGCATGACATTTTGACATTTAATTTTAAACCATGTTTGTATTGTTTTAAGGTATGATGACTCTAGGTCCAACTGGTGCAGGAAAGACAAAATGCATTAATATTTTGATGAAAGCAATGACAGATTGTGGTGCTCCTCATAAAGAGATGAGAATGAACCCAAAGGCAATCACAGCTTCCCAGATGTTTGGTACCCTTGATGTTGCTACAAATGACTGGACAGATGGTATTTTCTCTACATTATGGAGAAAAACTTTAAAAGCAAAGAAGGTAATGGATATTGTATCATGATAGTTAATAAGGACATTTAATACTGTTTCTATAAGGTCTCATTACCTGTCATTTATGTGAAAGATCTTACATAAGAAAATCAAATGGGAAAATACAGTGTTAGTTTTGCTTTGTGTCTGAATAGCTCAATGTATGCCAGAGTCACAATTACATGTATATGCCAGAAAGCACCAGCCTTCCCAAGCACTTGAGGTTCCAGAACTAAATTGGAAAAGATTTTAAAGGTTTTGCTTCTTCTGTAAGCAGGTAGTCCTACCATTCAAATGCAAAAGCAAGGGCTGTTCATGTTTTGATGTGAGGACAGGAAAGATAATTTTCTCCTGTCTGGTTTTATGTCATTGCCACTCTATTTCGCTAATTATGTTGGAATGTAAGAGGATCTGGTAAGAAATCAGTATAGGCACTTCCCAATTCTCTTATCAAACCTGAAGATGATGTTTCATGTAATCATAATTACACTCAAATCTTCAGAAATTTCATTCAGTTCTCACTTAGAAAATGGGAAGCTGTACATGAAATACTTCGGTAGCATCCCACAAGGACTGACTGTGTGTCTGTGTCTGTGACTGTATGTCATGGGAAATGTTTGCATCCACCTTGATGGATGTTGGGCTGGCTGATGTACTTTTGTAGAAGAAAGGGACAGTTTTATGCTTAGAAGAGACCAAATTAATTTTTGTCACTATTCCTTAATGTCCTTTTTGGTGTGACACAGGATAACAAAAGAAGGATTAAAATCACTGAGCAAATGATAAAAACTGCTGTTTTAGAGTTCATGCTAAGCTAATCAGCACCAAATTATGACTCATTATTTATATCCAAGAGTACATTCTCTGAGATTAAGTAAATGTGTCTTTTTGGTCAATGTATGTACAGTTGCATGTGTCTGTGTCCCCTTTTTTTAGGGTGAGCATATCTGGATAGTTTTGGATGGACCTGTTGATGCAATATGGATTGAAAATCTGAACTCTGTTCTGGATGATAATAAGACCCTTACTTTGGCCAATGGAGATCGTATTCCAATGTCCCCCAGTTGCAAAATTATTTTTGAACCTCACAACATTGATAATGCTTCCCCTGCAACAGTTTCTCGTAATGGGATGGTCTTCATGAGTTCTTCAGTGTTAGATTGGAAGCCTATTTTAAGAGCTTGGCTGCAAACGCTACCTGTTACATACTCTGATGTCCTATGGAATTGCTTTAATGCTGTATTTCAGGTACTTAATTCAACAACTTGAGAAAAAAAATATTGCATTTCTTATTCTTTATTTAATGAAGCATTGTTTCTTCCTCAGTGCTTTTTCAATTATTTACTTCTCTTTTTTTATGTAATAAAATAAGGATAAAGGATTTTTAAAAAAAAAGAGAAAATTATCTCTAACATTAATGAATGAGTGAAACTATAACACATGAATAATTTGGATGCTTTGTTTTGTCTGCGTAGGTTAGTTGGCAATGAATTGTTAAATCTGTGATTATTTTATAATGTATGTTGGCAAAACAGAGATATTCTCTTTGGCTGTAATTGTTACTGAAATTTTAATTCTTGTTAGGATACATAAAGGGAGTGGATAAGCTTCCTTGTTTGTTTTAAATGTAAAGAAGTAAATTCGGAAATAAATTAAGCTAGATTCACTCTGGTGGAATCTTTCTCAGTTTCGGCTGCAATGGGAATGCATTTGGCCGATTAGTTATTTTTAAAAGACATTCTATAGTTCAAATTAATTAAGGGCAGTTCTGTGCTCTGTGGTCTTCTGAAGCTCAGCACAGGTGACTATAGTGGTCTCCTCTGATTTTATAATTCATGAGTCTGTTCCGAAGGAGATTTTTGAGATGAGGCATCTCTTTGATACATTCTCTGACTAAATCGTGTTCAATCAGTAGATCCAAAGGGAGAATTCTGAACGTTTTTTCCCCTCCATTTGGCCTTAGCATAGTGAATCATTAAAAAGGTTTCATTAATATTATGGATAGTTGTACTCAATGGTGGATCTAAAAGCATAATCTCAGTAGTATACTGTTTTCAATTACACTGAAATTCTTATTTTTTCTGTGGAATTTTTTTAAGAAATAGTTACTGCTTTGCAATCTTTCAGCGTTATCTTCTGATTTCCTCAACATCTGTGGAACAAATGCAACTTCCTTATATACCTTTCTTTCCCATTGGCTCTCTCCTGCCAGTTTTCTTGTGTAATTGGTGTTGGATTTCACAAGGGTTTCTCCTGTAATATTTTCCATCGTGGTTGGATTTTACAAATGCAGTTTTAAATGAACTTTGAGTGACATTTCAGAAAGTTTATTTATAAGTCATGATAAAAGCAATGATTAATATAGTTTTGGAATGCCTTGAATATTAACAAATGTCTTCTTACAGATATGTTTCATTTCAATGCCCATTTACTTTAAAACCAATGTTTAACAAGCTATTCATTTTGTTCTACCTCCAAAACATGATGATATGACATAGTATTTACTGCAGCAACAAGAAAAACAATTCTGATAATGAATTTTAAAATATGCTTTCAAAGTAATATATATGTAGGTCAATTTACTGCTTCTTTGCCACAATTCTATTTGTATTTTATGCTACAACTTGCTCTGAAAACATAATAACAACATTTAAAATACCCAAGCCTGAAGCAATAGCAATAAAGTCCAGAAAAATATGTATTTTATTAGATTGAGAGATGAAAATGCAGTGAAATATGAAGTTAGTTCTGTGCTGAAGGCTGCATTTGGAACTATCGAAATGTAAATGAAAGCTGTCATGCTGTCAGTTTTCTTTCACTTTTAATGAGCTATCTTTGCTTCTCAAATAATAGAAGCGATAACAGTGATTTTACAGATGAGGATAACACTACTTTTGTATTCAGGTGGCTCTTTTTACAGTTATTATTTTCCCCCACATAAAAAAAAAGGATAAATAAATTCTAAAAGAAAATTGTTAAATAAAATGCATCAACAGTGGTAGTCAAACCCCAAGTACAGACCTTGGTGAATTTAATGCTAGTATTAAGAAAAGCATGGATATAAGCAGCTTACAAATATCTGATTTTTAGAAGAAAATGAAGATTAGGCTATAAATGGAAATATAGTAACTAAGGAGAATCAGTCTTTTACGTATACCTATAGAAACGTTTTGAAATAAATCTAAATTCAACCAAAATAGATGTAAGACAACTGCTATAGTAATTCCAATTTGCTTACAAGAAACACTCATTATACACTCATTATTTATGCTAATAAAAATAGTATTTGTCACTGAAAGTCTGCATATTAAATACAATCATTATTAATGAAGGTACAGCAAGTAGCAATAATGTAGGAGAAAGCACCAGAGAATAATAGTTGTGAATCAGTGGAAAGAATGTGTTTATTCTTTTCATGTATATTATAAATTCCACTGTAAGTCATTAGTTTTTATTTGAAAGACAGAAGGTAGTCCAAAAGACAAGGATAAATTTAAAAAAACAAAACCAAAACCAAACAAAAATTCCCCCTCCAAAACAACCCCCCAAACCCCCCTCATTTTGAATTATCTTTGAGTCCTTTCTATTTCCACTGGATTTTTTTAAAAACATGATTGAGGGGTTGGACTTTCACTTTCCCTTTCTCAGTTCTTTCTTGTCAGCACCATTTCCTGCTTAGGAGTAATTTCAAGTAAACTCCCATCCCCATCTAAAGTCTCTACTCTCTTAAATTTAGAAGCTATACTGCCAATTTCTTGTCTGTGAATGATGCTGCTACCTGTAAGCAACAGAACTGCTTAGCTGATGGCAGTAATTATCTGAGGCAGTTTCAAAGAACTGAAATAATTGAAATAATTACCTGAGTGGCATTATTTAGTTTGTCTGCAAAGTGTGAAGCTCAAACTAGTGATGCATGTTATGTGAGTAACATAAGTTTCAGCATGTCTATGTATTGTTTAAATTTAAAAAATCTAGTGATTTTTAAATCACAGTCACTTTCCTTTTTTTATAAAATCTGGTGTCCTGGATCCCTTATTGACCTATTCTGGAGACTTCAGAGAAGTCCTAAAAACAGCAGAGTAGTCAGATGTGACTTATTCCTCCCTCCACATTAAATCTCACCCTAATCTTATTTGGGTGCTATTGCCTCTGGAGCATAGAGTTGGATATATAATCCAAAAAGTTTCTTAGCTTTAATATTTAAATGTGGATGTTCAAATTAATATTACAAATACTAATAACTTTGCATTATTTAATTGTTCTTGTGCTTGTCTAAACCCTTTGAATATCTTGCCAACTTCTTATCCTAAAGAGCATTCTACAGTCCAGTGAGTTCCACAGTGACCTGTACTCTGTGCAAAAGGGTCTTTTCTCATAGGAGTTTTTACCATCTGACTTCATTTTGCAGTCTCCTTTTAAGGGATAGCAAGTTCCTGATCCAAATTCTTTGCCATTTGTGTGTATTTGTCATGTCCCAACTCTTTTTTCCAGATCCCCGGTCCAACCTAATTGCTATCTTGATCTTGCATCCTTCTTTCTGCCCTGTATTGTTTTAAAAATAGTAGTAATAAAGTATTAGCGTATGTGCACCTTACTGGAATCACAAGTAACATAAAAGTTGTTCTGGTGAAAACTGGGTTCTTGAAAGTACAAACGACTTTGACTCAGGAAATACCTTTATTCTGAGTGTCTCAAATCAATTATTAAACAATTTGCAGTGCCCTGTGAGACATCTAGTCTATTTTACAGATGAAGATACTGAATCTCAGAGAGATTTAGGTCCAAATTTTAAAGGTCTTTAGATTTGAATCTCCCACACTGCTTTCAGTGCCTTACTTCTACCCATTCCCTGTGGAACCCACAAATCCCCAATTAGTCACTTGAGCACCCTATGTACTGCTGGGGGCAAAACACGCATTTTAGAGGGTAAGCCACAAAAAGCAACACACAGAGGTGGAAGCACTTTTGCTAGTCAACGAGAAATAACATGAAAATGGATGTTTTCTAAGCCTCCCTTGTCCTATGTATGCCCACATTCACTGTCTTCTTTCTCAGTCCACTTAGCCATGAGCCCTATTCTAGATTAAGATGCTTAAGTGAGTTTTTTCTCATAGTATATATCTTTGTTTTGTGTGTTACCCACTATTTTAGTGAGATAGAACTCAGGAGGATGGCTAAAAATCTTGATTCAGTCTCTGTGCCAATAAATACTCAGCATAGGGTACTTAGAGAACTTTAGTGGCAAAAAAAGTAAACTGAACATTTGAACAAATCTGGTGAGTATGTGGGTAAGCAGCTCACTGATTTTTCAAAAATATCTAGGTGATTGTTTACATCTTTGGGTGATTGAATGTCTTTGTTGTCTTAGCTGACAGGACATGGAAGCCGTAAATGGAAATCCTCCAAAATTACTATCTCCCATAGTGTCCCTGTTGTACTTTTACCTCCCAGAATGAGTAGGCAGTGTTGATTTCCAAAGATTATGACGGCAAATGGAACCCATAGGGAGGGAATTATGTTAAAAGTGTTAAATGAAGGTGAAAGTAGGTTATAATTTTTATCAGTCTGTACTATGGATGGCAATTGATATTTTAAAATAATTCTGCACTGCAAATCTCAGAGAGGACTTTACATCAATTTGAAACTTTGCTGAAGATGTTGCAGAACACTTGGCAAAGGCAGGCTTGGTAGCAGTCACTATGGAGGAACCTGAAAAAGTCCAGGTTCCATTAAAATCAATTGCAAAATTCCCTTTGGATCCTGCCAAGGTTCTACAGAAAACTGAGAGTATTGGTTTCAAGAGGGACAGGTACATTATGGTGCAGTCAGAACAGATCAGATAGATAGAAATTTTATAGCGGTGAGGCTGTGCATTATATATGTATCATTACAACAATTTTAATGCTTTTAGCTTCCCATGACAAAAATGGCAATGGTAGATTAAAATCTCCAGTGGAGAGCACAAATGGCAGATCCCTGATGTAACTGAAACGCAGTCTTCAAATTGCTCTTCAGGAAATTGCTGTGTGGAGCTCATATGAATAATTCTGCTGACTGTGGTACATCAAAGTAATTTTTCTAATATATTATTGTTAGCAAAATTTCATGGTCTAAGTCTGAATATTTATAGTCCCAGAAATGAGGAAAAATGTTGTTTGGAATAAAGTTAAAATATATTTGAAATTAAGAAATTGGTCTCATCTAAGAATAAATCATACCATTGAAAACGGTAAATAGATTCTTTCAATGATGTTTTTCCTTTCCAGGATGTGATAGATTTTGTTTTCTCTGCTGTGACACCAAAAATGCCAATTTTAGAATGTATGTACATCAAACAAGCTATTGACCTCCTACAGGTAGATACAACATTTACTTTTTCTCTCTCTCATTCTGTTATTTGTTCTGGGACATTGTTCTAGGAGGGCAGTTGTTACATATTGCATCTGCTTTGCAGGGTTTATTGTCTGACCGATACGAGAAGCAGCTCAGCGAGGAACATATTGCTCGCTTGTTCGTTTTTGCTGTAATGTGGTCAGCTGGAGCTCTTTTGGAACTGGATGACAGGCTGAAAATGGAGCTGTTCCTACGGAAGCACTCCGCAGTGAAAGAACTTCCAGCTGTGAATGGAGAAGAAACCATGTTTGAATTTGGTATCAATGCCTGTGGCCAGTGGGAGCACTGGTCAAAGAAGGTTCGTACGCTGTGACATGGTAGGCTTTCTTAATGAGTATACAAGAAAGATGTATTTGGTAACAGGCATATTATTTTATTATTTAAAACCCTGCGTAATTTGGTTAGGAAGATTAACCCTATCAAATGCTCAAGAGGTTTTTTTTTGAAAGATGTTTTCTTTTCTCCATAAATATCTTTGGCAGAGAATAGGAACATGCATTTGAAATAGCTTTGGAAGCGTAACAGAACTGATCTTAGCTTTGTCTACTGTCTATCATCCTACTATTTAAGAACTCCCAGCAAGGAAAAGCTTTCTTCATGTAATGGAGAGTAGTGGAGTGAAAATATCCCGTTAGTCTAACACCCTTTTAGAAAAGCTTGGCGAGGTACTGATTGATTATAAATGGATGCTTGGCTTTCAGGAAGAAAAGTTTTGCTAATGTACATTTTATAAAGTACATTTGGTTTTGTGTTCTGATGCAAAGTGATTGTGTGG
The DNA here is from genome assembly GCF_034638445.1 of Ciconia boyciana. Taxonomy (NCBI): domain Eukaryota; kingdom Metazoa; phylum Chordata; class Aves; order Ciconiiformes; family Ciconiidae; genus Ciconia; species Ciconia boyciana. Next base: position 68,004,382 of record NC_132935.1, read on the forward strand.
GCAGGGAGAAAGTCTCAAACTTTTTGCGTGTCTTTCTTATGCAGGTCCCTGAATATATTTACCCTAAAGATTCAGTACCAGAGTATACTTCCATTCTAGTTCCAAATGTAGACAGTGTCCGAACAGACTTTCTAATGAACACTATCATGAGGCAAGGAAAAGCTGTTCTGCTAATTGGGGAACAGGGAACAGCAAAAACAGTTATGATTAAGGTAGGTGGAATAGAAAAATATGTAATATATTTGTATGATAACATTGCAATAATTGACATTGGCACAAATGTTAAATTGAAGTGTAGGAGTAATTTGATTTTTCTTCAGATTACATACTAGCATTCTTACTGAGGCATTTTGCCAGTACTCACATGGCCTACAAGCAAAAAACCTTAAGTGTCCATACTTTAGTATAAAGGGTTCTTTTAAACTCTGCTAACCATGGCCACAAGGTCATGTGATAAATGTTCTTTCATACGCTTTCTTTTCTTTTGATAAGTCAAACTGGAGATCTTGCTAAGAAAATACTGATCCTTGGAGGATTTTTTATTTCCCTGTGCTTTGTCGGTCATGCCATGTGTGAACTGATCTTTTGTACACCCTTGTTGCACAGGCTTTCTTCACAAGCCAAACTGAGGAGGAATAACGAACTTCCTTCTTTACTCAGGGCAATTTTTCAGAGGGTAAATTTAGTATTTATTATCTGCTCTCTTATTTCCTTCACTGAAAATGACATCTTGTTCTTTCTGTAGAAGAAAATAATAACACGATTGCTATTAAATTAACAAATACATGCTTTCCGTATTATAAAATGGTGCAGGTTATCATATGACACTTAAAAAACCTAATAACTTACCACAGAAGAGCCAATAATCAAAAGGCTGAACAAACCCAGATGTCATACTGAATTTGGCATCCTTTATTTGAAAAAAATGCAAGTGTAATGGTTTTCAGCATGATGTCAGTGATTTCCAGGGGAATCTGTAGACTGTTTCATCAATGAGAGGCAGCTAAATAAAACTGATCTACTGTTGGGACAGCTGAATTTGCCATATAGGCATCTGTACCTCCAGTGAATGATTTGTAGAGGTCTTGAAGTTGAAAATAACTGAAAAACAGTGGCCTAAATTGACCTTTGGCTTTCTTAAAATCTGGAGCCATTTTGTGTCCCTCAGCCATGTGCTTTCTGAGCCCTGACATAAAGCGAGTTGTACCAATGCCAGCAGCCATTAATACTACTTTTTCAGCTTAGCTCTTGATGCCAGCATGCATGCCGGTGTAATGTCAACTTCTGTTCCTGGCACCAGCTGGAGAACTATTTTAGCAGAGTGAAGAGCGCAGGGTCTGGGTGGTGGTCTTAATATTCTGCATACTGGATTTTGGCCAGGTACTGGCAACCTCCAGCCTTCAGCTGCCATTCCTGTCCCTAAAAATAATTGGAGCTGATTCTTGGGAGTTGCTTAACCCATGTCTATTCTGTAGAGCAGAGTATGTTCCTTACACAAGGGAGCATAATGCCAGTAGATATTTGATCTCATTTAAGGTTAGGAGTGAAAATTAACTGCCTTCACAACTGTTCCCTTCTGATTTTACCTTCTGTAGAATTTTGCTTTACTCTATTATCAAAATAAAGAACTGATAACAGAGTGTTTTTTAAGACCTTTACTCTCTGTACTATTAATTCATGAATTGCAAAAACCCCAGAATTTAATGTGAAACTGGTGTGGTAGAGTTGAAAATTGCACCCAGAATCTGACAGTTTAACTAACAAAAATAATCCCATTAACTAACCTCTTCTTTTTCAAAGATAGTTCTCATTTATGTACTGTGGAATATTACTGTTACCATGTAAAGATTCTGAAATGTCGTTAACGAATAAAACACAAGTGTGTTTTTTGAATGGTTGTGTATTCACAGTTGTGGTGGGTTGACCTTGGCTGTCTGCAAGACCCCCACCCAGCTGCTGGTTCCCTCCCCTCCTCAATAGAACCCGGGTGGAGAGAAGAACAGGGAGATCACTCACTAATTACCATCAAGGGCAAAACAGACTCGACGTGGGAAAAATTAATGTAATTTATTGTTAGTTAAAAATAGAATAGGATGGTGAAAAACAAAGACAATACTAAAAATACCCTCCCCTGACCCCTCCCTTCTGCGCAGGCTCAACTTCACTCCTGCAGTCCCGACTCCTCTACCTCCTCCCACCCTGAGCGGCACAGGGGGATGGGGAATGGGGGTTGCGGTCAATCCATAACACCTCCTCTCTGCCACTCCTTCCTCCTCAAGCTGTTCCCTGCTCCCTCATGGGGTCCCTTCCATGGGATACAGTCCTTCACGAGCTGCTCCACTGTGGGTCCTTACCATGGCTGCAGTTCTTCATGAACTGCTCCAGCGTGGGTCCTTGCCATGGGGCACAGTCCTTCAGGAACACACTGCTCCAGCGTGCATCCCCCACAGGCTATAGTTCCTGCCGGAAAACCTGCTCCTGCGTCAGCTCCTCTCCACAGGCCTCAGCTCCTGCCAGCAGCCTGCTCTGATGTGGGCTCTCCACGTACTACAGCTTCCTTCAGAGCACATCCACCTACTGTGGCATGGGGACCTCCAGGGACTGCAGTGTGGGTATCTGCTCCAGCATGGTCCTCTGTGGGCTGCAGGGGGATAACCTGCTTCACCATGGTCTTCTCCGTGGGCTGCAGGGGAATCTCTCCTGGAGCACCTTCTCCCCCTCCTTCTGCTCTCACCTTGGTGTCTGCAGGGCTGTTTCTCTCCCATTTTTCCTCACTTCTCTCTCTCAACTGCCAGGCAGCATTTTGCCCTTTCTTGCACATGCTGAGGGGCTCCAGTGGGTCTGTTGGAGCTGGCTGGAAGTGGCTGTGTCTGTCACAGGGAAGCCTCATCCTCTTCTTGCAAGGGGCTGCCCCACAGCCCCCACTGCCAGCGCTTGGGCACCTGCACCTGTTACATTAGTTTTGTGCAAACTGTTGGAGCCCTGAGGAGAGGTCTGAGCAGTGACCTGCACCAACCCATCAGTTGTCAAGAGTACTCACCAAATACAGGACTGTTGTCTGTACATTGGATGTGTAGACTGTCATTTATGTGATGTCTGAGAAAAACTTATTTCTGAAGGGCATCTTTTCTTAATTGAGATCATTGTATCAACATTGTATCAACAAAATTAACAGTTTAACACTATTCATCAAAATATTTTGAGGGGGCTTAGCTGTATCTTCCTTTCTATTGTCACACAGAGTGTATGTCTCATTGGAGTGGTTCTTAGAGCACTTAATCAGCAATGATATAGGTTTATTTTTCTGATGTACCAAAATGGGAACATTTCTAGTCAACCCTGTTGTAAAGATAAGAATTTAAATGGTGTTCAGCTTTGTCATCATTGCAGAACAATTGAATTTTTAAAAAGAAATAATGTTGGAAGCCTGGAATTTTTAATACTATTTTTATGTCCCAGGACTCTTGCTAAACAAAACATTTCCCATGCTTTATATATATGCCTTGATGTGACTCCAGGGTTACATCTTTTTCTTTCTGGTTCTATTATAAGACCTCACTAAATATGAGAAGTGGAACTTTGTTGCTTTAGGGCATCAGCAGCAGCTGCGGGAATTGTATGCATTCATAAAACCCAAGGATTCCTTTTGTAATTAAGAGAGGATAAATATCAGTAAATGCAATGTAGCTGGGTTTAATTTTACACTACCATTCCTTTACACTGCTTTTGTTGTAAGATATGATGCTGTAGTGTAAATGTGAAAAAGGATTTAGTTTTTCACTTATTGCTTGCAAACTGCTGTAACAGATCATCACTAACAGCTTGAATTTAGAAAAACCCTAACAATTGCTAATGCAAAGTTTATTTACATCCTGAGTTGTCACGTCTACTTGTTGTAACACTCAGTGAAGTCTGTTAAAAGCTTATAAATTTTAATACTTGGAGACTTTATGCAAAACATTAACTGAGAGGTTGGAGATGGTATATTTATCTTAAATAATCTGTGATTTGACATTTTGAAGTTAATAGCAGGGCTGAGATTTTTTAGATGCCTGTTTTTTTGCAGGGCTACTGAGCATCTGTGCCTCCTTTTGGCTGAATTCATCTGGAGTTAATGGTGCACTTTACTTAAAATTGGTATATCTTACAGGATTACACAAGCAAGTATGATCCTGATGTTCACTTGACCAGATGCCTAAACTTTTCTTCTGCAACTCTGCCAAATATGTTCCAGAGGAGCATAGAAAGCTACATAGATAAAAGAATGGGCACCACATATGGTCCTCCAGCTGGGAAGAAAATGACTGTCTTTATTGATGACATCAACATGCCCGTGATTAATGAATGGGGTGATCAGGTAAAAGGAAAATGTTAACATTTGGGAATTGGTGGTCTTACCATTGCTGCTGATGGAAATGCTGATCTGTAGGTTGCAAAAATAGGAAAGTTTAGGAAAAAGGTATCATAATATGGACTAGACCAAGTACATCTACTAAAAGCAATTTCCCCAAGCCAGCTTTTGCCAAGAGTGATAAGCTGTCAGTCCCAAAAGATTAGGGTCAGCATCAAGCCACTTGGTGCAATCATTGTAGCTTTTAAGCCTTTTGTTTTGGTTACATATAGAGCTTGCAGAATTTCCAAACTAGCTGTACTAAGAACCAATCTGGGAAAGGAAGCATGCAAATCCAAGAAGCAATCAGAGACTCTTTCCTTCTTCCATCCACTCTGGACTTTAAAGTACAGTTATTATTAGGTGAAATCTAACATTACAGTTGACATCCAAGACTGGCGAGATGTCTTGAGGTATTGATAAATGAATACTTATAGACCTATACTCTGAAAATCTGATTTAAATTAAAAAAAATTGCATCTGAGAAAAGGTAATTTTTCTGCTCCCAGAACAGCTCTGTAATCCTGTTCTCTCACTGCCTCTATACAAGTGAATGTGTGACTATACTTTGTGCTAAACTAACCATTCTTTGTCACTACCTAAGTGCCTGTGTCAATCTGAATATATAGTCTGGCTTGAAACTTTAAAGTGCTGAATTCTTAGATTGATATTATGGAAATCCAGTTGAATGTCTGACCTCATGTCCACAACTACTTAGCATGTGAATCTTACATGCAGCCAATCCACTGCATTAAAGCACTTGGTACCATGTTGCATGGCTTTATAAATTGCTGAAGTGTCCAGCAGAATACCTGAAATTAAGAAAGATAAGAGATGTCTTTCCTTCTGTCTACTAATTTATTATACTGGAGATTTCCTCTTTCCTTTTTTTAAGTTGAGAACCCTGAAATACTTAACTGCTCTGTTTCTTTTTTTTTTGTTTTTGTGATAACTAGATCACCAATGAGATTGTAAGACAGCTGATGGAACAGAAAGGTTTCTACAATTTGGAGAAGCCAGGAGAATTCACGAATGTGGTTGACATCCAGTTTGTAGCTGCTATGATTCACCCTGGAGGAGGTCGGAACGACATCCCACAGCGCCTGAAGCGCCAGTTCACCATCTACAACTGCACACTACCTTCCAGTTCCTCTATTGACAAAATATTTCGAACAATAGCTGAAGGCTATTTCTGTGAACGACGAGGTTTCCCTGAAGAAATATGTAAACTGGCCTCAGCATTAGTATCTACAACTCGAAAGGTTTGGCAGACAACAAAAGCAAAGGTAAAATTATGTCTGTTAAGAAGCCTTTGAAACATCTGTACCATGACAAAGCAACAAGACCCAGGTCTTTTGTACTGTCATGTGTGTTCATACTTCATATTGTAAAGCTGTGACCTGTATGTATAACTGCTGGCTGATGCCTCTGTTCTGAATTGGTTGCTATCAGCACCTAGGTAGCTGACAAAACATAATCATATGCAGCGCCTTCTATAGCTAATATAAGAATTACATTATACGAGTATAACATAGTAAGCACAGCTGATAGGAAGATTGAGAGGTCTTTTGGTTGAGAAAATGTCAAGGGCATAAGGAACCATAAATTAAAAAATAGATACAAATCTTCTGTAAAGATGTTTGGGATTGTGAGAAACTTTAAAGATCTGAATTAAAGGAAAGAAGTCAAATTTGGTGGAGAGGGAATCAGTTCAAAACAAATGAAATCTGGTATTTAGTAAATTCTAAATATTTACTTCTTCCATTTCAAACAGATTGTAAAAACATTTAACTGCAATTCCTAAGCAAATGTTGCTTTGAAATAGAAAATAAAATTTATGTGTAGAATGAAATTTGAAAGGTTAAGAGTAAAGTTACAGCATAGAAATGTGTGCCAAATTTAATCTTCTAATGAAAAAAGTGGAGGATAGTGGTGGAAAGATAGGGATAGGCAGAGATTTGATAAATTATATTTTCTAGTCCAAAAAAGGTTGATCAGAATTTCCCAAACAACTCAACTGTAGACATAAATTTGGCTTACACAGAGAAATAAAGAGAATTCTATTGAAACTATTGGCCAGTCAACTATTGACCAGTATATTCAACAGAAATAGTGCTTATTACTGCTAATAAACTGCCTATAGAGAAAATGTAGCTTTTGCTAAGTTGTTAATTTTTTCAACTCCTCCTTTCTCATTTTTCTGCTCGCTTTGCTTTGCTTTTCTTCATCTACTTTTCCTTTTCCTCATGAACTTTTCCTCACATGTTTTTGGAAGGGACAAAAGAGAGTGACAGAAATGATATGGAAGAAAGGGCAGGAGCAACGCCACAGGTTAAGCAATGCTGACATTTTTACTGTGGCCTTTAATACCATCATTAACTAACCTGTCTTGGCTACCCTTCAGTCCATGTTCCTGGGACTTGAAAGATTCAAAGAAACTTGAGTGAAATCTATGTGAAATTAAAGAGCTGGTCATTGCTACTGTCATTTCTTCATTTTTACTGTTGCCTCTTAAATGCCAAGTATGTATTTCTGCTTTAATGAAATACTGATTTTGAAGTTTGTGAAAATTTCCATATTCATTTAATACTAGATAGAAAATATTTTTATTTAGTAGTTATTTGAATATAGCGTATGACATTATTTTGTAGATGTTACCAACTCCAGCTAAATTTCATTACATCTTTAATTTACGAGACCTCAGTCGTATTTGGCAAGGAATACTTACAGTTACTTCTGAAGTCTGCCAGAGCATCAGTGTTTTGGTAGCCTTGTTCCAGCATGAATGCAGACGTGTTATTGCAGACAGGTTCATCAGCCAAAGTGATAAAGACTGGTTTGAAGATATGATGAAAAAGGTAGGCAAATAATGTTCCAGTATTTGTCACAGAAAGAGATCAATGAAATGTTTAATTACCAAAGCAATCCTTAATGTATTGTTGTAGATTGCTTCTGCAGAACATGGTGAAAATCTATTTGAAGATAAATCCACAGAATTATACTTTGTTGATTTCTTGCGTGATGCCCCAGAAGCTACTGGAGATGAACCTGATGATGCAGAGTTGAAGGCTCCTAAAATTTATGAGCCTATCCCATCTTTGGATTATTTGGCTGAAAGATTACAGATGTTCATGCAACAGTACAATGAAACTATCAGAGGATCAAAGATGGATTTAGTATTTTTCAAGGTATTAGTTCCTGTAATTATATTAATACAGAAAGTGCAAGGTCTTTTGCACTTACCGATACATGGATCTTGCATGTTTCTATCAAATTATTTTGGGGATAGCTCAGAATGGCTAGCCCTGTATCCAACGAGCCTTACAAATAAACTCTATAAAGCCACACTGCTGTCTCCCGGCTGCCTTCGCACTCACAAATTATTCCATCTCTTTGCAGTTCGCCATCTTTTCTTTCTCCTGCTTTGCATAATGCAAAGCACAACTCATCGGTTTCTACAGTGCACATTGTGAATGTCATCTTGCATCTCTGAAAGTTACCTCCTCCTCAGAGGTCTCTTGATGCATGATACTTTCTTCAGCTTTAAACTGGGTGGTTTGGTAGAGTTTTAGGGCATTTCAGATTAATTGTTGCTCTAAGATAAATACAGCAGTGGAGTAATAAATGTACTTGTATTTTGCTTTTGGCAGCCTATTTAGAGAGCCCATAAATAGCTCAACTAAAAGATTGGGGGAGGGTGTTAATCCACATCCTTTCTACTTTTCCTTCTGTCCCTCAGCTCTGCCAAGTACAAACACTGCATATGACATTGCTTTATATGAGCTTGAACAAGGACATTTCTCTTGGGCTAGCCCTGCTGCCCACTGAAGTCAGGGGGAAATCTCTTGTTGATTTTGATGAGTACAGGACTGAGTCTTTGGCATAGGCTCCAGAGAAGTCATCTAGCTGTTGAGGGGCAGTTGCTTGGTGATATGCTTCTAGTTGAATATACTTTATATTATTTTTACATCTTTTCATCCCTTTTTCTCTCAATACACAGGATGCAATCATCCATTTGATTAAAATATCACGGATTATTCGTACTCCACAAGGAAATGCGTTGTTGGTGGGTGTGGGTGGATCTGGAAAACAGAGTCTGACCAGACTAGCGTCATATATTGCTGGATATGAGAGCTTTCAGATTACTTTAACAAGGTAACACAATGCAGTGTGCATAGACATTTGCTCCTTAATTTGCCATAGAAATGAATGTCTCACAATCAACTTAAAGAAATGCAAACCTGTCAAACAATTCATCCCTCATTGTAAACTACATTTTCAATCAAAAGCATCTGTGCAAATGCACAGTCTATAGATGACAGATCCTGGGTCTTTGCTTTATGCTGCCTTTATGCTATTCACAAGAAATCTGTCTTTGCTTCAGCATCTGAGTCTGCAATGCACCCTTGTGAAATCCCACTAAAATACCATTTTGCGCTGAAGATAACATGGAATAATCTGCTGGTGTATTCTGCGTAGTGGGCAAATGCTGATGGCCAGGGGAAATAGTAACTGTTTCTATAGATGCTTATGAACCCAGAATGTATTATTACAAATGCTATCAATGGCTTAATAGTATGTAGTTCTGGAATTTAGTAATTTGTAGACTGGGAATGAAGTGACTGGGAGTAACTACTGCCTTCCATCTGTTTCTTTTTTCACATAGGGTTTACAGGGGCAAGCACTGAGGGCCGGCAGTGTGTATTTCACTCTACACTGAGAAATCTTCTGTAGAGAGATATATCAGGTCTTGAACAATGTTATGAGGTTTCTGATAAAAGGAAAGAGAAAGAAAGATGCAGCACAGCCTCTTCCTGTGTCCCAGAAGCAGAAGGAAGGAACAGTGGGAGCAAAAAAAGGAGGAAAAGAAAAAAGTGTAGAGTCACAGAATAGAGTCCCTAGACTTGCAAGATTCAAAATGCATTAATAAGGCAAATAAATATTTCAGTCACTTAGGAAAGGTTAATTTGCTGACGCTAACTGGAGGTGGGCTAAAAGCAGGTAGCTGAAAGCGGATAGTCATCTTTTGTAACTTGCCATGGGAGGCTGTGGAGGAAGACAGTATCAGCACGTTCATAAATGGATACAGAGAGGAGAAAATGGACATACCTTCTAATATTCCTAATACAATGGCTATGAATATGGAGGGGAAAGAAAGAAATGAGCAGTCAAGAGTGGATGCTGGCTCATGCATTCTCTCTAAGTAGCATTTCCCATTGCTGGTGTTAAAAGCATTGAGCTAGATGGCCTGCTGTTCTGCTTGGATATCAGTTGGTTGGACTCAATGGTGTTAAGGGTCTTTTCCAGCCTAAATGATTCTATGATTCTGACTCAGTAGAGAAATTATGTTCTTATCAGAATACAGCAAATCACAGTAATAACTGTAGCTGACACATGCAAACTGAAGAGTTAGATTGTTTTACAAGTTCTTCAGTGCTTGCATTAGGGATATTTATAGAGCAGTGGTAAGATGGAGCTGGAAGAGAACTGGGAGATGTTCTGTATGGCATATTTAATTTCAAAATAGAGTATTGTTTCCAAATACTGAAGAATGGGACATATGTGTATTGCAAGTATGACTTATGACTTTGAAGAGACTCTTGGAAATAAGAAACTGGTTTCAAAGAAAAGAGGTTCTTAACTTCAACTTTAATTGGCTAAGAACATAAGGGACAATATCTGCCATTTTATTATCCTTAATTTGTTTCATTTGATATTGCACAATCTGAAATATGTAGTTGAATTGGCATGGACTTCATCTGAATCTTACTTGTATGCACCAGCTGTAAGAGGTGTAATGAAAAAAACAGTCATGGTCTCTATTTGCAGCAGAGTTAATCAGCCCAAGTGATAGTGTTCAAACATCATTTCCGGGGCTTGATTTCAGTTAGATCAGATAAGACAATAAAAACCTCAGTCTTGGTTATTCTTGTCTCTTAATGATTTCCTTTAACCTGCTCTCAATATCTTCAAAAGATAATCCAGCTGTCTTTATGTAATGGTTACAGGTGTCAGAACCTACTTGACAACTTAATCCAGTTGTACTAACCTTCAGTTCTAATAAAGAGTTTACATCCTCAGATTGTAGGGAGGCAAAGCAGCGTGCTTACCTTAGACAAAGTATTGCTCTTGCCATCTTTTTTTCCAGCATGTTATTCTGTTGACTTCACCTCCTTTCCCATGATTTATGGTACTGATCATTCACTTTGGGAAAATGTTTAAGAAAAAAAACCTTAAAAAACAAAACCAGGAGATATGGTATTAATTTCTTACATAGATTTTTTCTTGCCTTAAGGAAGCTGAGCCAGATGATAGGTATTTCCTAAAATGATCTGTAATTTTTGTTTTCTCTTTCTTTAATCCTTTTCTATCCCAGAACATATGCCACCAATAACCTTTTGGATGATCTGAAAATCTTGTACCGCACTGCTGGGCAAAAAGGAAAGGGCATTGTCTTTATATTCACAGACAATGAAATCAGAGATGAATCATTTCTTGAGTACATGAACAATGTTTTGGCTTCAGGTGAAGTCTCAAATCTTTTTGCACAAGATGAAATAGGTGAAATCACACAAGACCTGATACCGGCAATGAAGAAGGAGTATCCAAGGCGTACTCCCACTGGTGAAAATCTTTATAATTACTTTCTTGCTCGAGTTCGTAATAACCTGCATGTCGTTCTTTGTTTTTCTCCTGTTGGGGAAAAATTCAGAACTCGTGCACTCAAATTTTCAGGTCTGATTTCAGGCTGTACCATGGACTGGTTCCAGCGCTGGCCTAAAGATGCTCTTGTAGCAGTTGCACAGCATTTTTTAGTTTCCTACCATATTGAGTGCACAGATGAAGTGAAACAGAGTGTTGTTAACACCATGGGAACATTTCAAGATATTGTAGCTGAAAGATGTGTTGAGTACTTTGAACGATATAGGCGACAAACATTTGTGACTCCAAAATCTTACCTGTCCTTCATTGGAGGCTACAAAGCTATTTACAAAGAGAAGTTTGCCAATGTTGGAAGTTTGTCTGAACGCATGAGAACAGGTACTGTAAAAACTGTTTGATTTTTGTTTGTTCGTTTATCTGTTTTTAAAAAGGTAAGAAGAATCTGAGTAAAAGAATGTAAAAATATGGATTTAAATTGTGAGCTCACTTTCATTTGGAAGCAGACTCATGTTTTCAGCTGTGTTGTGTGTGATTACAAAATATGCAGAGGTTTTGTTTCAATGAACTTTGTGAATGTTGCCGATTGCAGATAAGTTTTGAAAATAGTATTAGTTAGCAGTTAAAATACCTGAAACTCCTGCTTTGACATGTATGCATGCCAAGGAACTACTGAGATCCTAGTTTTCACATTTAAACATGCTAAAAGTAAATCTGAGGGAGGGTAAGTAAATGTTCAGATTCAGTCACTCTAAAGAATCTTTTAAAGAAACAGTTATATGCCAAATGTAAAATTTCCAAAATATTGCACTGCACAAGGTCATACACAGTAAACAATTAAACAGTTTTCAAAACTGAATGCTGTTTGGAGGTGACTGTGAACTTAAACTGTTTCTTCTCCCACTGTTGCCAGTTGCAGAACTGAGCTATGTACACATATCTCCATAGGCAGAGGGTGGCTGGGTGCCTGGAAGGAACATATGTGCTTTTTTTTTGAGGGTTAGAAAGATTTACATGATGCATCTACATTTAGATGCATGCATTTATATACAAGGATTTTTATACTTATAGGTTTTCTAGGTGATTTTCTCATCGTTTGATAAAAATGTTGGAGCATTGCATTGCTCAAGAATCTTTAGTTTCTTTTACCCCCATCTCATCTGGATGTTCATGTAACATTGAATTCAGAAGCTCAGCCTAGTCTTCTTGTGTGTTCACTTGCATTGCTCAGGATGCCAGGTTCCTCCTCTTTGTTTTGTACAGAGAGTACACTCTGGTACTTCTTATGGTAGCATGGATTTCTGAAATTGCACACATAATTCTTAAGAGTGCCATTCACAATACTAATGCTTTTCAATATGTGTGTTTAATATTTAGTGTCCCTTCATATATAAGAATATAAACAAGTGATCAAGTGACAGATTCTGAAGACTCTTACCCATTTAAAAAAAGAAAAGAAAAAGCTTTAAATAGCAAATGGATATTACCCCTGCTTAATTTTGCTGTTCAACAAACGGGATTACTCACTGGCGTTCCTAAATATGAAACTGAGAGACTTATTTTAAGTATTCAGATTGCTTCACTGGGGTTTCTTTCTCAATAGGTCTTCCTATTGCTAAAATGGAATTTGTTCAACACAGGTCTTGCAAAACTGATGGAAGCTGAGGTTTCAGTAAATCAGCTCTCCAAGGAGTTGGTGATGAAGGAGAAAGATTTGGCTATAGCTTCAAAAAAAGCTGATGAAGTTTTATTGGAAGTAACTATGAAAGCCCAAGCTGCCGAAAAGGTGAAAATGCAGGTCCAAAAGGTAAAAGACAAGGCTCAAGCCATTGTGGATGACATTGCCATTGATAAAGCAGCAGCAGAAGAGAAGCTTGAAGCTGCAAGACCTGCATTGGAAGAAGCCGAGGCAGCCCTGCAGGTCAGAATCAAAGATATTCTGAACATGCATGTAGTTATGATTGTTATTTGTAATAATATGGCTTATGCTTCTGATTTGAAAAAAAATAAAATATTGAAAGGACTAGAACTGACCTATTAACCCTTGTAGAAAAAAACCTGAAAACTGAGGCAGTGGAGAGGTAAGATGGGCAGTACCTCCTCTACTGTCGGGTAATAAAGCAGTCATTGAGTGGTACTACCTTTAAGGACTTTATGCAGTATGCTTCTGGGTGACCTGCAAAACTGCAGCAATTACATTACATATACAGTCCTCCCAAACCCCATCTTTCTCTACCATCAAGTGATTGCTTAAATAAATGGATTATTTTCTTTTTTAATTTTTCAGACAATAAAACCTTCTGACATTGCAACTGTTCGCAAACTGGGTAAACCTCCTCACTTGATAATGCGAATTATGGATTGTGTGCTACTTTTATTCCAAAGAAAAATAGACTCAGTAACACCTGATCAAGAACGTCCATGTGTGAAGCCATCATGGACTGAGGCTCTGAAGCTAATGAATAATTCGGGATTTCTTAGCATGTTGCTTACTTTCCAGAAGGTAAGAAGTTAACAGTGGCACTATTACACCTATAACTATCTTTAGAGATCATTTGAGAGTGTCTTCTACCTTCAAAGGTAGTTTGAAACAAATAAGGCTTTTGTGTACCTGTAGTTGTAGATACCTTTGTGACTGTATTCCTCTCCATTTTCATTATCTCAGTAATCTTTCTTATGGTTCATTATCTCAGTAATCTTTCTCCTGGGTAACACAGTTTTGATGGCAGACACAAGTATCCCAAACACTAGATCAGATCTTGAGAAGCTTAGTGTTATCTTTATTCAGGCAGTTCCTGCTTCTCAGTAGGAATTTGCCTTAAAAGGACTCACTGTTGATTTTTCAAATAGCTCACCATCTCCAGTGCTACCAGGCCTGTTTGCCTATAAGGCTGTCTAGAACCCTGTCTCCAGAATTGTTTGGTGGGGAGCTAGGAGGAAATACAGAAGGAAATGAGCTTCCTGTCAGGAAAAATACTGAGATATTTGGGAACTTTCAGGGTTCTTTCACTAGAAAAGTAGTGAAATGCAGAATGAACTGAGAACCTTAGTATGAACTGTAAGAAAAATAAAAACGAACACAGGTTTTTATTTCTGTCAGGACAGAAACTTGTCTCATTTACAGCAAGATTCACTGGACTGTGAAACAAGGGCAATTTCTCTGCAGGGAAGAGAAGAAAGATGTCGCAGGTAGCTGGACCAGAAAAAGAGCTAGGTTGGACTATGGAATGGCAGAGTCATGGCCCAACTTTAAAATCCAGAAAACCAAGCAGGTTTTGGCAAAACCTGGGTTTTCTGCAACGTTTCAGAACATACTCTGTCACTTGTCCACTGATATTTTAATCTGCTTCAGCTGTGCATTTTGCTGATGCCTTTTCTAAGCTCCTGGAGTGTTTTTGTTGTGCAGATGAGGCTTGAAACCATGATTCTCACTGTCCCTAGGAGCCATTTCTCCCAGTGAGCCATATTGACAAGGCACCATGTGGAAACTTGCACTGCCTCTGTAGACAGTCTCTTCCTGCGGCTGTCCATCTGGTCACTTTTTCCAAGTGCTATCTTCACTAAACAGAAAGAGGAAATGAGTTTAAAGATAATGGGCACTAATTATGCACTCCTTACTCACACTTCTCTCTAATGAGGCTTCCAGTTTTGGCACTTATTAATAGTGTATGTGTTCCTGCTGGTAGTTTGCAACACATTTAACTTTACTCAGAGGACTCAGAACAACCTCTGTGGGACCGAGTTCTTGCAGGAAGTGATACTAATGAATGTGGTGAAGAACACTAGACTACTTCCATCCCTGATGAGGCACTTCACATGCTGTCTTCCTGCCTCATTTCTTGTTTCTAAGATTGAGTATATATGAGAAGAAAGCTCATCGTGCCTGGAGTTCTGAGTAGACTACACTGCTTACTTGTCTGTGAGATTTTTGTTCTTTTCTAAGTTTTTTAGGCAAGGAAGATTAGTGGATGAAATAGTTCCTTGGGTTTAAAATTCATTACTTAGAAGGAAAAGCATGACATTTTTCAAGCTCTTGAACAGAGATTTAGGCCACTGCTGATTGGTCTTTGCTTCACCTTTGCCAGCTTGCTAGCTCATAATTTCGAGTAGGACAATGAAAAAGTCAAAATGTTTGTCCAGCACTACTTTACATTTTAGGAAATGCTCATAGTGAAAACATCACCATATGTGATCTTAGGAATAATATAATGAATGTCTTTGTTATTATAGTAGCTAGGGATCAGACAAGTACAAGACAGTCCTTTCTGCTATGCAGAAAAGCAGGAAAAGGGTATATTGCTTGACAGTATGAATGGAGGATGATTTTTAGATGCATTAAAAGAAAGGCATTAATATATTGCCAAAAAAAGGGAAGATTCTTAATGCTTCTATTGTTAAGCAACCATTGTTACCCTGTATAAGCTCTTCTACTCTCTACATTGCTTAAGGAGATGAATTCCATTTTCTTCTGACACTTAATTATAGATTAACCACTGTCATCAAGATCTGGCTTTTCATGTTCTCAACAGATTGTGAAGGGGGAAAAAAAATCTGAGATTAGAATAATGAAGTGAACAGCTGAAAGAAATCGCTTTTATGGTTAAGTAAAAGGGTTGGCTTCAGTGAAGTCAGTGCCTTGCAGTTTCACCCTTTTCCTTCTGAAAGCTGCATGTTTGACTCCCTTAGCTGTGTTCACACTGGTGCCTGTCTGATGCCATGGTGAGTTTGTTCAGGGAACTAGCCCAGAAGAAAACTAATCACTAGTTTGCTGACTTAGGTTTCTGTCATGTTAGCTTCCAAACTAGCCTGCTGAGCATTGGTGATGGTATTAAAGATGGGGCACGAACATCTCGTTGAGGGGGAAAGAAGGTACAGTGCTGTAGCAGCAGTAACTTAGATCAGCTTAAGTTGTCATGGAGCTACAAGTACAAGTAATGTCTGTAAATCTTATGGGTCAAATAGGGATATTAAATACAAACTCAACTCAATCTGTTGCAATGGAAGTAGGAGCTATTTTCACCTGAGTTCACAAAAAACAACTAATCTTCTGTCCTTTATAAAAGTGAAAGGTAACAGTGTTGTTTTGTTCATTTCTTCTGTAAGAAGTGGTAGCACCATGTTTTTAAAAAGACAAAATGTTTCTGTGAAGCAGACTTTATTCTAAAATCCATTTTAAAAAATAATTTTTTCTTTCCATTGACTAGGACTCAATTACAGGAGAAACTGTGGAGCTTTTAGAGCCTTATTTGAATATGGAGGATTATAATCTTGAGACTGCTAAAAAAGTGTGTGGAAATGTAGCAGGTCTTTGCTCATGGACACAAGCAATGGCTTACTTCTATGGTATTAATAAAGAAGTTCTTCCTCTTAAGGTATTTCATATTGCTCATTTTATTTTTCTGAGGGATGACTATAGTTGAATGGAAAAAATGTCGCATTATTTTGGCTAAAAAGATCACGAGTTACAAGAGATTCTTGTTTCTTCACATCCAGTTGTGAAGTCAAGCACACAGAGGTTAAATATGTCCTGACAACTTTTTCCCCTTACACAGCTACCCTGTGATACAGTTGTTACTTGCGTGAACTCTGTCAGTTTTCAATGGGAGCCTTATTACACAGGTTCTTTATAGAGCCTGGCTATCTGCAAGTGGGAGACACCGATACTCTCTCTGCTCTCGGACTTGGTGCCAGGCACTATGATTTCAAGAAAACTTCTCCTCAGTCCTACTGGCCTGGGAAGGAGCATACTCACTGTGGTCTTGGTAGAATCTGGGAGAGGAGAGACCGTTCTTGGCACAGAAGTATTCTTCAATGAATTTAGCTGGAATTCAGCTCTCTAAGAAAACTTTGGAGTGTCAGACTGCTACATGTGAGTGTATATGTAATAAAGCAAGTAGTCACCTGGCATAGAATTCTGTTGTAACATTGAACTACAGTAGAAAGGGATCAGCTACCATTGTCTGCATTCCTACAGATAGCTTTATTGTCTTGGAAATGTTTCATTTATGAGCATATTGAAAAAAAAGGACTTTGAATATTTATATAGTGATTTATAATCATTGCTTCTACAGGGGATTTTATGGCTCTTTTCTGAAGAAATACATTCAATCGGTTATGCTTCCACTGTACTTGTGTTCTGTCTCCTATTGTATCAGCCACTGTATCAATGGTATATTCAAAAGTCTTGGCATATTCTTTTAGTATATCTGGACAGTTCTGATTCAAATTCGTTAAAAGCATGATATTTTTGATTCAAGTAACTGATAGAGAAGACTATATTTCTGTGATATATAAGTAGCAATTCCCTTGTCAAATAATGGGATGTTCACTAATGAAACCAGAATTTGAAACGTGGCCATTGAGAACTATAAAAGAGAGCAAGACCTAGAGGAAATAGTGACTTTATATGCAGATGCAACTCTGAAAGCTGCAAAAGTGCTCTTGCAGTTTTTATTTGAATATATATGACTTAAGATTACATATAAATTTAACTTCGTATTCAAGTATTCGCATTCTTGTCACACTGTAGCTGATAAAAAACTAAGCATGCTTTGCTTGGCAAAGTGGTGCCTATTGTCAGGTATTGCAACAGTCACAAATATTTTAAAACTGAAGATGACGGAGGGAGGAGGTGTTTAAAGTATGCAGGAGATACTGCAGGAAGCACTGGAGTGATGCTAAGAAAATAATTGAAAATAAATGTACAATTAAACAGCATAAAGTACTAGCACAGGCTAAATCATCCAGTGCTAAAAGCAGTTTTACTGAATGAGTTAATCAAGCTGCTTTATCCTAACTGCTGTTCTAGGAGATAAACCCCCTTCAACACCTGCAAAATCCATCCAGTATATTTTTAAATTGCATCTTAGCTGGGACTCAGTGCCTCATTTCTCTTAAATGTGACAACTTGTGAAAACTAATTCATAGTGACTTATATTTTAGTAAATAGAGTGTGCAAAAGTTAACTCATTCCTAGAACTGGATACCTACATTATTTGGATATGTGGCCTGCAGCCTAAGGGTCATTAGTTAGAATCAAACACAGAAAGTATAATCAAATGTTGCCTGCAAATACAGTGCTGTGTAGTTGCTTATCATACAGTGGTCACCATGTGTGTGCTACTTTCCTATAAACCTTCAGCACGACCGTGAGCTGTTCCTCTCTAGCTTGTTACCTAGTAAACAAGCCTGCTGGATTAACCTGATACACCATCTGCTATTTATCCATTAGTTGAAGAATATAACAGCAGAATGAAGCAGCCCTGGCTTTTGCTGTGATTCTGTTAGCCTCCAATTAAAATACTGTGTATAGGGGTATAATTTCCCTTAGAGATGTCTCCAGTGATTTTAATTAAGTTATCCTTAGGCTGGTATGATGATCAAGGGAAGTTTGTCCACAGTTTATGAATTCTGTTTGATATTGAGGATTCTCCCTGTCAAACTCAGTTTTAGATATGAGATTTTATTGCCTTTTCTGCTTTCACTTGTCTCCATGCTGAACTAAAAGCCACAGCAGGCAATAAGAAGAAATCTTGCACCTGAGGAAGAGGTAACAGTCAAGGAGTGTCAAAATTTGATGGTCGTCCATTTAAATAAGTGTGTCCTTGTCAAGGTGATGCCCACTGGGCAGGAAAACAAGCATTTAAGTCGGAATTCAAGGCCCACAATAACTGTGGGAGGAAAGCATGTACTCTGGGGGGTGAAGGAGAGGATTAGATCACCTAACATAACAGATTAAAGTCAGGACATGTAACTGAACGGAAAAAATGGAGAATCTTTCAGGAGCTAGTAGAGGCTGTGAAAAGCAGATAAGAGGCATGATCTCTGTGCCTTTCAAAGGTTGTTTAAATCCCAAAGAATGGTCAGTGATAGCAAAGAAATTGAGGACAAGATTTTATTAATGTCACTCTGCACGGATCTGTTTGCATGTGTATATATGTAAATATGTATACATATGTATATGTGTATAATTTTTTTAGATTGGTGAAGTGAAAACATTGTTTTTGGGATGTCTGCAAAACTTGTGTATGTGTTTGCCTCTGTTATAATGTTTCCCTAAATAACGATGAATCCAAATGTACCATGATGTTGAGGCTCTGAGAAAGTTGATACAAAACCAATGGACTGTCTATGTAAAAAATCTGCAGTGATCTGGGCCAGGAGCAGCTTGAGATTGCATTTCCATGGAGAGTTGTCAGTTAGATGCCATGTTCCCAGGACAGGACTGAAGCAAAAGGCAAAGGTGGTCACCCAGCACATCCACAGAGGCTCATGAGCAGAGTAACAGTGTCCACGTGCAAGAAGCCTTCTGGCCTGGTCCAGCAGCAGTGAGTGCTCAATGGACTGTAAGAACAGTGAACTTGGAAAGCTAAAATTCCTAAAACAAGAGAGATGCTAGGAAAGCTCCAAATCTTCCTTACCTGTGGAACTATAAAGCTTCAGCTGCTTTTGTTCTTATGGGTTCTTCTACTTCTAGCAACATTTCCTGATTTTACTGAGCAACAGCTGCTCTTCAGAGTGATCTGGGGTTGGTCTGGGCATTCCATTCAAGAGCAGGGATAACATTAAATGGTGTGAGATTTTTATTGGAGAAGGCATTTTTATGTAAATGCCTTCTTGGATCAGGGCCAGATATACTTGGTGCTTTGCAAAATTGAGTTTGCAATGAATCAATGAGAAACTTATGGCTATGTCAATACTAATAAATTAAACAGTACTAGGGAATTTTTCTAGACATTGGAAAGTGGTCATCTGCATTGTTAAATTGTTAAAATGATCCCTAGTGTGAATTTGGTCTTGGCTAAGCAGCATTTTCTCAGCAATCTCTGGGCACCTTTCAGGAACTAGCTTGATCCAAGGGCCGTTTCCACGAGGCTGTTTGCATGCAGCCGTACTTTTTCAGAGGCTGGGAGAGCTTAATGTGAGCTGTTTTACACTAGTTAACCTCAATGCCAGAGAAAAGTCCTGGGCATGTTTAAATTAACAGTATAGCTGTGGACTGTAATTACGTGTTTATTTGTCCTGGTTTTATGTGGAATGCAAAAAGGTTAAAAGGGGCAGGATAATCTCACCACCTGCTATGAAGTCCTCTCTGAGGGCATCTCGGAAGAAGGCAAAACACATAACAATTTAGTCTGTGGCCCTTTTTGGCACAGGTGCTGTCTCCATACTTGCCCCATGCAGACAGATGCCGAGAGAAGGTCGAGGCACTGGCTGGAGCAGATGTTGAGAGGATTGTCTGTGTGGTTCCCCATAATGCCAATGGCAAGAAAAGCTGAAGCTGCTGCTGTCATGCAAGGCTAGGCATGTTCTTGTGTAGCCCCCCTCTCCAGGACCACAGATAAGAGTGTGGATCTCATGTCTCGAATCCTCATGATTCATTCACATAAAATCCATTTATTCAGGCTTTCACACTGCATCCAGCTGGAACAAATTGTGAATCCTTGCTTTGCTGTATGACTCAGAGGGATGAAATGAAGGGTGTGAATCTTGTTCACATAGCAATGCCACTAAAATTAGAAAGGCCACAGTGGTTCTTTGTGGTTGGGAGACACATTTCCTTCCTGCCTGTAATTGGCTGGAAATCTTAGTATGAAGCTGCTTGCGACTGTAAGAGCCTTCTTGTGCAGAAGATTCTCCTTGGCAGCAGAACTTGCCTCCTGCTCTCATGCCAAAGCTCTGCACAGGAAGCTGCCAGCCAACCTGCCAGTGATGTCAATACAAAAGCAGTGTTTGTACCCATGTAATTTTGAAAAATGGAGTGCGAAAGAAAGACAGGGAGAGAGCAAATAGTGATGATTTCATACAGTAATCTGAAACAAGTAGTCTTTCTGCCTTTGGGAATCACATAGGTTGGTCATCCTGGTATGTTAGCAGTAATTCTTATGCAGCCAACCATTATTCATCACATACGATTAAGCAGCCTACAAATCAAACTAATACCATATGATTACCCTAAAATTGGCTGAAAACTTTGGTTAAATTGTCTGTAAAATAATTTCTTATTATAAGTCATCTCCTAGAGATCCTGTAAAGTCTTGTGTAAATAATTTTGGGGTTTTTTTCATGTTAGAGTACAATACATTTTTTCTTTGTTCATCTGAAATATTTTTTCGTTGTCCCTACATCTTCAAAGCTGGTAGCCTTTTAAGAGCTTTAAGAACTGGGAAGTCTGTTTTATCAGTCTTTTGCACCTTTCTGGGTAGTTTATTGCTGCACGGAGGTCTGTTTTTCATATTTACAAGGCGTCATTGCTCATATGAATTGGGAATTCATATGGCCATCCTTTTCCATTGAGGTTCATGTCCTGCTGTGATAAATGTCAAGGTGAAATATGAATCTACACAGCCAGGTGTAAGTTCTCTGTTGTTCCAGCTGTTCTGCCTAAGCTGTTCTTCCCAACTCTCCAAGGATTTTGTTCCCTGTGTAACCTCACTATTTGTCAGCTGGGGGTGAAACAATGTCATAACTTTGTTTTACTCCCATCTTCAGCCCTGACAGAGCTTAAGGATAAGAGGATGCTCTGCACTGGGGAAGGAGGGGTGGGGGTAAGGTAGGAGAGAGGGGGCTGGTGCAGGGCTTTTTCTGGATTTCAGTAAGAAAGGCCCGACAACAGATGGCTTAATAAGGTAACTGCTTTAATAAGACAGAATAATAAGAGGAGTTTATAATAGCTTGAATGATCAAAAGAGAGAGTTTTCTCTCCATGGACAGGATCTACTCTGCACAGCATGCCATGGGAAAATCTATCCAGGCTCTATCCGATGCTGCATGAATGTGGGGTGCCCAGCATCTGAAGGGATGTAAGATTTACTCGCTATCTGTCTTCCTCTTCTTATTATGGATCTTTTAAAAGCAGTTATCTTATTAAGCCATTTGTTGTCGGGCCTTTCTTATTAAGATCCAGAAAGAGCCCTGCACTCTCTCTCTCTCTCTCTCTCTCTCACCAGGGGAGAGGTACTCTTTGACAAACAGTGGAGTAAAAATATTTCAGCATCCTTACATGATGGAAATTTTATGACCAGCCATTTTGTTGGCTTATCTCCATTATAAAATAATTGTTTATCTCTAGGATCTGTCAACAGACACAGTGGCTACAATAAATGATTTTTTTGCTGACAGTGCTATTCTCTAGATGTGTAACTCGTAAAGCAGTACTACTTTGTTGATTAGTACATATATGCTTCTCTAATTCCCTGCTTACAGACCTGTCTTTTGAAATCCACCAGATTTCATGCTTCATTTTTTATCATGCCTAGATCTCAAAATATGATCTTGGCTCCTCTCTGTTTGTTTGTTTGTTTTTTGGGGTTTTTTCCCCTATGCAAAGCAAGAAGAATTTGCTGATTTTAGCATATTTTGATAAGAATTAAATCTATATTTTTAGTCAAGATCTAATGTAAAAACCCAACCCATGGTTATACCGTTTACTAAGTCATCCCAGAGATTCCTTGTACTGTGTTACTCTTCTGGTGTGATGTGAGTGTCAAGTTTCATATTTGTAATAAAACAGTTCTTACAGATTCTTGGTTTCCATCTTCATAACTCTTATAGCAGAAAAAATAGAAATAAGATACATGATATTTAAACAAGTGTTTTAAATATTCAGAGTAAATGGAAGCAACTTTTATCTGTAAGTGTGAATTTCATACGAACTTTGTCAGTCTCTAATCCTTTGCAAACATATATTTGGAAACACATTCTGAATTCACAGAATATTTTTTTTCCCCTGTTAGGAATATACAAGTTAAGAGGCCACATTTAAATGACTGGCAACTCATCATTCAAATTTATATAGAGATGTGAGAAAAGTCTCTAGAGTTCTAGTTTCCAGAGGAGCAAAAAATGCATTTGTTATATTTTTATTGTAGAAGTAATTGATGGGAAAAGAGAGGAGAAGAGTAGCTTCCATTATCGTTATTATTATTTTATAATCCATGAGGATAATCTTAATTTTCTTTTGCACTGAGAATATATTACAGAAAACATCATATGGGTTGCCTCATATATCTAGTATACAGCTAGTTCAAGTGTATTGTGATTTTGAATCATTGATCGTTGTGTGATCAGCAGATCATTCTGAAAATATTATTAAAACATTTTAAGATTGCATTGAATAACTTTAATATTATGCTTGTGTTCCAGTTTTAGGTTGAAAAGTAAAAAAGGAAAAAAACTGCTGACATCTTAAACATGTATTATTTTAAAAAGTACCAAATATAGTACAATATGTGCTGTTAAATGAATGTCATTTGCTCTTGCCAAATAATAGGTATTAACTACTCTTTACTTTTAAATGTTTGTAGGCAAATTTAGCCTTGCAAGAGGGAAGACTTGCAGCTGCCCAAATGGAACTGAATAATGCGCAAATTCAGCTGGATGAGAAGCAAATGGAACTGGATCAAGTACAAGCCATGTATGATACTGCTATGAAAGAGAAGCAGGACTTACTTGATGATGCTGAGGCATGCAGAAGGAAGATGAACAATGCCACAGCTCTGATTGAAGGATTAGGTGGAGAAAAGGTACTAGCGCATATGAGTAGGTTTCCAGCACAAAGTAGGTGCTCAGTTTTGAGAATACTCCATAATGATCATTAGTAGTGCTCAAGAAGTTCAAGGCAGGGTGACATCTCGGTATCATATGACACTCTATTTTAGTTATATATATGTTTTTTGCTTGAACTTAATGTATATAACGAAGTAAAACAATTTATTGTGTTAACTTAATTCTTCTGTATGAAGATTTATGTCATATCATACGGCTCATATTGGGATAAAGTTCAGATTTAAAGCCAAGGAGCCAAATTCCTTTTAGCTTTAGTAAGAAGAGGAATTAGGCTTAACCTAAATAACTGCCCTAAAATATTTATAAGGATTACTCTCTTTTTCTCACCAAGTATACAAGAACAGGAGTTTGAAGCTTGACTAATTTCCTGAATTATATTTGAAGTTCAGATTTCTACTGGAGCCTTTTACAGAATTATGGGCTCATCATTATCCTCCGCACTGAGCTTGAAATTAAACTTTCCTATGCAGATTTTTCTGGCTTCAGCCTGAAAGGTTTCCGGAGGAAGCAGAATACTCTTTTTTCTCATCTGATTATTTGCTTTGATAATTCCTTGGTTGATTTCACACACAGCCAAATTTGATGAGAGCTTTGACTTCAACCATTACATCCTTTGAGGCCAGGACTTCAGCATTTGTTTGCATAGCTGTACTTCAAAATATATCGGTCAAAAATGTTTGATGCTTTATCATATTTTTCACTGAATTTCTAAATTTAAGAGCAACACCAAAATATGAAGTTACAGTGCCTTATTGTGGGTTTTCTGAAGCCTTGTGCTATGAGGTCTTGTACAAGCTGTTATTCCTTTTGAAAATTCAGAAAAAACCTAGAAGACTATATATGGCACTTGGAGCCTTGGGCAAAACTGACACCGGGTTAAATGTGTATTTTCTAAATTTAAAACACGTAGGTCCTGACCAAGATTGCATGCAGAGTGATTGGAAGGGAACAGAAATCTGGAGGGAAAGGAATAAGTAAAACTCAAAAAATAATATTCAGAAAATCACAGAATCATGGAATAATTGAGATTGGAAGGGACCTCTGGAGATCATCTAGCCCAGCCCCCCCACTTAAAGCAAGGTCAAATAGAGCAGGTTGCTCAGGGCATTGTCCAGCTGGGGTTTGAATATCTCCAAAGATGGAGACTCCACAACCTCTCTGGGCAACATATTCCAGTCCTTGACCAGTCTCACTGTAAAAAAAATTTTTTGTGTGTTTAATTGGAATTTCTTGTATTTCAATTTGTGCCCATTGCCCCTTGTCCTTTCACTGGGTACCACTGAAAAGAGTCTGGCACCATCATCTTTACACCCTCCTGTCAGGTATTTGTACACATTGATAAAATTCCCCCTGAGCTGTCTGTTCTCAAGGCTAAACAATCTCAATTCTCTCAGCCAAGGCTGCCCCCGACCTTTACATTCATGACCAGTTATTTCTTGTTTGCAAGTCTGAGGGTTCAGCAAACCGCCTTTGCTCGTTAGATCCTCAGTTACCTCTGCTAAGAATTTTTTGTCAGTGCACTCCTTAAAACCTCCTGGATTGCTTGCGTCTTACTGTGTTGTCCCTCCAGAAGATATCAGAGTGGTTAAAGTCCCCCATGTAGACCAGGGCCTGTGAATGCAAGGTTTCTTCCCATTGTCTGAAAAATACCTCATCTACTTCTTCCTGATCACATTGTCTGTAACAGACACACACAACATCACCCATGTTGGTCTGCCCTTTAATCCTAACTGGTAAACTCTCAACTGGCTCATTGTCCATCCCAGAGTCTCAGATGCAGAGCTCCATGCATTCCAGCTGCTCTCTCAGATAAAACAAAACTCCCCTCCTCACCTTCCCAGCCTGTCCTTCCTAACAAGCCTGTATACACCTGTTGCAGCACCCCAGTTGTGGAAGCCTTCCCACCATGTCCCCACGATCCCCATCAGGACTCTGCAACCACATGCAGACCTCTAATTCCTCATTTATTCTCCATGCTGTGCACATTAGTGTACAAGCACTTCAGAGAGGTGTCCAGCTGTGCTAATTTCCCAGAAACAGTATGAAAGCTATCCCCATCGTTCTGTCTGGTAGGCGCTTCTTTGTTTATGTGGATATGCTTGGGGTGGTCCTCCATTAGCCCTGTTTTATTGATTACAAGGTCCCTGCTGTTTATATCACCCCACATATTTTGTTTGCCAACCCAGTCCTCCACTTCCTCACATGATTGTTGGTCATCCTCTCCCTCCCAGTTTGTTCCTCCTTTAAAGCACTTCTTAACAGTTTGGCCAGCTTGTTGGCAAAGATGCTTTTTATCCACTTGGTTAGGTGGTTACCATCTCTTCCAAGCAAACTTCTGCTTCTGAAAAGAATGATTTAAAGCCAAACATACTCTTCCTTTGAAAAACAATTATTTACCAGAAAGACATAAATTTTCAAGTTAGATCTTCATGCTAGTTTTGTGCCTGCTTAATCTAACTCCTTTATATTTTACATACAGCTTCGTTGGACAGCAAGCAGCAAAAACTTTCAAAATCAAATTATTAATTTAGTGGGGAATGTTCTTCTGGCCACTGGATTTCTCTCTTACTCTGGACCTTTCAATCAGGAGTACAGGAATTTGCTCCTCCAACTGTGGAAGAAAGAGATGGACAACAGCAAGATTCCATACAGTAATGTAAGTGTTCATGCTCTGTCCTGACTCTACTCTTTGCCTTGCAGAGAAATAATGTTCTGAGCATTCCGTTCTGGAAAAGTACATAATTGAAAGATTATTTACAGGCTGTCACATTCCATCAAATTTTTAATAAATAAAAAATATGAACAGTTGACAACTGAGCTTAAAAAATGTGTTTTAAGATCCTCTTTATACTGTCATGTGTTGCAAGATTGTTATATAGGCCATCGCTCTGGCAAATCTGAGAGATGGTGTCTGAGGTTAGCTGCCCTGGAATAATATGGGAAACGAAGTAAAATTTACCAGCTTAGAATAGATTTACCTTATCATAAGCGGTTCTATCAGGTAGTCACAGTTTCCCCCCATAGTTGGTGTTTTTTTGCAAATACCATCTTGTGTCCATAACTTCAGTCATAAAGTCAAGCAAATCAGCCACATTGAGCATTTACTGGAAGTCAAAAATATGTATATTGAAGAAAACACCAGTTATAACTGTCTCCCTCAATATTTTAAGTTATCCCCTTACAAGGAATAACTTGTGAATATGTGGTTGAGAATACCACCCCACTACTGGTATTGCTGTGCCCCTATATTTTTCCAGGCAGTCTTTGAAGCAGCAGCTCCCAAGTTAGGCCCACAGGATGGTGCAGAGGTGGGGAGACTGGTCTGTGGCTTCTGGGTTGGGTGGGAGTTATGCCCCAACCAACTTCCAGGGACCCAGCAAGATTTGCCCTGTTTCCACTTTGACCACCTAAAGTCTCATGTGCTGCCACTAAAAATCTACTCTCTCTCTAGATATCCACTTTTCACTCTGAACTGTAAATCTAGACTATGAAGGGTGAATTTGAATGAAAGGTTTTTCATATATTTTGTATTTCTGACATATTACATCATAAATTCTTTAAGCTACTGTTCTTAATATATTAAATTTTGAACACAACAAACTAGTCTAGGAATAAAAATTTCCATTATTTTCATTTAGGATCACTTAAGTACAACATTTTAATAATCTAGATTTGCTAGAAAATATCTGTAAAATGAAACTAAACAGTTTTTCCTTTTTAAAGCTTCACACTTTTATTCTTAGTGTAGATTGATTAATTCTTAATTGACATAAAAATACTCTTACACCCAGTTATACAAAAGACCATTACACATTTTGAACCAGGAAATATAACCTCTGCACCTCCATGTATTATCAATTAATACCCTCCTGTCATACCCTCTGCTGTGTACCCACACCATTTAATTTAGTTTAATTTGAAGTGTCTTGTTGAAATTATTAAGTTAAGCAAAACGTGGATTTTGTAAAACTTGGTTTACACCACTTCAGCTTGCTCCAGTCTAAGCTCTTAAATCCATGTACATTTGTCACCAGTCAGGCTGTTCTCAGTGAGTCTGACATTACAGCTTCTCAATTGGCCTAAGTCTGTGCGCGCAGAGGTGGCCTAAAATGCAGCGGAGCTACGGTCCCATCATGCAGCTTCAGTTCCCTGCCACATCATATACTGCCTTTATTAAAGTGAGCAACCTGCATGCTGGGACTATGATACAGGGCAGGTTCCTTTACATGAATCTTGTTCTTTCCTTTAACCACTATGTGCCTCAGGAGTGCCGGACCTGGCAGCTGTTCTGGTGCATAGGCTTTGCTCATGGCCAGCAGCAGCCTTATTCCTATTCCGTGACTTTTAGGAGGTCGGCCTAATATTCTTCCTTGCACTTGGAAGACATATTCATGCTAAAGGCAGAATTTAGGCCATAATAATCAAAACTGTCTTTCTGAGTAATCTGTCCATGTTGCCTTCCCCTTGGTTTTGTGAATACCTGCATACATTTTCTCCAGCAGTGAAGAAACTGGAGAAATAGTTCAGGGAGTCTCTCTTATTCTCAGTACAGGAGTGGAGGCATTAAGTCCAAATGGCTCCTGTCCTCAGTGTCAAAGCTTTTGACAGAGCAGGTGCTGCTGGAAAGTGCTGGGAGCAAGTGAGCAACCTGTGTACAGCTGTGGCTGTACCATTGTGAAACAGTTGAAGATAGGTTAGTATCCCTGCTACATCTTCTTTTCAGGTTCTTGGGGGATTTGACACTTAAAACCTATATTAGGGAGACCTCTTTGCCATGAGAGATTTGTCATGCTGTTCATCTCATAGAAGATACTTGTGAATCTTTTTTTTTTTTACGTTAGTTGGTACATAATACTTCTCGTAACAGTGATTAACCATGACCTGACAGAGTGACCCTCACAGCCCAGCCCAATTTATGCTATGACTTACAAAGATGAAGGACTCTGACTTGCCCAGCAAAGCTGTTTGAAAGCTCCTCATGATAAGTAATATGTAAGGCCAAGATGGATTTATTAATAAAGTACCAGTAGCAGTGCAGCCTCAGGAAAGATTCTTTACCAGTGTGCTATGGGAGTTATCTTACATACATTCATCCCAGGGAGGCTCTTTCCCAAATTCAGTGTACAAAATGTTCTTAAAAGCTACTTACCTTGGGGAATATCTGTCAAGATTCTTACTGTTTAAGGATAAGAACTTGGATGTATAATGTTCTTAGAAAGCAAGACATAAAGAACTAAAATTCTGCCTCTGTGAAGATGTTCTGACCACATTACTACTCAGCTTCATCCTTCAAAATGTGAGGAATACTTTTTGATAGTTTTTGTGTTGCCTTTTTTTTTAAATATGGACAGGTTAGGCACAGAATGCCATAATTAATGAGTTTCAAACCATAATTACCATTCTGTTTAGATAGTTGCCATTAAAGACAGGATTATGATTTCAATGATAGTGTATGGAAGAGAGTTTTAATTTTTTCCAGTGGATTAAGTACTCACAAAAGGCAGCATATGGACTTCTCTTGGTACTTCACACAACAGGAAAGAAAGCAGCTTTGCAGTTCAAGCAAAAGGCTTGACATCTGCCTTACTTTGTCACAGACTAACTGGCTGTGGGTGTATGAGTCATTTAGGCATAATAATTTAAAGAGAGCTGTTTAAAATTAGCTATCTATCTGTGTAGTTAGGCACTTAAATTAGCTAAGTTTCAGAGTTGCACAGTGACTGATACTTCCTGCTGCAGTAAGAAAAAACTCAAAGGTGTTTAGACCCTATTCATCTGCTTAAGGAGCTAAATATGGTTTTAGGTTCCAATTGCTGAAAATTTTGGCTATTAAATGCTTTACTGTCCTTTTCACAAATGGAAATTGGATTCTTAAAGTTTCTTTGTCTTCTGAGAATAGTTTGTGTTGCTTCATTCAGATTCTTCAATAATCAGAGTAGTAAAAAAATCAAAAGGGTAAAAAAGCTTTTGAGTCTTGCAACTACTGGTATCACTAACTCTCATGATTGTATCACAAGTCTCACAGTATTTGAAATTTTGCTTTAGGCTTCAGATGCTGAATTATGTGATTTTTGCAGGAGTCGCAGGCTTTTTCTTTCTTTTTAAACATGTTTTTTGTAGGGAAAGCTTACAAATAGGAATTCTTGAGTGAAAAATGTAAGGAGCAAATAAAAAAAACCCCTTCATTTTTATTCTTTTTAAACTCACATCATTATTAAGCTACTTTTCTAAGTTGGAGAGCTTAGTTTGTGATTTTAAGCACTGTTTTCTTCACATAACACATTCTTGGGAGGCCAGTCACTGTTCATAGTGAATAAAATAAAGTAGATTAGTTGATGCGTGCAAATCAAACTTTAGGAGAATATATGAGCTGGGAAGAGTTCTGACCATAGCAACAATAACTTTCCATGATATTTCATGGTTATTGATCCATACCACATCTCCTCTTTCTTCTCTGAGTCTCTCACAAGCCATCCTGTATTCATATACATACTTGGAGGGCACTTTACAACTTTACAGCAGGAGGAAGCTCTTGTGACCAAGACAAGACTTCCTCTTGAGCTAGCAAGGAGAGAGTTTGCCAATACCAAAATCAGGTTATCATTAGATATTGAACTGGCTTCAAAGTTTCTCTGACACTCTTTGATGGACATCAAAGCCTCAACAGAATTCACTTTCTTTACTGCCCAACTTCAGTGATTTAGGCACTGAACTTTAAAGAAAGGAAACAATAAACAATAACTACCAAATACATTCTATCATGCATTATGGTCAGAATAAGGGGAAAAATCTTCCATCAAACATTTTAGTATAACTCCTCTAACTGGTACTAATTTTGTAATTACATATTTTCTATTAGGACCTGAACCTTACTGGTATGCTTGTTGACAATGCTACAGTGGGTGAATGGAACCTCCAGGGTCTTCCGAACGATGACCTTTCAATTCAGAATGGCATAATTGTCACAAAAGCATCTAGATATCCTTTGCTGATTGATCCACAAGGTCAAGGAAAGATCTGGATTAAAAATAAGGAAAAGGATAATGGACTCCAGGTAAATAGTTCATTTAATATTTTTTATGTGTGTGTCATTTCACATCATCGTTAGCAATGTGAACTATTTTTTCTGTCATCATACTTTGGCCATGTGTAATTTAAAAATTATGTTTATTGTATACAGTTAGACAGAAATTAAAACAAGAATGACACAAAATCTGTGACCTATCTGTATCAGGGTGATATAGCTTCTACTGCTTTGTCATCTCCCAGAAAGACAGTTTCAAGAGCAAATTGGAATTATATGTTATGCCATATGTATTTTTATGATGAATCTTTTAATTACTTGTCATAAAGAGAAACAGAAATGTAGAGGGAAGTAACTAACTTGCAAAATTAAGAGCAGACAGGATCAGGCAGTTGCTACTGCATGGCAATAACATTTTAGGGTAAGCATTTTAAGAGGAAATTAGGGAAAAGAAAAAGAGAGGAATTAGAAAAAGAATGGTGGCCTGAGGCAGAATGGAAATCTAGTGATCTTTGAGGCATAACAAACACAAAGCTCAAATTTAGGCTACATCTTGATGATTAAATGCATGTGATAAAAATATTTATTGCTTAATTTATCCACCCTTCTCACTTTCTATCTAGCAGTGCATTCTGTTTGGGATCTGGGTCTTCTATTTGATTCAAAACTTTCTTTTTTTTGCCTTCTAATCAGCCTACCCTCCATGCTTTGTTAAACCAATAAAGATAAGATGGGTTATGGTGAAGATCTAAACACATGATATATTTTCAGGCCACATCGAGCATGATACTAAAGAGTTAGTTGTTAATAAATCAAGTCTATCCTACAACTGTAGATTATCACATGAATACCATGGTATACTATCTTCACTCAAAATGAGAGTGATAGATAAGAAAGAGAAACTGAGAATGAAGGATGGTGACATCCAGAAAGCTGATGACCTCATGGTGATGTTATTAACTAAATCCTTAACCTTCTGGACCTTGACCTAGGTCTATTTCCTAGCACTGTTAAGAAAGGCCCAACATTCAATCCCACACCAAATCCAGTTTCTGGTAAGTTGAATGTGCTCAAAAAATGGTGTAGAAACACAGCTAGAAATGGGAAGTGTTGACTGAGAAGAGACAGAAAAATAATGTAAAACATTCAAAGATCTTGGAAAAATGGAGGCCTTTATTAAAAATATGATGAAAAGCTCTCCTAAAACATGAGCTGTATTCACAGAATAATTTAGGCATTTTGTGACTGTGTGAAATCTACTTGCAGTAGATAACATGGCTTCCTCTAAATTACATCAGACCTTACTTTGGCCCCCAGATGTTGGATCAAGAAACGCTAGTGTGAGTAACCAACAGGAGACAATAGAGAGAAGGATGTAGCTCATATTCCACCCTCTTTGAGACTTGCATCTCCTACTCAGGTTTCAGAGAGCTGCCAAGCTGAGCTCAGGAGTGGCAACACTGAATCTCCTTCACTTAGGGACCAATGCTGACTCTTTCTGCCATGCTATAGCCTTTCCCCCAATAATTTTAAAGTGTCCTCCAAGCTGCAACTTCAGTTCCCTCCCTTAATTGGCACCGAGTCTGTATTGCCTCCCCTCCAGGTGGCTGCTCTTGCCATGTGCCGGTGTGCAGCCTGCAGAAGGGGACTGTGAACACACAGGTTCCATTCCCTGGTCCAGTAATTGCATAAGGATCTTATCTCATATACTCACCAAAGCAGGGACTGGGAGATATAGATTAAAATACTGTTTCCTCTTTCCCCACTATTCATACACTCTAAGTGAAGATGACATTTGACTGATGAGCCAGAGAAAAATGTCTACCAGGCTTGCCTTGTGGTCAGTATGTGTGAATATCCAGCCTATGAAATTTGTGAATCCTGATGGGGCTTAACTACTGAGCTGCTGAGTACTCTCAAAACTTACATGGCTTTGAATACACACAGATGCAGCCTCTAAATGCAGAGGAAGCTTTCCTGATGAAAATTCAGTCAGTTATGGGCTTTTAGACATCTTGGCTCAGGTGTCAGCTGTGTTAGAAAAATCTGAGTTCTCCCCCTGTAAAATCCAGGAGGAACAGAGTTATGTCAAGACTCTAAATACCCAAGTCTTTAGATTATGCCTTTACATCTGGGATATTGTAATTTGCTATGGTCTTGTTAGGGTTATGTTGTTGGTCACTGAGACACTAACTTCATCCCTCAGTTTCATGTGGACTAAAAATATAGGCAACATTCTGTTTTGTGATGGATACACATATGCTTACATTATAACAAAGCTAAAAGTGCAGAGCGGTGGAACATAGTACTCATTTTTAAATAAGATACTGTTTTAAGACTGTCTAATATGCCTCTATATATTTTAATTATACCTTTTTCAAAGAACACTCCCTGCAAGACAAGGATTTATTTTAAAAACATGTCTATCCTAGGGTTTTTTTCTAGTAAAAAAACCACCCCAAAACCATGGCTTAACAGATACCTGCAAAGGCTATTCAATTATCATCTCAAAGGCTTATGTTAAATCTATTAAACTGAAATACGTGAAAAGGAGTCTATGTGATTTTTAGCAATTTTAAGACTATATTGTGAAATGGGAACTGAATTGGAAATTCAGTATCTGATGTGAGACCAGGCCTCCTATGTAACACTGGTTCCCTCTCTGAACCCTATAAATATTTCCCTACTTCACATTAGTGTTCTGAGCATAAATGCATTAATATTTAAAAGTTATGAAGATACT
This sequence comes from Ciconia boyciana, assembly GCF_034638445.1. Lineage (NCBI taxonomy): Eukaryota > Metazoa > Chordata > Aves > Ciconiiformes > Ciconiidae > Ciconia > Ciconia boyciana. The sequence continues at coordinate 68,037,766 of NC_132935.1, forward strand.
ACAGTGATTAGATAGATATGTAGATAAGTAAATAAATAGATAACAATAAAGAAGTGTGATCTCCTATTCTGTTAAGCTTAAATCAAAACTTCCATTAATCTCAGCAGCAGTGAGTGTTGGTCCCTAAAATGTAATCATTTGTGCAGATATCCCAGGATGAATATAATTTTTGAAAGTTGCAATAGGTTTTATACTGTTTTCTATGTGCTTGCAAATGCATGCTATATTGTGAACCAATCTACCTAGGTTACAGCTATGAACCACAAGTTCTTCAGAAGTCATATAGAAGACTGCCTGTCCCTTGGCCGACCTTTGTTAATTGAAGATGTTGGAGAGGAACTTGATCCTGCTCTAGATAACATCTTGGAAAAAAATTTCATAAAATCTGGTTCAGCACACAAAGTAAGATGAATTGTGAACATGAAATTAAAAAACAATAGGACAGATGCTGGGTATCTGGTAGTCTGGATACTGCCGAGATTCACACCTTTGCAACACTTAGAAAGATGAGTAGTGAACTCATGGGGTTGGATTTTTTTTACCCCTTAAGCAGAAAGTTTAAAAAATGTAAATGAAAATGTAAAAAAAGAGTTAATCTATTTTTCACTGGATAAAATAACTGTTTTTCTGAATTCAGCTTTTGAAAATTGAGTAATATGTTTTATTTTCAGGTGAAAGTAGGTGACAAGGAGGTAGATCTGATGACGGGGTTTACCCTTTATATGACAACAAAATTGGCTAATCCTGCCTATACTCCGGAAATCAGTGCAAGAACGACTGTGATTGACTTTACCGTTACTATGAAAGGGCTGGAAGATCAGCTCCTTGGCCGTGTCATCCTCACAGAAAAACAGGTATCTAGTAGCTTGCCATATTTGTGTAGAGGGAAGGCATGTTCAATATCTGCACCATGAGTGGATGTATTTAATGTCTCGGTTGAAATAAAATGCAAGAACAAAAATGTGACTGAGAGTTTAGGGGTTTGTGCATTTGCTGAAAGACAATGTGGAGCTGGTTTTTAATTGAATGGAGAGACCTAAACATTTATTTTAAGATCTGGCCTTGGAAAGAGAAGAAAGAAAATTATTCATTAAAAATACATCACAGGCATATACATGACATGCATAAAGCATCTTTATTCCTTCATATATAGCAAAGGCTCCTTGTTCAGTCAGAAACCTCTTTTATTTCTTAATTCCTTTTTAAACTTAATTTGAATTAAATGAAAAAATGCTTATGAACTCGAACTACTTTTGCCAGCCAGGCTCTAGTGTGCAAGGAGATATGAGATTTTTAAGGAGCCCTGAACACTGATTTGACTCTGCTCTTACTAAAATTTCCATTGATTATGTGGAAGCAAATATAAGGATGAAAATCCTCTCTCAGGTGTTTTTCAGGAGTTTTATTTCATAATATCAGATCTGAGACATCATCCACAATAATTTAATTCCTACATCGTTCCTATTTCTTTTTGTGTGATCTACTTTAACAGCTTGGTTATCTAAAAACTTAGGAGTCAATTCATCATAGGCACTGGGGACAAAGGTGTTTTTTTTACTGTGGCAGTCATACCAATAAATACATTAATGTTATGGTCCAGTTACACTAAAATTAAATATTTGCTTCCTTTCTCATTAAAGTGAAAGCACAGAAGTTGTATTTCACATCAAATTGAATGACTTATTTATTTCAAATGGAACATTTCATAATTGTGTCTTTGTGAGAAAAATAACAAAGATTAAGGTGTGGATTAGCAGAGCTGCTGCTTTCAGTAAGTAACTCAGGTAGGCTTGCTCATGTGAGAGCAGTTCCCCACCTAGGGGAATTTATTCCTCCTTCGACTTCCCAAAGCATGTTCTAACAAGTGTGCTTTAGTGGTGCTGTCACTTTCTCCGGCCAACACCTTTCCACTTTGCTCAAATGAGCATTTGCTGAAGTAAGGACTGGAATCTAAGTGCCCTTCCTTCAGTCTGACAGTCACAACCAGAGGCTAGAAAGTTATTGTTATGCCCAAACTTCCTGTGAATTGTTCCATGAAAAATGGAAAAACTACAACAGCAGGTACTGAGGAAAACCTATCCATTAGCAGGGTGAGACAAATGCTAGGGATGCAAAACTTTTGATCTTTACTCCAGTAGATGTATGTTTTTGTAAGCAAAATTGAACAGCATCAGCAGGAGTGGCTGGGACTATTCTGACTGAGTAACTTACCTCTGATGGGAGGCAGAGGTTTAAATCAAGAGAGAAGTGAAATTGGTTTCTCATGAACTACATATAAAACTCATCTCCCCACATGCAGATACCCTCACTCTGTGGGTTTTTTCCTGGAAAAAAACTGTTAGAGAATTCATATTGAATGTATGTAGCAACACCTAGACTGCATTTTGGTCAAAAATATAGTCACTGAAAAATATTCATCCAGTGCTGTGTATCAGCTGAAGAGAGCTGCAAGGGTAGCTGGTTAGTATCAGCACTACTTGCTGCACAGGGACATGGTTGCAGGTGATCAACATTTATTAAACTTCTTCCCTTTAGCACATATGAAGAAATCATGGTTGTTCTCTCTCTTCTGTCTCAGTAAGAGATGAATGCCCTGGTGTAGATAGCCAGAGCCAATGGTGCTCTGATAAATTTAGTTCAAAGAAAAGACAGAGCATGAACAGAGAATCTGAAGAACAGGTTTTCTATTACAAACAAGAAGACAAATTTATGATCACTGAGCTAAAGTAATATATTAAAAGAAACAAGACATTCTTTAAGATTGCTATAGTGATCAATGAAATATATGATCAAAGAAGTGTTTATTCTTCTCAGCTTTAAAGGTTGCTCCTGTAACTATATGAAAAAAAAAAATTATCAGCATCTTTTTGTACTTTGATAATGAAGTTGCTGCCACTATTTGTGTTTAGAACAGCTATTTTTTATATTACAAATGCAGTCGTGAAATCCTCTTGCAAACAAAAACCTGGCATCTGTTATATTTGCTAATTTTCTGAAAGATACTCTTTACAGACTTACAAATAGAATGGGTGAGGTGCCTGTTCTTAAACTCAGCGTGTCCTTAGGTAGAATTTAAGCACGTACTTAAATGCATGTTTGAGTATTCTGTAGAACTACTCCTTTTGTGTAATTCCAATCTTTTTTGCATTAATGGTAAAGAAAGAGGAGAAAATGCAGAAAATTTGAAGCTGAATGACTGATGCTTAAGTCATTCTCCTCTTTTGGGATGCGGTTTTTTGTAGCTTCCACAAAGCTACATTCTGTAGCCCTAGAATATATTACAAACAGGTTTCGAAATAAGAAGGTTGTGAGAGTAAAGAAATTCATCACTTCTTTGAAATACAGGAGAGCCTCTCCTGTACTGCATAACTCTGTACATCTCCTTTTTCTCTAACTTGGCATGTTGACAAGAATGAAAATAAACTGAAGCCATAGGTGTAGGTAGACTGGTAATATTAACTACCCTTTTCTTACAGGAAGGTTGACTTGATTGATTAAATAAAGGTAGCCAGCAAGGGTATCCCTGAGCTGTGTTGGACTGTGCAGTATAGATGCCTCATTTCACTTGACATTGTGTTGACTTGTCTGTCATTGTTCCCTTGCCTTTGTCTGTCTTGTAGAAATAGCATAAAAATTCCATATGACGTAGATAATAATTGTAACATTTCCTATTTTATAAGCAGTAGAGGAGTGTATCTTGCAAAGTCACGGAGTCATATAAATTAGAAATGGAAAAGGTAATCCAGTCAACTTCCCTAACAATGTAAAATCCATCCACACAATGCATCTTTCAGTCCTTTGTCTGATTTAATTTCAAGTATGTAATGTAATGTGGCTTTTATCACTTCCCATTGGAAACTAGCTTTAGTGCTTTGTGCATCTTACTATGAGGAAGCTTTTCCTGGTAATTCTGATGTGTTTTCACTCCTCAGTGTGCTGAATTAATCAAATAAATGCAGTATACATATAAATTACTTTAGTATATAATATTTCGGTATTTTATAGAAAAAGCAGCAAAGCCTCCAATCCATCATGCATGAAATCACATGTTTTCTGTGTTGTTATAAGGAATCTTTCTTTGAATTAATCTTAAATATTCTAAGGAAAAATTCTGAATACAGGAACTGGAGGCAGAAAGAGTCAAACTGATGGAAGAAGTGACATGTAACAAGAGGAAAATGCAGGAGCTTGAGGATAATCTACTCTTCCGTCTAACCAGTACAGAGGGCTCTTTGGTTGAAGATGAGTCTCTGATAGAAGTCCTAAGAATCAGTAAAACAACAGCAGAAGAGGTGAATTTTGAATGCATTGCAGATACATTTTGTAATTGCAATTTAAATATTATTGGTGGACAGATTTTTTTTCTGGTTTTGTTTTTTCCATTCAGAGCCACTATATAACATCTGACTTCTTAACAAATAAATAGTAGAAACACTATCATTTTTCCTTCATAAAATGTTGCAAAATTAAACTATTACCTGGATACTGCTTTATATTCCAGACATACTTTGCAGGTATAAGTTTGAATCAAATCCCATCGTGCTTGGTGTTTGAACACATGAAGACACAACGTCTGTGTGGAAACACTGACAGAGGGAAGCAAAGCTTGACTAAAAATACCATTGTGATCTTAATCAAGACGTTTTCTTTTTGCTTGGGCAGTATAAATCACAAGTGACATCACTTAATCTTCATGGTCTTTTCCATTAATTTTAAGGTCAGTGAAAAATTAAACATAGCAGCGGAGACAGAAGTGAAAATCAATACTGCACGTGAAGAGTATCGGCCCGTTGCTGGTCGTGGTAGCATCCTTTATTTCCTAATTGTGGAAATGAGCTTGGTTAATGTCATGTACCAAACATCCTTACGGCAGTTCCTTGGCATTTTTGACCTATCAGTGGAAAGATCTCGGAAATCTCAGATCACAGCAAAAAGGGTACTATATGTGATCGAGCATCTCACCTATGAAGTCTTCAAGTGCACAGTTCGAGGGCTGTATGAAAATCACAGATTCCTGTTTACATTGCTTCTGGCACTGAAGATTGACTTACAGGCCAAGAAAATTTCACACACTGAGTTTGAGACACTGATCAAAGGTAATTTCTCTCAAAATGTTCCTGTTTACATATGTCTGTGAACTGCCAAATTCAGATTTTGCAGTGCTTGCACTAGCAGTATGCTGTATCCAGTGGATCTAATGTTTTTTAACTGGTGAATGAAAGCATATATAGCCCAAGAAGGAATTAAGAGACAAATTTTCCAAAATAAGAGCAATATAGATTATTTATTATCAAAATAATGCTTAGATGAAGATATTTAACTGATTTACATTGCAAAACAGAAAACAAAAGTCCATTACTTTGTAAGAGTCCCTATAGTTTTCTCCTGTGTGCCTCTTTTTTGAGTTGCCACATACCTTTGTCTGTGAGCTTGAAGACAGTCAGCAAAATCTCTTTTGATGGGTGGTGAGCAAGCATGTGAATGCATAAGGACTCTGTACCACAATTAAGTGGAAATCTGTTACATGTTGTAAAACATCATTATATTGCATTGCATTATACCACCACTGCATGTCACTACTCGCACACAATGACAAAGAAAAATTTTAGTAAAGTTTATAAAATTTTATGGGGGTGGACCCCACTGCCTCCAAGATATGATAAGTACAATCAAGTACTGAGATAAAATAAGTACAGTCAGGTACTTGCCATCCAAATATCTCAATTTGCTTTGCAAACACCGATTTAATGTTCAGCTGTGACTTAGCTGTGTTGGAGGTGCAAATGGACATGACACTGGAGTGGTGGTTGAGCTAAGAGGCTGCTGAAGTTGCACAGTCCTGGAAATGAATGCCCCCTGTACTCTCTTATTCTGTAGGTGAAGGGAGATTGGACTAACCATAGGTCCTTTCCTTTCTACATCTGGTATGAAGACTTGGGTTTGAGTATTCTTTTAGGTAGGCAAGTTTTATTCCAGCTCTACAGATGGAGAAAAAGCAGCACAAAAATTACTGGGATATCAGCTTTGGGAGGCACTGAGACCACTTCCTCAATAGGTCTTTGTTAAATGACCCTTCTGTGCAAATTCTAGGTCTCCGTGCCCTGGTTTACAAAGATTTTTACTCCCTAAATTATATAAATAAATATTTTCTATTACTTGTCATTTTTCTGTTTAACAATGGTTGTTTTCCTCTATAATGCTTTTCACTTTGCAGGAGGTGCGAGTTTGGATCTGAATTCTGTTGAACCAAAACCAAAAAAGTGGATCCTTGACACGACATGGCTCAATCTTGTGCAGTTATCTAGCTTGTACCCTTTTAATCAACTTCTGGTGCAAGTTGTTAGGAATGAGAAGTCTTGGAAAGCTTGGTTTGATGAAGAAGCACCTGAAAAAGCTGTTATTCCTGATGGGTATGACAGCTTACTGGATCAATTCCGTAAACTGCTCCTTGTCCGTAGCTGGTGCCCTGATCATACCGTTGCCCAAGTAAGATATGCTTTTGTACAATGGTTATACTATGTGGCATCTCCTGTAGAACTGCTAGTTCCAAACTTATGTTCTCTGAATTTGTTTTTATCATAATATTTGTTGCAGAGTGAGCTATTTTGAAAATCAGATATTGAAATCCTTATAATAAATATATGTGAAAGAAATATTAATTTATTTAATTGCAATGAATTAAAAAAGAGCATTGCAAAACATGACATTGTGTTGGAGCTGTAAGAATACCATTCTTTTTATGTGGCACTTCTAAAGTGGAGTCATGAAACTTGTAAAGCAGTTGCATTCTTCCAGTGAATCAAAAGATACATCCCTATTTTTTCACAGAAGAAGTGGAAAGAGAACAGTTCACTTTGATGACAGGTGCACTAAAATAGCAGATAAACTGTTTACTTACCCTCCATGCTGAGGAAGTAATCATTAAGACTGTCTCATGGCAGATACCATAAAAGAACCTGCAATAGACTAGCAGTTTCTCCACAGTCTGTGACATTTGGATTTTTCTTCTCTATGTAGGTCTAAAAGACATGTATGAGCCTATGAGTATCCTCTTTTCACTTTTTTCTGTCTTTAGTTACACTGGAAAGTAGCACTTCTCACTTCCTGCATATCTCAACTTTACATGTTACATGTTGTGATAGCATCTGTGTTTTATTTAGGTGACACCATTTTTTCATGGACCTCTTTTTCAACAAGACCCCCTCCATACTTTTTCCTTTTCTTCCCTTCAGCTGGTAATTAAGAGAGAAGTATGGGAGCTCCATCTGTCACAATTTAAACAGACCAAAATAATAAAGCTGCTACTGCTCATTTATCAATATACTTACTGTCTTGCACAACCATCTTTGAGAAAGAATGTCTCTGAACAGTGATTTCAAAAACTATAATTATTTTAATTTTTGAGGAAAGAGGGGATCTTTTTTGTTATTATCTTCTTTATCTCTTCTTTCCCTACTGTTTCCCCAAGTGTTACAAAATGTTACCTCTCTTCACTAGGGCAGAAGTTACACTTAATAGTGGATGATTGAGTTATTTTTTTGTGGAATTGGCATCTTCCTCAGTCCACCTTGTTCCTGGGTGTTTCTCTCCATAATACATGCCTCAGAATCTGTGCTAGTAGTTTACACAGCTGGAAAATCATGTCAGTCAAAAAAGCGTTTTATACACCAGGATAGCTTTAGAAATCCTTTTAGAAAATGTTTGTGAAAAGAGGACGATAGAGGCATAGGGAAGGTTTGACCTTTAAGGATAAAGTCTGAGCTGTGTTTATGTTTTGTAGAAATAGACACTCAGCGTAAGAGACTTGAATTGGATAACCACTGGACAGGAGAATTTGTTTGAAGTTCCAACAAATATATGGAAGATTGTAACTGGGTCAGACGAAAGATCTGTCTAATCTGCTATGCTGTAGAGACAGTGTCAACAATACATGCTTAGAGGAGCTAAGAATGGGGCTCGTACAGAGAAACTCTTTTGTTTGGCTATCCACCAAGCTTTAGCAGTCAGTAATTTAGGGGCAATATCTGGGCTGTCCTCAGAGCCGACAGTAGATCTATTCTGCATGGATTTCTTTAGTCCTTTTTAAAAAAAACATTTAGCAACAATTTTCACAGGATGGCTGTTGGGTGAGCAGAATTCTTTCTCTTCTTTGTTTGAAGTTTGCTATCTGAGAATTTCAATGGTTGCCTCCTGTGGACTGTAACTTTTGTTACACCAAAGTTGAAAACGAAAGTTTAGAAAGTTGTTGCCTTCCAATGTAGGTATTGGTAAATTCCACATCAGTGATTAATGCTAAATAAAAAAAATAAAAGGTATATATTTCTGGTAACTTGTTTTTTTTTTTAGGCTCGACACTACATTGCAGAATCTCTTGGAGGGAAATATGCGGAAGGATTTATTCTTGAAATGGAAGCAATGTGGGCAGAAAGCGACTGTCGAACGCCTTTGACGTGCTTTTTATCAATGGGGTCTGACCCCACTGAAAATATAGAACGTCTTGCAAAATCAAAGGTATCCTTCTAAACTGAGTTTGCTAGAGCTGATAAAGACATTTAAAACTATCCTTTGAACTAGAAATGGTATTTCCACATTTTATAGAAGTCTGAATGATGATATTTATATTCATAGCCGTGTTCTCTGGAAGTTAATTTTGGACCAGTAGCCAAAATGCATTTACTGAGGAAATGGAAATGTTACATTCTTGGTTTTTCCAGTTGTTTGATTCCAATGAGCCCTCTGTCTTTATCCAGCGGACTGGGTAATGATAGTCCATTACTTAGTGAAACTACTTAGCTATAAGAACAGAGCAATACTTGGGGTTTACACTGTGTCACATTCACTGTAGGAGCTGACAGTAATGACAATTACAGGAAGATACAGAAAAAAGTCATAAATATGGTGACAAGAGAAATTAATTTGGAGACCCTACCATTCAATCAGTTCACTTGATGGAGACGTTCAACATTTCTTACAGCACAGCATCATTTTAAGGCACTCTGTGCTTTATGTTTTATGGTTCACAATGTAGATGCAAGTATAATTTTCCCAAGAAGTTATTCACAGTAGTTCTCCATAAATTTTCCTCCCTGTTAGAATGCATCTTCATTTAGAGGTGCAGGATTTTGCAAGACTTACTTGCAAAAGTGAGGAGCACCCACAAATCTCTTTAGCTTATTAATTAGAAAGTTAGATGCTCGTTCTCTTTTACAATCAGGACTCTCTTATTTTATTTGTCTGACACTGATAAAGGGTGCTTAAATTTAGGATCTAACTTTCACTTGTGTGTTTAAACTTAGGAATCTTAAGTCTGAAGTTGTTGATGTGATCCTTGTCGCCCGAAACTGTGCAGCCAGATAGCCAGACAATATACAGACATAGGGAGGGAGAAGGACAGCAGTTGGGTGAGCAGGATTTTTAGGTTTATCAGAAGCAATGCATTGGAAGAACAGTTTTATTCCTATTCACAAAATATTCTATTGCCTTTTCCTAAGATATGAGAGACATTTTGACTTTATAGAAGATTTGAAATTAACTGCAAGAATATGTATAGACTAGAAACGGGCAATTTTTTTTTAGTTCCTTTTCAAGTCCAGGTAAACATGTTAGGTGGTTGTGATTGGATTCCTGTTTTCGTGGCCTGTGGTATGAATACAAATGGAGTGTCAGCTTTGTGATGATATTTTCATTCACCTATTTGGCTCTTCAACATATGTATCCTGTGAAATGGACTCCTAGATAGGTACTTACCCTGTCTCCAGTAGGAGTTAGTTTCTGTCATCAATAAAGAGAAAGAGTGGCTCCTTTGAAAGCAATTCCGAGCACACGATTGAAACTTAACTCTGACTTGCATCAAGGAGTTGAGTATTTCTATCCCATTGGCCATGTAAGGGGACAAGGGACACTAACCTCCTAACAGAGTCACTTGAAGTCAGCTGGTCATTTAGAGTCACTCTTGCAAGGAGTGGAACAAAATGCTCTCCCGTTGTGTCAAATCTTAAGCAAGACTTTAGCCTGTCTGGGGAAGTGCTGGTAGGTAGAAGGTGCTCTGTAATTGTGACTGTTAAAAGACAGCAGTTTTTGCCATCATTCTGAATGTATATTGCAGTGGGCAGTTTTAATACGTTTTCATGCTTTAAGGAAACATGTATAGAATAATAGAAAGTGAGGTTGCAGAAGAGCTAAAGGGATTGCCTTGTGTATTCACACATGGTTTATGAACAAGGCAACATCAGCTAGGCTGTCATAACCTGAAGTTCAACTGTAATGTCAACTGTAAATGTAAAGTTAACTGTAACGTTTAACTGTAAAGTTCTTGTCTGATCTCTTGAAGTAAAGATCTTACCACACAGCATATAGAAACCTTTCAAATTTACAAAAGCCGTCGAGATTCTGCAAATCAAACTACAAACACAGATTTTTTTTAAGTAAAACTTTATATTAACATTGTGGGACTGGAGGAGCACTTCAGTAGTTCTCTAGCTTTTGAAAAATGTATCTAGAAATAATTTACAGTTTTCAGAAACATTTGCAAAAGGGCTTTGTGTTTATTTTGCTAGTTTGTCAACAAATTGTACTTAGTTCCTGTCTTTCTCTGGTCTTTCTCTGCTTTTTTCCAGACTAAACCTTTGACTTAACATAGGTTAGCTGCACCAGGGATCTGATCTTGGTATATAAGTAATTCTATACCTCCAAAGTATCCTTTTTTTTTTTTTTTCTTCTTAATGATAGAAAACTTCCAAAAGATATGCCAGGCCTATTTTTCAGTGATTTCCCTTTTACAGGCATGATTTGTGGTCTTAAAATGGATTGTCAGTACTGAACAGCATGATATTAGCAATATAAATCAATTATCTGCAGCTGGAAATGTTCAAATTTGTGACCAGAATTTATTTTTCACTGTAAAATTTCGTTGTTCAGATGGCCTTCTCCCAAATAAATTGAAACAGTATCTGTGACTACTGAGCTATATAACCTTGTTTATAAACCAAGCAAGCTCTATCTTAAAACTAGTTGGATTTCTGCCCCCTTTACTTTCACTTGAAGATGGAGTGAAAATTTAACTTTCTGAATTAAAATAAAGTTCGTTATGCCTAGCACTTTGACTTCATTAAACCTAGATATTTTTATTATTGTAGAGATAGTTTCTTCTTTCAAGGAATGATGCACAGAACCTTCAACAGAACTGTCAGGGCCACTGTAGTGACTAAAATGATAGTATTTTCATCTGGATAGCAATGTATTAAGATGACACAGATATATTGGTATGACTCACTATTGAGAGAAACATTCCATACACAGACATTTTGATAGAGTTCTTTCAGAAGGAGTAAAATGAGGACAATCCATAGTTAAAAATATTTTTTCCTTGTCATGTTTTTTTGATAACCTTTGATGATTGTGCATTTGAGAGGTAACATTGCTGAGAAGAGCAAATTATGAGCAGATGCTTTGTTAGGGAATAATGTACCAGCTGAATATTTATGCACTCTACAGGGGTAGTCATAGTCTTTGACTTATGGGAGTGCTAGGTCTACTCAGATACATCTTAGAAAAGGTAGTTTTTACTTCTCCAGCACATAGCCGACTTCACAGGCTATTTAGCTTTGCTTCTTTTGGCTGCGATTTCAGGTTTTACTGACCTGAGAGCAGGATTTAACTGCTTTCTTATCTTTGGTGTTCTCTTCTCCTTAAATCTTTCGCCAGGACGTGGAGGATCATATACAGCAGCTGTATGTATACTGTTCAGTAAAATCAGGTCAGGGCCTGTTCTCTGACCCTAAGGCCAAATGACCCAGCACAGCTTGTGTCCATATGCATAACCTTTTTCTCCTGCAAAAGTAGGGCAACCTCATCCATGCAGTTTAGGACTGGATGACTTCCTTCTTTTTTGTTTCCCAGTGAGAGAGTCCCAGTAGCAGGAAAACTTAAGATTAACCTTTGTAGCTCTCAGCCAGTTGAAGATAGGCCCAGATTGATAAGTCTTTATGCAGCTCATTGCTCACACCATGAGGGATACTCAGCTGTAGGTCTTGAACATTAAACTGTCCATGAAACTAAGTCCTTTCATCAATTCCCTTGCCCTCAACATGTATATAGAATAATACGCTCAACTGGGTTTGGTGATTCTGGTTTTCCCTGGTAGGAGTCAGGCAGCTAACCTAAGCCATGGGACTACTTACTTAACAAGAACAAGGGTAGTAAGAACAATAAGCAAGAGGGGGTCTGCCTGCACCTCACTTATAGACTTGTATGGTCCTGATCGCAACCTAGTCAGCTTGTCTTTTTCGGATCCCCTTGTGAGAGCTTGTATCATCTTCTGTTTTTCTGAACAACTGGCTTTCTTCTCTCATGGCCTCCGGAGGAGACTCCATAAATTTCCAGAATTCTTGTGTTTGCATTATGAGTGTTGTCTCTTCTGAATCCAGAAAATGAACAGCTAGAAAACTAGCTACAGCTATCAGATCACCGAACTAGAATCCTCTGAATCAGTTGCTCCACAGCTGCCAATTAACAGTACAGGATGTTTGCTAAGGAATGACTTAATGTTAACCTATCTTTCCTGTCCTGCCTGCTTCCTTGGCGGTTCTCTGTTAGAGGAAATAAATTTGTTCGGACAGTATGAAGACAAAATCGTTGGCTTTACTCTGTGCATTAATTATTTTGTGGAGCCTTAATATCTCTATCTCAAGATAGTCCACATCATAGGAAAAAGAATAGTAAGGCAGCTACGTTGCTGTGTGTATGTCCTGCTTTATTTGGGAAAGTGGGGAAAAGGAAGGGAAAATGTTTCAGTTGTCTTATCTCATTGACTTTGTCAGACCTGCAAAAAAAGATTATGTCCAGCGGGTGTAGTTTTCTTTCAGCAGGTGGAAGATAAGAGCAACTTGGAGGGTTTTGCTTTTTTGTTTACTCTGTTTTAATATTATCAGTCTCCATTGATATTAGCAGTTTTCTTTGTGGCACAATGTCACTACACATGGACCTACAGAAGCAATACATAATGTGTGTATTCATTCTAAAGAACTATATATAAAAGAAACTCTCTTTTCCTTCCAGAACATTCCCTGTTTTGCCATTTCAATGGGTCAGGGCCAGGAAGTCCATGCAAGGCGCCTGTTAAATCAGTGCATGCAAGATGGAGGATGGCTCCTTCTACAGAACTGCCACCTTGGCTTGGAGTTTCTTAGTGAATTAATGGACACCATTGCAACAACAGAATCTATGAGTGAAGGTTTCAGGACTTGGATCACTACAGAGGCTCACCCGGAGTTTCCTATTAATCTTTTACAGTCCTCTATCAAATTTACTAATGAACCCCCTCAAGGTAGGAAACCATGATTTTTTTTGTTTCGGGGCTTGCTTCCCCCCCACTCCCCCGTATCACTATACTCTGTGCAGTGTTTTAGTTTTTATTCTCCATTGTTTCATTAGGTAAATACAGCACTGTGTAAGTCAGTTTTGCGATGTGTAAAGCATGACTTTTTTGGGGAAAAAATGGATATTGTTTGTTTTTGTAACAGAAATTGATAGTGATTTTGTTGTTTGTGTAGAACCTGTGGAGAATGCCAGGTCAGTGGTCCTTTCTTAAGCTTAGTACACTCCATCGCTCTTTTCTTTCTGTCCTGTTGACCCCACCCAAAGATGCAGAGGGGGACTGATCCTGTGCTCTACTGGGTAAGGAAAAGAAAGGACTCTTCTGAACACCCAACCTCAGCCTCCCAAGCTGCAGTATGTAGCTGTGGCTGTTGCTTCTTGTTATGTCATCTGGCGCTGTTGACAGGAGACTGACCCTAGCATCTTTGTAATTGTCCTTCAAGTATTTGTGAGCTGCTACTGAATCACCCCTTAGCCTCTGTCACAGGCAAGACAGTTAGTAACAACCCATAGTAGATCTGAATACTGGGGTTTACTTAAGAACCGATGAGATTATGGCTTTTATGCTACTTGCTTATTTTACACACTCACTCTGTCATGCTCCCAGCCTCCTGTATGACATTCATTTCAGCTTGACTTCCCTTCCCATTGGAGAGATTGCTGCTGGTCCAGGAAGGTCGGGCAGAAAGTCATGTTGGTTTCATGCTGTGCAGCTACTTGCAGCTACCAGTCTTGGACATTACTGGCCTAGGTCCCTGGGCATCCCCTGGCATTTGCCTCTGTGCATCTCCCCTACCTCCAGCATCTTTCCCCACTTCCAGGATGTTTCCTCAAGCTAGGATGTTCATCTCTTGCTTTCTGGGCCTCTAAGCCCCCAGTTTTTGTAACCTAAGTAGTCTATGTGCAAAGCACAATGTGTGATCAGTGTCCTAATTGGCAGTTCTGACTCATGTTTCTATATTAATTGGACGATTCAGGATGTTTCACTTTTTGCAGCCTGTACCATTCACAGCTAGCAAGTAGCAGGTTTGTCCTTGAGAGTTCAAAATTTCAGTTTTGGACAGCCACTATCCCTCATACATGCATGCAATTATCTGCCACCTTTCAGTATTCACAGTTTAAGCTAGTTTTTCCATACCACAACATCCTCTTCAACAGACTAAACAAACTCAGCCTTCTTGTCCTATCTTTGTAGGTCATGCACTCTCAGTATCTGACCATCTTTATTGCCCCATTTAGTTTCTACACACGTCCCTTGTGTGGCAAATGTGGACAATATATCTGAGGGGAAGCCTGATCAGTGCTAAGTGGAACGTGATAAGAACTTCCTTCAGTCTGCTGGCTGTGCTTCTTCTAAGGTAGCCCACTATCTGGATTGCCTTATTTGCAAGAAGAGTGCAATTTTGGCTTATAGTCAACCTGGCATCTGTGATAACCCTGAGGTGCTTACCAGTAGATCTCAGCTAGCAGATCTCAGCTTGTACAAATGCATGGGGTTATTGTGCTGCAGGTGCAGAACTTTGCAATTCTCCTTGTTGAACTTCATGCAGTGGACTGATGCTCTGCCATTTAGTATGTCAGCCACACTCTCTAACTTAGTATTGTCTGCAAATTTGTTGAGGTTGCCTTTTGTCTCCTTATTGAAGCCACTGATTAAGATATTGAACAATATCTGTCCCTGGTGTAGTTTGCTTTTTTTCTGGCTGCTAGGACATCTTAAGCCATTGAATACTTACTATTCTTTGAGCCTAGTAACCAACCTGCTAGCCTTCTACAATAAGATGATTGGTTTAGCAGATGAGGGGAGAACATAGGCTGTGGTTTATCTTGACTTGAAGAGGCTTTTGACACAGCCTCCCGGTACATCCTTATAGACATACTGATGAAGTAGGCATTACAGAAGTGGACAGTGAGGTGGACTGAAAATTATGTGAACTCCCAGGCTCAAAGGGTTGTGGTTAGCTGCACAAATCCAGCTGGAGAGCAGTCACCAGTGATGGACCCCAGGGGTCAATACTGGGGCCAGCAGTAGTTAAAATTTTCACTGATGACCTGGATGATGGGACACCCTCAGCAAGTTTATAGTTGATACAAAGTGGGAAGAATGGGCTGATACACCAGAAGGTTGTGTTGTTGTTCAGTGGGAGTTTCATAGGCTGGAGAAATGGTCTGACAGGAATCTGCTGAACTTCAACATACGGAAATGCCAAGTACTCCCCCTGGGGGGAAAAGAACCTCATGCACCCATATATGATGGGACTGACCAGCTGTAAAGCAACTCTGCAGAAAAGGACCTGGGGTTCCTGATGGAAATCAAGTGGAACATGAGCCAGCAATATGCCCTTGGAGCAAAGATGGCCTGCAATGCCCTCCGCTGCATTGGGAAGATCATTTCCAGCAGGTTGAGGGAGGTGATTCTTCTCTACTCAGCCATGGTGAGAGCACATTTGGAGTGGTGTGTCCAGGTCTGACCTCCCCAGTGCAAGAAAGACATGGGCAGAACAAGTCCAGTGAGCGGCCACAAGGGATTGGAGAACATGACATATGAGGAGAGGCCGAGAGACCTATGATTGTTTAACCTTGAGAAGGGGTATCTTATCAATGCATATAAATATGTGATGGGAGTGAGTAAAACAGCAAGACTTTTCTCGGTGGTACCGAGTGACAGAAAGAGAGGTGATGGACACAGATGGAAATCCAGGAAATTCCACTTCAGCATCAGAAAAAACTTAACCCACTGTGAGGGTGATCAAATACTGGAACAGCTTATTCAGTGAGTTTGTAGACTCCATCCTCAAAACCCACAGGGACAAGGCGCTGAGCAACCAGCTCCAGTTGACCCTGCTTTGAGAAGGGGTGTTGTGCAAGGAGACCTCCAGAGGTCCCTTCCAACCTCAACTATTTGGTGTTATTCTGTGCGATATGAAAACATCCAGCTTTTCTAAGTAGTCTCTAATCTGTTGCTCTCCTGCTGTCGAATGTCTCTCTCTTACCCAAACTATGCTGCTACCTGCAGACACCCTTTATATGTTTATAGAAGCAACTTACTACCCTGCCTTATATCTACTTATTATGTATGATGAGGGAAGTTTACTTTGTATTTAGGACTATGGCAGAAAGAAATCCTCAAGCCTGACACTTATTTTGTCTTTTAACTCCCTTATCTTTAACTAACTGTGTAATGCATTAACTTGCCCTTCATTTATATATGTGTTGCCACTGATTTCAGTTAATGAAGTCAGTAGGAGCTGAGAATTTTTATCCAAGGTCGTATTTAATGCGTCAGTCATTTAAGCCTCTTATTTCAATATTCATCTTCCTTTGAACATTAGTAAGATGTCTACAAAATGTCTGATCTTGTGAAAGACATCCTGTTTCAGTGTATATACTCCACTCTCAAGAGCAGTTAGTCTGCTGTTAAAAATTTCTTACTTCTTTCTCCTCTCCTCCCCTCTTTTTAATTCAGTGCTCAGCATCTTTTTATTGTACTGTGACCTCTCCTTATCATTCAAATTATAACACCCTATAGCTCAAATAAGCTGTTTTATAAGTCAGGTTATAGCCAATTTACAGCTTGCATTTAGTAATAGAGATATGCCCGGTGTAACAATTTAAGCCAGGATGAAATATAAACACATGGTGCTACTAATGTGTCCTGCCACATTGGTAGCAGTATGTGATAAAGCACTTCTGTTTGATTACCTTGTCTTGATTTTGGAACTCTCTTATGATACCCTTATAATATTTTGAAAAGCTATTTGTTTGAATATTGTTCTACAGGATCTTTGTGAAGTAGGAAAGAAGTAAAAGGGCTTTTATTGTGTCATAGGAAGTATGATGACTTGGACAATCTATTCACTGCACTTGAAATCTGTCTTTTTAGACTTGTGTTAAGCTGATTAGGTTGAAGATATCATAAGAGGGACCTGGTGTCAGTAACTCATATTCGGTGTTGTCTGCCAAAGCCAGACAATGCTTCAGTAGCACTGCCTGAAAGCATCTGGGAGAAGTGGAGCTTACATATTCCATGGAAGCTGAGATTGTACCAGTATCATCTGCCTAAAAGTGTTCCTGGGATATGAGATGTCAGTGCTCAAACAAAGCTCTCCAAGTATTAGTATTTCCACTGTGAATTTAGGTTCTCGTCTCATCAGCTTGGTGCCTGTATGCCAGTTTGAGAAGCTGCATACAGAATTTTGAGATTGTTATAGGAATGAAATCTAAATAAAATTGTCTTCGGTAGAACTAAAATCTCATTTTATATGTAAATATTGAAACACAAACTCTTGGATATTCAGTGCTATATTTCATATGATGTTAGGTGTCTTTTTGATTGCCATATAGTTGCTGAATAGTTATATTTCAGTTGTTGTTGGTAACATTTAGAATATGATTACTTAATTGTAATTCCTTCCAGACTCCTGAAATTAATTTGGTGTGTCATCTGCCTGAAACAAAATGTAACTGAAGTTTGCCTGCTATGACCAGGTGAACAGCTAATTGATTCAAAGAGATTATTTGAAGCTATAAATAAGATGATACTATAAATTGGAATAGAGAATTCTGCTTAACGGAAGTTGGACTTATGCGTTTTATACTTTTTTTGCTCATATATTACATTTTAATGCTTATTTTCTAGGTGTGAAAGCTGGCTTAAAACGAACATACTCAGCTGTTACTCAGGATCACCTAGAAGTGAGCAACATGCCACAGTGGAAACCATTGCTATATGCTGTAGCATTTCTTCACACAACTGTTCAGGTTTAAAAATACATTTCTTTTCTTCTGTCATAAAGCCAGGTTTCAGTTTTTAATTCACCATGTTATTAAATGAAAACATGTTTAAATGGAAAATTAGAACTCTACTCATGTTGATCTTGTACCTCCAACAGGGATGGTATTTCAGAGGAAAAAAGAACAGTCAACCAATAATCAATTAGTGTACTCTTCTGTTAAAGTCTTTGGGCATGGCTGTGTGATCTGTCTTTCAACTAACTGGTTTTTTACTAATATTGTAAATCATAAAAGCACATTAAACATATTTACAGCTTGGGTTGGAAAGCCATAGTCTTAAAACTGCTGCTTTCACAATGAGAAGGGCTAAGAGGGTGAATATAAATCCTTCCTGCAATGAAACCCGTAGGAGGAAATGAAGGTGGAAGATTACTTTGGGTCTTGCCTTTCAGGAGTTCCATTAAAGAAAGTGCTTTATGGATTAACCACAACTTTTCATCATTCTATTGATAGATTTTGCAGTATCCTTAGTTTATATTTGGTGCCTAGGTACTTTAACTCTGTGGCATCCATGCACTGGTACATTGTGGTCCAATGGAAGCCTGTGGTATGCTTGTCTTTGGCCCATCACTTCTTTCTTGGTGGAAATTAAGAATGTTTAAATACCAGATATTGCCCTAACAACTACATACTGCCAGCTGCATCTGTAAATGATTCAGTAAGAAGCAGCTTTTGCTACTTGCATCTGCACCATGCAGAGACATCAGTGGTACAAATATATCTAGTCCATAGGAGGACTATAGACAATGATCATGGCCAATGAGTTTGGACATCCTTTCCTAAAACAGTAGCTTCATTTTTGAAATTCAAAAACTATAGTTCTAGAGTCACAGATTCACTGCACTTAGAGGATTTTTTTCTTTGTGAAAATGTTAGTATTCCTATTCTTTGTTCCTATCTCTCTACTGATGGTGATAAATGAAGTTATTTAACTACTAGATAATTAATCAAGAATTTAGCTTTGTGTGTGTTAAAAGAATAATCAAATAATCATTTTTTCAAAGTTGGTGAAATATAGCCCCAGCTGGACTACTGCATTCTTAGCATATTTCATGTATTCTTCTGCATCTAATGTTTTCTTCACAATTACTGTCACTCAGCCTTTTACCTTTAACTCTATCTGTTTTACAGGAAAGACGGAAATTTGGTCCATTAGGCTGGAATATTCCTTATGAATTTAATCAGGCAGACTTTGCAGCCAGTGTGCAATTTGTTCAGAATCATTTGGATGATATGGACATTAAACGTGGAGTGAACTGGAGTTGTGTTCGCTATATGCTTGGAGAAGTACAGTATGGTGGCCGTGTAACTGATGACCTTGACAAAGCACTGCTGAATACATATGCAAGAGTGTGGTTTGGAGAGCATATGTTTAGTGAAAAATTTTGTTTCTACAAAGATTATGTTATTCCAAAAGGGAAAACAGTGGAAGATTATCTCCAGTACATAGAGCAATTGCCAGTGATTGATACACCTGAGGTAAAATATTTCAATATATTAAAGGGAGTTTTTGTCAGATAAATAATTTAATCAGGTATATTTTCCAGAGCCATCAGTGTATAGGTCAAGACTAGCAGGCAGACCATTATAGTGGGTATCTAGTGTAGATCTGCTGACCAGGAAGAGTTATGTGAGGCCTTCTTCAACCAACTGGAAGAAGTCTCACATTCACAGGCCCTGGTCCTCATGGAGGACTTTAACAACCCTAATTATCTGCTGTAAGGGTGATACAGCAGGGTTCAAGCAGTCTACGAGATTTCTTGAGTGCATTAATGACACAGGTAACTGAGGAGCCAACAAAGAAAGGCGCTTGGCTAGATCTGATACTTATGAGCAAGGAAGAACTGGTCAGGGATGTGAAATCCGGAGAAAGCCTTGACTGCAGTGACCAATGGTGGAGTTCAGGATTCTAAGAGGAGGGAGTAGGGCAAAAAGCTGGACCACAGCCCTGGGTTTCAGGAGAGCAGACTTCAACTTCTTCAGAGGCTTCTTCCAGGCTTGGAAGAATCCCATGGGATATGGCCCTGAAGAGAAGAGGGGTCCAGGAGAACTGCTTTATAGTCAGGGATCACCTCCTCCAAGCTCAGGAAAGCCATCCTAACAAGTAGGAGATCAAAGGCAGCAGGAGGCCTGAACGGATGAACAAGAAGGTCCTAACTGAATTCAGACATAAAAAGGAAGTGTACAAGAGGTGGAAGCAAGGGCAGGTGACCCAGGAAGAGTATAGAGCTACTGTCCAATCTTGCAGGGATAGGGTTAGGAAAGCCAAGGCCAAAGTGGAGTTGAATCTGTCAAAGAATGTGCAGGGCAACAAGAAAGGATTTTGCAAGTACATACCAGCAAAAAGATGACTAGGGAAAATGTGGGTCCATTGCTGAATGGGACAGGAGAACTAGTGAGAAATTATATGGAAAAGGCTCAATGCCTTCTTTGCCTTAGTCTTAACCAGTAAAACTGGCCTCCAAGAATCCCAGGCCCCT
This sequence comes from Ciconia boyciana, assembly GCF_034638445.1. Taxonomy (NCBI): domain Eukaryota; kingdom Metazoa; phylum Chordata; class Aves; order Ciconiiformes; family Ciconiidae; genus Ciconia; species Ciconia boyciana. The sequence continues at coordinate 68,058,414 of NC_132935.1, forward strand.
GAGACAAAAAGTCTAGAACAAGGAGCTTACCCCTGGCGTAAGAGGATCAAGTTAGGGAGCATTTAAACAAACTGAACGTATGTAAGTTCATGGTGCCTGATGGGTTGCACCCATGAGTGCTGAGGGAGCTGGCTGATGTCATTGTCAGGTCACTCCCGATTACTTTTAAATGGTCATGGTGATTGAAAGAGGTTCCTGAAGAATGGAAGATAGCAAATATCACTCCAATCTTCAAGAAGGGAAGAAGAAAGATCTGGGGAACTACAGGCTGGTCAGCCTCACCTCAGTCCCTGGGAAGGTACTGAAGAAAATCCTCTTGCAAAACATTTCCAAACATATGGAGGACAAGCAGGTGATTGAGAGTAGCCAGCATGGATTTGTGAGGGAGAAATTATGCTTAAGCAACCTGTCAGCCTCTTACAATGAGGTCACCAGCTTGGTGGATGAGGGGAGAGCAGTGGATGTTTTTTACCTCAACTTTAGTGAAGCCTTTGACACTACCTCCCATAACATCTTCATAGACAAGCTGACAAAGTATGGGTTAGAGAAGTGTGCTGTGAGGTGGTTTGAAAACTGGCTAAATAACCAGCCCCAGAGGGTTGTGATCAGTGGCACAAAGTCCAGTTGGAGACAGGTCACTAGTGCTGTATGCCAGGGATCAATACCGGGACCAATACTGTTTAACATCTTTGTTAATGACCTGGATGATGGGGCAGAGTGCACCTTCAACAAGTTCACAGGAGATACAAAACTGGAAGGAGTGGCTGATAGACCAGATGGTTGTGCTGCTATCCAGAGAGATTCGGACAGGCTGGAGAACTGGGCAGAGGGGAATCTCATGAAGTTCAACATGGGCAAATGCAAACTCCTGTATTGGTTTTCCTGGTGGGCACCTAGCTGACCATGAACCAGCAATGCACCCTCATGGCAAAGAGGCCACCAGTATCCTAGGCTGCGTTAGGAAGAGGGAGGTGATCCTTCCTCTGTACTGAGCAGTGGTGAAGTATTGCGTCCAGTTCTGGGTTCCCCAGTACAAGAAAGATATGGACTTACTGGAGTGAGTCCAGAGCAGGGCCACTAAGATGATTAAGGGACTGGAGCATTTGTCATATGAGGAAAGGCTGAGAGAGCTGGGACTCTTTAGCCTGGAGAAGGGGATGCTCAGGCAGGATCTTATCAAGGTGTATGAATACCTGTTGGGAGGGTGTAAAGATGGAGCCAGAGTCTTTTCCATGGTACCCAGTGAAAGGACAAGAGGCAATGGGCATAAATTAAACAACAGAAAATTCTATCTGACAACAAGAAGACACTTTTTTACAGTGAGGGTGGTCAGGTACTGGTAGAGGTTGCCCAGAGAGATTGTGGAGTCTCAATCTTTGTAGATATTAAAATCCCAATTGGACACTGTGCTGGACAGCCTGCTCTAGCTGACCCTACTTGAGCAGGTGGTTTGGATTAGATGACCCTCAGAGGTCCTCTCCAAACTAAACTATTTTGTGATTTTGCAATTCTGTATGGGATTGAGCAGACATGCAAACTGAGAAATAATGAAAATAAAAAAGCCATATGGACTCATTTTGCAAGTTATAGTTGGGAGATTATTTCATTTTGACAACAGGAAGATCTGGATGTTGCCATGAATTGATGGGATAGGGTGCAGGGTAGCTCCTGGTTGCAACCACTTTTACATGACCCAGTGTGTGTATACTGCAGTGGTCACATTAATTGGAGGACTGCAACTTTCTGCTCCCTCTAGTACAGGCACATGTGATGAACTTAATTAAAAGTGAAACAGAAGTGAATGCTCTGGATTTCTGTCTCATTGCTATTAAGTTGATAAATGCCTTTGGAAGTAAGTTCTATTAAAATTAAATAGACAGGACTGAACAGAAAAATCTGGTTTTCCCTTACTGATCATGTGCTGGCTGAGAGGGTGAGAAGATTCCAAGGTCATAAAATGAATTTGAAAAGTTTTGAATCTCTGAAGGTAGTGAAAGCAGAATGCAAGGGTATTTGTGCTGGCAACGATGCACCTTTTCCAAGTGAGGGTAAATGCGGCCATGATAATGCACCGGTGGGATCCATCTAAGCCCAGCTCATGAAGTGGTTCCCATCAGTGTATGAACCTTGACTCTATCAGTTCTCAGGTGCTACTTTCATGGATCTGCTTTTCTAAGCACTAGGGAACCTATCTCACAATGCTGCAATGTATTTTTAAAGTATTTTGATGCCTGTAAAAAATTTGGATGTATGGTCTGATGTAGGGGAATCTTACCTTTGACTTTTATGTAAATAGGGTCAAGTCCAGGAATGCAAACATCTTTTTCTCCTTCACATTTTCACAGGTTAGGAAGAAAGCTATGACTTTCTTCTGTCATTCCAAAATCTGTCAAAATTGCTCATGGAAACCTTTAACCTTTTAATCTCCCAGTCTTCTTCATTCCACAAAGGATATTGTGCTAGTCAAAACAGTGTATCTTTGTTTCCTCCCCTTTCCATTTTTGGTTAAGAAAGAAAGACTGAATAAGTCTGATTGCTGTATCCTTGCTCTTTTGATGAAATTTCAACCTCTGATCAGAATAAACACTGACTTCTGAAGAGGGCTATTGAACTCAGCAATCCCTTTGAAAATGACTTTGATTTCAGAGGGGTATAGAGCTTTAGCAATTGGTTTTGAGGATTTATCAGGCTAAAAAAAACCCCTGAAAGACAGAATCCAACATCCTCTTCTTAATCAAAATTCCCAGAGATTTTGGATCAAAAAGAATGAGAGATTGGTCTCCTTGATTAATATACAGGACATCCAGGACACTGGTCCACCCACTGCTTTACTACTCTGGTTTCTTTGTTCTTATTCCTTCGTACATCACTTGCATAAAAACATAGGACTAGAGCTGTCTCCCATGTAACATCCCTGTATTTGGCAATGTTACACCAATTCTGAAGTTAGCCCTTGGACTAGCACTACAATTTACATTCACTATAGCAGATATTTTTCATCTTTCTAACTTGGCCTATAGCGTTGCCACAAAATCTGCTAGAGCAAAAACAAACAAACCCTTATTGTGCAAGAGCAAAAGCAGAAAAGAGTGTATCTTCAAATGTGTATTTCATGCCATATAGAATATAAGTATAATAAAGTGCATTGATATTTTCACTTATTACAGCTCTAAATATTCAGGTTGAGTAAACCACTATGTGTAAAACATATTAAATCCTACTTGGAACCTAATTCCATGCTAGTTATTGTCACACTTTCTCTCACATGCGGTATTAGGTCTGTACTGTGTTCTTTGTGCCGTTGTAAGGATCAGATCCACAACTGGTGTAAATCAGTGCAGCTTTGCTGGCTTTGACACATGTGCAGCCACTTATATCTCTTGTCTCTGAGTTTCTAGATTTGCAAGCATAACAATATTACATATGGCACTTTTTATTCTGTCCTTAGAATATGTAAAAATTGGTTACTAGAAGTGTCGTCTTGTAATATACCAATTCTAATGTAAAATATGAAATTGTGAAAAATGAGAAGTGGAAGATTGGTTGGCTTTGGTGCTCAGTTTGAGGGCAAGCCTTCCTCATTGTTAGATCAGTGGTTCAAAGTTTGTAAGAGATAGTTAATAGCTATAATTAAATGAGGGCTTGTGAAATATGTTACAATACAATTCCTCCTGGAGAAGAGTTGCAGTTGTCAACCTGACAATTATAGACTTACTGATATTTCAGTGGAAGTTTCTGAGAAAGCTATTATCATTCAGACAAAGGGCAGCTTTGCAGTAATTCTGTGCTAGCTGTATCTTAAATAAAATAATTCAATTTCAGAAGAAGGGGAAGTAAGGAGTGGGAGACTTAAACCAAAAATAGCTAAAGCATAAAGTATCCTAAATATATCACCAGTCATAAAATCTTTAGGTACTTCGAATATGGACAGTGTTTTATTCACGGTGCTGCATGCCTTATAAGCCTAAGAGACTGAGTAAAACAAATTGTGTTAGAAATGGTAACTGGTCTGATTATTAGGGGCATCTACTTGAGCTGGTACAACAGCAATAGATATGTAGAGACAAAGAGCTAGCGGTGAGGGGTCAGTGTCCACATATCACATGCTTCCAACAAGCTCTAGTCTGAACCAGTGGAAAGGAATCAGTTTGTACCTCCTGATAGCACTCTACAGCATGATCCAAAGCCTGCTATGTGAAGACAATCAGAAAATCAGTTTAAAAAAAGCACTCATAGGGATGAAAACACTATTGTATGTGCAGCCTATGTTCATGTTTTTGTGTAATTTAGGCTTGGTCCTTAGCCAGTTAAATGGGTGTACTTCCACTGACCTATTCATATCTATTGTTTTATAGAGCTGAGGATTTTCTTCCTTGTTTATCCATTTTCATGTATTCTTTCACTGATATAATTTTAGAAGGAAAATCACAAATTTTTTTATATTTTTTTCCCTTTTACTATAAGGTATTTGGACTTCACCCTAACGCAGATATAACTTACCAGACTAACCTGGCTAATGAAACATTAAGTACAATAGTGAGCATCCAGCCCAAAGACAGCAGCACTGGAAGAGGGGAAACACGAGAAGCAGTGGTGCAGCGTCTTGCTGATGAGATGCTAGAGAAGTTACCTCCAGATTATAACCCTCATGAGGTATATGCTGCTTTACAGATACAGATGTTTTATGTATGTATATGTTTTATGAGTTTTATTGTGCTTCCTAAATTTGACTGGCACATGTTTTAAAAAGCTCTTAAAATTATGCATAGTGTTTTATAAGTGTGTTTTGGTTTATTATCTAAAATATTCCTACATTGGAACCACATATTTCAAATACCACAGTCCACTTAATTAGTCACCTTAACTCAGAAGAGCCATTAGAGACTTCAGAAAGTTCTTGCCCTCCTTAGTAGCTTAGAGAAGGACACCGGTGCCTCTTTCTGAAGGATCAATGTTCTTATAGTGGTTACAGCTTTCAATTTACCTACTCTTATTATGATACCACCACTATGAATAATGGATTTTATCACTGACGTTTTCATGCCGCAGATTTTTTAGAGTTTGAGCCATAACAGATATATGTCAATCTTTTCTTGCATTTTTTATTAACAGTCTCATTAAATGGAAAAATCCAGCATAAAGCACTCTTGCATCGGTTTGTAAGAAGGATCTGGTGTTTTGCCATGTGTTTCATAAACAGTAACTGTTGAAAACCCTTCATTTCCACAGTTTTACTGTTTACCATTCTGCTTTGCACTGATAGTGCTTTTTTTCCCTGGTTGCAGTCCAAGCTTGTAGAGTGTCCAGTATGCAGTATTGCAACTTGTTATGTTATACTTTATTTTCTTCTCTGGCCAACTTAGAATGTCCACTTAGGTTACAACCAATAGTCTTGGGGCCCTGGCAACATTTCCTGTCTTCTGTTCTACTATTCGTCTCAGATTTAATACGTCTTGTATAAATAGCCTCTTCTGTACTGTCATAATTCAACTCAGAACTTCTCTTTTCATTCCCTTCTTGGCAAGCTACTTAAAATCTGCAACTTTTTTGGTGAGATTTCCTCACAGCTTTCTCCATATGGTTATTTTTCCATCCATCCTTGCTTGTGTCACTCTTTTTTTGTCACCTGCTTATTGAGTGATTCCTAGCAATAGTATATAAATCATTTATTTGTAGAATTTGATTTGGAACGGAGTCAGTTTTCTAGTTTTCACATTATTATTTAATAGCAAATAAATATTACAAATAGAAAATAAAATTAAATATAGTAAGTATAATAATTAAGAACACTTAATTACTACTCTAATAAATTTAATAATTTACACCTTGGATCTATGCCTATAATCTACACTTTGGATTGTTCTCAGTCCTTTTCCCTTACCCTTCCTATCAGAGTAAAGGTTTTTCATTGAACTAGTTTCTTCTAGTTTTATTCAGCTCCTTAGAAATTTTTTTTTTATTTGCAATAGCAATAGAATGCTGAATGCCTCAGTAGCATATATGGTTTTGTCATATTTGTGATACGTGTATTGAGCTATTTTTTTTCAATATATTTGCTAAATCCTCCAAAGAAGTATTTCTTCATTCCCTTGTTAAACTGCCAACTTTTTTCCTCCTGAAGTATTCATAATACTTAGAAGACTTCAATAGTACTGGACTTTATATTGTAGCCAGAGGGTATTCTTGCCCTCAGATTTTACCCCTGCAAAATTTCCGCAGTGCCTTTTAGTCTTGTAAAATACACATACGCTTGTTTAATCCAAATTTCACTTCTAAATGGTTTGAACAAATATTATTTTTCTCTGTCATTTCTTCTGTTTAATCTTGGTCTCATTCGCTCTCATTCCTTCTTGGTTTATTCACTCAGGTTATCCATACAAAATACACATAGAGTAGGCCTCCCCTTTTCAGTCACTTCCTCGAGTGTCTTAGCTTAGGAGACAACAAGTTATGGAGCCAGAAGCTGTAGTTAAGGACAAAGGCTCTGGAGGGTTTATTCTGGAAGTTCCACCCAGCACTCTTAACTTGTCTCTATTTTCCTACTGTATTTGGGTACAATACATACTTTTCCATGTGACTGTATAAAAAAATCACCACCAATTGTTTTCATTGCTCTTTCACTCTCATCATCCAGTAGTATGACAATCTATTATCTTTTCTCATGATCTGCCAATCATACATGCAGGTTTTTATTTTCTTATAAACAATCATCTTTATAATGATGCTCACAATTAAATAGTTCTTTGCTTCTGTACCACTTCTCTGACATCTTCTCTGAGCTTCAAGGAAACCTCTTTTGCTTCTGTACATCTTTGCTTTTTGCTCTGTACGTCTTGATCTGTGAATTGCACTTCTTTTTGATTAATCACACCACTCTATTTACGTGCTGTTTCTTCAGTCCACATTACTGATGGTTGACTTGGTACTTTTCCACAGAACCATCCAAATACTACGCTTTGTTTCTGTGTCATGGTAGTCATTCCTTTGCTCTGAGTATCTACAGAACATCCTCTGGTCATTTTCCAACAGTTTATTATTGGTAATAATGTGTTCCTCTGTACATCTCTTGGGCTGTGTCAGCTGCACTACAACTTCAGATTTTACTTCTGCAGCGTTATGAGATTTGGCATCATTTCTTGCAGTTCCTGATTCTTCAATATTTCCTTCTTAATTTTGCCTAATGGATTTACCCTTTCTCTCATTCTCTAGATCTTAGAACTCATTTGGGTATTTACCAATGCTTTGTTGGAGAAGAATTTCCCTTTTCTGCCATTGGTGCCCAGTTCCACCTCTTTGCTGCAGTTGTTTATGTGCCAGGATTGTGGCCACCTCTACACGATAAGCAAAAAGTCTGTATCAAATGTATTTCTCATCTGAACTGAAGCTCTGTTATCCTGGAACCTCTTAGAAAGGGTGGAGATGGCAGAAGTAAGCTGTAAAGAAAGCTACATTTTTAAATGAAAGTTTGCATAAACTGACAAAAAAAGAATGTCTAAAATACCAAAAGAAAAAAAAATGTTCACTAACATATAACCAAGAATTTCGTTAGAGCAGAAAAGAAGGGAGAGTTTAGCTGTTCTTTGAGGGAAGAAGCAACAGAATTTAGCAGAAGCTACAATATAATAAGCAAATGAAATTAAGCTTGCACATATAAGGAGTGAAATGGATTATGGAATTATTTCCTGTGATGTCTGAAAAAAAGGGAATGAGATGAGTTCTGTTGTTTGTCAATTTAAGTCAACATTTGGTCATTCAGGACATTATTACCTACTAGATCAGTTTAACAATCCTGAAACAAATAAAACTAATGTAAGAGACTGAGGGAATGTGTCAAAAAGAGTTCCTATGCATGCCTCATTGGATAAGAGCAGTAAAAAGAAAAACATTCATTAGTCCTAGCAATGCAGCTTGAGTTTGCTTTTAGAAGAATATTGTGCTCCAGTAAGGCCACCGCATGTTAGTCTTTGTAAATCCAGTTATCCAGATACCATCAGTGGAGAAAAGGAACAAATAAATTTAGGAAACAAATGGAGGTAAGTAAAAGCAAATACTCTTCAGGGAAAGCGGCAGGTGCCTTTGCTATCTTTGATCAGTTCTTGTGGCTCCCTTTAGAAAGTATGGAGTGAATTTGCTGGGAGTTAAAACCCCAACAGACTAGGTTAGGGACAGATGGTACTGAAACCAATTATTTGCTGACATTCAGAGCTCCGGGTTGTACTTTCTCTTGATACATTGTGAATCCAGAGAAAATTCAGGCTGTCACACAGAGGTCTTTATTTCTCAATAGCCTTTGACGTTGTAAAGGCAATGACGTTGTAACCAACAACTTTCAAAACAGGGCAACCATTTTACCCCATGATATATGCTTCTCTTTTTGTTGTTGTGTTCTTGTAATGCTTCCTCTCACCAGTCAAATAACTGACTCAATGTCCACCCAAAAGACTGTAACCAAAACAAGTCATCTTTGCATGCTTTATCCGACTGCAGTTTGACACAGGTGGTGGAAAAGCAAAGTAAACCTTCCTCCTGACCTAAAACTGTCTTCATTTTTCTCACTCCAAAGGCAGAGGCAGAGTAAGAATTCTGCTTTCATGACCCCTTTTGCTTCTGGGTCTTGCCTCACAGGTAACAGAGAGATTAATGGTAAAATGATTAGGTCCAGTCAGTCCATGTGAGTGAAGATAGATGCAAGAATAAATGTCAGCCTGTCACATGCAGATGTTTATAATGAAAATGATCCTTGCAGCTTGAAAAACAGCTTGCTAGGGAAGAGACATGAAGACATTCCAAAGATACTGCACTTTACTGGAGGCTGGCTTTTAACCCAAGTAGCAATGGGTTTTTTCCTTAAATATTTTTTGTAGTAGTGATTTTGCCTTATCCTCTGCTAAGGCTATGACTACATTAGCAGGTATTGCATGGGAATAGGAGTTCATCTGAGGACCCCAGGCCTGCATTAGATGTTTTATTGGGGAATTTACTTTGGTCTGACTCTAGTCTGGGCCTGTAGGCTGAGCACCCATTAGTGGTTGGAGTACGTTAGACTCCCTGAAGCATACCTTTTGGGTTAGTTTAATTTGAAGCTAAGCCAGTTTGTGTGCCTGGAGTCTACTTTTCAGTGCAGGTTTTTGCTAAAAAAAAATAAAAAAAAATTTGGGTCTGAACTAAAACACTAACATCAATGCTTTTTTAAGGTGTCTCTGGTTTACTTGCCAGCCCTATCAGATATGGTAGTCACCCAGCTCTAGGACTTCAGCTATTTTCTACATATTTCACTGCCCACTTCCTTGTATACAACAGAGAAGTGGTCCTTGACACCACTTGGAAAGAGCTTTGGCTTGGACATGCCTTGAGCTTGTCTTTCTTATTCAGGCCTCTCATTTAGAACATCTCACAGAATGATGGACTTCCCATTTCTGCTGACAGAGTATAGCAAGTAACCAAGCCTAATTGAAAAGAATAGCATTTACTGAAAATGGTAGGCAGTTACTACTACAGTAACTTGGTCACTGGTCATTAAATGACATGAGTTTGGCAACTGCTGTTCTGCTGAATATCCTATAAAGTATGTGGTGACAAAGGAGTTGGTGACCTGAGGACAGCTAAGAAATGTGCATAGAGGAATCTCACAGTAGAGATATGCATTGCAAAATCATGTAGACCAAGCTCTTGAGATTATGATTTTAGTTGCTCCTTTCTTAGATCACCTTGTTTTATGTTAGATGACAGCTGTTTGCATAATGAAAAGGACATGTTGTAAGTGGGCTTTATGGAATTAGTATATTAATCTCAGAAGGGCTATTTTGGTTAGTGAGTTTTGTCTTTTGAGTTTTTTTCTGTCAGTCGGTATCCATCTCTTTATGTCATAATAAATACAGCACTGGAAGTAAGTCATCTGATTGCTTGATAAGAATTCTAATACAAAACCAGTCAATCATACCTCAGAGCTGGTATTTAAAATTAATCTTAACAGCAAGATTTCCAAGAAAGGCACTGTGTTACATCTAGTAAATCTCACTGCAGATCAGGATTAATTTGTATACAATAAGGTAGGAAGTATGTAATTGTTTTTCAGTTTTCGTATCTGGTTATGCTTGGTGCTCCAGGCTGAGTGATGTGAGCATATCTAGGATGGATTAACAAATTTCTGCATTACTGGTTCACTCCATTATTCAAAACATTACAGGTATTTTTGTAGGTACATGAAAACAAATCAGAAGAATGTTTAAATTCTGAGGATTCACTAGTTAAACAAACTGTATAATTATCAGTACAGTAATATTTTAGAATATTTATTTCATCTTCTCTTTGTAGATTCATAAATATCAATATTTTGGAAAATAACCCCTTTAACAATGTCTTCCATACAATTTTTCCTCAAACGGGAGAAATTCTTCCTCTAAATGATCCCCAAGAGGAACACATGCTTTGTAGACTAGAAAAAAGTGTATTTCTTATTTAAAGGATGAAATGCATGGACTATATTCTGTATAAGTCCTTTCTTATTAGTGGCATGCACTAGACTTCTAAGGATACTGGAAAAAAAAATTAAACTTTTTTTTGCTGTTTTGGCAAGAGGGAGAATTATCAATTCCCGTGAAATTTTCAGAAAGCAGAAGCTTTCCCTGGATTTTGTGGGGAAAAAATCAGAATACTTCATTGTGTAAATTATCCAAAAAGAGTTTATTGTGTCAGCTCTAGTCTTGTGTTAGCTGATTTTGGTAGTTTTTTCTCTTTTAGAGGAAGAAACACATTAACTCAGTCTGTAAAATGAACTATCACGCTGCAAAGCATTAGCATAATTGGCTGGCACCTCTTTCTTGGACATTCTGTATGACAAACTCATGGGTCCTTGTGATTAAAATATGATGAATAACCTTGCTGATAGCTGTCTCCCAAAGAGAATAGCATATAAAGTTGAAAAAGAGTATTTTATTGGGCTTGGAGTTGAAACTTGAGAATTGGAAATTGTCAAAGCATTTACTCATTTATACTAGCAATTATAACTACTCAACTGCTATATTATGTTCATCTTGCAGAAACTTGCTATTCAGTGTAATAATAAGATCTTTAGTAATGTTTACTATATGTATATAATGTACAGTATACGTAATAATGTATACAATGAGATATATGAGTGTATCTGGAAAAACACAAAGCAAAATCCAGTGGCCTTCTGGCCTTGATGAAATAGCATGCATTATACCAAATCTTGTGGCTTCCACTTGGCTGCAGTAGAATTCCAATTATACTCCTCAAATAGGATCTCTTTGAAAGAATAGACTTTCTAACTCTTTCTTCATCTTTAGTTAGTAAGCTCAAAATAAGCTCTTAAATTATATTAGCAAACTGATCCTATGGGTCAGCTCTTTTATGATAAATTAATGGCCATATAGGCATCTGGATTTAGGATCTTATTTTACTGTTTGAGATTTCTTTTTGGTTCCAGAGTCCTCTTGCAGAATTTCACCTGCAGAGGGAAGGAGTGACTATGGCAAAGATCAGGGTGCAGGCTGTTTCAGTGTGAAAGATGATGCATGTGGCTGAGTGGTAGCAAGTACAGAGAGAAAGCCATTGGATTTCTGAACACTGAGTCATAGTGGGGAAAAACACTTGGAAATCTTAAAAATCAAGAATTCTGGTACTGTGTGAGGTACAGGCACCATGATTTCTGCAGGTGCCACTAAATCCTCTCTCATGCACTGTTGTATACAGTGATCTTTGATATACATGGAACATACAGTGTATGTCTGAAACATATCATATATGCATCATATGCTAAAGTGAGACAGGCAATGCTTTTGCTACTGTTGCTGTGACATGTCCTTAAGTAACGTAGACAACTAATTCCATTTTGAAAGTGTTCACTGTTGAATATGGGTGAAACTGTTATCCTTAAAAATTAAGAAGGCCAAAGGTTTCTACCTACAAAATGGTGCACATAATGGTGTAACAGAATTCTGTGGCATCTGTATTATTCCTGGCGATCTTGCCTCTCTAGTAATGCATCCATGAGCATCTTGTCTTATGAGTGAGTCACGTGCTATTGGAAGTAGCAGCTTTTATATATCATTGTGCTTGTTAAGTCGAACTCCATTTGTAGCATTATTTCAACTCAGCAGGGCAAAAAGAGGTGAGAAAGTTCACCTAGCACAATTTGGAAATATGAAGAAGTTACCATCAAACATGTTTTTGTATAGCACGTGGGGTTTTTTTTAAGATCTAAGATCCTGCAGCTTAACAAAGATGGGAGGAACTGCTGTGTCCCTTCAAAAAGAGGGAACTTTCCCTCCTTAGAATGATGGAGGAGCTCCTTTTGGTAAGCTAATGAGTCACAGTATGCTAAATCTTACAGTTGGCACAGGACTTGAATGGCCATCTGTTACATAAAAGTTTCTTTTCTCAGGAATTATGCAATACAATTGAAAAAACATCCTTTTGCTTTCAAAAATTATTGCATGGGAAACAGGAGATTACATTTTATAATCATTGTGCTATCCTTGTTTAGGTAAAAGCCCAGCTTCAAAAGATGGGAGCTATTCAACCCATAAACATATTTCTCCGTCAAGAAATTGACCGCATGCAACGTGTTATATCAAGAGTTCGAACTACACTGACTGATCTCAAATTGGCTATCGATGGTAAGTTACAATATTAAAAATCATACTAATTAAGATGCAATATTTATTGCTAATGGTTGCTTATACTATATAACTAAATTATTTCCCTTCCTTTCCTCCCTTCCTTCCTCTTTCTCTTTTGTTCTCTACCTCCCCCAGTTTTTCTTTTTTCTCTCTCTTTATCATGTGACCACTAATTCTAGCCCTTAACGCCTCCTGGCTGCATCCCTAAGGACACTCCATCTTAATTTATTCTGTATGCATGTGCTCCAGTATTGCAGTTCATGTCCCACAGCACTACTACAGTTCTGTGATTCTCTCTAGGATCTCTACAGAGCTCAGAGGAGCTGAATTGCATGATTAGGTCCACAGGTCATGTGCCAGAGTCATTTATGAAATTAAGCTGAGACATAATGATATAGAAGAAGGTAGAAGTGTTGCTGCTAAGTAATTGAGAGACAGGGCACTCAGGAGGCCAGGTGGTAAAGACTCTAATTTAAGGTGAGATTTGCAATGTTCGTGAAACTGGTCATACCAAATAGGATGTCTCTAAATGGAAGCTGAAGTGAGTGGGAGTGCAATCAAAAGAGAGTGATAGAGTTCTTCTTTTAGCCATCACAGGAGGTAGGCAACAGCACTCTGTCTCTCAGAGACAGGAGTATTTGGCTGAAAGTGAGCAATGGTGAATGTAGTTAATCAAGAGTACAGGCAGCTAGAAGCAGATGGAAAATTTGATCAGAAAAGGAGTGAGGAAAAAGAAGGGATGATGATGCTACTGTCTGCTTTTTGTTTTCACTTCCCATTTTGCTCATCTGCAAGAGTTGAAATACCCAGGAAGGAAAGTATGCCGTTGCTCAGACAAGCTTCTTGAATTAACAATAAATGAAAATGAAGCAGGAATGGTTCAGTTCCACTGGTTAAAATCTCACTCAAATCTGCTGTTCTCCAGCACAGAGGCAGAAAATGTCTGAGACAGCAAACTGTCCCCACAGAGAGAAGGTCAGAGTGCCTCAAAACTAGTCCCTTCTGATATAGGAGATGGCAGTACTGTGATCTGTCTTACTGGTGTTTTCCAGTCTTTTGACAGTAAGTCCTTCATGAAGGGAGATTTTTTTTAAGTTGTATTTTTGTTACATAAAAATCAAAAGGTTTTTTTTCCTGTCATTTGTATGATGACAGGAAACACCAAGGCAACAATGCATGCTTCAGAAATATCATGCCTATAATCTGAATCTAGGAAAGAGATTCATAAATGTGCCCAAGGCTAATTAGCTTCCATATCCTGTAATAACCTATGCAAAATCAAGCTGGAAGAAACAATTGTCCTCTGTTTCAATACTGAGCTGAAAGTTCCCTTTTATATGTGCATAGAGTCCCTTTTCAAGTAAATTAAAATAATGCTTTCCATCCAAGAAAGTATTAATCTTTCCTTGATTGTGACAGATATATTTAACATCTCAAAATGTACAATATTCTGCAGAGGGGTGGATGAATAACATAATTTATTTGCACTTAGTATTTAGTTACACAGTGGGCACAGTCCTCTACCAGGTGTTTAATCAAGTTAATTCTGTAACTTTTGTGCAATCCTCTAAAACATTATAATTTTCTTAGGGACAGGTAAGTTAAATATAGTGAAAAATTGCTCTGAAAACAAAATTGGATAGTTAACAATAATGATTAAAGGAACATTTAGGCACTCTCTCTTGCCTCAGCAAAGGGGAAAACCCCAAACTCTCTCATACTAGATTCTCCCCCAAAACTAGTCAACTGCAGTCTCAGATCAGCTGAGGTGCTCCTTTTTCTTTACAGTGAGGTAAACTGGTCTTCCTGCTCAAACAGGTCATGTGAATTTTGACATCTGCCCTGGTCATGCATCTGGCTCTGGCTTCATGAACCTGTTAAGGCCTGAGCGCCTGCTTATAGTAGATCTAAATTTTCAAACAAATGTTGTGTTTAAGCATATAGCACATCTTCATGTTGTGTCATGTAGCTTTGTGAAAGGAGGTCTGAATATTTGATTCTGCAGGTTGCATGTGAATAGATGGACCTTGTCATTTTGCTGTTGCTCACTGAGTTACATTTGAGGTAATATAAAGCCCTCCTCAGTGGGAGCCCATGTGCAGCTGAACATGAATGATGTTGAGGGAATTAGCAGAGCCAGTTTTGTCCCTCTATCCAGAGGGCAGATTAAGCAGTGTTCAGCTTTTGGGAGGGGTGAGGATGTTTAACATGTGTCCAACATGTTTGTTGGCAGCCATGCCTCACAAGCCTGCATCTCCACCAATAAACTTTGCTGCCCAGAGGATACTTGTTTTGGATCAAACTGTAATAATTAGATTGTAGCTGCACTTTGTACTCTCAGTTATGTCCCAACCATTAGTTCTGTTTTAATTACTTATTGATTGCCCAGAATTTTTTTCACAGTTGGTATAATACAGAGCTTCACATAAATCAGAAAACAGCAATGATGATTGTCCTCTCAAGTGACCTATATAGAGGCCATGTTCCAAGTAGAGAAATCTTTTTAGAGGCAAGGAAGGAACTGTTTTCTCATCTTTTCATCTGAGGAAGAGTAAGACATGGGGCTTGAACCAAAACTCCACATCCTAATGGGTTATGAACATCAGTTCTTGAGCCCCTGGCAGAAGGTGACCATATTCTTTGTAGAGCGGTATACGAGCTATAGTGTTCCTGTGTACGTGCCTTATCTTCCTCCTGTGGAAGCGTAGAGGCCTTTGGCATAGAATACTAATACCCTAGATGTTTGTTGGAGAGTGGGCACTTCAAACCCTCTCTCCCACTAATGAAGATAATTTCTTTAAATGCAGTAAAATCTAATGACCCATTACGTTATTCCTAGTCTCTTAGAGTTTGTTTGAGTAGAGGGGAACTGAATGTGGCCCATCTGTGAGTTGAGGGGGGTGATTCTTTATTTCTCCATGCACTGAAGTAGGAGTGGTAAGTGTTTGATGGCACCCTGATATGTCTTCTATCGGTGAAGAAAGTGAGAAGAGAGATTCTGTGGGAGTTATCCCTAGTCCTCCTTGAGTGGCTTCCATGAATCTCAGCAGTGGAGCATGCTTGTAGTAGCACTGAAAGTGGATATTGAATCCTTGGCAACGGACATAAGCGCAGCTTTTAATTTGGTTTTATTTCCTGATCTTTTTTAACCTACTTAACATTCTGTTTAAGGTCTTGTCGTGAAAGAAACAAATGCTTAACTCATTTATTTATGGGTATATGTAGATTCCACTTTGGTCATAAAACTGCATCCACTTGGCATTTGTTTCTGGTACCTTATAGCTTTGTGTTTTCAAACTAATCCTTTGGAATGGCCTACTTCATGAACAAGTGAAGGCCATACAAGAAACCTTGGATTTGTTATCCTTTCATGTCATAAATGTGCCACACGACCACAGAACTCCCGCTGCTATTTGTGCAGTACTTGCAGAGTTAGGAGAGAGAAGTCTTTTTCCTGTTCACATAGTTCCTGAGAATACAGCAATCCCTCTAAAAGCTTTTACATGACTTGTAATGTATAAAGATTTGTTTCCACAGACCCAGAGTTTTTGTTCCTTACATTTTTCTTAGTACTTGCAAGACAAGTACCTACGGGAGCCATAAGCCATAAGACCAACATAGAAGGCAAAAGAAGTGGAATCAATACAAATAATCTACTTCAGAAGTCATCATGGCATTTGTCATGGAGAAGATCTACCAGGCTTAAGCAAACTTTCCACTGCAACTACAATATGGCACCCCTCATGTTACAAAGCTAGCTTATTTTCATGCATGTAATGCACACCATACATAACCTACATGCTGTCACTTGGAAAAAAAAATCACAGATTACTCTTATCCTACACTGAAAGAGAGGGAAATCAGAGCTTTTGGAATAAGAGGATCAGGAGCAAGGATATTACTAAGGGGACATGGGACTTTGCTATTTGCCCTCTTTTTACCCACAGAGATGTATATACCATGTGCATGTTCTTTAAATGACGCATAGATTATATGCATGAAAGCTCATTAAAATTAATACACTAGTGTGTTTCAGGTATATGTTTATGCCAGGTTGATAAGTGTGAGAAAATACAGGTAAGACTATTGAGACAGAAGGTGTTGGAGAGTAAAAAACTATGCATTTTTATATGTGTTTCCAATATTTTTGGAACTTTATAATTCAGGCAAAGCTGAATAATAACTGTTAATAACAAGGCCTTGAGGAATACTGGTGCATTTCACTAATTTCTGTACATCTCAGTCATTGATTTGCTACCTTGTTAAAAACTATTTCATTACCTGCTTTTAGCTCCTCACCATCCTTATACTGCATTGCTAACCAGCATGTTGGCCTTAGGTGTTTCCTTATTGTCATTCATATAAGAATATGTTGAAACACCCAGAACTTCATGTAGATGTGAGGTAGCATATAGTTCTACTTACAGAATAGGAATCACTTAGAATTCCTACCTCATCTACACAAACTCATGTGTTAAACCCCTGAAAGAATGAGGTAAAGATTCACTATTTTTTTCCAACTCAGAATACCATGATCTTGACAGTAGTGTTTGCATCATGGTGCTGCAAGGAATTTCTGTTCATTGTATGTAGCACCTTACAAGAGGGATATAAATGAACTCCAGAACAGCCAAATGAAGTAGCTGATAATTTATTCTAATCTACGTGGCAAAAACATGAAGTTCAGAAAACTAGTCTTGCCAGAGTGCACAGGAAAGGTAATTTCCCACGAAGAGAAGGAGTATGGACTCATTCCCACTGGCTGGCTAAGTTCTGTGTTGACTTGTAATGCTTTAAGACTGCTAACGCTAACACAATTTTAGTTTGGCCTGCTGAAGATGGTAATAGACTTTTGGACTGAAAGATCTTGGGCTCTTACCTTACTAATTTTTACAGTGTGTGTGTGTAAGGCTTGTGGGATCATCTGTGTATTCCACTTTTGGATGAGGATTTTATTTGAAGATGATTAAGAGCACTCAGTGCAGACATTAACGGACTGTAACAATGGGGAATTCATTTGAGGAATGGAGGGGATGAATCTAGTATGTCTTGTGGTGTAGTTACTCTTGGCTCAGCAGCTCTCATCCATTATTTACTTCTCATCCTGATAAGACTGCCAGAATGCCTCCTGTTGTCTTTTACAAAATGTGGCATGTTATTTCTGGACTTCTTAATAAGTGTTATGTATGCTTGCCATAATGCTGGCCAGGATAACTGTTTAGAAGCACACATTGCACATTTAGGACAAACTGCAGAAAACAGTTTATCTGCCTGTTCTATTACTCCAGCTCATGGTAGTGATTTGTATTACTTTCTGGGAGGTGTGCATGGATTTTCATCTTCAAATTATTGCTTTAAAATGTTTATTTTCAGTCCTTTGGTGAGTGCAGCCAAGTGCATTTAGTACTGGAGCTGGTAAGTTTCAGAACAATTTGCAAGGTTACTTTCAAATTGTCTTCTTACTGACTGAAGGAATTAGTTGTTGCAGAGAATCTAGAATTTGTGTGCTCTTCTATGTGAAAAATCACATGCTACTCAAGTTTCTCAGTTCCTTTAATCTCTCCTGACTTGAATTAAATTGAAGGATTCTGCACCAGAAAAGGAAGGTGGGAAACAAACAGAAAACAGAACAGGGGCAAAGGCTAGGTGCAGCTGGAGAGAATACCACAGTCTACAAGTGAAAAATGGAGAGTGTTGTGCATTGCAGGGCTCCGCTGCCTGATTTACTCTTCCTGTTCTGGAGACTAGGAGCAAAAGAAGGTGATAAATTGTTGAGGACCTTGGGGTTAAAACAGCATGGTGGAGTTCAATGAGCTTCTGAGAGCTTCCTGGGAATCATCTCCAAATGCTGAAGTGCCCAAGTGCTGCAAGTGAAGAAAGAGGGAAATATCCAAAGAACTGCCTGAAGCAAAGAAGTTGACTTCTTTCAGCACAGCAATGGTGGTCACTGAGCTAGCAGAAACATGCTAAAGCTTGCAAAAAAAAAAAACCAACGTTTTAGGTATGGGGAAACATACATTAGCTTTTATTTTTTCCATATAGTACTTTGTACCTTTGGGTGGAATAATAAATAATGCTTTCCTTGGGGAAAGCACAAGCAAGTTAGCTGTTGCCATAAGGCAGAAAGGGAGGAAAGCTTATGAAGTTACAAGAAATTTGGGATTTTCTCTTCATTGTGTTCAACGAAGAAGAGGAAGTTGCACCTTGGTGATGGAGGCAAGGAATGACTGGTCCAATAACAAACCTGGTTGCTTGGGAGGTAAACTTGAGTGGAGATTAAAAGCTGAAAAGATCAACTTCTACAGCTGCAACTGTGACAGTCAAGAATGGATTGATGCTTACACTGAGCTTTTTCCTCTGTGTAGCGTAAAGGCTAGCTTAACAGACTCATTGTCTAGCAAGTATCATCCTCAAGAGATAGTCTCCAATCCTATTATAATGATGTCAGCTATTGGCAAACTGTATTTGATTGAGAAACTAGCTTCTTCTCATCTCATTTATATCCTACATAATTATTCTGGTTATTCTTGATTCACATCTGTGCCTGTGGGAAGATAATCAGTCAGGGGATTGAGGCTTTTTTTGGTTCATACTGGAGTTTAAGATCCTTCCTTTGCTCCTAACTTTATCCACTCATTTAAATGAGATACGCATGTTTTCTAGTCCAGATACAGGCTTTCCTAAATGTGAAATTCAAAATGTAGATCCAAATTTTACAAATTCCACAGTTTTAAGATTCAGCTTGTGGTAGGTATGGTAGTGAAAAGGAGCAACTCCATGAAATAATACAAGGTCCTGTTGTAGTCCATTCAAAGCATTATGTCTATTGAATGAATGACCCTAAAAACACACCAGTTTAAAAGAACAGACTATTTACTTTAATTAACAATAAAAACTAGTTATCCTCAGGACTGAGTAGCTTTATTTGGCTTATTCACTACAGAGCAATTGGATAGATTTAGATGTGGTTTAGAAGTGAGATGGTATAAATTTAGGGCAATGAAAAAGGGAAATACTAATTTTCAAACTGTGTGTACCGAGCAAACAGTATGGTTGCAGTACATATTATCTTTGAAGCATGGAAATGCCCTAATGTCTTTAACTGACCTCACCTTTTGTCAGTCATTTTCAGATGGGCTTTATTCCATTCAAGAAAGTGAATATCATGAAGTAAACCTCAAAATAACCAAGTTATAAGCAGCTGGCTTGTCTGATTCATAGAACATTCAAGCCTGTCATGTTAAGTTCATAGGACATTCAGTCTCTTCATATGGTAACCAGTGCTCTGAGCTTCTCAGAAGTTAAATATGAGAAGCCTATGGTGTTGTGCTACTCATTCAATTTATCACATATAGTTTTTCAAACACCTGTATCACCTTTCTCCAGAAAGATGCCATTATTTTTCTCATGTGTTACTAATTTTATTTCTGACAATTATTTTATTTTTTTAATTATTTTTATCGGAGTATTTTAGCTGCAGGAATGCATCCCAACACCCACAGATGTCATTTAGTGCTGAAATTCAAGCACTGTATGCCTACGGCCAGAGATGACACCCACTCACTAGGAATATTTATGCAGCTATATGGGCAAGGCCAGAACTGTGAACATACCTCATCCTCAAGAACACTCTGGCTTCGCATTCTCAGCAGCTGCTCTGAGTCATAACGGGCAGACATCCTAAGAGATTTCACCATGCTTCAGGGCAGAGACTGGTTGTATCTCCCTACTTGAAAAGCTCCAGCCTGCCCACAAAAATAGGGAAGAAAATGTGGCTCTCTCACAACCCTTGTTGCAGGAGAAAGTTAGCTGCATCAGCCTGAAAACAAGGAAGAACCAGAGATGAAAGAGTTCTTTCTTTCTTAGTTCAGATGGTAATGATCCCCAGGGTTCAAATGGGATGCTCTTCACTTGTTTTCTGCCCTCACTATGGTTGCCCTGAAGTTGAAACCAACATGTGTTGCATTATTTTTTTCCACTTTTTCTGCCTCCAGAGGGTGAATGGAGTGTATGGTCTAATATTACATTTTTCTAGGCAAAAGGGAGGTGACATAGAGTGGCTTCTTTCTTAAATGTTGGTGCTCTTGGTTATATGTTAGAGGAGATTTATACCCAAAGAGAAGGTTTATTAATTGTGTTATAAAAGACTCTTAGTTGTCCCAAAACACAATTCTGAACCTGACTACAAAGCCATCAGAGAGAATGTGGGTGTATTGGGCTTGTGTGGCAAGGTTTTGGTAGCAGGCAGGCTATGGGGCGGCTTCTGTGAGAAGCTGCTAGAAGCTTCCCCTGTGTCTGATAGAGCCAATGCCAGCCGGCTCCCAGAGGGATCCGCCACTGGCCAAGGCCAAGCCCATCAGCAATGGTGGTAGGGCCTCTGGGATAACATGTTTAAGAAGGGGAGAAAGTTGCTGTGCAACAGCAAGTGTAGCCGGAGAGAGGAGTGAGAATATGTGAGAGCAACAACTCTGCAGACCCCAAGGTCAGTGAAGAAGGAGGGGGAGGAGGTGCTCCAGGCACCACAGCAGAGATTCCCCTGCAGCCTGGGATGAAGGCCATGGTGAGGCAGGGTGTCCCCCTGCAGCCCATGGAGGTCCATGGTGGAGCAGACATCCACCTGCAGCCCGTGGAGGACCCCACGCCGGAGCAGGTGGATGCCGAAAGGAGGGTGTGACCCCATGGGAAGCCTGTGCTGGAGGAGGATTCTGGCAGGACCTGTGGACTCATGGAGAGAGAGGAGCCCACACAGGAGCTGGTTTGCTGGCAGGACTTGTGACCGCGTGGGGCACCCATGCTGGAGCAGTCTGTTCCTGAAGGACTGCACCCCATGGAAAGGACCCACACTGGAGCAGTTCGTGGAGAACTGCAGCCCGTGGGAAGGGCCCACATTGGAGAAGCTCATGGAGGAGTGTCTCCTGTGGGAGGGACCCCACACTGGAGCAGGGGAAAAGTGTGAGGAGTCCTCCCTCTGATGAGGAAGGAGCGGCAGAGACAACGTGTGGTGAACTGACCGCAACCCCCATTCCCCGCCCCCTGCACCACTGGTGGGGAGGAGGTAGAGAATTTGGGAGTAAAGTTAAGCCTGGGAAGAAGGGAGGGGTGGGGGGAAGGTGTTTGAAGATTTAGTTTTTATTTCTCATTACCCTACTCTGATTTGATTGGTAATAAATTAAATTAATTTTCTCCAAGTCGAGTCTGTTTTGCCCATGACGGTAATTGGTGAGTGATCTCTCCCTGTCCTTATCTAGACCCACGAGCCTTTCATTATATTTTCTCTCCCCTGTCCAGCTGAGGAAGGGAGTGACAGAGTGGCTTTGTTGGGCACCTGGCTTCCAGCCAGGGTCAAACCACCACAGTGGGATAGGCAGTGTTTTTTAATATTTGCAGTTTTGTAAAAGTTGATGGTTTTCTCATATAATTCGCTGCACAAAAAGAAGTGTGTATAAATGAGAGCAGCTCATTATCTGCTAGAAGAAAATGGAGCCTATTTGCCATTGATATATAGTAGAAAGTACCAGATTTGCACACACTGTTATACAAGCATCCTTCTAAATTAAAAGCTGGTGTTTTGTTTCTGGATATTCTTCTCTTTCCCCTGAACTGGGGACCTGCCAACCTCAATGGAAGGAAGGAGTTTGAAATGCTTCCTTATTACAGGCCACATTTTCATACAGATATGTTTGGATGGGCTACTGCAGTTCTTGATTGCAGTCACCCAGACCACTTCTCTTTCCTTTGCATATTCTGTGGTGGAAGCCGCCTAATTCTGTTTGGTATCTCATGTAATCCTTGTGGCAATTACAGCAGTTGTGTGTATGACAAGGCATTGAACATTGGTATTACATGAACATTTAATTGGAATGGGGGCTACCAGACAAGTTTCTATAATTTAAAATATTTTAGCTGGAATAGAGAAGACATCCTGAGGCATGGCCATGTGCCAGCTCTCAGTACTGTTAAGAGTACAAACCAATAAGATGTAGGAACTTCTGGCACATGGAACAGTGAGTGTCACTGAAAAATCATTGTCTTAGTAAATGCCAATATCTTAGTGGAAGCAACAGTACTATGCATGGAATATGTGAGTACACGCTGCCACTGGCAAAAGAATATATAAAAAATTTTGCCTCTAGGTTTATTCTATGTACTGCTTTCCCACTGGGAATCTTGATAATGGTAATGTACAAAGTTATCATTAATAACAGTGAATTTCATGAATATAATCACTGTCAGTACATGCTTAGGATATAGATGAGTTACCCAGTATATCTCTATCATTGATCATGTATGTGGGAACCATTAAAATATATAAAAAAAATTTAAATGATTAATCACATTCCAAACACAGTGTGAATATAATGAATATAAATATTATGTTTGAGGGAGAAGGAGTTATTAAAAAAAAAAATCCTTATTTCAGATCAAAATAACAGAAGAAATATAATTTATCTTTTCACCTTTAACTTTGAATCAAGTCTTAGAGGTTTGAGCAAATTAATTGCAAACTGATAAGACTTTAGTGCAACAGGTGTGCAATTAAGGCACAACAAAAGGGGTTTATTAGAGTCAGAATGTCATTTGGAAGTTTTAATTGCCTTTGCAAGCTAGGGGAAAGTTCATTCTGAATGTTTCACTTATCTTCTAGGAACCATAATTATGTCAGAAGAATTGCAAGATGCTTTAGATAATATGTATGATGCTAGAATTCCAAAGCTATGGTTTAGGATTTCCTGGGAGTCAGCTACTTTAGGATTTTGGTTTACTGAGCTTCTTGAAAGAAACCAGCAGTTCAGCAGTTGGCTGCAGGATGGCCGACCAAATCAATTCTGGATGACAGGATTCTTTAATCCACAGGTAAGACTGCCAGATTGATCTTTTTAACTGCTATGTAACAGTTAAATTAGACCTTGAGACAACTTCAAGCTGACTCAATTGTGACTACATGAAGTGTAATCTAAATTCAATTTTTAGCATAAATGTAGGATATATTAACTTCAACATCTATTGAAGAAATTTTTGCTAGACCAAAATAACGTTACTGAAATAATGGAATGCATCTTCTGGTTGCTTTAATTATAGTGTGGAAATTGGGTAAATACATCTTTTCACATTTCAATGTTATCCTCCTTTTTCCCCCTCCTCTGTTACAGTAATCTGTTTTTCATTCATTGTATGAAAATCCCTTTGAGTACAAAACAAGGTAGGTTTCAAAACTTTGACATAGGAAGAAGAGATTTGGATTTGGCTCTCAATCCTTGCAAATCAGTTCCTTGAAATGGAAGGTTTGTTATTTATACCACCCCAGAATTGTGCCAGACTTGGTCTGCAGAGACATATAAAAAATACAGCCTCTCGCCTGCACCATCTAAAATAAAAACCTGGCACAAAATGGAATACAAAAAAGGGAACAGCTGAGAACAGAGCTAAAAGAAGTAAAGTATACATACCTAGATGATGTGTAGTTTCTTTGCACAGCTATCCACATTCATTAAAGCTTTTTATGATTCACAGATGTTTGTGGGAAGTAGGAGTTGTGGAAGTGAGTCATTGTGAGAGTATCCAGCCAACAGGTTTCTGTGAAGCCTTAGCAAAAAGCTATTTTAAAGATCTATTTTAATCTCAGTACTTGTTAGCAATGCAAAAGCTAGCTGAAACAGCTGCCTAGAATAGAGAAAGCAACAGTGGCAAATATTCTCTAGGACTACTGCTGGGAAATATGCATCTATCATCTATCCTGTTTGTGTCAGCTGTCTGCCAATACCACTTTATAGCATGGAAGCGTGCTCACGGAATCCCTTAGCAAAGGGTTCCCAAGCAAAAGTATGAGGGAGAGGAGTAGGAGTTTTAATAAAATGATTCTGCTTCCACACTTGGTTTGTTAGCAACCCATTGATAGTGGCACTCTGAAATATTCCTAAGTAACTTTTGCAATGATCAGTCTGGATGCAACCCTAATAGATTTTGGTTTTGTTGCTGTTTGCTTTTGCACTTCAGATGAGCAAGACCTGATACAGATTTTGTACTGGCCATTTTAGATGGCTTATTTGTGCTTTGCGATTGTGTCAATTCTGAAATTTTGCCAGCCCAAATTGGGCATCCTACATTTTTTTTGATCCATGCATCTGGATTTCTCAAAAAAAGGTGCCAAGTAATCAGAGTAAAATGTCCCCAAACAAGTTGTGATTTAATAGACCATAGTAAGTGAGAAAGCCTCCAGAAATACAAAAATTAAACACTACATAACACGTAGTTCTAAAAGTCCCTAAATACATAGTGTGCAGTGAAAAAAATCTGAGAATGAGATGTGCTTACCTGATTTAAAAATTTATTTTTAATAATAAATTAAGAAGCTTAAGAATCAGATGGTTGTTGTTATAGTCTCCATTTTCTGTAACCCAGGCTGTGGGAGTGGCTCATTCTACAAGAAATGCACCTGAGCAAAGACTCCTTTTCTATTTAATTAACTATTATTTTGTTAATAGTCATATTTCTGTGTTTAAAATCAGTATTTCATATGTTAAGAAAATTGATTTTCATCTTCTCAAGCAAGTTGAGGTGATGAAGTATTAGTGCTGCAGTTCTAATGGAGTGTTTGTAATGCCTGAGAAATTGTCAGAAAAATCCTTTCATTTGTGAGATGAAATGCAGCTCCTAAGTAATTTGTAATTTGCCTACTTGCATAGATCTCACTGTTTGCTCTATAGTCAATGGATAAATGCCATGGATAACACAAGACAATAAAGTAGATTTATAGCACTGGGAGAATGAGGCATTCTGGCAATAAAAAATAATATAGGACCTGACTCTGCCTTCTCTTGGGCTGTTTATACACTAGGATAAATTCAGTAATTTCACAGAAGTTAATCTTTATTTATAGTGATACAAATGAGAGCAGGCTCAGGCTTTTATGTAAAAGAAACCATATTCCCTGTGTGTGCCTGCATTGGGCCAAGATAACTGGGGTGAACAAAACAAGAAGTGCCATGAATTTTCTTAACTCCTTGAAGTCAATCTGGTGTTACTGGATTTTTTCCTCAAAAAACCTATGCATATCTCATTTCTACCTCCCAATTGCCATTTTGTGGCTGATACTGTTTTATTGTTTCCTTGTTTGCATCTCTGTATCCAGTTGCTGTCACTTGTCCTATATATGGATTTTAAGCCCTGTGAGGCAGAACTGTACTTCTGGTTGTATAGTACTCAGCATAATGAACCTACAGCCTATTTCTAAGACCCTTAGATACCAAAGCAATGTGACTACTAATAAGAATATGAAGTACAATGCCTCCATTCCTCAGTGCCCACTTAATTCTAGTAAACCTGCCATAATTTGCTTGCTGTAGAAATTGCAAAATAAGTGACAAACAAGGAACCTCCTAAGCAAGGTAAAGGAGAGAATATGATTGTGAAAGCAATACACTTAACTGGTTTCCATATTTCTTGTCATAGCTTTCATGGATGTCTGCTTCTCCCTTACTAGAAAGTTCAGAGTTAGATTGCATGGGTTGTTAGCAGGCAAAGGGACAAAGCTTTAGCAGCCTTCAGTGAGCAGGCCAGGGAGAAGTTCAGGAAGAGGCAGGTGAAGAAAGAAGAAATAATTTTGCCTGATTCTGAAGTCTCAACATGCCTCTCCCCCCCAAAAAAAAAAAACAACAAACAACCCCAAAACACACAAACAAACAAAAAAAACCAGGGCAAAGATTACCAGAAATCAAAACAAATGTCTTAGCAAGTGTTCCATGATGTCCCTGAGAGAGGGTTTTGGGGGGAGCCAAGCCCTCAGTCATACAGTGGCACCTCAAGCCACTGGATTCTTCCTTGCTGTTTATTGTGCCATTCACCTGCTCTGGGATACACAGCTGGGCCTGCAGCTCACAGCTGTAGTCTTTAAACACTGTCTAGGACTCATTCAAATGAGCAGGTAAGTGTTACAAGTCCCACTGCAGACAGCGTATAGGTCCTGCCATCTCTGTAAGAATAGTCTGCAGTCTAAATCTTATCCCTGAAGACAACTCACAGCTCCGAGCTTACTTTTATTCTAGTGTTACCACAGTGCCTTTGAACTGATTCCCTTAATACAGTCATTGCTCTGTCCTGTCCTCTTCAGGCTCTTCTCTCTTTAATATTCCAGTATATCTGGGATCTAGTAGCCCTCTGGGGCCTTCTGGCAGTGAACACTTCATGTATTTTAAACTATTGGTACTAGCATGTTTCTACAAATTAAAATTCCACAAATTAACTACAAGGATTCTGCTTTCATTTGATGGCATTCCTGATAGAAGAACTTGGCCTTTAATCCTGTCTCCTTTAGCTATATGCTAGAGTTCTCAACTACTTCAAACACAATTACAATTATCTGTGCTATCACAAAACCTGTTGTGGTTTAACCCCAGCCGGCAACTAAGCACCACACAGCCACTCGCTCACTCCCCCCGGTGGGATGGGGGAGAGAACCAGAAGAGTAAAAGGGAGAAAACTCGTGGGTTGAGATAAAGACAGTTCAAGAGGGAAAGCAAAAGCTGCGCAAGCAAGCAAAGCAAAACAAGGAATTCATTCACTCCTTCCCATGGGCAGGCAGGTGTTCAGCCATCTCCAGGAAAGCAGGGCTCCATCACGTGTAATGGTTATTTGGGAAGACAAACGCCATCACTCCAAACATCCCCCCCTTCCTTCTTCTTCCCCAGCTTTATATACTGAGCATGACATCATGTGGTATGGAATAGCCCTTTGGTCAGTTTGGATCAACTCTCCTGGCTGTGTCCCCTCCTGACTTCTTCTGTACCTGGCAGAGCATGGGAAGCTGAAAAGTCCTTGACTAGTGCAGCAACAACTAAAGCATCTCTGTATTATCAATGAACACTGTTTTCAGCACAAATCCAAAACATAGCCCCATACCAGCTACTATAAAGAAACTTAACTCTAGCTCAGCTGAAACCAGGACAAAACGTCTTTAAACCACTTGTCCTGAGGTCTCTGGAATGATATTATTGAGAAGCAACCAATGTCAGTTAACCAATACATCTGAGTTCATGAATGTCATCTCATGTTCTCATAACTGGAAGGGTATTGCGTAGCTACAAAGTGCTTACCACATGCAACAAGCACTCCAGTCCCAGCAGCCAGGCATTGGCCCCTGCATTCAGTAAACCAATGTGCGCTTGTTTCCGCATCTGCCTTCTTTCCATTCATTTGGCCCTAACAGTAGCTCAACAGAGCATCCTGCACTGTGAATACTGAAGGAAAATAAAAAGCTTGTTCAATTACCTCATTGCTCCTGATTTCTCCCTAGCTGTGCTGTTGGCTCTCTAATACCCACCTTTGTGTGTTCCCCATGTGGCTCTGTATTCTTCCACCTCTGTCTCCAGATACCTTCTTTCTCTGCTCTTAAATCTGTCCTGAAACTTCTTCCTTCCTAGTTGTCCTTCTCAGTAAGTCCCTCTTGGTCTCGCATCTTCAATTTTTATGTTTTATTCATTCATCTTGTGGCTATGCAAATGGCCGTAGAATAAAATAAGGTGTACGTCCACAGCATATCCACTGGAAGTGTAAAGCAGTCTATACCCTCCTGTCTCTTAGGACTAAGGTACTTCCCATGTACTGCAGTGTGCGTGCACATGGACAGTTATATGAGAGAAGCTAACCAGCACCTTCAGCCTGGCTTGTCTTGTGATAGCTTGTAACTATATCATGAGATTGTAGCCTTTAGAACAGAGAGTGAGTTTCATTCTGTGCTGCTGAAGTGCTATGAGTTTATCTTGGTGGTGTCTACAATAGTACGTTATTGTAGTATATTAAGGCATTGCACTGAGCAAAGTGACAGAGGCATTTCACTATTTAATTGCATGATTCCAGTTTGTACTTCCTTTGTATTCTGTAAAATGCTTCATGATTTGTTGACTGAAAAGCAATTTTACAATGTTGGTGTAAGAAAAGGTGAGTAATGTAGCACATGAAATACCAGTGTTATTTGTGGCTTAGCAATTACCTGTATTTGGAACCTCACAAAACACATTAGTCTGGCAGCCTTGTAAACCTCTCTCCATCTGGCTGGTTGTAAAGTAGGAGTGTGAGGTGAGGTGAGTTATACATGCAGTTTCCGATATGTTAAATAAGCCAATTTGGTGGCTTCTTAGCACCCACACATGCACACCAAGTATATAAGAATGCATGGTACTGGGAAAATGTAGGAAAGCACTGGATTTACACAACTGAATTTAGTTTTTGTATGCAGATAAAATTCTGTGGGATGAGGTTTTATACTGCTGATGTCACTATTATGTAGGAAAAAAAGTTCAAAATGGGTAAGTTCAAGTATTTTAAAACACTCTGTCATATTCAATCTCCTTAGGGATTCCTAACTGCTGTGAGGCAAGAGACAACTCGCATGAATTTAGCAAAAGGGTGGTCACTCGACAGTGTTGTTTTACACAATGAAGTGACCAAGATGATGAAAGAAGATGTTGCTGGCCCTCCTCCTGCTGACATTGGTGGGGTTTACATATATGGCCTTTTCCTCGAAGGAGCAGGTTGGGACCGCAGAAACAGTAAACTGGTTGAGTCAGCACCAAAGGTAAGGATCAAGTGAGCCTGACTGACTGTGGCATAATATGGTGTGCTCAGAGAACACCAGGAAGTATTTTGAGTGCCTGCAGCAGTGATTTCACAACAGGTTTCAAGAGGGTAAAATACTAGCAGTGCTGGGAAGAGGACAGAGTGTTTACCCACCAGAAATGAACAAAAAGATTTCTGTCAGAAAATGAATTTAGGATGCGCTGCACTAGAGCAGACCAGATGCCCGGCTCCTTGGCTTCAGGGGTCCTAGAAGCACAGCTATGTTTGAATAAAATAGTGCAACCCATAGTTAGCCTTCTTTTGACTGACCAAGTGGGACCCTATCACAACTTCCAAAGCCCAGTACTGGGTTTGATGGCAGTTGCTGTGAGGTCAGTGTTTGGATAACTAGACATCCCTGACATTTGTTTTTGAATAGGAGGAAGAGTATTAGTTCTGGGCTTATGCTCAGTTATCCATGCATGGAGTTACATTTTACTGATGTGACCAAGCAGATTTAAAACCTGGCTATGGAGTAGTGATTAGATGGTGTGGTCACTGCCCAGGGAAAGCTGCCATTGTCTGCACTGGTAAACTTTTTCCAAACCAGTGATAACTGTCCTGGAATTGGAGTTGAGGTAATTCCTCTCCATAAGTAAAGCACTTCTGTGCCTGGCTGAGAGCAGACTTTTCCAAACCAGACCTTGCCAGCTGTAGCTTCTGGTGACAGCTGTTGCCTGGTTTGTCAAAAGACACCTTCAAACATGGAGTTTACTCAAGTGCTCTGGAGTGTTCAGCAAGCCTCCTTGTTGCTCTTGGGTTTGGGTCTTTTTTTCCCCCCTGCCAATGAATACTTTATATTGCTGGAAGACCTGAAGGGAGCTAGTCTGGGTAAACACCCAAGAGGCACCTTGGATCTTTGAAGCTCCACTGCCAGCAGTGCAGAGGTAACAAGGAGGCTTGCTAAATGCAGCTTGGCCTTTGTAGCTCCAGTCCTGCCATTCAGGGAACGGGAGGTGGGGAAAGAATGGGGAACACTAGCTAAAGGGGCAAAGGATGGGAAAAAAGACAATGGTCTCTCTCCCTCCTAGAACCACCCTGTCATTTTTCCGTCTACTTCCATGGAGTGCAGTTTTCCAGGTTTCTGCTGCTGCTTTCTTTTCCTTCCAGGCTTCTTGATGTCTGTTGTCCCTGAGCTGCCGCTGGCTTAAAGTTAGGGTCAATGTAGTAGTAAGCATAAGACTTGTGTTCTCGCGTGTACCTCTGCTGAGGTGCTGGTGCTTTTGCTGAAGGCCATCACTGAATCTAGTTCCAGCATTTGGAGTTCAGACACCCTATCCTGCTTCTCTAATGCCAAGCCCCATGTCTCTTTTAACATTCTCAGGCGCTGTTCACAAGTCTTCCTGTAGTCCATGTGTATGCTGTTAGCACAACAGTGCTACATGACCCAAAGAAGCAACAAGGAAGTGTGTACTCCTGCCCTGTCTACAAAAAGCCTCGGAGAACAGATCTGACATATATTTTCTCTTTGTATCTGAAAACAGTGCAGAATCCTGATCATTGGACTTTACGGGGGGTTGCACTGCTCTGCAATTCAAAATGATGACCAACAGATAGCTATAAAGAAAGGACCACCTAGGAAGATTAATCTGCAGCCAGTAGGACTTCTGTTGTTATTGACAAAATGGTGGCTACCTTCTCATGGGGGTATGGGAATTAACAAGTGACGTATAGAGATTGTGTTAATTACACATAGATCAGTTTACTCTGTTCACAGCAAAAATACTAAATGTATTTAAGCTGGGAATATCAGAGGGAAAACAGTTGCAGGTGTAAAATTTGGCAACTGTTATAAAGCAAGTGAGAATATAATCAACTAGCATGCTTATAATGGAAACACTAGGAAAAAAGTGCTTATGATAGTGACAACTGCTCTAACATTTATGGTTGTTCTTTTGTAGATGTTATCTTTTCTTCTTAATACAAGACTTCTTCATAACATGATATAATTCTTTTTAAATGCAACTTTGTAGTTAAAAACTTATCATCCATAGCATTATTAAAGCTGTAATGACAAGTGAATTAAACGTATGGTAAAACTTTATGTTTATCTGCATGTATTCCAATGCACAGTTCCTTTGATTTTGCATTTGTAAACTTACTGGGTGGTTTTGCAAATGGATGCTGCCATTTCCTTGAATAGTCACTTGTTTATGCTAACGATCACAGAAGCTGTACAAACAGGCGAGTTTAGCTTTGCACAAGCAGTGGCCTTTGCACATATTAACTCATTTCTAAATCTATATCCCATTATAAGGAAGATGTGCACACACCCCGTTATTAGCGAGAAAAAAGTTCTGAAACTCTTCTCAGAGTAAACACATCTGAACACCAGTTTGGCTCTATTAGTATTCGCTCCATTGGCGTTAGTGCCTGAATCCTGCAAACTCAAACCTCTTAACTGCTTTTTATTCTGTGTTTTGCATCAGTTTAGGTAAAAGAAAGTAGAAGACACACAGGCCATTTCTGGGAGTAGATTCACCTGAAATGGTTGAAATCATTTTTGTTTGTTACCACCATTGCTGTCTACCCTGTAATTGAAGGGCGATTGCTACTTCTCTTGTAATAGGCAGACAGCTATTGGCAGAAAATGTGTTTGGCTTTTTTCACTAGCACAAATTCAAAGCTAAAGAAATTGCTGTTGGATGTTATGAAAGAAGGACTTGCAGTGAGTGCTTTGCTAATCACTTTTTTCTTCTTGTAAACACTTTCAATATTTATATAAACACTTCAATTTATTTTCAGCTGGTGTCTAAGAAAGTAGTTCATCCTTTCCCATAACCAGTTTTACTCTGCAGTTAGCAATTGCAGGGCTGTTTCCTTGAGGAATTTTGATGTTCACACTCGCACCCACAACTAAGCAGAAAGTGCTTCTTGGATCAGAGCGGACAGGGACAATGTCCCTTTCTCCCAGTGAGCTGGGAGCAGCACTTGTTTTACATGCAGTGCCAGCAACATTATCTTACCAAGTGAAACCACCTGTACAAAAAATGTACACCAGGCCTCCCTGCAGTACTGCTGTACATCAACCAATTTCACTGAGAATTTTGTTTCTGAGAAGGGTGAAGGATTGGGCTTCAAGATCATTGATCTTGGAAATTATGAAAAAAATAAGGGGGACTTCAAGCAGCAAAAGGCTGTGCTGTTGTATAGAAATTGAGGTTGTAAAGCATAGTGTTCTCCCCATTCCCTACCTGTATGAGGGGATATGGAGTAAATTAACTTTGATCTCTTGGTAGATGTAAAATTCAAGTCAGTAACATCGATAACTTAAAATGAAGAGTGTACATTGAAATATTTTCCACTCCTGAAGAACTCACTACTTGCTATGAAAACAAATCATCCTCTGAACAATTGAAGTTAGAAGTAAACATTAAAAAGTACATGTTTGATAGAGGTTATATGTGGTGCTAGATGATAAGCTCCATGGAAACTGCATCACTTCCTTTCTTTGTCAAGTAAAATTAGAAAATTAAATGCTATATAAGGGAAATCTATAGGCAATTGTGTTCTAGAACTTAGTGTTCTGCTGTGTAAAAATGCAAAGAAATAGCTTCTTTGAACTTTGACATTTTCATTTCAATAACTAAACCCTGTTTGTCAGTCTAGGAAAATGTCAAATCTTGCAGAACAGAATGCAGGCCATATTACAGAAGAACCAGACAAATCATACAGTATTTCACTGAAGATAGCTACAGTTTTATACGGAACTGGAGGAAGAACATACAGTCGCCCGGTTTCAGAAAAGACTTCCTATAACTAGTAAAAAACCAACCAACCAAAACCTCCAATCTATCCTATAAGCAAACCTTTTTTTCTTTTTGCATGTAATTACAGTACAGTGGAGATGTACAATTTCCTGTTGAAAGAAATGTCTTCCTCTCCCTGTCTCCCTCTCTTGCCCTATCCTGCCCCTCCATTCAGTGGAGCTGCTGCTTCCAATCTGACAACATTAATTTGATTTGAAATGTCACTGACATGGTATAACATTGACCTTCCCCAACCAGTGTTCCCTAGTTACTATTGCTAAAGCTGTTTCACTTCAAATGTGATGTACAGCAAACTAAATGAAAGAACTGGCAGGCAGAATATTTGAAATCAAACTAATTATATTTAAATTATAGATTAACAATTAGCTGGGAGTACTCAAACAATGTATATAGATAACCAAGTTATGTTCTGCTGTTAAAATGAATCTGAGATATTAAATACAATCATACAGCTTTTAGCAATATTGTACAAGTTTCACACAGATAGTAATGACTAACATTGCTTTAGATAAGTGCTTTGAAGGCAACTCCGTTTAAGAATGAAGAGAGCAATACAGTCCTGCACCCCATGTCAGCGTAGTGGTCATATTTACAAGCATATCTGATGTCAGAGCGCTGGCTCCTGAGTGTTGCAAATAAACAGCATTCCATGCTCCAAAGGATGTCTGTCTCATAATCCCTGAGGCTGTGGCTGGTCGATAACGATGATGATAGGAAACAAAGAATTGGGTTATGGATTGGCCCTGTACTTCAGCGGCTTTGTAGAATAGATTTTAATTGCAGTGAAGCTCAGAAAAAACACAGAGAATGGAAAACAAAACAGTTCCCTTGTCTGGTCAGTTATGTTCATGAGCCCTATGATCCTCTGGATAGAGTAACAATGCTTTAAAAGATCTTGACAAAACTTCAGTTACAATATTCTATTTTTTTTCTCTATTTATCCAGAACCCTTGCATTAATCTTATTCCCCTTTTACTGCTTCATACCCTTGCCTTTCTCACAATCGCATCTTTCCAAAACATGAATACGATACCTCCTTCTCTTTTCCTCCTGCTATTCCATATTTAATATGTCTTCTGCTTTTTTATTCTTACTCCATAAGTGCAGAAAATGCATTGCTTACGTACATCAAACCTTCCTCTTCCAGAACTCTGGAAATAATCTTTATTCATTTCAGGAGCTTCTCTTTTCCACTGAGAAGAAACACAATGTACTCAAAAACCTATCATTCCTGCCACATTTTGTCACACCCTGGATAAAGCAGGAATTTCCTCCTCCTGCTGTTTCAGTGAGGGCCCTTAAACGAAAAGATTTGTATAGCTAAATGGGCATTTTCCATAGTTCTTCCTTTTGCTAATATAAAGTAATAGCTTTGTTATTGTTTTCTGATTAGAGGAGTTGGTATAAGATAATGGAAATAATTTTTATACTGTTGTACATCAATCTAAAGAGAGTGATTTGGCTGTTAAGTGACTGCTACATCAATCTTGAAAATACAGCAGATTCCCATCTGCCTTTGACATGCGAGTTCCACTTGGGTTAATGATGGCTATCAGCGCACTGCAAGACAGAGGGGGAGCCCCTTCGCTCAGTTTGCATGGCTTGGCTTTTGTCAGGAAGACAACGCTACAGACACCCGTGTAAATGATAGAACACCACCAACACATGTTTTGTGATATAACACAAATTCACACATTTTTCTAAAGCTGAGTGAATACATGTTGTGTTATCTCTTGTTCAGTAGGGATAGTATGGTGTGTTTGCTAATTGATTCCTTATGCCGATTGCTTTAAGTCTAGCAAAGGGACATCATCACCTCCTCCTCCTTCTTTTCCTTCCTGCTTAAGAACGACTTCTGGGATTGCTACTCCTTTTTCAGTTGATTGGGAAGCACCTTTTGTTGCACTATTCTTGTCTTTCTTTACCTTAGTGATCACTTCTGTGTAAGAGATTTCTTCAGTGAAGGGCTCTGCTGCTGTGAGCTCAGAGGCGACGTGCACACCGGCTTCCTGGATCCCCTCCTGACCTTCGGCTCCTGTTCGTTCTTTATTTTTTTTATGGATCTTGAACGTCTCCTTTGTTGGGGCGGCTTGTGAAATGGTTTTCTTGATCCTTATCCCAGATTGCTTCAGTCTCTCTCCTGACTGCCTGATCCTCTCTCTCCTCTCAGGGGTCACTATTCTAGTTCGAAGCCTGTTTACTTTCTTGCCAAAATTTTGTCTCGTCTTTTGGATATTTTCCCTTGAAAATGCCTTTTTGATATCATCTATGCGCCTCATGCCTGATTTCTTGAACTGGTCTGCTTTGCTTTCTTCAATATAATACTCTTCATCAGAAGACAGATCATCAGGTGGGAAGAAATCATCCTCTAGAGTTTCACCTGCTGTCCTCTCTTTGATAACAGAGAGAGATGAAGGACACTCAGTTTCCTCCTGTGAATGAAAGCACAGAGTCATCTTCCAGCAGGTGTGTTTTAAAAGGATGGTGATTTCAAGCATTTTGTTTGTTGGCTTGTAGTTAATTAATGCTAACCAAAATACAATATTGAAACTAAGTAAGGTAGGCTTGTACCATCGTATGTGATCTATACAGAATACAAACGGCGGAAGAAACCTTTGCCAACTTCTGTAAAGACATTATGCCTGATTAAAGATTTCTTTTCAGGCTGGTTCTACCTGAACCTAATGAATGCCATGGTCCTATGTGTACTGGCCCCTAATTGTTTTACAGAGCAGATTTGTCCAGTTCATTTTTTTTTTTTAAGCTGATCTGCTTCTCAGAGATTGGACCTAGATCCATTATTCCTCACCAATAGAAGAAGACATCCTGTAGACAAAAGAGGCTCTTGTGCTTCTGTCAGCTGTACACTCTCCAAATGAGTGCCTCAGTGATACCAGTAGC
Organism: Ciconia boyciana; assembly: GCF_034638445.1. Taxonomy (NCBI): domain Eukaryota; kingdom Metazoa; phylum Chordata; class Aves; order Ciconiiformes; family Ciconiidae; genus Ciconia; species Ciconia boyciana. The sequence continues at coordinate 68,094,340 of NC_132935.1, forward strand.
TTCAGTCCTTTACTGTCACCAAGACAATTGCACGTTTTTGACTAATTGGAACTTAGCAAACATTTCTGTTGCTGCCCAGAAGGGGATGAACCCCAACATATTAACTTACATGTGCTGGCTCCACAAGGGGACAAAGTCACTAAAGGAATGAGATGTTATTTGCTAAACCCAATTCCGCACAATTCACCCAGCATCTGCACCATTGCTGAGATGAACTTGACTTGTTCCTTCTGGAAAAATATGAATGACCCCGAGCAAGTACCTCTATCTCCCGTGGTAAGTTTGGTGGCCTGTATGAGCATGAAGTATTAGATATCTATATTATACATATGATACATATTAGCTGCATGCTTGGAAGTGGTGACTATCCTAGATATCTTAGCACTAGGAATGTATGTAGCCCCTCCAAAGAAAGATTGCTAGAGGCTCAAAACTTGAAGATGCACAGAAGACTTTCAAAAGCTGTCCACAGTGAACAAATAATTTACCAAGAATCACTTAGTGGTTAAGGATGTAGAAAAAAAGGAAAAAAGCTTGTGGTAATGGAAGGATTCAGTAGTACAATTTATCTGAACAGGGAGAATCCCCTAAGAGAGTTGATCCCCTGATCTGAAGACTGCTTTCTGCATGGACATTATAAATTTGTGGCTCAGTGTCAGTGAGCCACTTCTGTCTAGAAGTATTAGTGTATGCAGAGTAGAAAACCAGTAACTTGTAGGAGGTGTATGAGATGGACGATGCCAGCCCTTCTTCCCTACTAGCCATTTATGTGCAGCTGCGTGTGCTCTTCTCCCAAGAGGAGCAGCCCTTTAGGGTGCAGACAGGTACAACAGCTATATAAAACTTTTAAAAGCTGTTTCCCATTAGTAGTAACTACTTCATCTGATTTCTGAGGCATGACAGTGTCTGGGCTCTATCCTTAGTATTATCACCTTAATGCAGAAAATAGGAGAGATATTAGAAGTTGTGAACCCATGAAGAATGGGTCAGTCTTACTGAATATTTTGCTGTGAACTGATTTCCGGCCAAAAAGATGTCTGTCATTTTTCACAGTGACTCATTAGTAGCAAGTCATGTTTAATATTATTTTACAGAGTACTAGCAATATGTAAAATAAAATACATTAAGCTATTTGGCAGATAAAGCCCACTTAAGAGTCTGTCATCATGCCTTGGCTTCATTAAAAACCCTCCAGTAAAATAGCTGTTAATGCTTGGAAAAAATAGGGATGAGTTATGTTGCATTGATTACAGCAGAATGTTATTCAACTCATCTGTCAAAATCAGCAGGAACAAAACTACAATGCTTTGCTAATAATCATCTTCATTAACATGTGCAAATTAACATTAATTATATAAAGACTTCTATATATAAACATAATCCCTTCTTTTCTGAAAATGAACTAAAACACAGCTGGATAATAATTCCTCAAAGTTTGTAAATTATAGCCCACTCCTTCAGCTGAAATGGTAACAAAAATGTTTCCAGAATGACTATTCTGAAATTTCAATACATACAGAAATGAATACAATATGGTGAATAGGGTATGCTGTTCATATGAAGATTACTTTTTAAAAAGAGAGAAGGCAGAGAGACTATTTTCTCTGCAGTATTTAAGCTGTCTTCCTTTGGAAGAAGAACAAATTTTTCTGTACTTTTTGTCAATTGTTTGCCAGATTTTTATTGCTTTTATCTTTATGGTCTATTACCTAAAGAAGAGAGCGCTTTAACTTTCATACACGTGTTAGAATTAAGACTTATGAACAATAACGTGTGAGATGAAGGCCTTGTAGACAAGACACAGAAACTAGAGCTGCAGGTCCTGAGGAACTTTCTTCATTCTGGTACAGACCCTGAGAATAATCTTTGCCAAATCTCCGATTTTCTCTTTTTCCTTGGTTTCTGCACACATCTTGCAGAATCAAATGTAGCAAGACTAAAAATTAGTGTGAGTTTCTATCTCCTCAGAGTTTCTGGATGGAAGATGTTGCCAAAGCAGAAAGTATTAGTGAAACTGGCTAGCATGTTAGGGGGGTTTCATAATAAAAATACAGTGATTTAGGCTCAATAGGAGAGCTTTCTCCTCTGCTTCCTTTCTGTCTCCTGCCCCTCCCCATTTCTTCTTATCACTAGGTATCAGTGGGGTAGAGAGAAGGTAGGAGCTCCTCCTTCCTAAAGCAGGAACGATACATTTTAGCACCAGATGGGAAACTGATGGGGTCAAAGCATATAGCTACCAGCTCATTTATAGACTTACTAGAAGCAAAGACAAAACACCTACAGATTTCAGTAGCACAGGACAAATCCCTAAACCGGGTGACAGCTTTCTTCGTGGCTTGAAAGCAGATGGAACTGGAAACAGCAGGGCTGGGCAGCCCAGTCTTAGAGGAGGGTGAGAAGGAGTTGAGCAATTGATGATGCTACTTGCAAGCTTTTAGTTAAAACTCTACTTAAGCATTTTGCTAGGAAGGACTCGTATTTGTCACCACCACCTCATGGGAGGTAAGGGAGGATCTTCAAGCTAAATTTGTAAGTGCTCAAATAAAAGGAAGACAGGAGATTATTTCACAGTGAAAGATGATACCAAAGAGTCAGGTATTTTTAACCTGATTTCTTGAGGAAAGAGGAGTGCAGTCATATGGTCTATTGGTTAATACAAAGGACATGTACTCTGCTTGCCCCGCCTACTGACAAAACCCAAAGACATGCACATGCCAGAACCAGAAACCAAGAAATAAATCTGTGGAAGCTGATCATTCCCCTTCTTCCCCTTTCATCACTCCTCCTCGATGGAGCACCTGGAGAGGGTGCATCCTGCAGAGGGTGCTCACACTGCTCCTGGTATGCTCGTTGGCCATAATCTGAAAAGTTAGTCCACCACTCAACAAACTGAAAATAGACCTGAACCTTTCAAAACAAAACAATTTTTTTCCTTCTCCTCCAAGAAAAAAGTTGGGAAATCAGTCATGTAAGTGGTTGACTTGGAAGTTGTCTTGGTTTTGTACAAAAAGAGTAGTATATAAGCTCACATTATGCAGCTCCCACCTTCTCACCCTTACACGGCCTCTCCACTAACATGTAAACATTTGGGCATTTTCCACCAATTTGAGAAGGGAGCTGAGCTCAGCCATGAAGAAATAAGCTCTCTGCTGAGGAGCCCGCTGTGTTTTGAGTCATTCCGTCTGTCCTCCTAGCTGACGTCTGTCCTGAGCAAACACTACAGTGGCTCAGGTACCTTGCTTGTAGATCTGGACCCAACATTTTGTGTGTGTGTTATGAATGGGTGTAGGAGGGGAGAGGGGAGAAGGGAGTCAGATTTGCTGTTGTGTTGTTGAAACTGGAAATATTTTGGAAAAATGCATATACGTGGAAGGAAATGAGGTCTGGAAGGAGAAAGGCTTCAGGTTCTGTGGTAGCAGAGGAAGGACTGAGGGCACGGGTTGCAGTGATAAGGGGAAAGCCTGGACACCTTTGCCATTCAGCCGGGCAGGGAGAGAAATACAGAGGCCACAGAGCTGTAAGGCTAGTTAGATCCACTGCTTAAGAAACAACTTTAACAAACAAAACTTAAAGGTATAACATCGTAACAGAACGACTGTACAATTCAGGAGTGGCTGGTGATGCCCCTGGCACAGTAAGTTTGCTAAGAAAGCATTTTAAACCTGAACTTCGGCTTTTCCTAATTTTTGAATATGTAACTTCTCTCAAGTATGCCTAGCCAAAGAAGTTTGAGTTTTTAAGGGCCTGGTTGAATACAAAGTAAACACATGAGTAAACTTCAGCTTTGGTGACTAAGGCCAGCATGGCATTGATTTGAATGGATGGCTCCGGGGACAGTGAATATTGAAACCCAGATGTTTCTAACACTGGGTTCCCAAGAAAGGCTGACTCCATCATTGCCATTTTTGCCCCCATTTCAATTTAATTCATGATTAAAAAATTTTCGAAGGGATGTAGTCTGTGTCCTTCACACACTCCTTTCGCCCTGCAAACTTTTCATCACCTGCCAAAATTCTGGCTGCTCTGCACCCACGCGCGAGGGTGCTGACCAGTTTGCAGGCACTGCCAGCATCTCCTGATCTCAAGGAAGGGGTCACAGCAGTAGCATTTTTCTCCCATAGGATATAACAAGGCATTTATGCATTTATGAAGGAAGGCTAATGCACCTGCTCCTTAAACCACGCAAAGTGCAAGGTGCTGACTCTTTTTCACCTCACAGAAACCTTAAAAACAGTAGGCAAATACTCTTCAATGTGGCAATGCCCGTCATCAATGTTATGAGACTCTCGAGGTGGCGATGCTCACATAATTGAAAACTGCGGGGGAAAAGAGTCTGTCTCAAAATGTGCCTACTTGATAACCCTGCCTGCACAGTCAGGCTCTTCTCATCTCTGGGCAGGGAAAGAAGGGAAATGGCAGAGCAAATTGTTTAGCGATGTCTCAGGTACTTTCCTGCACTTGGGTCCTGGCAAAGATCAGGTCGGCTCTAATAGCACCTTTCTCTCTTACTGCTGAACTAAGGAGCAAGTAAGGCTTGCTCCTGGAAGAGGAGCTCCTGGAAGAGGAATTTCATGCCTTCAGCGAGGTCAGTGAGGCTGTGCAAAGGAAAAAGGGTTATTAAAAATTTCCCTCACAAACTTGTTAGCTAAATCTGCGTTCTTTATCTTTGTAAGCACAGGTGGGATCAATAATTATTAGCAGCAGTAGTATTATTGTCATTAAGAAAAGGGAGTCCACTGGATTTGCTAGATGAAGCAGTGACATAGTGTTGCTGTACAACAATACTTAGGCTTTAAGTACATTAACACTTTAAATGATTATTTCAGTAATAATTTTATTATAATGCCATTTAAAAATAAAAAATAATGGGATATAAGGCCATTTTAACGGGTGTGGCCAGTTCAGGAGCTTTACTCCCCCTTGTCCTTTCATGGTTTTTTGCAAACGTATCCTGGGTTTGTATTTCAAAGCCCAGACTGGGCTTCTAGAGTCAGCAAGGAGAAAAAATAAAATACATTGTCTTATGTGTAAATATATGCTAGAAACACTATAAACCAGTTTTGCATTCTCTTGTCAAATAGCTTCAAAATGTAATTCTAAGAAGCTCTAACAAAGGCAACTGTTACCAGCTCTCAACTGTTATCTAATTTCAATTAAAACTTTAGCAGAACAAAATTTTTTAAAATACAAAAAACAATAACAGAGAAAAACAGAATGACCAAATAAATAATTAAATTATATATATAAAAAATCATTTATTATATATATAATTACATTATGTGTGCATATATATAAAATCAAGACTCAAAATGCTCCTAGAGAAGCTGCTCACAGGAAAAGTAGGGAGGAGAGACAGATGAAACTCCGTAACTTGGAGTCATTGTATTGCACAGGGAAAAGGTCACGGCAAATGATCTTTCAGCCCTGGGATGTGTGACAGGGAAGGTGCAGGTGATGATTAACATAGGCACAGATGGGACTGGCGATCACCTGACGATTCTGAAGCAGAGCAAGAAGCAGCAAAATGGTCGAAGCCCAGCCCGCGCCTGCCCTGGTGCTGCTGCCGTGTCTATGACAACTGGGGATGCAAATGACTGGCAGCGTATGGGCAGGACACTGCATCGCCACAATGTTTAAAAAAGAATCCTAGAAATTTGCATGTTAAATGAATGATTTGTTATTCAAACCGGCAGCCAAGGTAAATCACTAAAACATCTCCTTGAAACTGTTCTCTAAATCAATGTGAAACCGCTGATGAATAACCAATTACAAATCATTCAGTACTTTTACTCATATTCTAACAGTTAAGAGTGAAGCTTTATAAATCTCAAGCGATCCTTTCATTTTTTTCTGCAAATATGCCATTTCAAAATCTCTGCCATCAGGCCAAAAAGCTGCTCAGATGAGAGAGAAATAGGATTATTTTAAAAGGGCACCTAAGGGATTTTATCAAGTAAAGGAGATAGAGAATAAACACTTCAGCACGTAAGACTTTATGGCCAAGTGCTGTTGCGTGTATTTAAAATTATTTTTACATAATGAAAAAGCAGCCTGGCCAGAACAGTCAACCCCCCCTCAGTTCTCTTTGGTGAAGCCTAATACACATCCCTTTTCTTTAAATTCTGACAGAAATTCATTAATTTAACCAGGAGCATACAATGACTATAAAGAAACCCAGCTCATTCTCTCATTATCTGACTGCAGCAAGCTACAGACAACGAGCAAGCATTACCCAGTTATACCACATCACTCGGAGAAGCCCTTGGCTCCAGGCCACCGCATGCTGCATAAAAAGGACTACTGCAGCTCCAGGGGAACATTAAAGCTTCACACTTACTTTGCTTTGCTGTCGTTTTATGGAGCTAGCCTAGGGAATAGTTCTGCAGGTCAGTCCACAGGTTTGCAATCAAACGGGTGAAATTTCTCACTTCCAATTTATCTGTAGATACCAACCCTTTGTGAGTGGAGGAGAAAGAGCGATCACAAGGTGTGATAAGATGAAAAAATGTTTGGTGATGTTTTGATTCATTCATTCATCACAAGGTGACTGCTCTTGCAAGCTAGCTAGAGCAGGGAAGTGCTCTCGAGTACAACAGAAACTCAACCATTCATCAGGAGTTGCTGAACTCATCTGCCCAAGCAACCACATCTCCATATGAACTCGCTTCTGGACACTCTTTCAACTCAATGGAGAGAACAGGTACTTATGAAGTAGAAACTGTATCCAGAAGTAGATGTCTACAACAGGTCAGGTGAATCAGGCTCCATACGTTTCTCTCTGCTCATCTGAAGGGAGTCTACGGGCCAAATGTACAAACGCCTCCGTTACTGATGTCTAATGCCTGGCAAGATGGATCCTGTCCCAGATTCTGAACTTGCTGTTGATGACTTCACATATCTCTCCCATCTATGCCTGCGCTGTTCTGATTAACTTTATTCCTGTGCTAAAGGAGTAACTGCAAGATTCATCTATCTTCAGTAGTGCTGAGAATATAAAACCCAACTGCATGTCCCCAGAGTCAAGTCCATTCCTGAATCTGAGCCTCAGGCATGGAGGGTATCACTGAAGATACGTGTGTGCCCACAGTGGCCAGCCACAGCTCCTGTCGATAAGTCACTCCAGGCAGCCTCTAGGGCCGTGGGGAAGAGGCACGACACGAGAGGCTCACGACGTAGCTACGCTCTTCTGCTAGTTTGCAGGCAGAAGCAAAGCCCTGAACAACTGCCTCCAGTGCAAATGTAAATTAACATCAGTTGTTTCCACCACTCAATGTTAATAGGTGGAGAAAAATCAATGGCAGCCCTGAGAAGATGACTGCCTGTCCCTTGTGAGGATCATCCCAAAGGAACAGGTCTGGGGACACCAGTTACACCAGATCAATTGGTGTAGCGTCAAGTTTATAATCTACTGGTGTAGCATCAAGTTTATAATCTGCTATGAACACAGTCCTGTGAAATATGCAACCTATTTCATTTTAGGAACACAGAAATGGCCCAACAGCTGCTTTTTTAATTTATTTTTTTTATTTCCCTTTCTCCTCTTTCCTTGTCAACATGTCCCTAGAGATATAGTTTTTCTTTAGCTTGTTGAAAGCGGTGATTTTTTTCTAAAAATCAAGGGTAATTGATGATCTTCTTGGCTGCCTCCAGTACTTCAGTGCTGGCTCTGCCACTCCGCCAGCGGCTGGCTGCACAGCACGGGGCCAGCTCAGCACTTTGAACTGAAGGACTGGGCTTGACACTGCAAAGGACTCTTGCTACACTCTCTGACACAACCATTGGGTCTCTTTTATTCTCTGTAATCTCAGCGAAGGCAATTACCTGTCCCAGCTGTACAAATATTTATAAGGTTTATGCCACAAGACTCCAACAAAGGCCCTGGGTCATTGGGCTGCTGAGGCCTCTGTGTCTGAGGCCAGTGTTCTGCTGTCACAGGTAGTCAACCTATGCCATCTTTTTTTCATTAAGTTTTCAGACTCCACTTTAATAGCAATTCAGGTTTTCCTCTTTCCCCATGGGCTCTAGCAGAAGGCTTTGTCCAGACCCTCATGTCTCCAGGACTAAGAATCCATTTCTGGTTTCTGACCTGAGTTGACTCATGGACAGGTTACACCCATTTCATCTTTTTGATGTTTTTTACTGGACTCCTCATCCATGCCCCGACGCGTGTATAAATGACAGCCACAACATCTCTTAGACTCTTTTCTTGCTGGACTAAACCAAGATAAGACCTCCTGGTCTCCTCTCATTTAGCAGAGCTTCCCATTGCTCTGATCAGCCTGGTAGCTGTTTTCCAAACCTGTTCAGTTTGAACACAGCTTACTTCAACAGGGGTGATCAGAGCTGTAGGTGGTAGTCCAGGTGGGCTCTGAAGTGCACAAGAGTACTGGCAGTGTCTTCCACTTTTGGAAATATCTTGCCTGAAGTATTTCATGCCCACATATCACTTTTTTTAAGAGCCACACCGTCAAGTGGGTTCTCAGTCATCTTGTGAGCAATTAACACACCATTTTCCGCCCTTTCCAAACCATGGGTCCTCAGAAGACAAACTAACAACAAGAGCTTCTGCTAAGTACAGGAACTGATACTGTGTACACTTAGATTAGCATTACTCCACCTCTAAAGATGATTTGGTGTCTTGTCCAGATTTCTTTCTCTGGACTGACAGCTCCTCATTTTGAGCATATTTTATTAGTACACACACCTTTTTCTGTGCCAAGATCTTTAATGAAAATATGAAACAGTTGACAAAGACAGTCTTAGAAGCAAACCCTTTTAGAAACCCATCACAAACCTCACTTCCCATTTCAACGCAATCCACTGTCATCTGGTGTTTTTCCAGATTACCTGTTATGAGGTAAGATATCAGGTACATAAATATGAGAAAAGATAAGACCTCTCATGTTTCTGTGAAACAGAAAAATGATCAGATATGAGTTACCTAGCACAATCTGCTCTTGGTGAGCTATTTAACTCCATGGTACTAACAATGTTGTTCTGCAGAGCCCCTTGTGAGCCTGCCATTCTTATGCCCAAATTATATCAGATGAATGGCAATGGTTCAGATCATTTCCTTTTCTTTTTTTAAATAGAAGTGTTATATTTGCTGCCTTTCATGTCACGGTTACTCTCACAGTTTTTTCTCAGAATAGCTGTAATTAAAACTCCATGCCAATGGACAGCGAGTTCATGCACCAGGTCTTTCAGAGTCCGTGTTTGCAACCTTGTCTCTTGAGCTCATGACACCCTGACTTTTATTGCCACTTTGGATGGAAGTGTTTCCACTTCAGTTTTGCACATTATTGTCCCCATCTTGATCTCACCATTTTTACTGTCCAAGCCATTATGCTGTAGAAGGACAGTGGCCAGGAAAAGCCACTTACATTTTAATTTATTTATGCATAATATGAGTGGCATACACAAGGCTGCTTCTGCTAGCCTCTCCCCCGTGTGTGCGGTTGAGCAATCGCAGGGCAAACAAATTGGTTGTAACACATCTGTGTGGGCCAGTCAAGCCATAACCTTACTTGGTTTCTGACACGTCCACTGTGACTGCCCACTAATTTTAAACATCTGACAGCAACGAGTGAAAAAAATGCATGTGTCCCTTCATAGGAAGTTGTTACCCATTTATGGTGCTTATGTAAAGTGATAATAGAAAAGAGCCCAGTAACTGTAACATGGACTTTCTGGTGCCTGTATGCTCACATTCAAAGAGGGACTTGCAGAACAAGCAGAAAAGCAAATGAAACAAGTTCTTTCAGGATTAAAAAAAAAAAAAAATCCCCTTTAATGTCTGAATAATTTAGTCAGAATGAGTTAAATTTTTAGATGCTCTCTGACTGCAGAGAAATGATAGCTCTCACAGCTGGTTATTCAGACTAACCTGAACAGAAGTGAACAGTGACCTGCACAACCTGTAATGTACTTTGCATTCCCTACTATACCCTTAGGCACATAGCACTCCAGGGTCAAAGACCTCACTAGAAACTCTGAAGTAACCTAGCATTTTTAATCATGCAATCAGCCTGGGGAGGAGAGCTGCCTGCTACCAAATCTTTTCCTCAACCACATGGCCTTTGAAAAATGAATGCTCTCAATTTCCCTAATCATTATGCTCATGGACGATCACTTTGACTCTTTTTAATGCGAGGATATTGCCAGCTCTTTTCATCGTGGCTGCAGTCTCCCGGGACAATCTCCCCCAGCCAATGATCCTTTTCAACCTGCCTACTCCTTCTATCAATGATAAGATCAAAGCTATCCACTTGAAATAAAATCTTTAGGATTTAATTGGTGTTTCCCTTTTCCTCATATGCCGATGTTCTGGCAAAAGTTAAAACTAAAACCCACATGTGCTCATCCACGTAGGCATTCAATGTCGGCTACACAGATCATTGGCTCCATCACAATGTCCCAAATGGTTCATCAGAAAAAAATCTCACTACAGATGAGCTGTCACTCACAACCACCAAGTAAACAACCTGGTTATACCCATTTGTAAAATATAGTGAAGGGCGTATGCTATTAACAGACTCCCACTCATCAGAGCCAAGCTTCAGTCATTCAGGTCTTGGCACTCCAGCAGTATGGCTACGCGGGTGTAAATCAACAGTGTGAAAATCACTGCACTTGTGTGAAAGAGACTTTCACAAGTGTACCTCTGCCTTAAAGCTTCAGCACACTCTTGGCTACCTAGCATGTTCCAGTTTTTGTGGAGCAATGCAGTTCTCCTCCTCCAGAAAAGTGTTAAATATTGGATCCTAGCGGACCAGAGTATCTGCTCCTCTTCCATGCATGAGGGAAAAGGTTCTTCAATCTACCTTACAAAAGGCTGGCAGTTCCCAACTACTGTAGGAAGAAGAAGCTAGACAGACAGCAATCAAAAATGCTGTTTCCCTTCCTGAAAAGTACTGCCTAAGAATTAAACATACGGAACAGGGTGCAGGTCATTCTTGTCCAGTAAAACTGGCAGAGACTTCAGAAACTCCTACTGAAGGTGATTCTTAGAGAAAGTATGCATCATGAGAGCCACCTTTTGCATGAAATATCTGAAAATAGCACAGCTGTTCTTTATAGCTGTGTGTAAATGCATTTCCACAATAATTTACTACATTTTAAAATAAATGACAACTCATGTCTTGCTAGGAGAAAAAATTACATTATGTAATGAATACTGTTTCAAGAACAAACATTTTCAAAGCATTGATTCTGCTGCAAACATTATGGTGCAAACAAACTCCCCTGCCATTAACCAGGGGAGTCAGAGATATTTATTCCCTTTAGCTGGGAAATGATTTGCAAGGGAAAAGCAAAAGTGCCTGTTTTCTATTCCATCATGATGGTGCAGCTTGCAATAATTGTAATAATAGGCCAAACTGTGCCATGCTTTCGCCTGAACATCCATAGTCAGTCATTCAGTCAGAAAACCTGGGAGGCACAATTTGGCTGCATATGGTGCTAATATAACATTAAAGAGGTAACACTGCCTACCTTCAGCTTTTATTATTTTCTTTTTAGCTATTTCTTCCCAGTGGTAGAAAATGAAGTAGTTAAGAAAGCTAGATGACGCATAAGAATTTGTAAGCTGTATACAGTGGTGAATATACCCCGTGAAACACACGGCTCCATTCATTGCAACTAATGTTGTTTATGCACAAACAGATGCAAGACCAGGGTGTAAAGCTGTGTGATGGGGGCGCGTTGTGTTACTCACGAGGGCTGGTAGTTTCAAGAACGCCTAATGATGAATACGACTCATTCGAAAGAAGCTTTGGGGACTCACTGGTATGAAGGAGGAACTATGCTTCTGGCAAAAGATTAAACACTCTGACTTTCTATTGACTTGGGGAACTGGGGAGTTTCAGCAAATGGCAGGATCAGGCCATTAAACCACTGGGTTTCACAGCACTCACCAGCAAGTGACAGACCCCATGAACTGCCTGCACTGTCTACTTGTATGCGTGTAGGCGAGACCATGCCATTTCATGAAACTTCTGCTCAAACACAATAATTTATAAGAACAATGAACATCCTGCAATGAGGTCAATGAACGAAAATGTAGGATTTGCTTGCTCAATATGATTGGAAGAACAGTGCTGGGTTAAACCATTTCCAAAGTAGAACATGCAAGGTACTATTTGCTGTCATGAAGGGTTTGTGGGTCTGAGCTTTAGTTTGTGCATATACTGCTATAGACTGAGACAATGAAAAAAGCCCCAATTTGTCAGCAGTACGAAAGCCTGGGTAATGCTGCAAGTTAAATCAACCATATGTTTTGAAATTAGTGTTGCAGGGACCCTGCAAACACTTTTGCTATTTGGACTTCTACCTAATACGGTGAAAAAAAATAAGGGGGATGAATGTCAGGCATGGTTTGTATGACAAGATTTACAGGGCCTGCCTCATATTACCTTTCGGAGAGGCAACAAATAGTCCTTGCTGATCTGCAGTTAATCTTACACGACTGGCTCAGAAACCTACCAACACTAATAATAGACCGCGTGTGCTGCCGTCAGTAGGCTCATGCTGAGAGGCACTGAGGAGCACAACTGAATGTTAAAGAAAGCATAAAATAACTCTCATGTCGGATAGCCTGCGTCTTTTGGTTCATTAACCGATGCCTACCAGCGCCTACCAAGGAGGTGGCACAATGACAGCGCTACAAGAAATTAGGCTCGCGGTTACCTGATAGATTACGACCCGGAATTTGTTTTTCCTCAGCATCTCCTCTTGTTTGGCTTCCACCTTCTGCACGCTGGCGCTCTGCCTCTCCACGCGTGCCCGCACCTCCTTCACGGTGGAGCTGACTTTGCGGGTTTTCTCCAGTAACTTGTTCACCGTGTAGCCTGTATTGCCATGAGCCTGGGCAAGCTTTAAAATGTCAATCTGTATGGTCTTGATGGCGTTTTCCATCTCCCTGTGCCTCTCCTCTATCCTTTTCTGGCTCGCCTGCACACTGTCCACGATGTTGGCCACTTTGTCCAGGACCGTCACAATCGTGTAAGCTGCATCTTGTTCTTCTTCCTCCTCGGTGACACTGGAGAGACGATTTTGGTGGGTTTTGTCAGCCTCCGAGGTGATTTCGCGGCGATCCATTTTGCCTGCCTTCGGCTCGGTTGGCGGGAGCTGAAGTTTCGGTGATCCTGCCAGAACGATTCTGGCGCTGCTGCAGGGAGCCAGGGTGACAGCTGGCTCTGGCGATGCTCAAAGTAGGGCGTGAAACGCCGCTCCTGGAGCTTGGTCAAATACTTCTGACTACAAAATATCCACACATGATTGTTGGGATACTTTCAGCAACATGAAACCCCTAAAATTAGGAAGCAATGTCTGGAAAGGAACGTACGTTTAAAGGGTCACGCTTCTGTACTGATGAAGTTATTAGTGTTAATCCAGGAAAGTTAAGTAACTTACTAATTAAGCAGGAAAGCAAGCTTGCATATTTTTAACGATCTACTTTTGTTTTCACGTTACTGGAGTGCTTTTCTCCAAGGGAATTCAAAGAGCGGTCAGGAAAATTAACACGGTTGTTTTTTCCAGCAAAACAACTTCAGGTCTTTAGCTTGCTGCAATTACCACATGGGGTAACAAATAAACACACTAAACCAGAGGCAATATAGTGAAAACGTTGTATTGTGACATGCTTTTCCAGTTCAAAATGTTGAAAGCATTTTTTTTTTATTGAACAAATTATTAAATCCTACATGCAAAATTTTGAAAGCCTAAACTACATGTTAAAACAGCTGAACACATCCTATTCACACTTTATCTCGGGATCTTTCAAACGACAACTAACAGTCTATTAATATAACAATGACCAGCAGACTAATTTGGATGGACTTCTTTAGCTCTTGAAAATATTCTATACAAGAGCACTAGTAATTCATTCACTTTTATTATTTTTTTTATTTTAATCACAAACACTATACAATCCGTATTGAAGGTGTTAAAACATGTATTTTCTTTAAAAAACTTTAAGAAGTATTAAAACAGCTTTAACAGTGATAAAGTAGGCTTTATTCCAATTATTTGTGTTCAATTGTTCAACACCAATTTTTACAATACCTAAATCTACTAAGACCTACTTCTTTTGGACCTGTGCCATCTGCTCTACCAGGTAACTTCCCAAATTATGAAATTTATAATTTTCCTCTTTAAAAATAAATTGTTGGAATTATTTATGAAGATGGCAGTGCTTAGACCCAGCCCACACGTTTTATAAATATGTTACAACTACACACAGCACACAGCTTCACAGTTCATGCGATAGGCAGTGTCTAAAAAATCAGTTACTAACTTCCAAAAACATTTAAATATCTACGGTATTTAAACACAGTGTTTTCTAGTTTCTCATAAGAAAAGTAAGCTGTAAACATTTTTACCTTTAGTTCATGCCTTGTTTGCTAGGTAATGTGGACTTTTTTGTTGGTTTGTTGTTTTTTTTTTAATCTACAACCATTGGTGGAATAAATCTGTGTTCCCAAAAATATTACATTCCATGGATAAAGCACAAGTCTATTATATAACCATGTGATACAGATACAGAAAATGAACTACTGTATTCAAAAACATAAAAGTAAAGATACTAAAACAGTCCATAGCTGTTAAAGCTGATGCTTTCAGAATACAGACCAACATTATTACACTAAAAATGTTCAAAAATAAGGCCTCTGAAATAAATATTTCCATTCTTTAAAAAAAGATATAATAAAAATGTACATCACATGGTCAATGTAGGTATAAAAATCACTAAGTTAAACCATTCTGGATGATGTATCTGAAGTAAAATGGCCTAGGTTTTGCTTCTGCCGACGTCCTCTATTGTTTTTGGGGCATTTTCTGTTTAAAAAGAGAGAAAAAAAGAAAGAAAAAGGAGGGCTGATTTTATATATGCCACATAAAATTAAGCCTAACAATAACACATTGACTTAATTTTCTGTACTTAACAATAGCAAGGAGTCTATGAGCTGTGCTGACTGGGGGGACGCGCCTGCTGTTTGGTACTGGACTGTCACCTGGGGATGTCCATGGGACCCTAGAACACGCAGAAGGGAGAGTTCTGCTTGAACTTGAGACCGAAACCAGCAAGGTGCTATATCCTTCAGCCTTGATCCAGCAAAACACGTACCATGGTGAATAATTGCATTGGCTTTACCTTACACATATTTCATACTTAAAACCCAGTGACTGGTAAGACTGGATCAATCAGCCTTTTGAAGTGCTGGACCTCCAGGTGCCCTGCTGCTTGTGGCAGCTCCTGAGACAGAGCCCACCCAGGACTCTCTGTGGGGTGACTCAGGTGATCCCCTTCTTTGGGATGGAGACACAACTAAGAAAGGATTCACAAAAGCCAGCAATTCCGAACGTGACGGGACCTACTCAGTCCCTCAGACAGCGGGCAATGCACGATGGAGTAGTCCTGTTGGGATGCAGCAAGACAGACTGTCCTCAAGAGACCGTGAGCTGGGGAACAGTCATAAGGAGGCTGACAGAGGAGGGCAGCTGAACCACAGCCTTCCACGCCACTGCTTTGGCCAGCAAGGTGTTGAGTAAAAAAGGGATGACATCAATTGCATAAGCCAAATTACTCCTTTACATGTGCAGGAGGTGTTAGATATGTGTACCTATACCTGCTACCTTGAACCTTACAAGAGAGATAGGGAAGGAGGCCTGTATTGTTCGTTCATAGGGGTGTCACTCTGCATCACTGAGTTTGGGAAGCCATGCACTAACACGGTAGCAGAAAGTTTTACAGCCCAACATAACTGGAGCTGAAAAAGTGAAGGACGAGTTGAGGAGGAAAGGGCAAAGTGTGGCATGGATGCCCAAGTGTAGGACTTATATGCTTTATGCACCTATAAGGTAACTAAGTCATTCTTAGTCTATCCCAGAGCCCTCAGTCCTCATTGGGTTCAAGTCCTTGATGAGCAAACTGAATCCCTTGTCATCAAAAAGAATCCATGGCTCTCATCTCAGTTTTCATACAGGGTGAGAGTCTGAGACAAGCCAGAAACTTGAACTCTGTGCTTGTGCATCTTTACATTTCATAAAATAGGTTCCCATGGAGAGTGCCTAATAATGGGACTAGCCGCACATTCATTTTCAGAAAGCATATATGGTGTGAGGGATAATTCTCTCTCTGTGTAACACCATGTACAGTGGTAGTGCAAGGAACAGCATCTTGTTAACCTCTCTGGTTTCACTGGGTGGGAGGGGGGGATCATAGCTTCTATAAGATATCAGCAATGCTTGAATAACTCCAGTGAAGGTCTAACACAGCAGCTGACCTTTTGGATGTGTTTCCAGGCTGATCTGTTCTGCTGGGTATTTGGTCTGGGGATTCAGTGTGGTTACCGGTGGTTTGTGAATTTAAACAAATGTGTTTTGTGACCAAAAAAAAAAGGCGATAGGATGTTACATAATCCTTCTGCTTCAGTCATTAGGTATCTTTTATGTGGGTATTTTAGGATATATGTTAAAGCACATAAAATTTTGGGGGTCAAAGATTTAAATACAGAAAAAGTATATCCATACAATGTGTAATTTTTCACTGTTTTTGTCTTTACCTACCTTGTTATGCACATGACAATTGCAACTATAATGGCAATCTGTACAGCTCCAATTATTGCTGCAATAAGGACGTGCGTAAGCTTTTGTCTACTTGGGACAACATAAAGAATACTAAAGTCTGTCTTTTCACAGTGCTGTCCAGTATATCCTGATTCACACCTGAAAAAGAAAAGGAATATTTCATGGAATCTGTAATTTAACAACAGCCCAGTCATTCTGCAGATGAAATAAGGCGTCCAAGGTGACTCCAGCTGAGAAAGAGCTGGTGAGAAGGAGTAGGTGTGGTAACGCTTGGGTTGGGGAATGGTTTGGATTTCTGTGGCAAGAGAAAAGACAGCACAGATATGCTTTGCTTTCCTGGATAAGGTTACTAGTGGCCCTCTGAAAACACGCCAGCGTGGTGAAGGCCCTGATTTGGCAAAAGAAATATGTGGGGTTGTTATTAAATTGGGGCAGTATTTAGGAAGAATAAAGAAACTAGGTGAAGCAAGTAGACAAGGCTAAATGAAACACAAAGAAGCATGCTCATGAAACACAAAGTGAGCATGTTCATTTAGCTGCAATGTCAGCATGGGAAAGAAGTGACAAAGAGGAAAAGAAACCTTGAAAAGTGAGGGAAAAGGATGATCCCTTTTCAAGCTGCAGCCTACAGAAGTGGAATCCTGCAAAACCTATTGGACAAGACCAGAATCAAACCCCCTCCTGCCTTGTCACCAAACCAAAATTTGATGGACGTCAGGTTAGAAAACCCAATGGCTCACAACTGTTCAAGTGAAAGTTCATGGAAGAATCCATAAAAATTGGCTGGGGGTGGGGGAAAAATGGCTGGAGACAGAAGAGAAGCGGCTGCTTTAAATGATACCTTGCCTGAGCAAAGAAGCAGTTAGCTCAATGAGAAACTCAGCAGAGGCTGCTCCTGACCAGCGACATGCGTTCAGGGAATGCGAGATGTGCCAGCGGTGAAGGTGGCAGTGGAAACAGGCTCTGGAAGAATTCATGTCACAAGGCAAGAGAGGCTGAAGCACAACAAGGAAAGGCAAGAGCCACTCAAGACACTGAGCTGGAGTCTGCAGAATCAAAGGCCACCACCTACATCCCTGAGCAAGTTCCTTGTACAGCTATCCTTTAAAACCCACTGATGTGAATGCATCATTAAGGGCAACTGAATCATACAATTGGCCTCCAGCTCTACAGTAGAAAGCTGGAGAAAAATTACTCACACGCAGGCAGAGAAACAATCCTTTTGAAAACTGGATCAGATAAGCCCGAATGCAACACAGAATCAGTCTCATCCATCCAAAAGCTGTGTGCTAGGGTAGGAATTAATTCTGTTTGGAGGAATGAAATAATTACTCCACAGACCTTCCTACAACCGCTAATGCCACTTCTAATCCGCCTTTGCAAGCAGGGAATAACGATTGGGGTTTACATGTTCATAATCTTGTGACTCTACTTTCTCCAGCCATGAGCTGCTGTGTAAGGAGTTTTGGTTCAGGCATGAAACAAGTTCCAGTAAGAGCACATCTCTTAAAGAAAAGCCCTCATGTACTGTAAGTAAGCTCGGTAATGGCTAGGAAGAGAATCAAGAGAAACATGTATTAGCATACAAGAAGGAAGAGGATGGGGAACATGTTGGTAGTCATGCAAAAAGAAACAATAAGAAAGGGGACTCCTTGCTAGTGAAGAAAACTGAAGTCTTATTTGTTACTTGGCTTTTGTTTTCATTAAAGAAGGTAACAGTCAAAGTGTGATCAATGTGAGAATTGCTTTAAAGCAGAGGAGGCAAAACAAAGCAGAGGAGGCACAAGTAATTCAAAGATGTTTCCTCAGAAACACTGAAGCAACAGGAAATTATTTCTGAGAAATATTGAATGTAGATTCAGCAGTATTGAATTACTGCAAAGAAGAAGTGCTTGTGTTAAGAACTACATTGATGGTGGGATGAAGTACTAGGCACTAGTTTAAGCTACTTTAAACTAGCAGAACAGATTTCAAAGCATTCTGCTGCATTAATATATAGCATGATAATACAGCATTAATATAATAGCAAGATAAATAGAGGTCAGCATGGATTTATCAAAATATGCTGATCAAACAATTAATTGAGCTAGCGTAAAGAAGTTTAGATTTCTTTGCAAAGGGTTGAACTGTGCCTCCTTGGTGCAGCCTGCCATAAGGACAGGGAAGAACTGCACTGCACAAGGGGCGCAGCGGGAGATAGACCAGATCCCAGCTGTGCAAAGGAGACTAAACTAAATATTACGCAATTGACCACTACAAAACTTTCCTCCCACCTGCCTGCTGGCAGTGCTGGAGGGCTGCTGTACAACGAGCAAGGAGATTCTTGCCCCCAGTGAAAGCGAAAGTCAGAATTTGCTCGGCGCAGGTACTTTCTGCAGTTTTGTAGGTCATCTGATACCTCACTACTATCACTGCCAGGAAATGAGGACCAAATTAAACAATGTATATGCTAGATGTCTATGAGAATGCAAAGCATTTGAAAATAACAATCTGCCCCTAGCATTCATCATTATATTTTCCTTGCCAGAGAAAGAGAGAATTTTTTTCTTTGGCAGAAGTACATGATTACTACGGCAGATTGCTGTCTGGTATAAATAATTTGTTTCCTTAATAACTCTGCTCCAGTAGGAAACACACATAAAGTATGAGACCATCAGTATTTAAATGGCCAAGAAAAATCAAAGGAGACCTGATACTTAGGGTTAAGAACTGAGAGTCAGAAGTTCTTGACTGGAACCATGTGAGGTTTATTGTGCTAGGTCCAGTGCTGAGATACTGTTCAGGCTGTTTAGATAAATAATTGAAGGCAGTAATAGTAAATGTAATTATAAAATATAATTTAAAGGGACAGTACATTAATTAAATTCATCAAAACATTGCCTATCAGTAATTATTAGAGTAATAACAAATATTTAAATGATTGAACAGTAATTGAATCATAAATTAATACATGACTATATGACTAGTGCCATCCAGAAAAAAATTCTGAGAAATAAAAAAATCAGTTCATTCAGCCAGGAATGTTTTCCTTGAAATACCTCTACTTCTTATATTTTGAGGACAAATCCATCAGAAATTGTGTCAAACACAGGTCTAGATCAAAAGAATACTGTAATCAAGTAGTGCTGCCTAATGCCCATCAGGATGACGTTGGGGATGCACCCAGTTTCCCAAGGGAAACAAAACCATGTTGAGCTCTCTTGGTTCTGGCCAAAGAAAAGAGAAAAACAAATAAGTCCTATTGGAAAGGTAAAAATAAACAAGAAAGGGTCTTGGATGGGAAAAGGAATAATACAAGCTTTCAAATGCTTAAGTTGACAACCATACTGGCTCTGCCTTTTGGGCTTCCTGCTCCCTGGTCAGTCTGGAAACCCTTAAATCTTGCTGGTGGAAAAACCCCTAAATATCCTCGATCAATAAAGATCAAGGGAGAAAATGTGATAGTATCTAATGGATTTACAGCTGAAGTTTCCAAAGCAAAGGAAAAGCAAAGAGTTATAGCATCTTCAACCACATTAATCTGAAAGTACAAGCCTGCAAAATAAAAGTTCAGGAGTGAAACCTCCTAACAAGTAGGGCACGCCATGTTATTAAGTGGCCTTTTTCTATAAACAACTTTTAAAATTAATTTTACTATTTTAAAGAAAACAAAGAGGCAGAATTTAGTTGGTGAAATATAAAGAAAAAATTACCTGGGAGCTAAGGAAATAAAATGGAACATTAATATTTCCTGGGAAACACTGAGTGGCTTAATACTGAGTGTACTGAGCTGATAGATTATACCGTAGACAAAAAATGTGGGCTAAAAAATATTTTGCAATTTTATACTCTCTAGATGAAGTCTATTATTGTGAAAAAGGGCAATAAATGTTAAAAATATGATAGTGATACTCTAGAGAGAGTTTATGACAAGACCAATAAAATGTATAGATAGCATAGGAACAAACTGAGAGGTCAAGGGAAAGAGCAGTTATAGAGAGAAGTCATGCAAGGCAAAGGCAGTTTTTTTGTGGATTTTTTTTCTTCTAGATAGGATTTAGCAGCTGAAAATAAGGAGACAACAGCAAGACCACAGTCTTCAGAGGGATTCAGCTTCTGAACTACCTGACTGACCAAGCCTCTCCTCTGAGCACTGTCTCCTGCACCACTGGAGCACCTGGGTCTGCCCACAGCAGAGGGATATGGCTCCTGTGCCGCTGCTTAGATAACTGCAAACTGATACATGCTGATACATACATGTCTAGAGAGCATTTTGATTAAGCTCTACAGCAATTTCAAGCACATTTTGGAGGCATGCAGGACTTACCGGCAGGAAGCCTTCTGAGTGGAATAAATGAATTCACATTTTCCATGTATACAGTAGCCATTGAAGCTTTCTGAGCAAGGTATGTGGTTTCCAATGTAAATGTCTTCTCTTTGATCACTGGCATCTTAAAAAGAAATATACATAAACAATTATACATGGCTGTATGATATGTATAAAAAAATCTCAACCAAGAATAACATACTCTTAAAAATTTGCAGTGATTAAAAGAATACAGAATAATAAAGCAAAGGCTTAAGGGTTAAGTTTCAGAGACACCTACAGAGATTTTCCAGGATGTATTACACGGAAAAATGATCCTTAGAGACATCTAAATATGCTTATTATGTCAGGTTTCTCAAAAGGAGAAAAGTATTCATGACAGAAACAAGCCAATGCAGGAAGGTCAGCCAAAGTTTTGTCAGTGGCATCGGGGCAAAGAGCTAATACATAGATACAGAGAGCTCTCTCCCATGTCTAAACAGAGGAAAAAAAACCTGAAGGGTTAGGAAGAAGCTAAACCATGTTTTAGGATTACTGGGTAGAAAACAACTCGATAAAGCCCTGATCTGAGTGGTACCACCAGTCTTATAGCTGAAATCAAACACACTACAACAGCAGTCTTCCTCAGAGAAACACTTTTATGGAAAGGGAACTTTCCGTGAGCTTAAAATACCCATTCCTTTGGGAAGTGTACTGGGTCTGGCTGGGATGGAGTTAACTTTCTCCATAGCAGCCCATATGGTGCTGTGCTTTAGATTTCTGGCTGAAACAGTGCTGATAATACACCAGTGTTTTGGCTGTTGCTGAAGGGTGCTTGCATAGCATCACGGCTGGCTCTGCTTCTCACTCTGCTTCTCCGTCAGCGAGTGGGCTGGGGGTGGGCAAGAATCTGGGAGGAGACACAGGCAGGACAGCTGACCCCAACTGACCCAAAGTGGTATTCCCTACCATATGACATCATGCTCAGCAATAAAAACTGGGGTTTTGGTCTTTCCAAGGTGGCAGTTGCTCAGAGACCCACTGGGCATCAGTCTGCTCTGGTGGGACGTTGTGAGTGACGGCTTTTGCATCACTTTTGGTTTTTTTCTCTTTTTTTTCCCTTCACTTCTTAAACTGCCTTTATCTTGACCAAGGAGTTTTTCTCGTGTTTGCTCTTCTGATTGTCTTCTCCATCCTCCTGGGAGGAAGGTGGAGGTGAGCAAGTGGCTGGTGGGCACTTGGTTGCTGGCTGGGTCAGCCCAGCACAGGAAGGCAGTCCCTTCTGCCCCAACGTCTTTTGTGCTTCTGTCATGTTACTAAAACTATCTAAAGCTGCGTACATTTTCAACCATTCTTTCCCCAAAATTTTTCTGTAAAAAAGTCCTAAACACAGAAGTTGGTATTTCATAATGAACTTCTCTAAAGAGCAGGGATCTAAAGATGTGAGCGTAATTGTGGAATTATGTTCATTTCCATGGCAATGGACTACAGCGTCACAAATACAAGATTATAATGAACTGCAGGTGCAAAGCAAAAAGGGACTGTGAAGAAGAAATCTCTTATACAATTGCAGATATTTGAAATAACACCAGCAAGAAAGAGGATGTATTTATACAAGGAAAAAAAAAGGCATGCTGCTGTTTTAGGTTTTCACTGAACATTTTCTGGAATGTTTTCTAATTTGTTCCAGGAGAAAAAAAATCAATTACAGGTTTGAGATATAAGGAAGCTTGATGGTTCAGGCTATGCTTCAAAGATTTAGAAGACTTGATACAAAGGAAGAACTGCCTAATACTGACAATATGTCCACCACTGCCCTGTTGGAATAGACTATGCTGTTGTACGTCTAAGAGGAGAAAAGTGGGGATGGCTCATCGCAAAACTGTTGCCTCCTCCAAGATGTTAATTACTGTTGTATCTGATCCCAACCAAAGGCTAGTAATTAGCTACATACAATTATATTAGTCTGTTCAGATAGCTGTGCTATGTCTGGTTTTAATGTACGTACTAATATCGAATGTGAGGCCCAGTGAAAGATGCATCCCCTGAAAGGCAGCCAGGTAGGCACGGCCACCCAAGTCAGAGGCAAAACTTGTATTAAGCAAAGAGATGTTAAATGCAGGCGGTGATTCCTAGTGTAAAATGGACATATACCCACCTATTGACAGGAATCAATTTTTAATCTGAGAGGACTGCTAGACTGCTTCAGAGCTTCAAAGTGAAAGATTTAACTGGTGTAGGAGCCTTGAAAGAGCGATTGGATAGAAGAGTTCAGATGCTTCACCAGAAGGAAGAGGCATGGACAAAACCTGAAACCCTGATGCCCCTCTTGGCACAACAAAACCAGCAAGCCAGCTGAATCATGGAAGAGAGACCTTTCTTATGTAACTTTAGGTAGCCACTTGCACTGCAGGAGAAGCAGACTGTCACAGCTCTGGTTCTACAGACTAGAAGGTATTGTACATTCAGAGAACAGGGTGTAACAAGAGTAACACATGGGAATTTAAAGCAAAAGCAAACAGATAGAAGTGTGGACCGTTCTCTTATCCTGGAAGAAAAAGTCATTCAAAGTATTTCAGTTCAGGCTCTCACTATCTAAAAAGACCGGGCATAAAAAATTGGAAAACAATTTTTCTGCACAAGGCATATTCACTCCGTGCACATCATTTGCTGAACTTGAGACTGCACAAGCTATGCACATTAATAATAATTATTATATACAATGTTTTTTCCACTAACTAAATTTCAAGGGCAATTTATATGCAATGAATAAAAGGCTGTAACTTCTTCTGAATAGGAAACAAAAGTGGTGTTTCATTACATCACATAATAAGATGTATATTCCATTTGGTGCCTTTTATGCCTTCATAATGTAAGTGAAAATTGACATTAAATCATTCCAACTGGTACATTATATGGAGTGAAAATAAGAGAATTTGTGAAAAAAGAAAAAAACACGAAGCTTTTTGGCACTGAATGGCTTTTCAAGAACACAAGGAATGTTGAAAGCCATAGAGGAATGTCTTTGGGAGGCCATGGGAGTGCAAAACAAGTATAATGACAGAAAAAACGAAAAACCAGAGCTAACGGTGAAGGTAGCAGTGCTATTACTTGTGAGAGAAGAGGAGGAAAGGTTAACACCTATGCAGAGCTGCTCTTTGCCAATAACTTGAGAAAGACAGAAGCGTTTTTTCCTGGACAGAAACACTTTGAGCAAAAGCCATGAAGTGCAGAAGCATATTTGTTCTGAGAATGCACCTAACACACACAAGCTGCTAACACATAAAACTGAGCAGAAAGTGAAACTTTGCCTTATTTCATTTATATGAAGGTTCATATAGGTAAGGTAGAGTTCACATAGGTAAATCAACTAATGTGATTCAGCATATTAGTTTACTGAAAACATTTTAAAATAACCTAAAAAATACAGAATTTGTCATTTTTTTTTCAGAAATTATCAGAAAAGGTGGGGTCATGGTGGGGCTTGTGCCATTTCATCAGGGATGTCACAACTTGGTGTCTTGCAGTAAAGGCATTTTCACAGCACTTGGGGGGAGTCTAATCCTGTGACTGCTGTGTAGGGTGGTGAGCAGCTGGGCATCTTAGAGGAACAGAGCAGGCAAAACTCACAAATCATGTACATCTTCTTGCCAGCCTTGCAACGTCAGTGCTGTGAGAAAGAATTCACAGGTCTGTATCAGTTACAGAAATCAAAGCTGTAAGGCAGGTTAGAAGGGACCTGTGTTCTCTATTTTCTCATCTTGTGAAACCATAACCAAACAGCACGAAGTCTGCACAGTACCTTTCACCTCTGGCCGATACTGCATGCCATCGTCTTTCTTTCCAACTGCGTTTGTGTCATCTGTTTCTAGATGATAAATACATGCATGGATAGCTATTAGGAAAGGCTTATTTCCAGAAAACTACATGTATGTCACTGAGAAGCCAGGATAATATTTGAAGAAGTATTTTAATTGCAGTAAAACTGGACACATCCCCACATTGTTCCTCCCATACTACCAGGCTGGTAGCACACCTGGTCAGTAACAGAGGCAGTAACCCCAGCAGCCAGACCAACACATGGCACACCTCAAGCTGTAGGTTTTGAACTAAAAACTCTTCCGTGGTATGGGCCTAGGTTATTTTGGTGACAGTCTGTTTCGGTTTTGGAACTGCCCAAGTTACAGTTCTAGATGTAACTGGCAAAGAGATGGTGGAAAGCTGTTATTCCCACGAGAAGGTCCTAGCTGCAAGACCCCAAAACTGAAGTCATGCACATGATTAAATACAAGGCAGGAGACAGAGGGTTTCAGTGGACCATTCCAACACTGGAAAAGGAAATGGATAAATTTGTGCAACCAGGGCCCAACTTGACTCCCTTTGGAAGTACATTGTACAGCCCACAGCAGCAAGAGGGAATGTTTCCCACACACCGGTATTCCTTTTGCTCTCCTACTTCTTACCAGCCTCTCAAGTAAGACTCGTTGGACTATTGCTTAGATTCTCCTAAGAGCTTTTGCTGTCTTTCCAGGTAACAGCAGCCAAAGAAAGGTAATGTAAACACAGCACGTATGTATGTAGTGTAAACATACCTCTGCATGGAGAACTCTAAAATACAGGCGGGGAGTTCACTGATAACTGGATCAGTGACTTCTGATCAAAAATGGGAAAGGGAAAGCTCTACAAAGCCCACTTATGTCAGAATTTACATTTACCAGAAAACCAAAATTAAGCCTACCTGAGCAGTGTCCCAGATGCCTGATGTCGATCTGCTCTTGCCTCAGACATGATGCTTCTCTAACAAAGCATGGATTGTTATAGGAACTTCCATCAGAAGCACATACAGGATTAAAACTGTATCCACTGCAGTCTATATTACATACACACCTGTTAATTGAAACATACAGCAAAGCAAAATTGACATCCAGCAAACAAAAATTAAGTCATGTTGAGTCCTCAGTATACACTAGCTCATACACTAATACCAGGAGAGAAGAGCATGTTGCATGAGGATGCTGAAGAATTCATTGATGTCTCAGGCTTCCAAGCAGCACGTACAAAATTATGATCAGGTGCTTCAGTGTGCTTTTTAATAATGTATTGATGTTTCTTGTAGTTTTACTATGGTATCAGTTTCATTGATTAACACCCGAAAATTGATAACACATTGCTAGGAAGATTTACCACATTAATATAACAGTTTGTGGTGTCTGTTCTCAAGTGTGACCAAAACTAGATGAATA
Source organism: Ciconia boyciana (assembly GCF_034638445.1). NCBI lineage: Eukaryota > Metazoa > Chordata > Aves > Ciconiiformes > Ciconiidae > Ciconia > Ciconia boyciana. The sequence continues at coordinate 68,120,458 of NC_132935.1, forward strand.
TTCCACTTTTTTGGGGGTGTCAGAATCCCCGACAGGGAAACAAAAAGAAAAGGACTCCCATTTCTTTGAAGCAGTAAAAGGAGTTTTTCTATTTCAGAAGCTGTATAGAATCAATATGCTTGGTTAACTGTGTCATTTCAGCAAGGTGTTCATTCATACATTTGGAAGTTAACAGTAGGTTTATTATGTTGTCTTTAAAACAGGATTATGCGATCTGAATTATTTCATATTGCGTCCAGTTGACACTTTGATTTAGACACAGCATTTTCCATATAATTTGCAACTACAGATTGTAAAACAAAACTGGGAAAAATGAAGACCTAGCATGTAGCTGATTCCTAACCACCCAAATGTAGGACAGCCAAAGACTTAGATAGGGCTATGTCTTCCCTGGTTTTGGTTAGATAGTTTTGTTGTCCCAACAAAAAGTCCTGAAATTTTACATGCGTGAATGGCACAGGAAAACTTTCCAACTTTCCAAGCCCCACCCCCCTTGTTTATTTTAATTAATATTCTACTTTTTAACTGAACCTTTATTTTTGAATGAAAGTTTCTCTGTGTGTTTCACATTGCTCCGCAAGATCCGCTCTGCCTCTGGACTGGGAAAAGTAAGGAATGTGGCTGCAGAACGGGGGACACGGTGGGCACCTGGTCCAGCTCTCCATCAAGCTCCTCCTGATGCCATGAGAGCAGGAAGAATTGCTCTGCATCTTCTGAGGAGGTGGCAGTGGGCACGCGGTCCTCTCCTTGCCAGAAGGCTCTACACAGGGGGCTCATGGTCTGACTGCTAGGAGCTACTGCTAGCTTCATCTTGATTCACTCTTGTAAGACACAGGGTGGAAAAAAAAAACAAGCTACCAACTTGCCAGGTTTTTAATGTTCTTTCCAGCTGTTCCAGGTACAATTAAATGATTAAATAGATATATGTGTGCCTCAAGTCAGTAACAAATCTCGCAGCAGAACCTAATTCCATGCTGCAGAAACACTGATGGCCAGCGTACCTTTTTCTCTCCCTTTGTTTCCATGAGCACCTTTTGTTATGTGAGTTTAAAGATGGTAATTTTCCCACTAATATTTCATGCCCATGAACTTCAGATTGTTGCTAGACAAAAGAACATCTCTAGTGCAAATGGATTTTTGAGTACACCTACTGACAGTGAAAAACTGCCCCAGTAAGACGTCTCTACACATCTTAGAGATCTACCTCAAAGTACTCATGAAGCTGCTAAATATCAACATGATGAGCATACGATTATTTGTTCTTACTAGAAGTGGTAATGGTTGTAAACCTTAGACCCAGGAAAGGAAGTACTATTTCGTTTACATGCTCCCACATGATTTTAAGCCTAATAAGCCTAATGAGGGTTTTATTAGGATTTACTATATGCAAATAAAAGGCTCACGGCTCAGCAGTTGTGCACATTTATTGACACAAATGAGCGGAGAGCTAGTCCTCATTGGCATGACGCTGGCTATGTGCTTATGTATACCTTTGCTCAGCCTTAGCTCTCAGGGATCGCTGCTGCCTGCGTGCGCCCATCCTTGTCAAGTTTGAGCACATTCGTCTGTATCTCCAGACCAATTGCATCTGTATTTCTACGCCCAAACAGCTCTAATTCTGTAGTCACCATCCAAGGTCCGCAGCATCATAATTACTGTTAGTTTTTGTCATTCCTGGTGACAAATAAGGTGACTTTTCAAAATATTTTTTTCTTTCTCACAGTGACGTTACAGGCTAGAGTTGAACCTGCTTGGAAACTGCTTACATTTTCATGCTTTGTTCTGTTCAGAATTAACATCTAATGTTAAATCCTTACTTTCTTAGCATTGCCAAATGCTTGGTTTGGGGGTAGTTGTGAATTCCTGGCCCTGTTCTTCTGATAAACACTCTCAGTCTTAGCTCTAACCGTCTCTTCAATGTACAAAAATTTCTTTTTATCATTTAAAATTTACATCTAAAAGTAGGAAAATAAAGAAAAAAACAAACCTACAAGAGGAGGGCTTGTGACACGTCCGTAAGGGCTGGGGCAGCGTGAAGCAGCTGAAGGCCGCTGACCAGGTGCAATGGCCTTGCAGCTGCTCTGTGTCCTTGGAGCAGGACAGAGCTGGTGGCTGCCGGGGTGGGAGCCAGTGCAACACCCGCCCGCTGCCAGTCTGGAAACTGGGCTTTGCTGGAGCCTTGCGAGCACACCAAATCCCCGCTGGGGCCCCGACAGACCCCGACCAGCTGGCAGACGTGCATGCTTTCCACCCGCAGGCGAGGGCCGCAGGCACACCAAACCTCCAGCGAGGCCCTCGCCGCCCAGACAGACCCGGCCAGCCGGTGGGACGTGTGCCTGCTCTCTGATCTCCAGGATCTGTCCCTGCTTACAGGATCGGTGCCATCCTCCTTCCAGGACCCCTTTTCCCGTCCAAAGGCCCTGCCTTTCAGGACACCTCCTCTCTCCAGAGCCCAGGCCCTCGGTTTCCCAGTCTGAACAGTCTGTCTGCAGAAGTGCACCGCACGAGCAGCTTCCTGCTGCTGACTCTGTCTCATGGCTCTCTATTGACTGGAGGATTCAGGATGTGATGCTTTTTTTTAGCCCGGGCATTACCCAAAATTTACAACCAGTCCACGCTGGTTGCAGCTTGGGAGTTCAAAGGTTCAGTTTTGGACCCTCACCCCCCCACATCCACCCGACTATCTGCCTGATGCCATTAGCTACTTCTTCTCCTACAACCGTGATGCCAAATGGTGTCTCTGGCTTTCACCTGGCCATTCAGTTACTGGTGTAGACGCTTTGACAGAGCTGTCTGGCACGTAAAAGCAGCGGGTTTAAATACACTGCAGGATGATGAACAGTTGAACTGGACTGATGCACTTAAAAAAATTGAGACTATTATGCTTCATTATTCTGGCATAAAAGCCTGAAGCCGTTCAGAGGACACGGCTGGGGCATGATGCTCTGAAGGGAGCAGGGCCTCGGCGGATGCAGTAGGGCAGCAGCGAGGAGGCCAGGAGCATGCATTAGAACCCTGTACCCATCAGAGAGCCCGCGTGGGGTGCAGTGAAGTTGTCCTCGCTCATAGCTGCTTGGCACTAGACCCAAAATACAGCCAGGCCTGCTGGAAGCGCCGAACTGTGGGATGGGAGCACTGAAATGTGGGGAATGCGGCTCTCGGTAGGAAGCATGAAATGGAAGTTGTTTTTAACTGCTCGGTGTTGGTGAAGGAAGGTAAAACTGTGGGCAAGCGAGTTGCTGCTCTGATGCTGCACATCGAACACATCGAAACTGGCAGCTGAGTCCCTGCGAGAGGACAGGACCACCAGCACAGACTGAAACAAAAAAGCAGCTCAGGAGAGTACTGGAAGATCCCCAAACGGACCTGCTATGAAATATGGAAAATATGTTACACCCTGAAGTCAGAGAGCTACAGAGGGCAGACAATAGGAGGAGATGACAGGAAATCCAGCCTCCTGAGGGGAACAAATTCCCCCCACCAGCCAGTTTGATGCCTAAAGCCAGGCAGAAGTCAAAGCCCAAGCCTACCAAGCACAGCCCATGGGGCTGAACCATCCCATAGAGCATACAAGCAGCACACAAAGTATGGGAGAAGACGCAGCAGACAGCATTCATGAGCTAAAAGTGGGGCCCCAAAGGGCAGAAATCTTAAGGGGGGCTGTGTTTTGCAGGCAAGGAAAGCCGTGTGAGGCATCACAGACTGTGGGCTTTCTTTTTCTTCACAGCTGACTGAAACCAGACACGGAATTGAAGTCCCATATTATAATTTGTTCCCTGACAAGCCCTGCTTATGCTGGCGAGAGAGCATGAAGAGAGCAGAGGACAACATGGAGAGCTGCTCAGGAAGGGAGGACAGGAAAAACCTGACATCATGAAGGGTGAGCGAGGATATGTGGGCAGAGCACAGGAGGGGCACCCAGGAGGAGAGAGAGAAGACCCTAATTGTAAAATTCCTAATATCCTGCCTTTTAAGCACTTACTCTCACTCCTGCCTTAGCTCCCACCAGCGCTGCCTCCACTTACAGAGGTCCGTGAGAGCAATGCCACGTGCAGCATCCCGAGCTCGGCCGTGCAGCTACGGACACTTTCTGGCATGACTTGGCCTGAATGACTGATGAACAGCAGCTCTGGGGGCCACCAGCCCGCTACGGGCACTAGCCTGAAAACTTAGCTTCAGGGGCAACACGATGCAACGGTTTTGATCTTATTTCTACATTTTGTTCTCTGGAAGCCCATAATGCACTGGGGAATTAGGACACGGCCCTGAGCACGAGAGGCTTGCTTCCCATCTTGGCCTCTTCCAGGTCTTAGCCTCTTACCTTCTTACCCGTGACCACACAATTTCACCTGAAATTTAAAAAAAATAAAATACAATTCCATGTGAGCATGTACCCATGAAAATATTAGCCAATACAATCGGAGAGTAGGGAAATAATATGCAACAGGAGACAATTTTATAAAACAGGAAGCATCAGAAAGCCTATATCAGCAAGATTTACGTTAAGATTTTAATCCATATAGAAAAGTATTTTGAACAGAATTTTCCACTTTACTTCTATTCACTTTAAAGATGTATTAAAACACTATCCTGTATTTGTTGAAACAACATCACAGCTTTGGTTGTAGCTTTAAATATTTTTAACACTGATTTTTAGGTAACATTTTCATTCTATTCCTTATAGAAAAGAAGAGAAGCAAGGTGCATTTTCACCCCTAATTACTAGTAGAAATAAAAATGAGGTGTGCTGTAAGCATGCACTTTCTGGTGTGAGCAGGTAGGCGCACACTGAAATTACAATGCACTAAAATGCCTGGTTTGCAATTAAAAAAAGTAAAAAAAAAAAGGAAAAAAGAATAGAATAGTACCTATCACACAACAGTATTTGTAATAATAGGAAACTACTCAGGTATAGAAACTTAATTTCTTATGCGAGAAATTAAATAGCTAGAACCTCTTAAACATTGCTATTTTGACCCCTCAGTATATTTTCACAAATTCTAAAGGCTGGTCTGAGTTTGGATGGCTGATGCAGTCTAAGGAGATGATAGCATATGATGATGTCAGTCATAAATAACTGCAGAACAACATCTTGTATTTAATTTTCTAGTGTGGAAAAACTGAGGTTCAAACCTAGGTCTGAGTTGCTTCCATGCTACAAGCAGAGCAGGAAGGTGAACGTGGGACCACCACAGCCGAGGTGAGCAGCCAGCCCGCGGAGCACAGTCAGTGACACTCCTGGTGTCACACGTGGACAGACAGCACAGAAGCTTGAGCCCTGTGTCTCAGGCAAATGCCACTCTGACAGGTATGTTTATTCCTCAGGAGTGACCCCACAGGGAATCAGGAAGGATCTTGCAAAAGAAAATCCAAAATCATGCAAAGCTTCACAAAGAGAAAAGTAATTATTTTGAAAGCTTGCAAAACAAAAATGTCAAGAGTATTTTTAAACCTCATATTATCTTTCTCCTAGCTCTCAATTATTTATTTCTGCTTTTTGGAGTAACTTCCAGGAACAATTGCCTGAAATCCAGCAGTGGTACAAGCATAAATTAGTCTGCGAAGCTGATCTTCAGCTAATAAAAGTGAGGATAAGCACAGCAAAGTCTGCATCAAAAATAATTAAAAAAAACCCTACAAAACCCCCCCTACTGGCTTCTCTGTTCCCCCAGTTGCTTTTTCAAAAAGTGCCAGCCTTCACTCAGGCTTGCCAAAGCCATGCCACGTTGGCTAAATCAATCATCATATCCCAATACAAGTCAAGACTATGGCAAAATCTTAGCCCTACTACTGATATTGGGTCTTTTGCCACCGTCACTTGGAGCTGAGTGAGGACTCCAGAGCTTGAGCCCCGCCACCGCTCTGCTGTTGGCTTTTGTATGTGTTTGACAACACGATCCTCCTTGGTGCCCCTGGAAAATAAAGCAAAACTGCCAGCTGGCACCTTCAGCCTGGTGTGTGGCTGATCAGCACAACCTTCAGAAGAAAAGAGTTAGTCACTTAAGGAAAAGTCACTTAACAGAATCGTGTACTAAGGACATCTTGAAAATGCTTGGTGCTTCATACCAGAAGGAAGTGAATGAGTAATTCAAGTTTTTGCTGTAACAGCTTGTTGTAAAAGTCACACTGGGATAAAAGGAGTCAGAGCACTACAAGAGTTTTTTTCACGATAACCCTCCTATTGGTTTTAACCAAAAGGATTGAAACAGGTAGCTACAGCTAATTCTCCAAGTTGATGTCTTGCTGGAGAGGGTTGTTGCTCAGTGTCCTCAACAGATCTTTTCTCTCGCATAGCCCTGGAAAGTCAACAGGACATCTTCAGGTGTTTTCCTGATATACTAGGGTATACAGAAAAAAAACCCTTAATTTTGTCACTCATTATCAGAGAGTTGACATCCTAAGAAAAAAGGCACCAGCTTGCTGTGACAACATGCTTTTAGAAGTTTCATGTGTATCGTTCATTAACACCATTAGTTAAACAGAAAAGCATTTGAATTTCAGGAAAGTACAAAGTGCTATAATTAAACCAAACACAAATTTTAGGCAGTTTTAATAAATAAGAAATGAGAATGTACAACTTATTTATTAGGGGCTACTAAGTGTAACAAAGAAAACATGTTTAGTAAAATGTGACACGTTTGAAACGAGCTCAGGCTGTAAGAGCACTTGCTGCTATCAGTAAATTAATTAGATCCCCAGAGATCAGAACACATTTCAAGGCTCCTTTTTGTTTTCAGGCTTCAAGGTGTACGTCGTTTGTTGGAAGTTCTGCGTGCTGAAGAACCATGGTAGATTCAACAAAAGGAGTAAAAAAAGGAAAGGAAAAGCATTACAGGTTTGCGGAGTGGGCTTGGCTCTGGGGAGGGGCTGGCGTTTCCAACCAACAGATCAGGCTTCTGCATTTGTGCCCATCATCTGGGACTTGCTCATGAATGTATTTTTCTGGCCTGGCCTCACAGAGAGTGCTGCTTGCTACCCCTTCCCAGTAGCCGAAAGCAACAGTAAGCTTTCTCAGCTACTCGCCCTTTTATTGGCACATCTGTTTACAAATGTAAAATGAAAACACTAGAATAAAACAAAGTGTGTGAAATGCACACAGATGGATAAGTGTATGCTTGATGGAATACATTTAGGTGAATTGAAATAGCAGGGGTGTTGCAATTGCAGTTAAGAAGATAACCATGTCAAATGAAGGATTACCTTTCATTTGATGTTTCTTCCCTTGTGTGCAATTCTTCCCAGATGAAACCTGAACTAAGGAAATCTGGATTTCAAAGTGATTTCTCTACCTATGTGACTAGAGCTGAATCTTCATTAGTTTTTTTGGCATCTTTTTAAAAATCCCTTTGTAACACTGGGAGATAAGGGCAAGAGAAGTAAATTTCAATTCTACGAGCTCCTCTGTGTCCTGCTTGAACTCCCTCTCAGCTTTACTTCTGCCCAGCAATGCAGAACACCCTTTAAATACCATAAGCTTCAGCTACTTTCCAGCCATCCCTTCACTCCCTTTTTTAATTTCATGGCATGGCTTTCTCTGGCCACTGTAGAAATTTAGTCCCTAACTGCAGTGAGCTTCTAGCAGCACACATGGTGAACTGATGCTTGTTCTCACAAGAGTGACCTAGCCCTCCCTCCCCCCTTGATTAACAGAAACCTTCAAAGACTTGGCACACGCTGCTGCAAAGATCATTAAAAACACACATTAAAAAACCAGGCCTGGATTATGATCCGTCTAGGATCTATTCAATTTCTTAATAGTCAGTATAATGAAGAGACCATTATATTATTCATTTCATATCCGGATTTCCTGTAGCCCAATTTTACATAATTCAGTAATCCCACGACACAATCATAAATCCCTTGTTTAGGTTGATTTCCTCTATTGTTTGTGTTTGTGTGTTTTGTTTTACACACAGAGACTTCAGATTTTTTTTCTGCTGGACCAGAAAGCTGTGAATTGCATTTACACAGGATTAAGATACCCTTCCTTACAAATACCTACATACGATATCATATGCTAAAAAGGTCAAAAAAAAAAAAGGTTGGCTATGGTAAATGAGTGAAAAAGTGGTCAAAAGAGGCAAGTATAAATGAGCATGTCATACTTCAAACAGACCAAATCTTTCCCTGGAAGACAAGTTAGATAGACAAGGCAGAGACTGGGACTTTAAAATGTCCATATTGGTATTTCTAAGTGTTAATACTTACACTTCTGAATTTCTGGTTTGGCCATTGTGAAAATAGACATTATGTAAATTATAGGCCAGTTGAATCTATATGTTGCTGAGACACATTTTCTTTCCAAAGTAAATCTCATAAAATGTTAATCTCGAAAGGTCTACTTGGGGATCAGTTGTCAATCTTTCTTGAAAATCTACATTATGAGTCAAAACAGATCTTTGACAGCATAGTACACATTAAAAAAAGACTGAATGTGCTCGGAATCTCATTTCCATTTTTTATCTGTTAAAAAATAAAATGTAGGTAAAACTGAGAACATGACACATTTGAGCTTTTGCAGTGAGGCTATTTTTAAGTTAATGATTTCTCCATCAAAGATGAAAAAAAACAACCCCAAAAACCAAAAACCAAAAGAGGAAAAACTATATTTTAAACTAAAACTAATGAAATTTATTCCAGCTATTTAGGGACCAAAGGAAAGGAAGGTTGTTACTGAGCATAAGATGGAGGGCAAGATGAGCACTCAAGTGGGGCCTTGACAAGATGGAGCAACCTCCTGAAGTCTGAAGATGAAGGGAAAGCCACAAGACAGACTGGGGGTGGACTGGTGGGGAAGCAGCCCTGCAGAAAAGGACCTGAGGATCCGTTCAGTGGAGCAGCAGGTTGGAGGGCAGCATCACAAGAGGGTGGCCGGCAGAGCAAGGGAAATTACTGTTGTCCTCCAGTCAGCACTCATGAGGTCCCATCTGGAGCCCTCTGACCAGTTTTGGGACCCCCCAGTAACAGCAAATATTTTGAGAAACTGGAGAGGGTCCAGTGGCGGGTCACTGGGATGGGTAGAGGGCCAGAGCATGTCCTGTGTAAGGAGTGGCTGGGGGCACTGGGCTAGTTCAGCCTGGAGAAGAGGAGGCTAAGGAGGTGACTGATGTTGTCACCAAATACCTAAGAGGGGTTATCGAGAAAACAGAGGGAGGCTCTTCTCAGAGTTGCACAGCAGAGGGGCAAAAGACAACCGTTGCGGCGAGAGAAATTCTGATTGAACACAAGGAAATTATTCCTCAAAGTGAGAGCAGCTCAGCCCTTGAACAGCTGCCCAGATGTCAAATCTCCCTTCATGGAGATGGTCAGAGCTCTCCTGGAGGAGCCCCTGAGCCACCTGAATGAACTATCCCTGGCTGCAGTGCAGGGAAGGAGCCTGGACCAGATGACCCCCTAGAGATCCCTTCCAACCTAAATTATTCTACAGTTCACGATTTCATTCTGGATATTACTTTCCCGCAGTTACAACATACTTTAAAATGCCTTTTAAAGTAATATTCCTTCCAACACCTACTAGATGTTGGCACGTTGTCTTATTTGGATATCTAGCAGTGCTTTGGCATGCAAGAAGAAAGAGACATACCAAACAAAACAGTGCAAGAGCAGAGGATATAACTCCTCGTAAGCAATACTACTTTTTATCTTGGAAAGATATTTCACATTTGAAGAAAAAATGTGAGATGAAACCCCTATTCTTCAATTGATTAAAATGATTGATTGGTTAATATTAAAATAGTATAAATTGATATTATTTATATTTACTATAAATATAGATATTATTTATATTTAATATATAAGTATTAAAATGTTCTCCCTTACTCTGAGCATGAATTTTGGTATGCGTAAGAAGAAACTTGTGGAAAAAATGACTAGATAATAGTAAGAAGCCTTAAAAAAAATATGGAAATCAGGACCGTTTGAAAATTGAAGTCTTATGAAGAAATATATATATACTTAAGAGCTTGCCTTTCTAATCACAATATCAAGAAAACCCCAATCCACAAGTAGTTTATATTACCAGTTTCTTTGCTAGTGCTGCTGGTGGCTATTGTAAATAAATAAATAAATAAATAAAAAGTTATTCAGCTCTCAAAAGACTGTAAATAATAATTTCAGTTTCAATCATATGCAGTAAACTGAGGCATCATGTTGTTTAGAAGCTTTATAAAAATTACACCGAACGTTATTTATCTGAGTTTTAAAAAAATTCACTGGGAGTCCTTAATAGCCACAATAGTATTACAAATATTTATATACACTGCTTTCATTGATGAAAGAGTTGGTTCAAGTGCTACACTGATGAAAATTATTTTACGACCCCATCTGTTTTCATTTGTTTTGCATTCAAACTGTATTATTTTAAGTGTTTGAATATTATTGGTATACGATGTTCTGATTGTGTACTGATAGGAAGATATGTTTATCTCTATCACATGAACAATCACTAGAACTGAAAAGTCCAGTGTGTGCTAAGAAAAAAATGCAGTCTGGTTACCCTAGAGCGTATCAACAGTAAACCGTATGTGTTTGCGTTGGTGCCCCACAGGATTTACCCCATCAGCTCGAGGTGGCCCCAAGCTGTGTGCTGCCACCTCCATCTCCACTTCTCAACCCACCTTCATTTCCAATTCAAAATTCCAGCAGAAAACATACACCACCCTCATACTCCTACGTCTTTAGGCTTCTGGCCAGTTTCCCACATAAAAATTTAAATTCACCAACCTCTCATGTCCTTTTTGACTCCCCTGCTATATGTTTTGCACCATTATGTGTAATACATTGCCTTTTCAATGCAGCAGAGGAAGGTTCTGGCCAGAGACACATTTTGATGGGCAGGGTAGAAAGGGAGGTACTGACCGACTGTCTCAGGCAGCAGTTCTTCCCATGACATATACAACCTATGTTTCAGTTTTGTCGCTAAAGGGGAAAAAAAATCACGGCCAATCCATGTGAAACCTGTTGTCTGCATCCTGTTACCACAGACCTACAGAAAACCACTGTACGGACAATATGGCATAGTATGCCTTATGCAACTTTAGACTAGTGCATCCACAAGTGATTTCTCTATGCTCTTGAAAAGCCTGCCCATAAACTAACAACTCTTTAAAATACTTATAAGTTGTATGAGAAAAGAAAAAAAAATCTGGAGAAATATATTTCGGTGATGTTTCTTCAACCCGATTCCATTTTGCATTTATATAAAGAAATAATGTACTGATTTGCATACAATTGAACATTTATTTTCTAAGTATGGCATGCTGTTTATGGCAACCATCTCCTCAGACTTTATTTCTTTGTCTCAATCAGTCCACTTAAAATCAACACTGAAAATTTTTGCAGAGGCAGTGGAAATTATAAAGTTGTTTATATTTTTGCACTCAATTTACTATGCATTGTAACCACTTCTGGTTTAGATAGATAATGTTTCTGAGAAATCAAACAAAATGAAGATCCAAATCTAAAACTCTGTGCAAAGCCTGAATTCTTCAGACTATGTGTGATCTTCTGTAATAAAAGCATATGTAGCAACTTTGATCAGACACAGCCATAATGCTTTAATGCCAAGCATGAAAACTAAAAATTTGTAACTTTTTCAAAGGGGAAAATACAATTTAAGAGCATCAAAAAATTAAAATCACTAACTTGTAACATGGAGTGCATCTCAGCTGTGTACAATTGAACTTGTTTAAATTTGCTTTTAAAAAGCACCAAGATTTGGTAACTACACAGAATAATTTAGGCTTGAAGGGATGTGTAGAGGTCATCTAGTCCAACCCCCTGCTTAAAGCTGGCCCAAGGCTGTGTCTGATCAAGTTCAGATCATCTCCACAGATGGAAACTCCACAGCCTCACCAGACGCCTTGTTCCAGTGTCCGACCACCCTCACGGTGGAAACATTTTCCATTATGTCAAATCAGAATTTCCAACTTGCACCTGTTGCCCCTCACACTATCAGTGTGCACCTCCAAGAAGAAAGGACTTGCTTAGACATCAGCAAGTCCAACTCTAAAAATCAGGAAATGCCAAGTGGTTGGTCTTGCTCCTGCTTCTTTGATGCATGAATGATTCTACGGTTTTCACTGGAACTATCAGGTGCCATCATTTTTTGCATAGGACTCCCACATCTTTCCAGGCTGAAAAGACAAACCACAGTCCGTAAAGAATAAAACTGTCTTTAGCAGGATCTTCCCGTTATCAGGGGAAAATCTGCCTATTCTGTTCTCCAGGCTGTTGTGGCTGGCCTGTTGGCAGGTCCTGAGATTTCTCATTAACGCCAGCTCATTTACCTCAAACGACTCAACACTCTGTGCCATGGATGTGTCCCCTTCCACCAATTCACTGTCTGTCCACAGGCTAATCATTTTATCCACACTTAGTTTCTGTATTCATAAAATGGGAGTACAGATATTGTTTTGCTTCTCAAGAGCACTCGGAGCAGAAGGAGCTGATGTTTGTAAGGTCTCAGACTGCACAGCTTGGAAAAGAGGATGAAAAAATGCATAATTGTATATTTACTGTCATTATTAGCATCTCATGACTTTGGCTCTACATTATCTACTGAACATTACGAGACAGTTCAGCTAACTCATTCAGTTACTATCATGAAGCAAAACTCTCTTAAAATGCTTTCTGTAATGATGCAGATCACTTTATTAAGTGTTTTAACATCGCAAGGGCTATCTAGGCCTAAGAAGCCTACTTGAACTGAACTAAATGTATTTTTTGTTTGTGGTTCAGTAGACAATACCTCACTATCCAAAAAGGGTACAGTGGCCATTCTCGTGCCTTAAAATGGAAAATCAAGGTAGAATACGTTTATGAAATTAGGGTGCTTGTATGATTTGCTAGAACTAGCCGTGATAGTGGCTGTAATATGGTGCAAAATCAAATTCCATAATAATATGAACCTAGCAGTGTTTATACAAGTCTGATGAAAGGTACTTGTGCTGCCAATAATTTTATATATGATGATATAGTTTTATGAGATTAAAAAGCTTGTTGAAACCCAACTGGAAAAGGAGTCAAAATAAGATGTAAAAAGCACTCTTAAGGGGCACTCTACTAGAGTTTCCCGAACAGAAGATTTCAATCCCATCCTGTTTCTGCCAGGTAAATAATTGTTTTGATTTTAGGAAAAAAAAAAGCCAACTCCTAGCTTCTACTTATGCAAGTCTGGGACTTTCTATGTGACTTGTCAAAATTAACCTTGTGAAGGCAATCTATGTTAACAGAGCCCAATTTAATCTAAGTCTAAACAGACAGTGACTATCACTAAAGCCTATTTTTATGGTCAAAGGTCCTGGGCAAAAAATAAAGTTGTTTAGGTTGGAAAACTGACAAAATTGGAAAAATGACAGATCTGATAGGTTGTGACCAACCCTCATGGGAATATCTTCTAACTTTTGAGTATTTTCTAGATAAACATTTTCATTTCCACATATTTTTTAAATGAGGACTAATTAAAGAAATCTTAGAGGCAAAAGAGTGCGCTCTTCCTGTTGTCAAGACAAGGGAGCGTGCCTTCATTTTATGTGAGTGAGATGTAAGGAATAAATCTTCCACTCTCCTCAACTTTATCCTAATTCTTTTATAGATACTACATAGCTCAGGAATGCCAACTGTACAAGTACAGAATGAATAGGCAAGCTTTTACTGAAGTGGAATGCTTCAGGATTTATTTTGCAAAGCCAAGAGCACATCTCAGTGCATATAACAAACAAATCTATACCCAACTTGCCAGTCATAAATGAAACAGACCAAGGCAATATTGCAGAAAATTATTAGTATTATAAAAAAACAGCTACAGCTCATTTGTCTCTCCACAAAAGAGCAAGCCTACTTTGGTAGTATGACATTTTATGAAATGTGAAGTATCGTGCCAGTATTCATGTGTACTATTACCATTTTGGCTTCCCTCGTGCGCTATGATTTAATCTTGAATACACATCTTGAATATTAGTGCTAAGCTGCTTTACTGCCTGAGATGTCTTCATGCTGATATCCCATAATAAAATCTTGTGCAATTAAGACATATTTCAACAAGAGATGGATTCCAGCTGGAAGACAGAAGGGAGAGCGATGCTTCCCCTGATTAGCGATGTTCAGGCTCTGTTATTCTCAGATGCTGTACCCTCCATGTACACAAAAACGTACCATTTGTGTGCCTCAAACACCTTCATGTGCTGCCTCTGCAGCTGCGACCTCAGAACCCACCATCAGCCCAGACTCCAGTTAAGCTTCTTCCGTACTGGTGGCCAGTGCCAGGACAACGGCTGTGGGAAAACAAAGCCCCATCAATTAGATGGGACTTCTTTTACCTCCCAACACACCTCAGCGCCTCACGGGGCTGTCTAAAGGAGCTCTTAGCTCCATGATGTCTCTGCCCCTTCTGACAGCCACGCAGAGCCTGGACAGCCAGGATATACTCTAACCATCAAGCACCTTGAGTAGGGAAATTTGGTTGGTGCATCTGCTTCTGCATTATGGATTGTCTTTAAAATCTTCTTGTTTCTTGACCATTCGTTTTGAGCTCTGACAAGCAACTGATATTGTTCATCAGTTTTCCCCTGGGTGCATCTGAGAGGTCAAGTGGCACAGTGAGTTTGGAAGAAGTGACTGGCTCAGGTCACCAGTTCAACTTAATGTTTAGGTCCAAGCTTTGCACTGATGGAAACAACTGCCTGTAATACTTCATGAACAAGCAGAACACAGAGAAAAAAAAATTCAGGGATGAATTATCAGTATTTATTTCACATTCCTGTTTGGTTTTGGGTTTTTTTGTTGCCAGGATAAAACAAATCAAGGTCCTTTGTTTGAAAAACATTTGATAAAGATTCTCCAATATACCTCTTTGTTGTTTTCTCCCTTTACCTTGCAACTGCAGATGGTTTGTTCTTTACAGACACGTCAAACACGTTATTATTAGACAGCATTAAAGCTTCAATTAGTAAGAACAAACATAGTCAAGCAGATGATCATGTACTTTTTCTTTTTTTTAATATTTTTTCCCCTGTTGTTCAGTGATATTGTTAAGGAAAACTTATTACTTACCCAACATTTTCTGCATCTTCATCACACTCAGCCCTATATTTGCAAACTCCACATTTTGAGTGTTTTCTCTGAACTTCTGTCCCAGATCCTTCATACTCTAAAAAAAATAAGGTACTGTTAACAGAAAGCATGACTTTCATATTAAGCTCTGATTTTGCTTACCTAAATCCATTTGCCTTCAGGTATATTGTCAACATGAAGTTATCATAGACTGAAGCTATTAACCTTAACAGTGCTCCCTATTTCAAAATCAGGCAATTGGAGGTGGTAGAAGTGTACCAGTGAGAAGAAAGCACCCCTGAAAACAGGAATGCTTCATTGATTGACTCTTCCATTATTCTTATTTCAGTGATTTGTTGTTATTCTCACCCCACCAGACACACAACCAGCATTGACATGTGTCCCAGCCACATTTAATCTTAATTGGCACTGATAATATGTAAACCCTGTGCCTTTTAGTGTCCTTGAATATTATGTAGTGGGGATTTGAATGCTATTTTCTTTGACAGTTTTTAATTACTGATATCTTTATGCAAGGTTACTGCTTGCATTTTTCCCCCTTTCTTTTTCCAACTATGGGATTAGGCTGTGCTCATTTCTCATATATGCTGTGGTATATTTTCCAGATTACTCTGAGTAGTTGTACAAGACTAAAAGGAAAAAGTTATCTTAACAAGAAATTGGTAGAAATGCTATGTCCCAAAAAAAGTAAAATTAATGTCTCAATATTCTGATCCTAAAATTATCTGCACCAATCTTACTATTGATGTGGATATCAAAACTCTTCACTGAATAAGAGAGAAATATAACTATACTCGTATTGTTTCACTACCATTAGTCACTCCTATTTTTTATTTTAACAAAGCCATAAAGGAGAGAGGGGCATTTGAAAAGCAGGAAAACAGCCACAGAAATCTGCAGAGGGAGTCGAGAACCATTTAACGTATTGCAGTATGATGGTGGTGTAAGGCTGACTCCAGAAGGCTGATGGATGGAGATCAAAGTGATTCTCTTTCTCATAGCAGCTTCATGTGCTGTAGCAACAGCTAATCAAACACCACCAGTTAAAAAGCTGCATTTACATTCTTTAAATGTAAATAGGAAAAAGAAATCCAGAAGAGTCCTTCCTAATTTTCCTGGATCTTGGCTGAAGGGAATCTCTCCCTCCTACTTGGACGCTGGGCTTACATGGAGAATAGTGCAGGTGAGCCTCTCAAATTAACTTCTGTCTAAAGCATGCCGTGCATTTTTCAAAGATTAATACATATCAAACTTTACTACAAAATTCCCACTGTAGAAATTCTATTACCACTTTTTAAGTTGCAGTAGAGGTCATTTGCTTTTATCTTTACAAATGTACATCTTGTTTGATTTTTCCTTTTCCTTCTTTCTAGATACCGCATTCCTGTGCCTGTGTCTGGCATCCTAAAGTGTCCTTTAGTGTCAGATTTCACTTCTCCATGCCAATAAATGACCCCCTGCAGTTCGAATAAGTTAAACAAATGGCATTGCTCGTGGCTTTCATTCATGGTATTTCCACTTCTTTTGCTGTTCTTATTACTCTCAACGCCTTTCCCTAGCATGTTAACACCCCCCAGAATTACAGGTGCAAGAGCTGGACACACTGCTCCAGAAGGGTTGTCATCAAAGCCAAATACCGTCTATGATATTCTTCAGTTAAAACATCCAACAATCATAGTAATTTTTGACCATTTTTCTGCACTGACCATTATTATTCACATTTACTTTATTATTCACCCTGTTCCCCAATGAGTCCTTTTCAGGGTCATCAGTCTGTAGGAGAGAGGCTGACATCGAGGAAAAATTGCCTAGATCCTGGACTCGCTACATAGAACTCTGTCCTCAGGCATTAAAATCCCACCGGCTTTTGCATCCTGTTAGCTCAGTGACTTCTCCCCTGTTGTCCAGGCCCGACCAGTACTGACTGGTTTGCTCCCAGGTCACCAGTGGAAGGGGTCACAAGGCCAAGAACAGTCCCTAAAAACACTCATTTTGTAACGATTCCCTAACATTTAACGATCCATTGATTGGCAATATTTTTGCACAGTAGATGTGCACTGTTTGGATGTTGTGCCCTCTAGTTACTTAGACTTGTACAAGAAATTCCCTTTGACTGAGAAAGGTTATGGTTTTGAGGTGGTACACTTACATAAAGTGTTCTGTTGTACAAATGCCTTTCTTGGAAAAGTAAGTTAAAAAAAAAAAGGTAAAATTCTCAATAAAGGTTCTCCATTAACCCATGATGACTGGCATTAAATATTTTCTCCTCCCTTAATTCTGCACTCAGTTGATTCTTCCACCTTCTATTCCACTGCTTTGCTTCTGATGGATGCCAGAATGAGAGGCTGTAGCCCGCCCGATCATCACATTTATCCTTCTCAAAATATTTGTACGTTATTTCTCATGGTTCTACTGAAGAAAAAGAGACCAAAAAAGTCATCATCAGCCCAGAGAATTCTTTACCACCCATTTTTAAAGCTTTCAGGTGCAAACCAGCCAGACCTGCTGGTTAGAAAACATCTGTCTTCAACATTTGGTGCTTAATATCCTTCTGCAGTACTGTTAGCATGGAAAATATGTCATCATATCCTATATATACTATCATCTGACTTGACTACAAATACAACCAGAATGCTTTACAGAGCACTTTCGCTGCACTATTAGCATTTCAATTTTGTAACGGAGCTAAACAAGCAACATGTACACACAGGCACATGCACACCCTTCCTCATGGGCTTTAGTTCTGCTCCCTGTGAATGCCCCGACACCTTTTCATTTTCATAAACAGTAGTCCACAACTACTTGTTCATTGCTTCCATATGCTATTCAGTGTGAACTTCTCTCTCGCTCCTCCCCCCTCGCAAATTGCTTTCTCTGCCTTTTTAAATTAGGTTTGCTTTAGAAAAAGTGTGGCCTTTTTTCCTTGATCAGAACTTGCTGGACCTCATGTATATAGAATTATTTATCTGTACTTTATTTTGTTTGCATATAATAAACATGTGCAAGTGAAGAACACCTGCACCTCAGATACTAATAATTTACACCTGTCAGGATGAGGTGTAATACAGATGAATGTGTATTGATGCAACATTTCCAAGTTAGGTGATAGTCATCTATAATTTTTAGAAGCTTCTTTCATTACTAGCTGCATGAGGTTTTAGTACTAGCAGCATGAGACACTGCATATAATTTAGACTGAAGTCCTTGAAGAAAATGCAGCTTTTCCCACCAATACAGAATAGATAAATACTGTTTTTCAGCCTGAATGGTAGCAGACATTTTCAGTACCCTACTTGTGTGCTGTTAAAATAAGTTAATCCATTAAGATGTGAGAGCATAAGTCTCTCTGGTGCTCATAAGGTCTCCAGATAGGCAATGCATCCCTTGACAGATTGCCCCTCCCTTCTCCTTTCTCCCCCACATTTGATTGTTCCTAAATAGGTTATAGCCATTAATTTTAATATCCCAATCAATCAGATCTTCCCAGCAGGTTTCAGTAATATCAATTAGGTCAAAATATGCTCCTAAATGAGCAATCCAACTCCTCTTGTTTATTATGCGGGCTTCTAATGTTGATGTATAGATGATTACAGAATTTCTTCTCTTCACTTTCGTTGGTATCTTGATTAATTCTGTTCCTTGACATCTTAATTTCACGTTGAGTGAAAGCTCATTTTCCCTCTCTTTTCGGCTTCCTTTCGTGTTTCAGGGCAGCACCTCATTAATGCTCTGTCCTTCAAAAGAAATGAGGCACAAGGATGGGATCTGTGACTCCCAGTTGTCTCTCTGAGCTGCAGTGCTCCCTAACACTTCCCCTCCGGTCATTATTCCTCTGCAGAAGATGGCCAGCTATATCTTAGGAGCTTCAGGGTAGGAGCCTGCAAATGGACAGTAGTGCTAGGGGAACTGGCCAGCACTAAATTGCTTCCCTCGGCAACTCATTTGTGTGTTCCTACGATGGTAATATGGCTGGGTTTCTGCTGAGGGCTTTCAATCAGGCTTGAAGCAAAAGCATCAGTCTGTGTCCAGGTGAAGTTTGGTCTGCCCCAAGGCACGGCCTGGAAAGGGAGCTGTGCTGTATATATGTATTTATCACTGTTCCCAGTGAAGGGGGGGAGCTTGCGGAGAGCTGCAACTACTCAGTAGCCATGTACAGAGGGAATAAAGATTCCCTTGTCTGGGAAAGCCCCTCTGAAAACCAGTTCCTATCTGTTTTGGGAGTATAGTGATTTTTGCTGTATCTCATGGGTGCAACTAATCTCAAAAAGATTTGGGAAAAAAAGGAAGGGCCACAGCAAATCCCCTTCTGCATCCTGAAGTACAGAAGAACCCCCCTGTGATCAGACTGCGATTCCCTCAGTACAGCTAGCACTGGAAATTCCTCTCAAGATACCACAGCCCACAGCATCACACATCATAGGCTGCAGTTCACTGAACAGTTTAGTGACTTATTCTCTCTTCCATTAATTTTTAGGGCAACTTTAATGACACACAGTTAAAATGGAGATTGTCCCCATACTTTAAAACAAAGTTGCAAATTTGCTCCTTTGTCTGTGAGTATATATTTAAAGCAAGTTGCAACAACTACTCTTAGCTATCCCTAATTTTTGGCAAGCGGTGTCTTGAATTATCTTCACCAAGCTGCTGGATCGTACGCAAAAGCAATATTTACCAATGTGGAAGGTCCTGTTCTCTTATCCAACTACCCAGCTGGCTTAGAAGCAAAGCCTGGCTTGGTATAACCAGAGATCTATACCTGGCTGAAAGATACTTTCCCTGTGCAGTATAGACCACGCACTGCAGCTGTAAGCAGGCTCCAATAAAGACATTAGCCTTTGAAGTTTGATTTTGCAAGAATGGGCATTACAAGTTTGACACAAGGATGCCTGGTCTGTTTATGACTGAGGTGCCTGGAGGAAAGGAGTTTGACGTTTGATACTCTAATCACAACCCAGCCAAGGTGATATGTTTGCCCAGTGGTTATAATGATAGCGTGTGCACTTTTAAGCAAAGGACTTCAGGACGTGCACTGTAAGACTCCCTACCACCACCGCCCATGTTATGTGTTAGGTGTT
Source organism: Ciconia boyciana (assembly GCF_034638445.1). NCBI lineage: Eukaryota > Metazoa > Chordata > Aves > Ciconiiformes > Ciconiidae > Ciconia > Ciconia boyciana. The sequence continues at coordinate 68,140,605 of NC_132935.1, forward strand.
TTACACATCTGACAACTGTAACTTCTATTTTGCTTCTATGCATATGACACCATGGATAATGGTGGGGAAAGCTGGCATACTGTGAGAGCTGGATAGCTTCTACACTGCAAGACCCTCTGGCTGGAGAACTTGAATACCCATTGACGCTACTGTCTTGCTTCAAACGCAGCTAACTCCTTTTCTCCAAAGGAAGACACAACAACTTCAGAGTAACCACCAGGGAAATTATGTGTGAGTAGATGATGGTGGAAAATGGCAAGGACAAGAAAGTCACCAGACGCCAAGGGAGGTGTCCCACAATTTTATGAACACACCGAATGCCGTTCTGCAGGCCCTATTCAGACTGCATGAGATGAACCTGCCCTCATTTGCTATCTGTCATCCTGCACAAGAGGCAAGAGGAATCTGTCCTTCTGTGCCCCTGGCTCCAGCATCCTTCTGAGCAAGGTCCAGCCCCCCTGAAACCCCTGCTTAGAATAAGTTTTCACCAACAGAAGGCCTGAACATTCAGGCCCTTTGCCTCTGCCTTGCTGAACCTTTGGTGAAAACACAGTAATTCTTGCAAGTTTTAGTTTGGTGTTAATTTTACCTACAGGGAGTAGGATCTCAACAGAAATAAATAGAGCTATTTGAAATGAAAGTGATACTCAGTGACAAGCCACGTGATGGAATCAGCACTTAAATCTTTCTAAGTAAGTCGCACACCATTATAGAAATACACTAAAAGATGTGATGTTACCTCCTATCCAGGGTGTTAATCACCATGAAGTTTCTGCAGTCATATTAAAATACATTAAAACAAATCAGTAGCATTATTACAAATTAAAAGAAAAAATATTCGAGGTTCTAAACTGTGTCTGCATACCACCCCGACTGTGTGACAATTACTGGATAAGTGTTGTCCCCAGTGAGGGGAAGGAACAGATGGCAGCCTGCTAAAAAGCACATACTGTATATCAATTTATTAATTACTAAATGCAATCTGCTAGACGTTCATCACAAGATACTTTAGCTATTAAATTTCAGAGGGATTAGAAATTCAAAACAAATTATTTTAATAATAATTAACTTAGCTATATGTATTGCAAGCATGTTATTTCCTTAGCTGAAAAGCCTGAAATGATTGGGTGCCATCTGTCTAACTACCATTACATCTTTTTTAATATCAAAAGTGCATTTTGCTTAGGTACACAGATAAACACTGGACAAAAAGAATAAAAAATTAATGTTATGGGCATAGTAGGACACTTACAAACCTTACCCATGTCAGTTAATTACTAGACTACAGAACCTGCCTTTTCTAGGACACTGATTTGTCTCTGAGAAGCTGGCTTGAAAAGTCATTACCATTTGTTAACTCTTTGGTGGTGTGCATAACACATGCTGATGGTTTTCAACACATCCTTGCAAAGGCTTAACTATATCACAAAGTCAACATCACAGCTGCCATTTGCTGGCAGCACCAAATAGAGAAAGTAAGGACTATCTGGAGCAAGAGGAAAAAAGGCCTTTACTTGGAGGGACACGGGAAGAATGTGCTCATTTACCAAAGACGGGACCTGGGAGCTCAGAAGAAATAAGGTTCTCCTTCAAAAGTTATTGCACTGTGCCTGTATGCCAGATGGAAGGTACTACCAAAAAAAGCCTTAGGAATAAGGACTACTGCCAGATGAAAGCAAATTATCTTTGTCACCAATAAAAAGCTTTCCCCTAAGAATCAGTGTTCCCATCTGCAGTGGGCCAAAACTTCTTCTAATAAGGTAGGATGTGATTGTAAATCCAAGCAGAATTTAGACCAATGGCTCCGATTGCCCTTTCAGTTGTCTCACTACTAGTTGGGCAATGTCGTGCTAGGATCTTTTTTAGAATATTGACCATGACAGTGGCTTTAACACAAGACTGAGGTCTTCTGAACATTGAATCTACTTCAGCGAAATGACAGGGCTTCTACCTGGCTAGGAGTCCTGAGCGCCAGCTCTTTGTATAGTGAGAGCGCAAGAAGATCACTAAGATGACTGCTCCTTTTTAGACATTCTTGGCTAGTATCAAGTTGTAAACTTGAGAAAAAGACCCCTATTTGCACATAGAAAGCATCTTGAAGAAAAAATTGTAAAAGCTCATCTTAGTCACATTCATGTAAACCTACCAAAGTTAATCTTCCCGAGGCTACTTTATTGGGTCAACACAGTTCTTTTTACAGGGAAAACATGTCAGGTTCCACCAGAAATAAAAATTTTAAATTATTGTTAGAAAAAATAAAATGTTTCATGCAAGCTAGCAATCTACCTCCTTTATGTACACATGACAGCCTGAGGATCATTTTTTGTGCCCTGATCTACCAGTTGTGGAAGTACATCCAGCAGGTCAAATAGTGTTGCAGTTTACAGCTGGCAGAGATGAACATGAATCTGAGCCTGTGACTTCTCTTTCTCCAGTTCTGCCTCAAACTCTAACAAATCACTGGTTAAACAAAGTGGATCAGGAGCCAGTTTTATGACTGTGTTCAGCACAGGGAAATTGCAGAATGATTCATATGAGATTACAGAGAAAAGCCCATGTCTTAAATGCAAATCTGAAGGATCCCATCATCTTCAGCTGTGACCTCAACTAAGCAACTTTTTTAGGCCTGAGTCCCACTCTCTGACACTGTTTTCTGTAGAGGTGAAACATAAGGGTAAAGTAATGAGGTTTCTGAAATTTCTCTAATTTCTGAATTAACAATCTGTACTCTTCTTAGAAGTGGCTTCAGGATACCCACTGCCACAAGTGATCAACAGCTTGGTTTTGTAAGTGTAATTTTTATTATGCTAATTGAAGGTTCAGACTTCTGAAATTAGCAAAATGAGTAATTTTATTACAACTCTCTATTAATACTGTGCTGTCAGAGCATAGAAAATGGAAATCGCTTATCCAGAATGTCAGAGGGCAACTAGACAATTGTGTCGCCCTTGAAAATTATACTCCTTCATCTCATTCAGGCTGAAATTAAGAGTGGGAGACTGAAAAAGTCTCCCACTCTTAATTCTTTTTCTAAAATCTAGTATCTTTGTAACAGCAAACATGATTTGGGAGAGAACCTGGATCAGTAGTTCCACGGTCTTTAGCATTTTTGTGGCGCATGACAACTTCTAAGGCAAGACATTGTCTGAAACAGTCTTTGAGGAAGAGGATTTCTGTGGGATTTTAATCAGTTCTAAATCTACTTTTTTTTTTTTTTTAACATAAAAATGAATGCATTTATCATCATACAGTTTGGGAGTAGGAGGGAAAATCTGCATCAAGTCAAGTTTCAGAATCATTAATGAGCTTGTTCTGTGTCTGGAAAATGAAAGAGAACAGTGTGAACCACTAGCACAGATCTCAGCCGCACGTGAGGCAAGCAGCTAATTTCAGCAGTGGAGACTGTCACAGGCAGAGCTATAGCAACTGAAGAGCACAACTCAGATGCTCTCTGAGTACTTTCCTTCACAGCTAAAAATCTACCAGCAAACAGTACATCTCCTGCACAGCATTCGCAATGCTTCCTGAACATATACAAGCAGCTGCACTCATCCATTCCGTGTGTGCAAGCATCACTGCTGCATACACAATCACACTAATTGTGTGTTTAAGAAACACAGCAAACACTGATTCTGTGATTAACATCTGGAAATGTAAATCCTAGGAAGAAAACACAAATCTCTAAGCTAGCACGTTTGCTTACTTGCTGGCTCGCTCTCACTTATCCTTGGGTTTTTCCGCTTCCATTGCTTCTTCCTTGTACTTACGAGCAGTAGCTGTACCTAACCCACAGGGCACAGAAGCTCTCCATGCAACTCGGTTCCCATTTGTGCACCCTTAGCCAAGGGTATGACACTAAATGATCAGTCGTGGCTGATTATCATATCTCAGCATGTCCTGGCTTCCTCGGGAAGAAAACGGGGAAGGCTGGTCCAGGAAGGAGCTGTGCTGTGCTCCAGTCAGTCCTGTAGCTGGAATAACCAGGGAGGCAGGACTGTGGTGTGCACCAGGGAGCACCCCGACCCTGCAGGTCACCCTCCGCCCGGGTTCCTGCCCTTTCGCCTTCTCTGGATCCCAAACAACACACCTCCATCCTCAACAGGTTCAGCATTCTTCTAGAAGTTTGGTTTTTCATTCTAAATTCTCTTAACTTGTAATACAACTTTGATATTTTTAATGTCTGCTTGTAACACTTTTACAGTTACTTGAAAAATGGAACAAAACCAATTCCAGATACAAAAATATTGTGAGTACAAAAATGTTGTTGAGTTTTTGGCCAGAGCAGAGTTCAATAATCAAAGCAACAGTGGATTCCATCCTTTGAAGGATTGCTTTCAGATGCAGAAGATGACTCAACATGCTGAAGACTAGCCAACTGTTCTGCAGAAGTATTACCCAACAACCAGTTTAGTGATGAAAGTAGACGGGACAGTACTAATTCAGTGTGTCACAAATAGCCCAGATGTATCCAAAGAAAGAAAAAGTGCCAAGCAGGATTTTTAATTTCTGGTTGTTTAAAATATTTTTTCTGTCTAAAATTAAGAACTAAACCCAACTGTTTTCATACTGAACAGAAGCAGGAACACGTCAGCTGGCCCAAAGGTGCTCGGAAGAAAGCCAGACAAATGAAGGGCTAACATCACTGGAGGAGGCAGTGGGTACATTGTCCCTTCTTTATTCAACACCCAGCAGTGCAGATACTCACCTGGGGCCAAGGGACCCAGATTCAGTTCTTTCTGCCTGAAGTGAACTGAACCTACGTATTCCGACTCCCAAGACAATGCACTAACCACTGTGACAAGGTAGTGTGGAGGGGCCACCAAATCTCCTCAGCCGATGCCATTCTATTTTGCATAAATTATTAAAATTCATTGGCACACCGAGTTCCAGCTAACAAAGCCTTTCTATAGCATGCATCCTCCCAACCTCCAGGCTGTCGCCTTCCTCCCACTCCCTTTGTCCCAGGCTCAATGAATATTTCAAGTGAGAACAAAAACAACAGCAGTGACCAAGGGAAACCCATTTTGGACCTCTCTCACCAAGAGGCGGTGGATCTGGTTCAGTCTCCTGCCCCAAATTAAGCAATGAGTATATTTGAACTTGGAACTTTCACCTCTTTAGTGAGCAGCCTAACCAAGAAAATGCAGAATGTTCTGTCCTACTTTTCTCCAAACTATTCATAAAATTACCCAAAGAATCCCCACATCTGCCAGTCAGCTGCCAATCTCTTCCAGGCCAACACAGTAACATTTACAAGGGACTTTAACAGGGATTTTTGTATCCAGTTGGGAAATACTGAAAAAATATTCCCAACGGCATTCAAACATTTCTAAAACTGTCCCAAAAATAAAAGTCAGACGTGGACTAAATTACTGTCATCTGTCTCCTGTAAGAAGTGCATAGCAGTACGGAGGCAAGCAACGCTCGGCTTGCAGGGAGCAGCTGTGGTGGAATAACAGGCTGGGTAACAAAGGGGGAAGGAGAAGCAGAGCTGGGAAAGAGCCTGATGCAATCTCAGGAAGAAGAGCTTCAGAAAAAAGTCACCAGTGAAGGTAAGAAGAGGCAGTGTTTGAGGAGAAAATTGTTCCTTCAGACACTGCTCCAAAAGGAAACAAAGGCAAAGACGGCCATGGGCTAGCAGCAGCCCAGGAATTTACTGACAGCATCTTACTAAAGGGGAGGGAAATGCCTCCTCTTACTCCATACATGAAAAAAGAGGGAGCTAGCTCCTGATTTTTAGAAAGTTCTGTTGTGTTTAGGCACACAGTGATGCCATTGAGCGTTTTCCACAAAAGCACATTTTCATGTAGCTATACAAGATTTCTGATTTCAAAGCTCAGTCCCATCAGTATGAACTGCAACACTTTCTTAATACAAGCAAAGCCTAAAAGCAAAATGGCTTTTCCATGTCTGTATATATCTATATCTCACATTTTTCATTCCATATGTATTCTTGCTAGTAGTATCAAAGATAGAATTAAGATAAAATTACTTTTTTTTTTTTTCCAATCCTTGGAAGAAGGTTAAGATATGTTCAAAGGTAGGAACACTTCTACTAGTACCAGTAGTGCTACATCCCCTCTTTGAATATACAGCTTTGAACAGAAACAGAAACATGTAAATATTTGGTAAAAACAGATATCATACTGTAATCATTACATATTTTAGGCAACATGTTTGACCAAGGATAAAGTAATAACTAGACATTGTAGACACTAAGGAAATGAATGCAAGAAAAAAAGAAGGCAAGAAATTTATTGTGAATGGACATTTCCAGGAGCAAAATACAGGTGAAATAGGGATCTAAATATTACACTATATTGCCATCAAGAAATGAAAAAGTACATAAGTCAAATATGAAAGAACATTGCTCAAATGTACACTACACTACAACCTATTCCTATACAAATACTGTTCTGAGATGGTCAGATAACACTGCAATATTAAAGCTGATTTTTAAGTTGTCATAATTTTTCCTTAATTCATGTGGTATATAGCAACCATGTACATAAAGCTGACATGCACATAGTAAAAAAGAAAGACGAAAAGCAAGTGTAACTGGGGTTTGGTTACTCACCTCCTTCTCCTGACCCAGAGCCGTTATCTGAAAAAGAAACAGAGGGGGAGGAAAAAAAGAAAGCAAATGAAAATATTGCTCCAGGAGCAGATGTTTGTTCAGGAACTTATCACTGTAAAACATTATGCAGGTGTTACATTTCATGAGCCAGGTGTAAAAACAAACATCCCACATAAAATCTGGCATCCTTTAATACAGTTTGTCCATGCTTACTGTGCCCTATTCTCTCTTCCCTGTCAAGATCTTTATACTCAAGGAACAGCATCATCCAATACTGAAAACTAAATTGTTTTCTTAGCCTTTTTGCAACCGTTAGAGACTTAAACTTGTTAAACCCAAAACAGATGAAGAGTACAGAGTCTGGTTTTAGGAATCTACTTACGAAGGTAAGTAGATTATTTTATTTTTTTTTACTCTCTGGCCCTGGGAGTGGTACATGAAGGAGCAATGCATAAATCACCTGACTGCAGAAATACCGCCAGAAGACAACTGGTCCTCAAAGTAAAGTTGGCTTAAGTCATCTAATGACAAAATAGCTCCTCTCAGCTGAGTCAATCACTTCGTATAAGGATGCTCTAATGGCATAGTTATTTCATTAACATTAGACTGACTGGATTAGCATCTGATGAGTGACAGCTTGTAGCTGCATCCCCTTTGCATTAGCAGTTCAAGCATCAGCAGGACTTGAGCTTCCTCACCACCCCAGGCCAAGTAACTCCACTTCAGAGCGTTATGGAGCCAGATAGGGATTTTTTATGGGGATGTGCATCCCGCTGGGCAGTGCTCTGCACGGTGTCTTCAGCTAGCATGGCGGTAAAGACAAGCCCTTAAACACACTGAGTTGCAAACCTCCCTCGCTCTTTCTTGCTCAAAGGAGGTGGAGAGGAGAGAATGGGATGGCAATTACTGCCAGTGAATTCCTCCCCATCCCTGTTAGCTCAGCTTCTCTGGAAGATGAGGAGAGGAGCAGAGCACACACTGCTCGCCCCACACCTCTCCTTTCATGCCTGCTTTGGTGACGGAGAAGGCAGCTGAATTTATTTCCCCAAATCCGAAAGAAGAAGGAGACCAGACAGAGAGAGGAGCGGGGTTCTTACTTCCACGTATGAGCTCGTTGTTCACATCAGAGGAAAAACCAAACCCTCCGTTTGCTCAGTTCCCTCCCCCGCTTTTTCTTTAAGCAGCTATATTTCTAAGAATAATTCCCTCTAGGGCGTGGATGAAAGCGTGAAATTCCACGTTACTGGGTCACTTCACACATTAAAAATAATCTCCTGTCACATGGCGTATCAGGAATAGGGACTTTTTTTACCTCTGCCTAAATTTTCCTTTCTTTCCTCCTATACCACTATTTCATGTCGAATAGACTGAGCTTATTACCTTACAGAAATGAATGCAAAAACAGAAGGGCTCTTGTTCCATTGATAGAGACCCACTTCACTGACAAAGCAGACAATCCCATATAAAATGTCACTGTTGAGTCACTGAGAATTATGCCTTATGATGTAGTATTGCTTCATTAAGAAATTCGAAGGAGTATAATTTACTTATATGAGGAAAGTATATAGGCTTATTTGTAGTGGTGAAATTGTGACGTAAGCTGTTCTGGGGGAGAGAAGGCTGACATACAAACAAGTTCAACATGTAATTCATATAAAAAATGAAGGCTAGAATGTCTCAGAGAAACTTGACTTGTTCCATGTTTTTATTTCCAACTCTCACTCTCCGACTGCTTTCCCGTGCACATTCAGCCCCGAGGTGAGAAACGCCGCTCAGCTCCAGCATGAGGGGCTCCAGTTGTACCCCAAGATGTGTATGCTGTGTGGCAGGGCAGGTACCTTCACATAGACAGTACGAGCTGAACACGATAGAGGTGGTGCTCAGACCACCCGTCTCTACAGATCATTGGGTTTAAATACATGAAGTCCCCAGGCAACTCTGTCTCTGCTTGGCAGGACATCCTAGTAATGGGATAGATCCATTCCCGCTTCTCTGGGCTTTCAGACCTCAAGAAATCATAGAAAAAGAGTGTCATCCTCTCTAACACTTTGCATCATTGTCAACTTTCCACTGGGAGCTTGTGCCTCCCCTCCGAGCCCGGGAGCTGTGCGGGGAGGCTTGTCTCCAGGGTAACTGGGCTAAACTAAGCCGGCATTCCTGCTTTTTTCTGAGTCTTGGCTAGATTTTCCCAAGCAGCTGCTGGTTAAAAAAGTAGCATTTTTTGCAAGCTTACTTGGACAAGCAGCCCTGCTCTTTTCAGGCCCTTAACCAATTCAGGATTTCCAAAAGTGGTCTCCAGGCACCAAGACCTGGCAAGAAAGATGCTCAAACAAGTGAGGAAGCTGGACAGAAATAGCATCCCCCCCAGCCACAGGTCAGTAATTAGAGAGTGAGTGACTGACCTCTCTCTTTACTTAAGCCACCCTTTTCCAAATAGACTTATAAAAATATGCTTATACACAAATGTACAGGCTTCTGCTGCGAGCTGCTTTTATCCGTGAAGGAGCATCTGGATAAAATACATAAAGAAGCACTTGGATCAGACACAGCATCTGAACGCTGTAAGCACTAGGCTATAGTCAGAATCCCTTTTTCTTTTTGGTTCTCTCTGAACAGGAGCCATTTCCGTACCGTGGGTCTGCTTTGGTGCAGAGGCAGAAAGTACACTCCCCAAACCCCAAAGAGCCTGCAGCCTCTCTCATTCAGGAGGGATGGCTTTTAACTCAAACTAGCATGAAAATTGAACCCGTCTCTTCCCCATTTAGGCCAACAGCTCCAACCGACTAAGTACAAACAGGAGGACAAACAGTCCACTGACAAATTTTAAGCAAGCAGACCCTTCCACTTGATTCACATGGGGCAGGTGATCCAGCGGGCACCTCCAGACCAAACCTATCCGATCCTGCTCACAGAGAGGCAGGCAAAGAAATAGCAAAAAGCTGCACCTTTTTTAGATCTACTTAAGAAACAGGTCAGCAGCTATTCTGTCACAGGCAGAACAAAACACCTCTTGGCACATCAGCGGTAAAACTGTACAAACAAAGCCAAAAAAATGATGTTTTTGTGGAATTTAAGTATTGCAAGACTTAGCTGACAGCTGAGAAGGGATTTCCAGCTTCTGAACTTTGGCACCCAAGAGTTATTATACTCTTTATACCCAAGTCTTGGATTTTTCCCTAAAGCTTTCGGGATACAGCTGTGGTTTTTTTAGTACAAGGACAGTACATGCCACTTCTTTGCATTAAGCAGAAATTGGTCTTCCCACACCAGCACTCTAGAAACTTCACTGAGCAAGTCCTGGATAATGTGACTCTTTTATTCAATTATCTTCAGTTACTTATCTCATGAAACAGAACTGGAAGAGAGAAAGGGCAGCTGCTATCTCAAGTCATAGTTCCCTGTTAGCTAACTACATTTTGCCTGGATTTCCCGGTTAGCAGAGCTAACGAAGCAGCCCTCTCCATGGTGGGACAGGGCAAGCTTTCTGCAGTTTAACCCTGGCTACACAAGAGCACCTCTAGGTAAAGATTGGATAAAATTGTCAGAACTTATTGCCAAAGAAGACCAGCCTGATCTACAGTCAGCACTAGACAGAGTAATGAGAGTGCTGTTACATTGCCCAGTGCGAGCTTTTAACTTTTGCTCTTTGCTCAGCACTGTGCAATTCTCCGTCAGCTCCTGCAGCAGCGCAGACCCCTGAAATCTCCCAACAGCGGTGCAACGGCCAGTGTTTTGGAAGAGATCTGAAATCAGCACAGACCACTTCGAGCCACCAGCCAGAGCAAAGACCCAAGCAAGCTCCAACTTCCCGTGGCTGGCAGCAGAGCGGAGCTCATGCCGCAGCACAGAAGCGGGTTGTGAAGGAGCACGCCAGCCCTGCCACCCTGCGCTCCCAGCATCGACAGCTCAGCCCTCCTCCTGCTGGGTCTGCATCCCCACCCTCCGGGAGCAGGACTGCCTGCTAGCAATTACCCTGGATTTTGATATGCCAGCAGGAGCTTTTGGGGAGGAATGCTGACAAGCCTAATTGCCAGCAGCTGCAAGGCCTCTGGCTGCTGGAGATAGGCTTTTAACCTCCACCTTGCCAGGCTGTGTGTAGGGAATGTCTAGTTGCCTTGACATCTTCAGGGGAAAGGCGTTTGCTGTCACATCATCCTGGTAGCCATTTCCTGCTTAATTATGGCATGCAAAAAGAAGAAGTACAGGATGTTAAATCCTGGCACGTGTTGATGAGATGTGTCTGGGTAAGCCCATTTCTTTGCTTCCAAAACATTTCCTAATGACAGAATGGTGATGCTGTGCTACCACAAACCCTCCTCCTGCACTGCACTGATTCTGGGATTAAGGGTCTCAGTCAGCTCTCAGAATCAATGAGTGTTTTTATAGCAGGTTTTCAGGTTTGTTATGGCTTTCTTACAGGAGCATAAAGAGTTATTTTCACACTTTCTTAATCTAGAAGTGTGTTGCCTAAATGTCTTCCTTAACTCCCTCAAAAGGATTAAGTTGAGCTTATTATATTTATTTTCAGGACAATGTGTGCATCTAATTATGCTTCACTGTAAGCCTCCCACAAAAAATAACATTTACTGTAAAAACCTATGCATTCAAATTCAGGGTAAGAGTTTGATTACTTCAGACTGAAGAATACTAAGTTAAAGCCACTCTTAAGAGAATCGTTCCTTAAATCTAACAGAGCCATAGTGTTTGCTTCTAGTCCTGCAAATAGCAATTTTTTTAAACTTTAGAAATCCCAATAGAAAAAGCAACGGACTGTGCCTTCCAAATATATACAATACACTGAGAATCTATATGTATGATATATGGAGTACTCCATCGTTATGTGGCTTCGTATATAAATCGATATAAATCTGTCAATATAAATCTGACAGCAGTCAAAATCCTGGCTCTGTGCGCGGGCCAACAGGAACACACATTCTTAGAAATGAATCGTAAAGGTCTATTTATTTACTAAATTAATTTATTTTATTTACACTAACAAAAGACAATAAATTCACCAACAAAAGGAGGCAGAAGAAATCAAGGGACTTGGTGACAACCCTCCTCAGTGCTCTGAGCACCCTGACTGCCCTCTCTTTTTGGTCTCTTAAATCTGTTCCACAAGCCAGTTCGGGATACCTCGGGTAGAGATGGCATAACAGGAATGCATTCCAGTGTAATGTCACCCTTTATGAACTGATCGAGGTTTCAGGTCAGCAGCAAGACCCCTGATGCTGTGAGTTTGGCAGGGGTCCTGGTATAGATATTGCCCTCTCCCCATGCCCTGCTGGATGCATTTGCATCTCTGCATTTGGCTGCGGGCTGAACCGCAAACGGGGAACTGATAAGGGTGAAAAATAAAAAAAAAAAAAAAAAAGGAAAATGCTGGGACAGTACTCTGATCTTTTTCATAATATAATCCCACAGAGCAAGGAGGAGAAGCTGTGGAAGATGGGAATTACTACCAGCAAGGACCTGGCTTTGCAGCCCTGTTCGTCTCCACCCAGTCACTGAGCGGGTGATTGCTTCTTTATGAATGCAAAAGGTAGGCTAGGCGTAGACGAAAATTGTATATAGCTTGATTTGAGCCATCATTTCTCAAAGGTATATTAAGGTATTAGGGAAAGAGAACACTAAAGCTGCATTTTACTCATTTTCCTAGTTTCTCTGTATTTTGCAACATGGGGCTACAGGCATTGGCTGAAACCCACAGACCCTCATCTTCCACAGCTTGTGCCAGGGGTTGTTAAGCATATAAACACCTCTGTAAACCCAGATATTTGAAAAAACAATGTTCCTTCATAGAAAAATGGGCTTTGAAAATGTTAAGACCTGTATATGCAGTCCTGAAAACTCCAGCCATACATTGTCTTACACGTCTCTAAACCACCATTTTTAATGTCAAAACTTCCATTTTGTTCATTCCTAAGCACCTATCATTGACTCTTTTTTTAAACATTGCTTATTTTAGGATCTTGCAACTCTGACGGCACTTGGACAAAGGAAATAAATATATAAATATGCTGTTAAATCACCCATGACTGTAAAAATTTAATCAAAATGTTACCTGCCAAGAAATAGGTCTGACTAAATCACTCAGTATAGTCTGTTCCGCTGCTGTAGCTTCAGAAGGTATCAATCCCTAGCAAACAGGAAGTATTTCATTCTCGTATGAGATTCAGAAGTCTGACGTACTTTAAATATTAAATAGTTGTTAGAACACTATGGGGGAATTTCATCCTATTGTCTTGGGTGCGTCCCACCAGGATGAAGCTTGGCTTTGAAAAACTGAAACTCTGATAGGAAACCAGTGAATCTATACTTAGCTCCCAATGACGTCCCAGAACAAAACATTTTCATAGCAAATTCAGAGGCACTCACTGAAAATGAATGGGGGTCTATAAAGGATTTTTTTAATTTCAGCATTTGATTCTCAACTTATATGTGTTACAGATGAAGAGTACAAATATATTGACTTCTCGATGACCAGAGTATGGACAGGTTCCAGAGGATGGCTTTTATCATCCAATATTTTCACATCAGCTGGAGCACGTCAGACACTCGGGGTCGCAGGTACCGTTCTGGTAGAACCCCACTGAAGTGCTTTAAATTGGGCCAGTGTAAATGCAGTAATGCAGCCTGAATCGCATCCTCAGTTTTGGAAATGTGTTCTCAGTACTTTCTGGTCAATTGTGTCTCAGCATGTCTTGATCTATTACACTAAGTGCTAAAAATTATTCTGCGTTTCTTGGGTTTTATGTAGGACTTCTCGAAAAGGAGAGGGAGGTTAAAAAAAAAATCTCAGACTAGCTGAGTAACGTAGTAATTAGCTGCCAGCAACCTGAGGCTGAGAAGAATCAATTTTTCATTTTGAAATGTCTTTTTCTTAGTAGGGTAGAACGCATATAAAAATAATCACTTTTTTTTGTTGTTCCCAAAACATTATCCTAGTATTTTGTTTTAGTGAGGGAAAGAAACTTTCATGTTGTGAGTCTGTTTCTTAAAATAATTTGGACATGAAATTTAAAAAAAAATTTACTTATGCATCCTCAGTTCAAACCTTCGCACTTTGTGAGTGGTGTTACAGGAATCTGTGAGTGCTCCAAAACTGTAATGCATTTTTTTGCTATTTCTGCAGCATCTGGAGATAATTTACAGGTGGGAGATTGAGAAAGAAGGTAGATCCAGTCATCTGCCTGAGGTATGCTGGAATTATGCAGCTGAGCTGGGCACAAAATGCAGGTTTCCCTCAGATGTAGGACCAACGTCATAGATCGTTTTGGACTTTGGTAGGCAACCGCAAATCTCAGTACAGGTCTGTGCTGCAGTCAAAGGCATTAGAGCAGCTCGTGGAAAACAGCCATGCTGCATTTAAATAAGGTAGCTCAGGGAATGGCAGCAGCGGCAAGGAACTTGGCCTAGGTACACTGCCCAAATATTTACCCTAATTTCCAGATAGGATGTTGCAGGTACCAGGGAGTTCCAGGCTGCTACCTCTAAATCGTCATTGATAACTATACTAGATAACGTAAAGCTAGCTAGGAGTGTGCACCTGATCTGTAATCATGCTTTTGGCTGCCATACAGATGTAACCTCACTTAGGCTAATCCGAGTAACTATTGTGTATCAAAAGATGAGGGATGTCCCACAACTTAAATTTTTTTGTGTGTTATTTACATACAAAAGAATGCAGTTGTTGATGCTACTGAGTCATTTAAACTAATTCTGAGAAAGCCAGCCACGTGTCTGGTCTCACCAGCTTTGAATCTGTCCGGAGGTTCAGAAGATCTGTGAAGGCTAAAGTTTCTGTGTCCAAGAGCATGTTGCAATAGTCAAGACAGTGAAAACCTGTCCCATGTATTTTAAGCATGTGGAAAATCTGTGTTTTAAGTGTGTGGAAAGACAGAAAAGGGCAGTCCATTAGAAATGTGAGGTACAATGATTTTGTAAGAGTCGTGCGTACCTTCAATGTAATGACCCAAAGTGAAATTAGTCAAAGATGATGCCTTGGATACAGGTAGAGTGGCAGTCAGGATGATCAGTGTCACTTGCTGGATGTCACACTAATTCTGTACATCCAAAAACTGAGTCCTAAAGAAATTACTAATTTGGAGTCTGTTCCAAATTTGTCGTAAGCCTTTTGATGAATGTCAAGGCTCCTCTATACATACAACAGAAGCATTCACAAACTATTTTCTCAGATAATGTATTTCTACTTTTAATCTTTATTTATTAACCTTTTAGCATATCAGAAGATATATCAGATTTCTTCTCTGTAATTATATTCTATCACTAAAGAGGACTTGGGGTTTCCACATTATCTCATTCTAGGAAAAGCATGAAAATTAAACTTTCTGGAATTAAGGGCAAAACTCAAGAGCTAACCATATAACCTCATTCATTAGTGACAGAAAGTGATGTTTTACATACCAGAATAACAAGGTCCTCTTGATACCACTGTTATCTCTTTCTGATGCTTGCAAGAAGCTCTCCTGAGGAAGCATTCATTTTGGTAAGTGTCTCCATTTGATCCACAAACAGGAATATAGTTTGTGTGACACTGAAGAAGAAATTATAAAGTAACTCAGTCATACAAAATCATGTAATTAATCTCAAGTGCATATTAATATACAGGAAGATAGTTGTGTAAATATGAATTACTAGCAGTAATTTATAATCCTGTTCACTAAAGGAAGATTTAAAATATATTAGTTTCTCAATATCACTGTATGTATTCCTTTCAGCTCACTGAAATAATAGTCCAACTCCGTATGGGCTGAACATAGGAATTCAGTAGGAAAGATTAAAAGAACAAAATAACTATAGTGGGACTCAGTAATGGCTAGAGGGAATATGACAAGCATCTAGAATTATTTGACGGATAAACACACTGAGGAAGGAGAAAACTTCTTCAAGATAATACAAGAATGTATGACTAGGCACAGTGTGATGAAACTGAGCAAAGGAAAATTTAAGGTGAACACTGCTTAAGGGGAGATTTGCTAATTTTTTGATCATAGAGGGATCTTTCAGGGGAGGTGGAAAAAAACCACCATCCCCATTAAATTCATGAGTGTCATGAGACTGTTTTACTTGGTCAACAACTATAATAATGCTTTTGTATTACTATACCGAAAAATTTTGAGCTTAAAGTCAGTAGCATTGGTACATTTAATAAAAAGAAAGGAAGAAAGGAAAATTTATCATTCAGAATGGCTTTGGCAGGAGCAGCTTGTATTTTGCTATTTTCTTACATTGTAAGCAAGATGGCTTATATACCCCTTGTATGTTTAATGTGTGTTAAAACGCTGGGAAACACACTGAGACAGCCAATCCTCCTAACACCTGCGAGTGCCGCACCGCTCCCTGCTCAGCTGGAGATCCAAACCCCACTTCACTGCGTGGAAAAGGAGACGTCGCCCTGTTTGGGGCTGCAGTGGGAACTGTAATTCCAGACACCTTTTGCATCTTTAAAACCCTAAGGCAAAAAACCCCAAACAACAAAAAAGCAATGAAGAAAGACACAGACTAGCCACCAAATTTCTTAACCAAATAAAGTGTGCGATTAAACTGGTATAGTTCAACCAGTGGGAGTTCACACAGAAATAGCAGCGTTAGTTAAGCTAAACTGCCCCAAAAGGACAAGAGTTCTCCAAATTCCAAACGACAGTCTCTGCCACAACAGTTTCTTTGTGCTTTGGCATACACAAACCTCAAAATACTCAATTTTTAAAACAT
The DNA here is from genome assembly GCF_034638445.1 of Ciconia boyciana. NCBI lineage: Eukaryota > Metazoa > Chordata > Aves > Ciconiiformes > Ciconiidae > Ciconia > Ciconia boyciana. The sequence continues at coordinate 68,156,917 of NC_132935.1, forward strand.
AATTTTGAAGGGAATTATCCTTCCTCCTTTGTCATCCTGCCATAGATGACGAACTGAGAACGAACTAAGCGTGCATGGACAGAAATAAATCATGCTGCCAGCTCTGAAAATTATTTCTATAACAGTTTTGTAATACTTTCCCATAGCAAGTAGCTCTCAGACATTCAACCACAACCGTCAGTGCTGTCATATCTCACACCGAACAGTCACTTCCAGGGAATAATGAAAGAGGCGACTCTTGGGGGGAACAATACTTTCTGATAGATAATTCTCTATTCAATCTTAAAGTTGCTGTGTGATGTTTTAAAGTTGCAGGTTTCTGTCCTGAGGATAGAAAATGAGAGGCAAAGTGATTCCTTTTTTACAGTTTGGTAAGCCTTTAGTGATTTGGTACAGTTCTCATGCAAACATCCTTTAGGAGTAGAGCTGTTTTCTTGTGAGGAAATCCTCTAATAGTGTGAATGACGAAAAGGCAGAGCATCTCTCCATGGGCGGGATCTGTTCTGCACAGCGTCCCGTGGGAAAATCCCTCCAGGCTCCATCCGATGCTGCGTGATTGCGGGGTGCCCAGCATCTGAAGGGATGTTTTATCTCTATCTATATTCCTTTTCCTATTCTGTCTTATTAAAGCAGTTATCGTATTAAACCATTTGTTGTCAAGCCTTTCTTATTGAGATCAAAAAAGAGCCCCGCGCTGGCTCGCTCTCACCTCACCTCCCCCTGCCAATCCATAACACACTCATTAGGTGTTGATCAGTTTTTAATTTAGGTTTTGTAAAACATCATCCAAATTACAGCAAAAGACCTTTCCAAAAGTTTGATGACTATGTGTTATCCCCTGTCTCCATTCTATAACTCCGTAATAGAAAGGGAGTTATCCTTTTTCCTGACTAGGCCTGCAGAAACTCAGGATATCATTAAGGTCACTGCAAGCAGAGCCCAACGGAATCCTTCAGCACCTCTCCTACGGTCTAATTTGTAAATTTGATTCTGAGGAATCAAACTTGGGTATCTTGTTTTACGTTAGGTGACTTGGCAAGACAGAGAAAGCCTACAAGGTGTTCAGAGAGGCCGCGGCTTGCAGAGCTCTTGCTGCCATGACATTATAGCTCTTTCAGTGACAACGCTGAAATTTAGCAGCCAGTCATCTCCAAAGGGGATCCTAGGAGGAAAAACTACGGCTCATCAATATTTAAAGAAGACCAAACAGTTAAGAAATGCTGTCAGGCTGGGGATGCCAGATAAGGAGGAGGAAGATGGAGTGGTGATGCCTGGAAGGGAACAGAAATCTCTATGCATTTTCCCGAATCTGAGGGATGGTTTGTGCCAGCCTTGGCCTTAGTTCAGGGGTGGCTGCAAATAGCTGTGCCCCTCTGTTCCGCAAAACGCCCCGCTGTCAGGCAGCCAGGGCTGTAGCCTCACACCCGGCGGCAGTCCCCTTCCAGCAGGAAAATCCTCACCTGACCAGCACCTGGACCCGAGACCATTTTAATTAGGCAACTCTCTGCTAGAGTGCATTTTTCTAAAAACTGTGGTTTTAAGAGCATAAGAAATGCGTTGCTGGATCGGATCGGGGTCCGTTTATCCACATGCTCTGTCCCAGAGAGACACACTTCAGGGAGAACAAGCTGGTATCCCCACCTCTTCCTTTCAGCGCACGTTCAGCTGAACCGCTGCACACAAATTTCTCTAATTCCTTTTCAAAGCCTTGCAATGTCTGCAGAAAAAATTCCCTAGCTATCAGATAGTCTTGCACGTAGAAAACCTAACAGTTTGGGCTGGGTGTTTGTTGCCTGGGATATTTTGGTGGTGCTAGTTGCAGACAGATAATTATGGTTGAGAGTTACAGGAAGAATTCAACCTGCTATGTCTGAAAAATACACCACCTTCTCCTCATCCTTAAGACTTCTTTCCTTAAATTTTTCAAGATGTACAAGTAAATTTATAATTAGCTTAAAAATAATATCAGTTTTAAAAATGGGTTCTTCAAGAAAAAGTATCTTTTTTGGTCCTCATGACCTGGATATTAGGAAATCATAAAATTTACCACCTACAGAAAATAAATGAAACTTTTGCTTAGCCTAGGGTTGAATTTCTTTTCCTTTTTTTAATCATTACTGGGGTTTGATATTATTATTTTTCATAAATAAAAGTTACAGACAGAGTGAAGGCTGATGAATAAACCTCTTCTCCTGAGAATTTTTCCTCCCTTTAAAAGCCAGTCGGATCCCATTGTTCTTATGGGACCTAAGCTGCAGGATGCCCTCGGCATAGGTACCCACCCGAACAACACACATCAAAAGCCAGGTCTGAAACACTGGAATCCAAACCAAGTGTAAGATCACATATACTGTTGCTATTCTGATTCCCCTTGATTTATTATTTATTGGAAACAGAACACACGATTATTTTTAAAGCACTGAAAGATAGCCCACTCCAAGGTTGGTGGATAACACTGCCACCTCTTCCAGTTTTACCAGGAGTCTCATAATATTTCATACCTTTGTCCTGGCTCTAAATTGTAAAAACAAAGAACCTCAGTATTCTCTTTTCTTTAAAAAGTGCGGGGCAGGAGGGGAGAAAGGATTGCCGTGACAGTTATAAAAACTGTAAACTAAAGGCTCAAAAACCAGTGAAGCAAATTGAACTTGCTGTTCACTACTTTTTAAAAGTTCAGAGGATATTTTGTAATCAAATTTCCATACTTTTTTTTTTTTTTCCCGAGTGGGAATAATTCACTGTTTTCATTGATAAACTTTATGATCACTGGTGATCCTGTTATAATCTGATTTTCAAAATGCCTTAAGGTCTTCCAGGGTCTAATGTACCACATTTGGCCACCAGCAGAGCAGGGAAGAATCCTCCAAATACTGGGTATTAGAGTAAGCAATCCATAATAAGTACTCCATTTAAACTGTAAAGCTTCATCTGGTGTGTGTGACAGTGCTTGGATGCCCTGCTGCTCCTGGTCACCTCCCCTCCCGTCTCGGGTCTCAGGGCAGGATGAGGCAAGGTGGGTGTCAGCCGGTGCTCCCCACCTCTGCTCGTGCTGGTCGCGGGGGCCATGGGTGCCCAGCACATGGTGGCCCTCCGTTCTTCCTCACGTCGGTCTGTGCTGCTGGCTGACTTACCAAAACCGTGCAGGGAGCTAATGTGATGCTACGCTCTCCATTTGCTCCCTGAGCACACCCTGGTGAAGTTCAGTCACATACCATCCCAATCAGTGCCATTAAAAACGAGCCTATGGTTAGACTATGTAAGCCTGTTGACGAGCAAAATTTTTAAAGCGGTGATTCTACAAATACTTCAATACACCTGAAAGATTGGTCGGAAATGGCAAACAAAAAGGTGAGCAGCCCTTACCTGGAACTGACACGCACATTTCAAGCCGTCGCCCTCTTCCTTGCACACTCCTCCGTATTTACATGACGATTCATCACACACTCTTACGTCGGATTCCCTTACATTTAACTCTGCGAAAAAAAATAGAAAAAGGAGACAGAAAAGAAATTGTAAGATGAGTAATTCTGGGACTCTCTTGTCCTCAAAGCCTGCCCCGCTGCCTTACCCCCATAGGGAAATTAAAGGAAAAAGCCAGAGCTGTTCCCGGGCTGCCCTGCGTCGGCTCCGTCCTGCTCCCAGAAGCAGGTCCTGCTCCCCAGAGGCAGCTTTGCTTGGTTGGCATAGCGGCTGTGGCTAAACGCCGCTTCACCACGCAAACAGATACAGAGCAGGTGCGTGTTTACACTGCCCAATTCCCTTCCATGTCCGCCCTGCCGGGGGTGCTCCCAGTACAAAACTTCCTCTGCAGAAATTACACCTAGCAGGAGTCAGGACCTTTACACGAGCCATAGCCCGTGTTTCTCACCCGCTACCTCTTTTTGCTTTACTCGCCCCAAAGGTCCTGAAGAAGAAGAAAAGCTAAAACATTAGAATTTCTCTTCCCGGTTTTCCAGTCTCTGCCTTGCCCACGCTGTTATCCTTCAGACTAAAAATAAACCAAAGTGTGTTTAAACTATTATAATTTGCTTGCACTGTGGGAGCCACAGTAATGAACCAGAGCCCTGTGTCTTAGCTGCTGCATAAAAATATGGAGCAGAAATGCAGCTCCGGCCTCAGTAAGCCTGCAGCAGAGGCACAGCCGGCAAGAGGGAAACCAAGGGGCTGTACACATCAACTGCACGGGCAATAGCTCCAACACAAAAGTTGCTTAAATGGCTTCAAGCTTTTCTGGGCATCACATCCAAGGGTAGTTTTAAAGGAGGATAAATATATGCTTTTGAAATAAGTATTTGGTTTGAACTATATACAGGAGAGAGAGCAACAGAAGGCAGCGGTGGGGTAGTGGAAGTGGTCAGTGTTAGCTTAAACATGACCTCGCCAGGCTGTGTGGGAACGGTACCGTTACTATTGATTGCAATGAAAAGGTGAAAATAACACCAAGGGCTCTGGAAAAATCCCCTGCCACTGTTTAAAGCTGCACTGATATCAAAGGATATAATTCGAAGCTGTCTGTGCTTCGGCTGGAGTCAGAAACCTCCAGGACTCTACAGTAATATGACCCACTAAAGAGATTCATTGACAGTGGTGTGATTTAAAATAATGTCCGCGACTTTTAATAAGCAAGCCCTATCCAGATAACTGGCTTAAAGAAAGCACTGAATACCAGCCATTCAGAAACAGGGAAAGGTAGGTCAAAAGCAGAAGAAAATAATGCTCGCTGCCACTTACAGTCTTAAATAGGCAGTCACCCTCCTGCTCACAGCAGTGTCAGCACTTCGGTATGGCAGTGACAGACACCCTGGAAAACTGCTTCTGTGGGTTTACGTAACATTATACACCCACACACATAGTTTATATAAATAAATATATCATTATATACTAATTTGTGTAATAAATTATGCTATGGGTCATATACTTCTATATTTAATATAGCATAATTACGTATTTTTTCATAGCACTACAGTTACAGGATTATAGCTCGACAGAAGGTCCAGTTATAATCCACAGATTTTGTCAACTGTGAGAAAAAAATTGAAAAACTATTGATTTTTTTTTTTCCCCTATGTCCATCATTCCCGAAGGCATAAATGAGGAGGGCAATGCGTGTCAGACCGGGTAGTTAGGTATCCTGGTTGCCATCACAACCCCGTGCACGTGTTCTCTAATGTTATTCTTAATGTCGCCATTTATCAAGCGCGACTGCTGCATTGTAGGGACTGAGTTAATGTGACAGAACATCGCAGCTTTTCAATTTAGTGTGTTCATAACTCGCTCCTGAAGGAAATGTGCCTTTCTTTCTCCTCGTGAAGATCTGTTCCCTGAAGATGAACAAACTATCAAGATTAATTAAGGGGAAATGATTGTCGTACCTGAAAGAGGGATCCACCTTTAGGTGATATCGCATTTGAGAAAATGCAATTTATAAGAGGGAGTAACCAGACAGACAAATTACAATGTGAGCAGCTTTCAAAATCCTCTTTTCATCAGCTCAGGAAACTAAAGAGACCTGGGTCCTCCTTCTCAACTCTCAGCCGAGCTCGCCGGACTCGGTGCTTCGCAGCATCCTACCCGATACCCCCAATCAGCAGAAGAAACCCCTTGGCAGCTGCAGCTCGTGCTTGCAATCCAGAGGGTCTACACGATGTCCAACTGCCCAAGCAGTTCAGCACAGACTTTCCCCCAAACTCTGTGTCCCCCCGTGTGACGAGGCCACGCGACCGCCCAGGAAGGAGCCTCTTGGCCAGGGCGGGGGCAAGGGACCTCACTTTGCTGCACGGGAGGGGAGGGATGCAGCGGGGGTCAGAAAGAGTCCCCAGCTAGCAGTTCAGCATCAAGGCTGAGCCAGAGATGTACTTGTTCCTAACTTAGCTATTGCTCTAGCTGCAAAAGCCAGTGAGAAAGGGAAAGATTTCAGAACAAAACTATAACAGGAGACGTGAAGATGGGGGTGGGGAATCAGCCCTTGTGAGCCCCCCTCACCCCAAGAAACCGAGACTTCTTTTTTTTTTAAAATCCACAGGAGGAATTAAGATGACAGAAAGCACACCGTTTTAATGGTTACTTGATTTTAGGAGTGGACTGTTTTTCTTTCCACATAAATGGTAAATACTGATTATAAGCCTTTTCTCATGAGATGAACGCCGAGCAGGGTAAGTAATTCAGAGACCAGGAGCCAACATGATTTTCCAAAACAGTACAAAAGACGAGATACCCTGGTGACTGGCACTTGAACGTGACAGATGAACTTTCTTCTGTGACAGGATGTCACCTAATCCCTGCTTCCATTCAGTGGCAAATTCCAGCAGCCACGAAATCGAGCCTCCGACACGCGCACGATTGCATCTGATGGACTCACAAGTAAAGAGGAGTGTGGTGGCCATAATGACTCCCACAGCTACCGCGTTCAGTTCAAAAATGAATAGATGAGAAGGGATGTTAATAGGGCGATGTGATGAGGAACAGTGGATATCTCGCATGTCTGAAATATGCTCTCCCTTCAGTGGATTGCCCACAGAGAGAGAGTTAAAATGGAGTTTCTGCAATTATTTCCAGAAGAACAGAATCATTATCATCATATGTGAGAACAGACCTATGAAAGGAGTAAGAACACGTAGCAAATGGTTTAGGGTAATTTCTTACATGTTTCTTTAATGCCTATCGCAACTCATTTCCTAGACTTTAGCAGGTATAAATAAGAGAAAGCCTTGGTGTGATTCATTACGTACAGCGAGAAGATGGTAAGTAGTAATCCATCAACTCCCAGGAGAAAATATAATTAGCGCAATTAAATCAGGCTTCCAAATTTATGATAAAATTAATCTCTAAAGACCTGAAATGAGGTATTAAAAATGATTTGCTAGTATCTGCGCAGCCAATACACTTCCTGGTGGTGTGAGGGCTGACTGGCACAGAGCAGCTTGCAGGAATTTGGCTGCAAAAACCCACATCAAGGTCTTTGGGGTTTTTTTTTTTCCTCTTTTGAAATGAATTCACCTTGTGATAATTTGATACATCAATAAAAATGAGGAAAGCCTTCTCCATTTTGAGTCCTTTCAGAGAATTTGAAGTGCAGCTCGATACAAGCAGATGGAGATTGGCTTTTTGCCTGTGACCTCAAAATGCATTGCTCTGAGGCGTGAACCTCTCGTTATAAGCTAAATTACACGTGTCAAAATGCTGAACCTGAAGATGAAATCAAATTTGTAGGTTGAAGTACATCAAACATGTTGCTTCCATCTGGATACCTCGAGAATAAAATAAAATCTAAGATGGGCAAATCTGGTCACTTCGTAAGCAATTTGTTTTTTCAAAACTCATGTTTCTTCTGGGGTTGGCAATAGTACGTAGTAATGATGAACGGGTATAAGGAACAAAAACATACCTTTCCCACGTGGAAGTGAGCGGGTGGGTTTAGTAGCAGTGCTGCCAGCTTTGGCCCTCCTGAATATTTCAGCTGTGCCTGGGAAAAAACTCTCTGCCTGCCTGCCTGCCTGCTTTCTGTTTCCTATGGGTAAGACCCCAACCAGGGGAGGTGCCAGGACCCTTGGCCCATCTCTTCCTCTTGACCTACGGGTTTGGTACAAGACAGGGAGCAGCTTGCACCATTCTCACTAGAGGGAAAAAGCGAAGCAGTGTGGGGCACCTCACTGCTGCTTTTCTGTCCTCCAAACAGTTTGTTCTTTGTGAAGCCAAGCTTTAAATTAGGATGTACGACCTCTCGTGGAGGTCATATACAGACACACGCAGAGACCTGGGAAAGTTCATAAAGGGTCTGCTACTCTACAGGTTAAAAGAACCCCCCACATTGTAAGAACAGCTGAAGTGGGTCAACACTGGCTTGGGAAAGGGCTCAGAGGAGAAATTATGTTGTGTGAGAGCCCACAAAGTATACTGGAGATAGTGGCATTATGACTGGATGAGCTCTCAGGACCACAGAAGAGTCAAAATCTGATGAGCAGAAAACCTATACCCTACTCTATTTTGGGAGTCAGTCTTATGACTCCAGATTGGCTTCTCTGGCTGGTGATCGTTCTGGTTTTGGCAAATTATTTGGGAATGATTGGAGAACTTAATGGGGGAAAAAAACAAAAAAGAAAACCTTTTCCTTAAGGATTATAAAGCTGAGCTGCTCGCTTGACAAGTACAGTAATAACCTGTGTCTTAAATCTAACTCTTGAATAAAACTTCACCTGACAGTCACACCCTTTGCCCCACAACAAAGACGACACTCAGAGACAGTCCTATGCCCTTAGCTATTCCCAAGCACCGCCTGTCCGCTTGAACCATGAAGGTGAGTTTGGGTGACACCACAGGTAAATAAAATTGCTGCAGAAAAGATATATTGGATGCCCCTACAATACCTCTGCTCACCTCCAGCTGCCAGCTCAGAACAAAACAGCACAGCTCTCCCGCAGATCCTACCAGTCCCATGCAGACATACGAGCATCCCAGCTGGTACCAGCTTAAATCGCTTTAGATTACCATCGCCTACAGTGGCTTTAACATTGGCTCAGACACTTAGCTCACATGTACACATCAACACGTAATCATTTACATTTAGGTGTCTTAATCTACAAGCTCGGCCCCATCCCATTGCTCTTTCAAAGTGCACCCAGTACAGCCATTCCTGCACTAAGTCATGCAAATGCTTACAGAGCTGTTACACACAGGCTGTGGACAGGAGACATAATTTTGGGAGTCCCTGTGTGTGATCTACTTGTTCTGACACCAGCAAAGTGCTGGCATATGTGTTTGAAGTGAGGCAGTGTAAGTTATTCCCCATTTCAGCCACTGCGTACAAATCTCACGGATAAATGCAAGTTACAGCCATGTACAACAGGACTTGTTTCTATTTATTTTATTGCAGGTCTTCAACTCCCCACTGGTTCCAGCTACACCTACTACACCAGTTTCCCTCCTTAACCAATCTTTCTTTACAGCTTATCCACTATATTTTCTCTGCCTCCTTCAAAACATCAGAGCAACATTCAAGAAACAGCACCTTTCTGCTTTGCAAGTTGTAATAAGAAGTTTAAAGGGAAAAAAATCTCTGAAGTAGGGGGGTCCATTTGCAGAGCCACCAAAGAAGCAATGACCAAGCACCGGCAGAGAAGGAGCATTCCCTTTACTGGCCTTATGCTACCCCAACAGTGAGACAAGCTAAGAATAGCCTTTTTCCCGGAGACTTTGTGGCTTCTTTTAAGATAGTGAAACCATATGTTGGACTTCTAGTTTGTACAGTAGAAATGTGAAACAGGGACACGGACGTGGATACACACACACACATGTCTTGGTTCTTTGCAGGAGATGGGAAGCAAAGATTGTTTGCGTGGTGGACACAGAAGCATATTTTTATCTTCTACCAGCTTCAGTTTGCCACATCCACCAGCAGTAACCTGACATCTCTTACCACAACTTCTGTGCTTTCTTTCTGTAGCAAAAAGCAAAACTAAGAGTCCAACTTACCTAACATATGCCAAATACTGAAGGTGAAGTGTTGTTCCACCTGCTTTGTGCCTGTGCGGTGAAGATGGTTTATTTTAAAACAAGCCAGCACGTACTGCTCAGATGTGTACATGTACACAAAGAGTTCTGGGGGAAAGGAAGCCCCCAGGCTTTGCATCCATTCCTTTGACACCTGCCACTGATGCCATTTGAAGAAAACACCTAGTATTTACTCCTGCTTTTTCTTCATCTCATGTGCACAAAGTGTTTCACTGAAAGATAGTTCATCCTAGCAGACAGCGAGGGAGCAGCCACTGCTACCTGTCCCTTGGTCGAGGAGGATCCCTGGCTTTAGCGCTGCAGCCAAAGGAGTGAGTGTTGTTTCTCGCTTCATTGGTGAGGGCACAAAGTCTTACTAAAACATCGTGCCTTCAGAACTATGACCTTCCAAAACAAGTATGCATCATTGACAAAACCTGAAAATACCATTGATTTGGTAACTAATAAACAGTCTCTACATTAGGTTATCCATATCTTTTTGCTGTCCCCATCTGTTTTGGCAGTTGTGGATTACGAAAATCATTATAATTTGCATTGTAGAGTTTATGTCTGTTGAATCTTCTCAGAATTTCTTCTCATAAATTGTCTGAGGTTATGGGGGAGGAATAAGAGAGCAGACAAAACCCTCAGACAAAGTTAGTAATTACTTGTCCAAATAAGTGATACTTGCTCATGTCAGACAAGTCAAAGCAAGACAGAACGGCTTATACTATCTTGTTCACAGGAAAAGGTATATTTTTCAGAAAAGAAAACAGAAAATAAGACAAACTCTACTGGGAAATGATTCAGGGATAAGGAGGATGCCATTCAGACACTGCACATCCTGTTTGACGATGGCTGTTGTCACTGATTGGAGGTGACATTTTAGCAAGAAACAATTTATAAGAAATTAAGAAGGTGGAGAGTGTGGATAATGGAAAGATAAGAATGAGGAAAAGAGCTGTTTAAAAAAGAAGTCAGAGAACAAAAAGAGGAAAATTAAAATATGTAACACAGGACAATCTAAAACAAATGTAGTGTTAAAAAACTGAAACAGTTAAAACTCATTTAAATGCCTTTTCTGTGATATGGTATCATGTTCTTTCACACTTGCATTAGAAGAAAACAATTCATTGGAACAGCCTAGAGGTTATATGGAAAAAAAAAAGGAACAAACCTGTTAAAATGAATTTACCCTAAAAAAACATAGACAACTGTAGTCTAATGGAATTAAGATACTCCCAGACCTTTTTTTTAATTGGTCAATTAATGGATGCCTTGGGCGGCTGATGGCAAATCTGCTGTTTTCAAAACAATCTTAAGCAGTATTATAGGACTAGTAGAACCTGTTTTGTTGTGTCTTGATGCAATATTTAAGACTCAATTGTGCAGAAAAAAAAGCTGTACTTTGGCTCTTGAGAATGCTATCCAAGTGAATAAAGCTTGAAATATTTCCCTAAAACTACTTTTACAAGACTGCATTAACATTTGATTGCTTAAGTGCTGTCCAATTTACCTAGGATGATTATACTTTTACATTTCTAGTCACTATAATCTCCTTTTAAAACAGAGAAAAACAGAATGCATACGTGCTGCTAAAGTAATTAGTATTCTTGTGCACGATAGGAAACCACAGCAAATTTTAACAACTAGCACTCGCACAGCAAGGTAACAAGATTGGCTTTGAACCTGAGAGTCTCCCACACTGCAATTATTCACATTACCAGTATGTCTCAGACTAACTCTATTCAGTGTGAAAAAAAGTAAGGGAAGTGTCATAGTGATGAGGGTTTGGATGACAGTTCTGTCAAAATATTGGATTCAGCCCACGGTGCATTTCTGTTTCCATCATGCAAAAAAAAAGTATTTGTAGGGAAAGTTGAGGCACTTTTTTGTTATATTAAAAGCTTTGACAATATTTCAGAAATCACGTATAATCTGTAGGTGAATATTTCAGCAATTGATACAAATCAACTAGCTGTGCAATTGGTTGGAGACAGGGAAAGATGCAGTGAGAACGTGAAATTATTTTCTCTCTCATAAACACTTTTATATCAAGGTTAGGCACTACAGCAATCTGGCCTTCAGGACATAGGTCTGATGTGCTTTTCTGCTAGCAGCCATCAGGACACTGACTTCAAAACATGCTTACAAAGCAGAATCTGTCTTACTACAAAAAAATTATTGAATGTGATTATTCAAGGCTGTTATAAAGAAGTTAGTATGTCATTGCATAATTTTACATAAAATTAAAATAAAATATTAGAAAAGAAACATGCTTATATAGCATATTTACAGCAAGACTGATTACAACACATATTATCAACCTGTAGTTTTGAAGGAAACCAAGACTGTGCAAGAGCAGCGACTCTCCAAATGTGTTTCTGTTCATTTCTTCCAGTAACTTTTGCACTCACTGGGCAATCCCAGCCCAATCTGACAGCAGCAGAGGCCTGGGACAATGAGCTTCCTACAAGTTCATGAAAAATCAGTGGCTGCTCAGAGAAGAGGGGTCCACAGTCATGCTAATTGCAGGAGTTGAGGGAACATACATAGGGACAAGGCTCATGTGACAAAATCACAAACACATGCAATGTGTTTCTTTTCACAAACACATGCAAATACACCGTCATTGACTGTTTTCCACTCATGGCACTATGGTCCTTGTATATTGAGACTTGGAAATTTAGACTTGGATCATGTAAACACTTCTAAACACATGGGCTTTTTAGGATACTGTATAACGTGCTGCTGACTGCTAATGCCTATACAAATGGATGCATTCTGGTAGGATAACTTCAAAAATCGTGCTCTTACACTTCACCAGCCCTTTTCAACTAGGGGGACTCCTATGAAATTTTTCATTTGCGTAAATTATACCGTTAATTCCTGACAGTTGTGCAGCATGTGCAATTACAGTCAGTGGAAAAATGTTATTTGTCCTTGTTCCCTTAACGCCTACTTGCTCTGTCTCTCAGTCTGCAGAGTAGATGGTCAAATATCCAGAACATTTCCAAGTGACTTGCTAACGGTATGTTATATCTCTCCTCTCCCCTGGCCCCCAAACTGGGGAGTTTCACCTGCTTCCCAGCATCATTGCCTGTGTAAGAACCAAGCAGGCAAGCATGCTGCTTCCCAGGAAGCTATAGCTTTGGCTACTGAATCTTCATCCTGAAGAAATCTTTCTATGCCAAGTACAAACCAAGGTGAACTCTTTAGTCCTGATCAGAAAGTAAATCTGACAGTTATTTCCCTAAGCCTGTAGAGGAATGACAAGCTGTTCAAACACTCCAAAACAACAGAGCTCTCATTTATACTCCTGAAGAACCTGAAGGCCAAAGCAAAGTAAAACAGTGGTAAAAACCGACACCAAAGCAACTAATTAGCTTCCATAAACATTACAGGGAATTTCTTCTTTGAGCTGTAGGTGACACACGTAACTCAAGTTGATTCTAAACTGCAAAATGACACTGGCCAAATTCTGATCCCATTTCTGGCACAAAACTTGAAGGCATTGCTGTAGTCTAGGGACCAGCTTGCCAGATTAACAGCTGGAAGAGAGGCGTGATGCCCTGCCGAGCCTCCAGAATTATAGTATTTATTTACAGGTGGGGGATGGATGGCTAATGGATCTACCAGCCATGGAGCTAAAAGCCCAGCTCCTTCTGTTGTCTGCTCCTCACTTCAATTCCTTCTGCAGCGGAAGAGAAACAGACCCTGATATGAACAGTGCTTTGATGCAAAGAAGACGTAGCCTTTCTATAACCGTTTCAGTCATCTCCCCTCCCCGATCACTGCCTTCAGAGCTCTGTGCTGCTGTCAGAAAAAGGAGCCTTTGCCTCCGTGAGCAATAGTAAGGGAAGCAGTAAAAGGGCCTGATCATGAGTTTTTTTGTCATTCTGGAAACAAGAGCTGAAGTCAGCAGAAGCTTGAGCACATCAGAAGTGCGTCCATTTACCACGAAGCCCGTACATTTTCTTCGCTCTCAAGGTCATGTCAACATATGCTTGACTTCAGCACTCTGGAAGTCCTCACATGAAGAGAGACTCCGGCTCTGTATGTGGATTTACGCTTTCCTCTAGGGAAAGTTACAAAAGTTGCTTAGGGTCTTTCTATTTCTTTTACTTTATTTTAAAGATATTTGGGGGCACTGGGAAATCAAAGCCAACTATAAACACCACGTTGACCTCACCACCTTCCCTTTCCCTTATTATTCTTGTGGTTTCAGTGTCAGAAAGAAGTTTAAAGAGCAGCTGAGTCTTGATCCGTCAGAGCTCCACAGGCAACTGTGTTCACAGCTGTGGAACAGCCTCCCAGGTTGTCAACTAATACACTTAGGGATGTGTTGCCCTTCTGGGAGCCATTTTCTTGTGACTTATTTCAAAAGCTTTAAAAGAAATTCAATTCTTTTTTTTTTCAAAATATGAAATCTCCCAAGGATAATGGAAAACACTGGAGGAAACCAATGCTTTTTCATGGACCTTTGGGGATAAACCAACACAGTGCTGATGTAGATTATACACCACAACTCAGATTATTATACATACTCTGCATATTACATGGATTATTATAAATGATTGCCAAAAAATGGTATGTTTCATGGTAAAACTTAGAAATATTTTTAAAACGTGAAATAAATACCTATACATACTTTCCAAACCCAATATTTTCGGTAATAATATTTTCAGTGTTCAGTATTGGCTCCGATGCTACTCTCCTCCCCTTCCACCTTCCCATTATCCCAACATTTTTCCTTTAGACTTAAAAAGACAGAAGAAGAAGAAAACTATTTGGATGGCAAAGTCCTTTCATTTCTCAGCTACAAAACCAAGAAAAACAGGTGGCTTTTGGTGAATTTTCTAGAAAAATACTATTTCCTACAAAATGGTTTTCGATGAGGAACAACTCTATTTGAAATGATGTTTTGCCATTTAGCATACATAATCTGAGGCTCCAATCCTATAAATGCCTGGGCAGAGACTTAACCTTGAGCATCTGTGCGATCTAAATAAACTAAATGGAACTGATCATGTGTAAGATTAAGAATGTCTAAGTGCTTGGAGGATCAGGGACACAAGCAATTTTTTGAGGACCTGATTTTTATGCAAAAATAATTAACTTGACTAGGGCTTCCGTCTATTGGAGACAAATGTGTAGAATTACAGTGTGGAGAAGTATTTTAAGACACTTTATTCCTCATATTTGAAACCTTCCCTTAAAGCAGCAGAAAATATCTGAAAAGAAGTTATCAGGCAGTGTATTAATCTACTCTTAATTATTCACTCTCTAAGGGGAAAATGTTGCTGTCTGTGAGATGATTTGATAGCAGAAATCTAAAATGTGGCCTCTAAATAGCTTAAATTTTAAACATTACTCATCACTTCCAGTCATTATCATTAACAGCTATGTGAAATATCGTAATAACCTAGAGGCTGCAGTGAAGATCAGATCCCCCTTCTGAAAGACACGGATGAGAGCCAGTCCATTACTTACAGCATAAGCAGAGAAGCCATACAAACTGTGATAAAAATTAGATATTATCGTGTCCATTTCAGTGGATGAGGAAGAAAACTACAGAGAGATAAAATTATTTATCCAAGGCTACAACACAAGGCCAAGGCAGGATGCCACAACAGAACTTGTCCCTGTCCAATTGTTTTGCTACAAGGTTATCTTTCTTCAGTCTCATCACCTTCCCTTTAATAGAAATATCTTCAATAGCACACCTAGAAAATCATTGTGATCACCGAAAACAGAGCAGACACAAAAGATTTAGGGAGTACGTGTCGGTCAATTTGAAAAGTGAGAGAAAAATGAATGCTAACTCGCTAAGGCTACTAATGCTAACTGAATAGCTATGTTGATGTATTAATGCAGCTTGTAGGACTCATTTGCTGTATTCAAATAGCTGATAATCACTGCTCAGAATTCAAACTGTGCCACTCTGATAGAGCTTAATGCAGACAGGGCCATGCAAAGCCAGAAACGTGTCTCATAGCCCCGCTGGGAAAAACTCTTGTTTATTCAGAAACACAGCATTGTATGGGGTTGGCTCTTGAGCAGCAACACATGGGAAGATGGAGGAGCCTGAACAGGCTTTTGGAGTGTGTTTTGCCCTAGGGGGGGTGAGACAGAGAGGGAAAGAAACAAAAAAGAGGAGCATAAGTTGGGCTCGAATCAAGCATAGATACCATTTTTCAGAAAGGAAACTGTCTGTGTGAGGGTGTGAGGAAAAGGATCTCTGCTCTGTGATTTCTCCCACTGCCGAGCAGCTCTCGCCTGCGCGGTTTCCTCTGACGGAGCAGTCGTCGTCCCTGTGCACCCAGCACCGGTTTTCTAA
Source organism: Ciconia boyciana (assembly GCF_034638445.1). Classification (NCBI taxonomy): domain Eukaryota; kingdom Metazoa; phylum Chordata; class Aves; order Ciconiiformes; family Ciconiidae; genus Ciconia; species Ciconia boyciana. Next base: position 68,172,743 of record NC_132935.1, read on the forward strand.
TGGAGACGTCTCATCTCCTCGCCTCTCTCTTTCCAGTCACCTGAGTTTTCCAGGAACTGATCCATTCCTTGGATAAACCGTAAGAGAAACCACTCCTGCAAGCCTCAACTATGAGCGTAGCTCAAAGTTGACTGAACATGGGGAGAAACCTGCTGGATCCAGAGCATCCAACTGACATTTTCCAAAAAATGCCAGCAAGTCACCTGTCATCTGAAGGTGATGAGGGTAATAAAGGTTTTGAAAGCCTCGCAAGATCTGGAACCTGTAAACCTGTCATAAATCTTATTTTGAAGTTTACAAAAGTGGAAGAGCCAGCCAAACATACACATGAATTTCTGAAAGAAAGTAAATTTCATGTATGCATAACCTCCACGCTGTTGCAAGCACAGAGACTACAGATTCAGAATGTGGTCACGGGATAGGAAGATCTTCATCTCAGAACCGAATTTCAAATCTAATTCAAGTTAGTAGTGCCTGATACCCATCTTCTCTCTGGAAGAGTCTGACTTGCCTTCACCAGAGCAAATCAGTAAAGCATTTCCCATGCCACAAGTACCCGTTCAGTGCTAGTTGTGAAAACTATTTTGGCAGCTCTGCAGAGGTGGCCACCATCTCCAAGCGAATACCTAAGCAGATAGATGGGTTGAACACTTGGCAAGGTATTTAACATTACGACTGCCCGACTGCACTAGTATTTTCAATGTTAAAGGAGACTGACAGAGCTGAGACAAAAAAAAATCTTACAGAAAACAGTCTTCTTTCAATGATAATGATTATGAATGTTTTCCATAATCTCAGGCAAGCTCTTTGTGCAAGATCTCCACTGACGCTGCTGATCAATTCTTTGTACACAGGATTACTGAAGGGCCTGTGAAAACAAATAACTGGAAACATCTTCCCTCCCACTGCCTAATACTGCTCACAACAGTTTCATATAAACATAACCTTACTTGTAACCAGGTGAGGGAAATCAGCAGGGCCTCATGGCCATCTCTTACATATTATATTCTGCTCCCAGAAGCTGTAAATTCACCACTTCGCTAGGCATTAAATTTACTCTCAAGAAACATTTTCTAAGGGAGGTGACAGAGTTATTGCACTGTTGCAGCTGTGGAGACAGATGGCAGTATGCCAAAACTCCAAGAAAATTTTAAATTAGAAATCTGACCATCTGCTATAGGTGGGAAAAAAAGGTTTTCATACCCAGGCTCCTCCCTTAGTTTTGTAATTTTCCTGGTACTGGAATGCTTGATGTGGTGTGCAACAGATGCCATATGCTTTCCGATGATTTCTTATTTGCAGCTGATAAGCACTGGAATGTCTTAAATATGGAAGAGAATCAGGAATTAATTCTTAAATTGCATTATGCTCTGCTATTACTCAGCCTATGACAAAGCAGGGTAGTACTTTGCAAAAACTTCCAGTTACTTTGGGATACCCTCTATAATAAAATCTGCTTAGGTTTACTTACTTGTTACTTGAAATAGGTTCAACAAGAAGAACATAATATTTTTTATCACCTTCATCCTAACTAGCTCTTCAATCAACAGTTAGCTGGTGTATCTTTAAACATTAAGGTAAACTGTTTAACAGCTTCTTTAAGATGTATTAAAAAAAAATGGAAGTAGTACTGTCTTCAGATAGGAAATCATATTTTTTGTGTTTATCCCTCATATAAGAATGTTATGAAATTCTCAATAAATACATAACTGGAAACTTTTTATTAATGCTTATGTGAATATTGACTATATTGTTTTTATGTAATTCCAAATAACAGCCTACATGAATGGTAGAAAAGTATAAAAATGGACCTGAGGTATCACGTTATACATTCATAGAGAGAAAAACACACAATGCATTGGAACACAGATGAATATTGCGGGTCCTGCCACTAAAATGCACATGTCAGTAGCTCATTTAATCAATAATGGAGATGACCACTGAAAGAAGGATTCTGTTTAAGTGTATAGAGTAATACTAAATTTTAATTGTACTTATCATTATAATCCCCCATATTTTATTCAAATGATCACTTTGTTTCTATTTTTGCTATACTAAGTGGGGGGAAGAACAAAGCCTCTGAATACATCTAGTCATGTATTGACTCAGTAGCTACTTCAAAGGTCAGTTGCACTTGTCAATAAGAAAAATTAAAAAAAAAAAAAAGAACTTTCACAGATTCTCACACCAGATAAAAGACTTGCAGACGGTTCCAAGACTCAGACTTTCTGCAGGAAATTTGCACAGGCCATGGGCCACCTCTTTCTTTCCAAGTCTCTGCTTCTGTCTGCACAAAGCTCTGTGAAATATGTTTGGGGCCTCTGGGTCCATTAAATGCACATCTGTAAAGCAGACTGGCTCAAAGGGCCCCACGAACAGGCTGAAAGAGCTCCCTTCTCCAATCCAAAATGGTGCTAGAGACACTCTAAAAGTGTTTCAATCCCAAACACCAAGTCTGCACCCTACCTTGGCCCCTTCTGCGCAGAACGAAGACATTTGCAATATCCACTATGTGGAATATTTTTTTTCCAGAATGCTCTTTGCAATCTGAAGACATAGCTGACATACCTTTAGAATACTAAAAAAATCACAAAAACTGTTATAAACAGACCAGAGTGTTTAGGGACAGAGAAGTCACATTTCCTCAGCAGTGACCTTTTAGGATTACTACAGAGAAATGCCAAGGAAACTTGGCCAAGTCTTATTTTTAGTACATGGCTTTTATAAACAGAACATACCTGATACCGATGGGTAATTATGCAGTCACTTTATCAACTTTCTAATCCTGTTAAATTTTTGTCACCGTGTGCAGGTTTCCCACAAAAACTGATATGGGGCTAGTCTCTTGGTGATTTGGTGACTGTGGAAAAACATTCTGTCTGTGTGAGGCTGTCTGAAAAGTTAAGATATCAAACACATAAATCTGCTATTGTGCCACTGCAGGACTTAAAAAATATTATTAATATGTACTCTGTAACACCTAAGATATCCGTGGGACTTTAAAACAGATGAACACAAATTTCAAAAGCAAGGTAAACAGTAATTCAGTTAGATCAAAATACAAAAAAGAATAGATAATGAAGAGCAGTGCAAAGAGTCAGAAAAAGGATGGCGGGCATTAACAATAAATAAGAAGAAAAACTCTTGGGAGGGGTTCAGTAGCTCTTAGCTGCCCCACATAATATGAGTTTTCAGCATTGCTTAGTGGCCATGTAATCTTTTTAAAATTGATTTCAAAACATAAATTTAACATCTTTATTTTAAACTTAGACTTTAGACTTTCATTAAAATGGCTCACAGCTGGGTGCTTTTAGAAGGTTTGGGGGAAAAGAGTGGGCTAGAAGCAGTTGCTGTTTAGAACAGCATGAGTCTTTTATAATGTCTTTTGCTGGTGCCATGCAATTTTACACTTTTTTGTGCATTTAGAACTTCATGCCTTTCCTCCCAGTTCATGCAGATTTTTGAAACAGCCATTAACCAACACATTGACGTGAAAACCAAATGCTTTGTGTCAAATGCCATCGTATGACACTTATTGATACGCTTATGCAAAACCCTACTGCAGATTTCCAAGGTTGTCTCTCTGTACATGCCTGAGCTACAGTTTTGTACTGAGAACAATAAGCAGCTCCTGTGCTGGGCACATGAACCGAAGCTGCCCTGGGATCACTCCTTCAGCATGCTGGGGAGAGGGAACATGGGACTGAACTTTACCACTTCTAACCAGCTCAGAAAGCGTGAAGCCCCAGAGAGATCCAAAGAAATGTGTTTTCTTTCCTTATCCTACTCATTTCTTCCTTCTCACCACAGAATATTAACCTCGGTCATCCTGCATTGCTCAGCTGGACACCATCCTTCAGTGGATGGAAAGGACCTTTAAAATAATGGAACTGGAAGACTTAGTGGTCAGCTTCAGAGTTCATTCATCCTCCTCTCTCTGTTTCCAACTCTATTGTACAGCTATGTGCACCTTCCCTATTTTGTATATACAGAAAAAAAAACCTTTGACAAAGTCGTATTTTCATTGATAACCATGATCTTGCATAATTAAATGACTGAAAAGATCCATAATTCAATGCTAGTATTACAATGTGAAATATAGACAAAATGAGCTGAAAAGTTCATTTTTGAGAAGCATCATGTAGAACTCATCAGCAATTTTAAACCTACCATGGTGGGTAGGGAAATTTTATTCCATTTTATCTGTGAGCAATCCCAACTTTATGCTTTCTTTGCCCACCTCTTATCCTTTTCTTCTTAGACTTGCTATCTCATCTTCTAATTTTCATAGTAACTTAGGGCCAGCTTTCAACCTAGAACTTATATTTAGGTTGGAACACATTGGCAGCCGACCCTTTGGAGAAGAAACTGGATCCAGGTGGGTATTGCAAAAAGCACCATCCACATTTAGAATGTGTAAAAAGTAAATATAACAATTTTAAAGGAAACAAATAAGAAACTGTATAAAAATGTATTCTAGGTTGTTGTAGGCTATTCTTGTAGGCTATTCTAAACCAACTAGGGGACCAATTCTCATTGTAAACAAAGGTAGAGAATAAAGATGGTAGGAAATCTGAAGCAAAAAAGGAATTATATGAAAATGCAATTATGCAACACGAGTCTACTTCATGTAACCTTAAACTTATAAACAATGATGGGTCAGTAGATCTATCTTCAGAAACACTGACTGCAAATAGTGTGTCTTATATTTTCTACATGAGCAGGTAAAAATTATGCTGGCATGGATAAGTTTTGTATGTATTACAGAAATGAAAACAACTTCTCTTGCCCAGGTCCAGCACAAGTTACTTTATCTGAGCAGCAAGATGGTGACATTCTCTGATTCTGTCTCTGGAGTCCTTTTTCTCACCTATTATATATGGTTCGAACAATTCTTTAAATAAGTTATTAAAAATAAATGTAACATTTCCCTTCTTCTTCCCAGTATCTTCATTTCAGATCTAACTCCTTAATCGTCTCTGAAAGCAGAGACCTGTACAATATAGTACAAAACACAGATACGAAAACATTGCTTCAGTCATCATGGGAGCATTTTCTCTCTTTCAGAATACCTGAATGTGGTACTTCTTACACCCCTTCCTCATCATTATGGCATTTATGCTTCCTGTGTCTGACATTTCAAATTTCTCTTAAAGGATCTTAAAGGTCTTTTGCTCTGATTTTTTTAATGGCATTTGAAGAGGATTTGAAGAGGATTCTTTGAATGATGCTCAGTCAGTATTACAACTTTTTTATTGTATTATTTATATTTAAACTACTTTATTAATATATTATGTTAGCATCTTTTTGCAATAGCTTTCTACTATTGGATCATTGATAGCTATGGAGCCATCAATACTTTCTATGATAAAAATGAAACAATGCATTTTTCTGATAAGTGAGTAGGATTTACACTTAATATAAACTTTCCAGCTTCTGCATTGGAGTGAGTGCCCCAGACACGTCTCAACTGCTTATGAAGGAAATGCAAGCATAGGATGCAAAAGAGTGTCAATACTCTCTAACCAGTCACGCAGTCTGGATAAACAGGGGTTCACTGCTGCAGAAGCTGTCATGAGTGCTTCTGCCCTGTAGTCTGAGTGAAAAGTCAGATGATTTAACCCTCCAAAAATCCCCTGGGACTTCTACAAGTGATGGAAAGAGAAAATGCAAATGAATACTGGTTTTATACCTGGTTGCTACATTTCAGATAATTTTAGATCCAAAATCCTTTGGGCAAGGATCCCTCCTGTAGGTTGTACGTGACCCAGAGCAGTGTATATAACAGAAGCAATGGGGAGACCACAAACTATAGCATTAAGGGTTTTTTAAACATTATTTAATACAGCTACAACTGAAGTAGCATGAAAGGACCACAGCCATGTGGAAGGCACTGTCCACAAATGCAATGGCTGACAGTCCATGCCCAAAGAACAAGAAAGAGCCTTTAGAAAAGGTAAAAATGCAACAAGAATGAAACAGCTTCTTTGCCTTAGTATTTACTGTGAAGATAGGGAGAGGTTCAGGTTCCTCCCTCATACACAAAATCTTGGTACCCAATGACTGGTAACCTTTCAGTTTCCTAATTTGTGAAGGGTTCCTGTAGAGCATTCCCAGGCAAATTAGCAGAAAAGCAGTCAGAAGAACAAAACTATAGCAGAAAAACCCCCACGAAATAAATATGGTATGCCGTGGAAGAGCCAGTGTGACTTCGCAAAAGGGATCTGTAGCTCAGAAACCTGCTGGAGTCGTTCGAAGAAATAAAGAAGCAGGTGGATGAGGGAGATCCTCAGATGCCTAAATGTGCATTTGATAAAAGCCTTCATCAAAAACTCTAAATAAGCTAATGCACCAAAGGACTGATCACATGGAGAAAGGGTTGGCTAACCCAAAAGAAACATTAGGGCACAGATATTCACTTTTCAGATCAGAGGGATGTCCCCAGTGGAGTCCAAGAGGGGTCTGTGTTCAGCCCTGTTCTTCAGTCTGTTCATAAATGATCGGAAAAGGGTATGAACAGTAAGGTGAAAAGACTTTCTGGTAGCATCAGATCACTCAGGGTGCTAAAAAAGATGGCTAACGGAAATGTTGCAGAAACCTTATGAGATTGAGTGACTGGGTTATAAAATGGCTGATGTAATTCAATGCAGCTAAATGTAAAATAACCCATATGGAGAAAAATCCAACTTTCTATACACATATATATTAGCGATAGGTCCTGAGATTTTTATTACCATTTAAGAACAAAATGCTGGCATTACAACAGACAGTTTTACAAAAATGTCAGGTCCATACTTAACAGTGATAAAAAAAGCAAATTGAATGCTATGAATTAGTAGGAAGAGAACAAAGAATAAACCAGAGAACATTATTATGCCACCATATAATCTAGAGTGTACCCTGCCTTTTTAATAATGTGTGCTGTCTGGTCCATTATCACAAAAAGGACATAGTAGAATGGAAAAAAGTTCAGACACAACAAAAGGAAGATGAAAAATACCGAATCTGGTTCTTCTGTAGCAAAAATGGAGTCCAAACACAGATTTTTTTCTTTTTCAAAGATATTCCTAAATATGTAACAAACTTCAGCATGTTTTTCTGCAGCTGCTGTACAATGAGACTCCTGATGTTTACAGCTGTAAAGCAATTACAGACATTTGGGTGAAAATCAGCATGTAGATAATAACATTATTATCCAGTATCCTTCAATGAGAAAGAGGAAAAACTTTTCAGAAAACTACTGCAAAGTCTTAGAGTGTTGTGTCGCAAACTAAATTTAAAGGCACAATCTTCTAAATTATCCTACGCAATTTGTGTTTCTGTCCACTAAGAGTCTCACATTCTCTAAAAAGGCTGTTTAGCTTCCTCCTGAGATAAACGGAAAACCCCACACTGCTATTTCTATTCTTGTTCTGCTAAATGTACTCCTAGCTCCTAGCCACGTCCATCCCCACCACTCAGCACAACTCTGAGAAAAGCATTTTCTTGGCATGGAAATTAAAGAGGAAAGGAGTCATTTCTAGGGATATAATCCACGTTGCTTTGTGATCTCCACCTGGCATAATTTTGGCAGCACTTTGGCTGCCTCCCAAGAGGAAGTCAGGTAGTTAATTTGGTCCTGGAGGAGCACAACATTCAAGCTACCACCACGCTGCTTCTTCTACTGTGCAAATCTCTAGTCCAGATCTACAGTTGTTTTACTTCAGCTATTGACCATTTCAGTCAGACACATCTGATCAACACCCATGCCGGACAGATGTTATACTCCCTTCCTACACCTTCCCCACCAGGAGCCCTGACACAACCCTCCCTGGTTTTCCACCTCCACTGGTTTCCCCAACTCAGGCTGAGATCCCCGCTACATGCGATAGCAACAGGGCAGATGCTTGCAGTCTTCTTCTAGTACACTGCCTTACATTGATAGGCCATTACAAAAAGCAGACAGACAAATTTTCCTTTGCTATGCTGACTGCGGCACATCAGAGTGACCTCCTGAAGCTGGCACAGAGCAGCTATCGTGCCTCTTCTGTAGGCAGGCAAGGAAAAGCAGAGAAAGACTCAAAGGGAAAGAAGGAGAGATGAATTCTCAGAGAGCTGAAGATGCATCCACGGATCCTCCTGCTTCACAGCAGCTACGGCTTACCTGAGGCAGACCTGCAGGTGCCCTGAGCTTTGGACAGCTTTTCTCCACCTCTGTCGCTATACTTCACATCAAAACTGAGACATGCTGCTCCTGTGTGTTCAAAAGTGTTCCAACTTTTGCATGAGAAGGCAAAATAACCAGTTTTATGACGCATGCATCTGAATACCTTTAGAATAATACTTTTAAGTTTTACTTGAGTCCGTTCCAAGAAGGGATGCTCTTTAGAAGCAGATGACGGTGTATTTGAGGAAACATCTGTGCATTTATATATGCAAGTCAAGTTTCCTCCCTCTCTAAAATGGAGTCCAAATGACAAGAATGATAAAGTGAAGTCTTCCCTTTACCCACAGACAAACACAGTATGATCAAAGTACTCTTCCAGCATCGTAATGATGCAGGCAATAGTAAGTAAGGCTTGCCTCCCCTTCCAACATGGGGAAGAAGGAATTCAGCTGGACTTCCCTCTAGCCTTCCAGGCTTCCTCAGTGTTCACCACCTTCAGCGTCAGGGACATATCTCCATGCTGTCTGTGAAAAATGTGGGCCATATGTTACATTCTAAGCTAAGCTGAATACGCTACCTAAGGATTTTATATAGAATAAAACTGATGGGAAGTATTGAAGGAGAAGCAGGCAGCTATTATACACAAAGCTGAAAGGTAACAGTAAGAGGCAAATGTGACCCAGATCATGTTTTCCTGAAATTCAGCCAAGAGGTCTGAAGTTTAGAGTCCTTAAGGTTACAAATGCTTGTACTGAATTTCAGTATTTGAGGCACTACACAGAAAAGCTTCCATATATAAAGATCCATCAAAAAATGTCATTGGTATTACGTTACAAATGATTGAAACTAAACCACTTTGCATAAGCAATGATGATACTTTCCCAGCATCATTTTTCAATTTAAGTTACTATTGCAACTGTAGTAGGATTTCAAATTGTAAGACAGAAGGCTCAAAGAATATTATACAGTAGGACAGGTGGTTCTGTGAGATTTTCTTGGTATAAAAAGGTACCCTAAGTGAAGCCATTTGAGATCCTTGCTATGAACACCTTTTAGCCCAGAGGTAAATTTTCTGAAGAGTCGTAAGCACCTGAAGGCAAAGGGAATAAAATAAACAATGTCTCCTCATCCATAACTGTAGAATACTGAGAGATATTAAACAAAATTCCATGACAGTTTATCAGGTAAAAAAATGCATCCTTTATGTTTCCACCTCCTTTTTCAACAGGGACCTTCCCTCTGTGAGCATGGCAGTGGTTAACTTTCCTTGCTACCTCTAGAAGACGTACTGCTACCCACACCATAGGATGCTGAGGACAGCACCGGGAGAAAGCAAAGAGAGCAACAGGGTGGTAGTTCACCGGGCCCCACAGAAGGAAATGTTGAAGCCTGTTAAAGCAATTTTGGGGGAGGGAGAAAGGGTACATGACACATTAAGGCTGAAGTAGATGGGACCTGGGCAGACAAACCAAAAGGGATGTCCAGGAAAGCCTGGGACATGACTACCTAGTCACCTTAAGGCAAAGACTCTCACAGAAAAGGAAGATGGTCCCCACCTCAGACAGACAACTTGCAGCAAACGGGACATGGCTCAACGCTGTTCACAACCCCTGGGCCCCAAAGTGCCCCCCAGCTCCCCCCAGCCCAGGGCAGAGTCCTTTCTGAAAGACCAGATGCCTGCAGAAGCATTGCCTGGATATCCCGAAGCAATGGCAAAACAAAAGACAGGACCTATGCTGTAAAGTCAGCACAGGAACAATGGGATTCACTAGAAAGTACTGAAATAAATAATGCCTTGCCTTTTTAATTGAGCAAACTGTGGAGAAATGCTCCATCTGGCATGATTTCTTGCAGTGTCCTCTTACATTTTTCTTTCATTCTTAAGCTTCCTTTCTTTGTTTCTTTTTTTAAATTGAAGAATTTGCCAGGCTTATTTTCTTTATATTAATCAGATTGTTTGAGAAGTCACTTTCCTGTGGTGTTAGGAAGTCCCAAGATAGGAGAATCAGGTGAAAAAAGCAAAATAAACCAAACATTTCCCTCCCAAATGGTAATGTTCAGAATCAAACTGTTATCCTCCAAGAGAAGTTGCATCTCTAACTGTATTCTGTAACCCTGGTGTTAAAAAGATCCCACTGTAGATACTTGCATTCCTTGAACAGTAAATCATTTATCACACTTTCTATTAGGAAGTGCTGGGGAACATTTTAAGTGCTCAACAATAAATTTGATTGTTTGCATTTTTTCTGTTGGGGCAGAACTTTGATATTAATCTGTCTTTGGGTTGCAGTGGGATTTTCAAGAGCTCTGCATTGGCCCATTTACTCCCATTGACTTCAAGTAAAACCAGAATGATGAGCATGTTTGAAGATCCTATCCTAGAAGTAAACTTGACTAAAAGGGTAAGTTATTGAGCCAAATTTGGAAGCCGTATCCACTTCCAGTAGGAATACATTTGACATTCTGGTAACAATTATTTCCCTATTTAACAGTTTGGGATGGGTGCTGGACTGAATTTTCTTTATAAAAATATATGGGTGGATACCGCTGATAGTATCTTGGATGCTCAGGTCTGAGAAAAAGACCCTAAAAGTGCTCCGGTCCGTCTCAGGCAGAATGAGTGCCCTGCCTGCTCTGCATGTATCGTTACGTATAAGGCAAGTAAAGTACAAATCAATAGCTCCATTTTAAAGGCTCTAAGATGTTTGGCCTTGAACTCCATTTTTTCTTTCACGTGGCCAAATGTGGAAACAAAAGCAAGCCTTCACAGGCAGAGGTGAAAAGAAAGCATGTCTCTCCTCTCCCCTTCCCCCTTCCCTCCCCCTCATCTTCTGAAGGAGAAAAACCAGTATCCCACCTCTGAGGAGGCATCTGCACTCATCTCCATGCCTACCACAGTACGGCTGAGAAAAGACAGTGAGGCAGAAACTGAGGAAAAGGCGAGAAAGAACAAGAACATATTTCATCTGAGAAGATCTCTTACCACACAGGTAACATTCAGGGGGAAAAAAAATAACTAAGCCCTTTTCAAAAGCCCAGGAGTTTAAAGAAGCACAGGTCATCATCATTAAAAGGCTGAAGTGGATTGCACACTACTTGAAAAGCTTAAGAAGTCTACTCATTTAAAAGTAAGAACTACAAATGATCACAATGCTTTATAATTTGACCCCATCTAAATAATTCAATATTCACTGTGTCTGATGTAGAGCAGTCTTCCATTGCAAATGTATTAAATCCAAATTAATTAATGCTGAAACCTGTTATCCAGTAAAATAATACAATTTCATTTAGCATTTTCTCCCCACTGAATATATGGTTATATTCTGGTTATAGACTGGTTATAGTCTTCCAGTGAAATCTAGCTCTCTGTTACAAGGTGCTGTGTCTGCGATGTATGCTCCTGAATCGGAAAGCTAGCATACAATTCAGTGTAAATGTCAGCATTTGCTCAGGACTAGTAATAACAGAGATACTTGGCTGAAGAATGAGATGCTTCTCTAAAGCTCTAAAGATTTAAATGGAAACGATGATGTTCTTCAGAAGTTCCTGGCTCAGAATTAAAACCTAATCCTAGTCTTGGAGTTAGACTTTGTGCTAATAGTAAGTGCTTTGTCAGAGTAATTGCCAAGTGGATGTCCAAGTAAGGTAGCTTCTAGCTAATTCTGAGGTGTCCGTATGTTAAAAATGGGGTTTACACTTCCCATGCCTTTTTCCAAAGACATTAGGATCCAGCTATTGTGTTTAAGTATCGTTCTATCTCAGCAAAGCAAAGTTATTTTAGATAACTAGAAGTTACTATGGCATTATCAGTATTTAGCCTTGCTTGACCAGTGTCACTAGGAATAAAGCCATGAGGTACCCTGGCCCTCTGTAATTAATTCAGTTTTCTTTCAGCTTTAAAGATGAGGAACTACTAGCCATTCCTACACCCTAACTACAGACACAAGTAGTCAGTTATTGCTGTCACTGTCATCAGCAATAATTATTCAACACTGCTCTTTGTAGGCTTGCACAGAAGCCAGTTTGCTCGGGAATGCTTCACCCCAAGGCTCTGTTTCAACACACAGTAAGTCATTTTTCAAACCCATATACAAGTTACAGACTGAAAGACAAAGCACATTGGAGGATGAAACAAAGAAGTGGTGGGGATGAAGGTATCTCTGTGTTTCCTGTGAAGGTGGGAGGACAAGGAGAGAGGCCTGGGAGAAGACCATGGTAAAAGGGAAGGAGTGAAGAGGACCTGCTGAAGAAAGGGCTGACAGCAAGATGGTGGTACAGGATTCAAATGTGAAAGCCAGGCAGCTGGCATGAATTGCCATTTGCATGAAAGGAGTCATGAGGCAGGGAACTAATGAGGATTAAACCAGTAGATGCCCCAGTTTGCTGTCCTAAAAACACACAGGAGAGCACAGGCAGCATCGGTACTACCTAACCCTGTGATTAAGAAGTTGTGGCAAAAACTTTCAAAATGTTCTTCTAATCGCTTGTTACAAGAGAAGCTTAAATTCTGATTGAGAATATGCTGTTGGCTACATTTAATGGAGAGAGAGCTTGCCAGGTCTTCCATCAGCAGAGGGTTATAAAGCGTGTTCTAGGGAACTTCCAACGGAAGTAGAAGTAGGCCAGCCAAAACGCCATCAATAAAACATGAAGGAAGATAAAAACCTCACCACTTGAAGGACAAGACTTAAGTTGCCTTCATTGCAACTGTGATATCAAGGCTTCTCTAAAACAGTGTTTTTCCTTTGCTTAATTATGCAAAATAAGTTGTGTTGCGTGTGGGAAGAGAGAAAATAGGGGAATCCGTGTGTTTAAATCTAGACAAAGGGAACTGAATCCACCGTTCAAAAAGCAGGTTTCTAAGCGTAGTATTTCAGTGATAACAGTGGAACAAGATTGGGGCAACCTGTAAGGCTCAAAAAAGAGCGAAGGGAGTCCAGACTAAGGGGAAATTCCCTCTTCTCTTGACTCTCCAGGATGAAGATGTATGCAAAGCTGTTGTGAAAAGAGGGCAGAATTCCTCACTCCATGTTTATAAAGCAAGAAGCTTATAGCAAAGGTAACATTTTCTCAGAAACATACAGGTCTGGGTAAAGCAGTCAGACTTCCAAATAAAGGTTTAAAAAATGTATTGTTTTTGCTAATAATAAATCACTCCCTTGAACATACATAGATTGTGCGTGATGTCAATGATTTTGAAAAGAAGAAATTCCTTTCACTTGAACCTCGGCTGATCTTTCTTAGCTTATGAAATATTTGTGAGTGCTGCTGACAGTGTTTTGCCACACAGGGAGAGACTGGAAGCCCCTGAACTGACAAAGAGGACACCGGCTGCCTCTTTGTTGCTCCTGGAGCACAGTAAGCGAAGCGATGGAAAATCTGTCTCCCTACAAATTGTCTTGTCAAAGGCACAGGCTCTTTCCTTTTCAAAAAGTATAATTCACAAAATGCTTTTAAATTGTAGCTTTTCATTTCCATTCACATCTAACTGACTCATCTGAAAGAACTGTCTTCGAATAACAATTTATTTTCTTTCACAAATATACAAAGCACTAATATTTTGGCTTGGTTTTAGTGTTCTGTTCCTCTGAAAATACAAATGGAAGTGTTAAATTGAAGCAACTACGTGTCTATAAAATCCCAGTGAAATTCATCAGGAATGCTGATGTTTACCTGTAAACAAAAAGACTCATAGAGAGTAATCCCTTCTTATATAAAATCCCATCATTCATGTATTATGCTGTTACATATTGTGTCTCTTAACTAGAAAAGCATTGTTAGAGCTTACTATTTTATTTTAAAAGCAAGTAAACATTTTTGCCATAGTCATAAGACTGGAAAACAAATCTTTGTATTTTACAATACAAAATTTACCCTGTAATAATTACAGAGCAGTGAAAGAGATGCTTCTTTCTTATCTCGGGTAAATTACTATAATCAGATTGAAAATGCAATAGGTTTTCCCGTATCCATTTTATCCAGCTCCTCCAGAACATTACCTTAGTGCTAATTTGAAGTGTCATTCCCAAATCTCAATTTATTTATAAAACTAATCTCAATACCAAAAGGATATAATTTTTGGAATAGTCTTTGCAGTGTGAAAATCACAGAAAATAGGGTTAAAATACAAACAATACCCATATCTGTAATCTTCTATTATCATGTCAATTATCAGGCATTAGCAAATGCAACTAGAATTTTATTCAGCTCATGTCCCCATTGCTCAGGGCTGTGCATCTGACATTTGTACATTTTGTCCATTTGTCTATAAACTATTGAAATGTTTCTTGATATAAAATGGTTATATTTTTTTTTCTCGGGATGGAAAAATGGAACATAAATTATCTGACATTTTCTATAATAGCTATCAGATGTTTCGTAGTAAACAGATTATATTAAACAATCAGGGGCTCTGAAAAACTTGTCGTCATGTCCATGAATAAGGATGGAGCAGCAGACATCCTAAATTTAAAATATCAGAGGCACAGAGACATACTCTGCCAGCTGGCCATTTCTGTCAACAGCGCACATTTGCATTGTGTCTGTGTATCAGATGTTAAAACAGGGAACCACCCAAACCGCTCAGTCTCCTTCTTGCCACGACAGATCCACCTCCTCACCCAGCATTCGCCTATCTGCATCCCACAAGGCCGTGGGACGCAGGATGAGGAGTGAAGCAAACCACAGACGATGCTTTATGGTATCACATAAGGGTAGTATTGTCAGTGCTTTTCAAATCTTGTATTTTGTGGTGTGTTTGGCGCTACTTAGGCTGATTCATGCCCGATGAATAGAAAACCAGGAAACAACTATGTTTGCTGGTTGCCTTTAAGTCTGCGGGGGCACTTCCCTGGTTTTGGTGCACCGGGTAGCCTTGTGATTGTGGCCAACAACATGTCCCAGACCTGCTCTGAGCTCCCTGGTGTTTCCAGGCATGGTTGATACATGGTCCTCCTGATCTGCTCTTGGGACAAACCACTGTGACTGAGAAGACCGTGTAATCTAACATGCTTCAGCCCATCCCACTCACAGGTGATGGGAAAGAAAGAGAGCAGGCACCATCCCTGCTTGGCTGCCTATGCAAGTCCCCTGAGCTCCGCAGGAGAGGGTGGGAGCTGCAACATGGCTCTTCTTCATCCTGCACAACGTCCTTGACAGCTGGGGTGAAGCCATGGGTGACAGGCTGTGAAAGACCCCAAACCTGAGACATTAAGGTCTCGTTCAGCTGCTGGTCAAAGCCGGGAACAGCAGCTCACGAGCTGCAGTCTGCTTGGGCCACCTTCAAAGAACACCTGCTTACAGCTGGGAATAACAATGAAAGTCATATAGTTACTCTTCTGGAAGGCATGAACCCTTTTTTTTTTCCTTTTCTCTTTTTTAGTATTTTTTTCAGAGTTTTCAAATTCCTTTGTCTAGATTAAGGGCAATTTCTGCTTCTGGTAACTCAAGAGTCCCACGACTCTGTACCAAGAATTCAGATTCAATCCTCAGGCTGTTCCAGTCTCAGCACATACAGATAAATGTGTTTATGGACTTTAGTGCAAAATACTAATGCTTTTAAAAGTTAAATTCCATCTCTGGTGATTTTCTGAACTGGGGTAAGACTGCTGAATTAATGTCAGAAAGAAGACTTCACCGTTTATATTAGTAAGGGTACCCATAATGACGTATATATACTTCACAACATTTTCCCTTTCTTTCTGTTAAAACAAGCTTTGTGAGAAGTTGCTTTTAACTTTGAGATATCTCAATTGCTTTTGATTTGTTTTCTTCCTTTTCACAGTCCAATAGCATATTTTAACTTCCTGGTGAAATTACTAGTGGTCTTTACCTATCTTGATATGGCACCAGGTGATGTTACTACTATCACTGTAGCAGTAAAATGTTTTCTTTCAGGAATATGTTATCGTCACCATGAGAAATAGTATTTGCAAGCAGCACTCCCAAGAAAATTTAAGTAAATGCATGTCACTTCATCCTTATTTTAAGCTTTCTTTGATTTTTTTTTCCAGCTGACCACAGTTGATCTTTGAGATAAGACATAAGAAAGCTTTTAAATTGAGAAAATACATTATTGCTAAGCTCTATTGAGAGTATAAGGTGGGGAAAGAATTGTCGTCATTTGATCATGCTGTTCATAAGAGAACTGTAAATCTTGCATATTTTACAAGATCCAATTTAATTTAAAAAATTAATAACACTTGTGAAAATCAAGATGCGTATCTGCATAATTCCTTTCTTTAAAGGTCCATTTTGGTTTATTCCCTCTTCCTTTCCTTTCTTTCTTTATAACATTTCCAGGAGATTTTTCTGTAAGGGCTAGAAATATTTTTTTCTCTTATTACTTTTTAATTTGCCTCCTTACTCTCTGATACTGTGCCCTTATCAGTTGGTATGCTCTCTCTCCCACTTGTAAAGCAAAAGGATTATTAGCTAGCCTGCATATTCCCAGTAGCTGATGAACTGGAAGCCACAATGAAATGACTTTGTAAAGGGCAGAGCTGGCTTTCACAGGTACACATGGAGAGAAATGCAGAGAAAGAAAGAAGCACCTTGAGGCAGTAGGCTGATACTTAAAATGTTTCTTCTGATGCTGAATGTGAATTGTATGTATTAAGGCATTCTGTTCCCTGAAATATGACTAATTCTTTGGCTGTGCAGAAATACAGGGATCTTAATTATGTATTCTTGGGGTCGGAGAAAGATAGACAAATTTGAAAAACACCATCAAAATAAGTGAGATAGAGAAGTCTTTATGAGAGAAGTCTTTATTTCTCTCCCTCTCTCTCTCTTTACACAGTGTCTGGGAACTTGCTTTGCAAAAATTCAAATTAACTTATACGTGCATTTAATTGCAAGCAAAACGTGGAATTTTCTAGTGCAAATCTAGACTCCCACCTCATTTCTAGCAAACATAATCAAAACCTAGTGGTTTTCCACTAAAACCAAGCTAGCTTTCTTTCACTTTCAAAATCAAACTATAAAAGACACATAAAGCAATAGAGATGATCAAAATCAGTACTTTCTGCAAAATGTTCTTTTTCAAGACTGCCATTGTGATTGAAACAAAAGGGGTTTGATTTGCACCTACTGGAGAAGAGCACATGAATTTAAAATCTTCACTACACCTGCTTGAACCAGTGGAGGCGTACTCGGGTACTTTTGCACAGGCGTACTCTGCAGTCCCCAACACACCTCCCATCAATGACCCCGCAGCGCAAATGAGGATTCTGTCGTGAAACAGCTAAGCTAAACTGGGCCGTGCCAAGAGCTTGCTTAGATACATGCTCCATCTGCTGCCGTCTTTAACATTGCTTCTCTCTCTCACAGTCCCAGCAAGAAAACTTTTTAATTCCCAGACTAAGCTCTGACCTCCCTGTCAATCTGAACAGGGCTACGAGATGGAAAGGCAAAGGCAGCGAGTCTCCGCTAGCGGGTGGTTACTGCTCTGTTTCCTTTGCGAAAGCACCATCTGCTCTTTTAGCTAAGAAATACTATAGCTTATTATGATGCCATAAACTTAATTTCACCTAAAGTCTTGATATGCTGTATAGACCAACAATACATACAGGGGATATCATGCTGCTACCAAGCTGTGTATGATCCACTTGCAATGAATGACCAGAGCTAGAAAGAGACCAAACTATGTAATGTCTGGGCAACTCAAGGATAAACAACATCTCCCTGGTGATTCATGCAACACCTTTGCCAAATGTTTCGCCTAATATGGAACAGAATCTGAAGGGAAAATAATCACTTTTTCCTTTTGTCCTGTAATGCAGTCACCTTCATGCCCATCTCGTAAATCCCTGTGTTACCCTGCAATACCTCCATTTCCCTGGTGCGGCCGAGAGATTCTGGAGGTGCTTTTCATCACCACCTTCCATGACAGCATGCTGGACTAGAGGTCTAGCTGCCTAACCACTGGCTTCTAGTGCCATTTTAGATGCTATGGGGTATCTGGGAGATCTGCATGGGGCTGAAAGACAAAGCATGGGATTCCCAGGAGTACTGCACCCTTTTGGTGCAGTGCCTTAAGTGCAGGTAGGCATCCTGAGATGGCACCACATATGTTAAAATAGCAGGTGTCTGCTGTAGTATCAAGATACCTAAACTTGCTGCTAAGTAGCAAGCAGAGGTGTTGCTACAACCACTACCAAAATAGGCACCCTGTGTGCAAGGTACTTGTCATAATTTTCAATATCTAACAGTAGGCAAGCTTCAGCGATGGATCATGGAGAACCACTTCAGAGGTCCTGAAATATGTTAGAGCCCCCGCACTGACAGTGAGAGCCAGTGAAAAACAATTGTTCCCAGTACTGGTGGAAATACTTCATGGTGAAAAATGAACTTGTTATCTCACACAGAAGATGTGATAGACATCCCATGTCTCAAAGAGCTCTTGCTAGACAAAATGCCCTGTCTCTCCTGCCAAAAGTCCAACCACTCGTTTCAGGCCAGAAATTGCAGAGAAAGTACCTGCTGCCCTCAACTGAAATGTGACAATATCCCAAACCTGCAGCCTAGAGATTGTCCCGACAGCACTAAAAGATATTGTCATATCTACATGCCGCACTATTTCCGAGTCTGGGCTGTCAGACCTTTCTGCAACTTTCCTCCAAAAGTGTTTCCTTTGGAACAACTTTCCTGTTGTTCCAAAAACACAAACACCAGACATGGCAAAGACTGATGGTGAAGTACACTGGAAGCAAAATGCTCTTTTACAAGTTCAAAACTCTAGAAATCATGGCTAGTATCCAGTTAATTTTTATTAGATAAGACTGTCTTAAATGTCAGTCTTCCAGAGTGGCACAACAGGAGGATCTGCAAAACAAAACATTTGGTCTTGAGGACTTAAAGCCCCACCACGTGTTCCCTGGAGGCACTGCTTCAGACTAGCTCAGTGCTGGCTCCATGTACTGAATGGAGCATGGTAGGTGCAACCCTTAACTGCACATTTCAGTTCCGTTTTCTCGGAAATGACTCCAGTGCTTGTTCACCAAAATGACCCCATGATGTAAATCAAAGCACAGCAAATGGGGACAACTCGGGGATTCACTTTTGAAGACTGTGTTCAGTTTTGGGCCCCTCAGTACAAGAAGGACATTGAGTTGCTGAAGCATGTCCAGAGAAGGGCAATGAAGCTGGTGAAGGGTCTGGAGAACAAGTCTTATGAGGAGCGGCTGTGGGAACTGGGGTTTTTTAGCCTGGAGAAAAGGAGGCTGAGGGGAGACCTTATCACTCTCTACAACTACCTGAAAGGAGGTTGTAGTGAGGTGGGGGTCGGTCTCTTCTCCCAAGTAACAAGTGATAGGATGAGAGGAAATGGCCTCAAGTTGCATCAGGAGAGGTTTAGACTGGATATTAGGAAAAATTTCTTTACTGAAAGGGTGGTCAAGCATTGGAACAGGCTGCCCAGAGAGGTGGTGGAGTCACCATCCCTGGAGGAGTTCAGAAAACGTGTAGACATGGCACTTCAGGACATGGTTTAGTAGGCATGGAGGTGTTGGGCTGACGGTTGGACTAGATGATCCTAGAGGTCTTTTCCAACCTTAATGATTCTATGATTCTATGACTCTATGACCAGAAACCGTTTCTGAAGCTCAGATGCCAAATTTCAGAGGGACATCCTCGGCTGAGAGCCTCTCTCTCTCCAAGGGTTGGATGAAACCTCACTGTCTTTACAGGGCTGCCTCAGCCGCCTGTCCTCTCCGGGGAGATGGAAGCTTTCTTCAGAATAGTGTCCTGTTGGCGGAAAGGTTTTAATTCAGTTCATAAACCATTTTCCAGCTGAAACCTATGCTGTCGAGAAACATCAAATCTACAGCGAGGAAGAAAAGCAGCAAACCCAAATCTCTACAGGCTCTAGTGAGAACAAGTGATTTTACCTTCACTTCTCCAAAGTTGTCAGCAATTTTTGTTGTATTTTAAGACTTTCTCTTCAGAATGTCCAAAATAACACCAGCACAGAAGGAGACGTGGGAGAAGACACTTCTGCTACTCAGTGCCTCTGAAGGGCAGAGAGGGTTGGGAAGTTAACCCCAGGCAGACTACCGCTGACTTGCTCCCAGAAAGTCTACCTTTTTATTGGTATTCTTGGCTGCTCCTGACTATAGTAACTGATCAGAGAAACCGCACAATTCTGAAAAGCAATTCATCCCGTCTGAATGGCAGGTATTCATACTGGAGAGGATCTATTTGTGCCCATTCATATCCTCACTCAAAAGCATTTCTTCATCTCTAAAAGGCATTCTTGATAAGATCATTAAAAAGCAAATAATCAATGCATAAGACATTTACTTCAAAGCTCAATCAAAAACTACAGAAGCAGGTAAATTATTTGAACATTTATCTCCATCTCATTTTGTTATTTGCACTTATTTCTGGCTCCAGAAGCAACTTTGAAACTGAGCTTTTAAGGGACACCCTCTCCTGAAAGAGACCAAGTTTCTCTTAAATCTTTGTTCAACTGCTCATCCTGAACTGAGGATTAAGGACACACCTGTCTGATAAAAGAATGCACTGAGGGCAATATTTGTGAGCTACTTTACCTCTTCAGAGCAGGGAGCAGGTCCATAGAGTGCTCAGCATTTGATTTCAAGTAAGAGAATACCTCCAGAGAATGCTTCACTATTAATCATTTAATTTTTACAAAAGACTTTGCAGAGGAAAATCAGTTTTCAAAGAGTAAGTGTTACTTTAAGTCACCATGAGGCAAGGAGTGCTCAAATCCAGGATCAGGGAGAAGGCTGGAAAATTCTGAATGCAAACCTGAGTTAAGGAGCAGAAAACAACAGCTTCAGAAAAGAGGGGTGGGAGGTAACTAATACAGTTTCCGTAGGAACTGCTCACAGATCTGAGTGCAAAGGGAAGAAGAGAAGGAGGGAAAAATGAAAGAAAACTACAGTCGGTTAAGCCTTGCTGAAAAAAGATAAGGGCAGCTGAAAAGAAGAATGATTTAAAGCTAGCTAAAGTGATCACAGAGAACAAAAGGGCTCTTATAAATATACTGCGGCTGTGAAGAGGGAAGAAATACCAGTGAGAAATTATGGCTATTAATAAATAAGGAGGGAAACAATACAAAAGATTACCATAAAGTGGCTGAGCACATGATTGCTATCTTAAAAATCCCAAGTCACTGATAGAAAAATATTTTTCTAAGAGGCACAGGCATTTGGGAAATTAGTAGATTCGTGTAAACATTACTTCCAATAAATAATAAAAAAAGTGTGTACAAAATATAAGTAAAAAGCCTCATATATGCCAGTGACTTAATGATAATTTCATCAAGGAAGTCTTTGAACGAGTGGCTTTTTTTAGCTCTACAAAACTGGACAGCATCCATGGAGTGGTAATATAGGTTTTGTTTAAACCCTTTGGCATAGCATAAAACCACCAATAAAAAATACATATAAATCAAGAAAAACAGTAGCTCATCAATAGGTAATACTCAATGTCATCTCATCTCAGACAAACGCCATTACCACTGTAAAATACAATCAGTTTTCAACACAGTCCTGTGGAACCTGTCATTCAAGTCCTTTAAATCAGGTCTTTCAATACAGATCAAATCTAAACCAAAGGAGTAAATTTGCATTTGATAAAGCACAGACAACATAATGTAACATTAAAAATGTAAAACATTAACAGTTTCGAAGATTCAGCTGCCCCAGTGAACTCAGATGATGCTCTCCCCTGGATTGCTAGTGTGATGCCATATCTGACAGCCAAGATTTGACCAGGTTTTGTGTCTGCCACTTGGTAGCCAGACGCTACGGCAGACTAAAACATGCAGGGGATTTCTCCATCCGGTGGCTAGACACACTGCCCGTGCTGCTTGCGTATGGCCACAGCCAACTCTCCAGCTGTGCCAGGTGTGTCAAGGCATGGGCACCCACTGTCCACCTTGCAGCAGCTCTGCCAAGCCTTCTCCTCTGCAAGTCACACACTGTGGGATTTGCAGATACAAAGCAGAAAATACATCTCAATATATCCTTACATGACACCTCTCAGGCAGCAAAAAGATATGAGTAGTTACCAGCAAAACATTGAAATTGCAGGTGACTACTGCAGACCCTTAGTGAAGAGGGATAATAGGGAAGCTTCAGGAAAATCAGGAGCTTTCTCTCTGATTTTCACTCATTCATTCAAAAAGACTAAATACATTAGAAATTACTTGAGTGTGTTAAGACACTGAATTCTGCCCACGTAGGGAAAGATAATGTGACCAAAAAGCATAATAAAACAGAAGAATATAAAAATATTAATTTATTTTAGCTCAATATAATGATCATCCATAACTGAACCCTGATTTGTAAATGGAACTATAAAACATACAGCACGATTAGCATACTTCAAAGCGTATGGGAAGCCATTCATCACTGAATTAAAAGGTTCCAACTCAGGAAATACCGTTTGGACATGGCAGTGGTGTCCTGGGCCAGAACTCAGTGAAGACAGTGGGGAAATCAGCCTCGTCCTTGGGACGACCAAATACGCTGAAGCCAAAATAACCCCTGACGTCTGTATGCTGGAATTGCCACGATTAATTATGCCTGAGTGCCTCTTAGAGACCTCAAAGTGCAGAGGAAAAGAGACTCCCCTCCCCAAAGCTCCCAGCGCACCTTGACCACGAGGAGCTGACAAGCAGTGGCAGATGAGTGATGGACAAGGTGACCAGGGCAAGCCCGTGAGGTGCCTCCAGTCAGGGCATGGGAGGAAACACAGAAAAAAAAGAAGTCTTTCTTTCTTCCTTTGCCTGTGCAAAAAAGCAGCAAGGCTTCGTATGAATGGATGTAATCAATGACAACAAAGTCAAGGCACTTGTAGCCTAGGTCAAGGGGAGAGGGCTGGGTGAGAAGGAGAAAGAAGAGTGAGAGCGGCAGCAGTGTCTGCGCAGAAGGAGACGGAAGTAGGATAAAATGAAAGGGAACCCACTCGGTTAGGGTAAGAGTTATGGGAGGCCTGAAAACACAAGAACAAGAAATTTAAACTAGAGGCAGCCAAAGGTGTCAGCACAAGGATTCAGAGAGGGAGGTAATAAGGTCATCGTGACAGGCAAGAAAGGGGATTTTGATGGCTGCTTTTCACGGGGCTTGAAGTAGGAGGTGGAGGTGTCAGCAGAGATTACAATAAGCAAAGCAGGAGGCAACACATAGATCTTATTTTTTCTGTTGCAATAGGGACAAGAGGCCAGCCAGGGTAAATGTTTTTCAGGAGTAATTATCAGGATTTAAACAGACCCTCAATGTGCAGGCCACAGAGGTGGTGGTAACGACGCAGAGTTGCAGATATAACACCAGCAGAAGAGAGAAAGGGAGATTCATTGTGCTTCCTGAAATTAGGTTTGGGGAAGCGGTTGTGCTTAAGAAATAGCAATAAGAAAGACAGGCCCACACCACACCAAGCCTGAATAGACCTACATATTTGGATATGACAGGCTGCTCACAAAGGTTCCCAGGGAATGCTACAAGAAGCTCATTCACAAACCTTTCCTGTTCACCCATACACACGTGCTATCTGCTGGTGTCATTTTGAGAAAGAACATCAGCAGAAAGCACGGGAGAACAGCAGAGGAAAGACAGTAGATGAGAAAGAAAATTCAGGTAAGAGGAAGGATACTTGGTGAGAAAGAGGAAAGAAAATCGAGCGGAGAGGAAGCATACTGTGCGACTGAGAGTCTGATCCTGAGTCCATCAAAGTGTAATGCTCACATACAGCTGGCCGGAGGCAGGGGCATAGATGGATAATTGACCAAAGGTACTGCATGATGAGAACCAGAAGAAGACAAAAGTTGGGGGGGAAATTAAAAAAAAAAAGACCATACTCTGAAAATACGTTTTTTTAAGCAAAGGCATGTGTTACAGTAAATCTAAGCTACCACAGTGAAGTAAGTGATGGCAGGTCCACAGCTTAGTTCAGGTTATTTGTCCAGATCATTAGAAACCTCAGTGAGAAAAATTCACAAAGAAAGATGCAGAAAAATGATGTATTTGAAAAAAATAAGAGGGGGAAGGTGAGGCAGCCATCAGGGTATCAGAGACCAAAAGGACTTGGAACAGGACTATTTGCGGGGAGGGCAAGGGGTTTGTTTGAGGACAGAGGGAACCAGCGCCTGCTTTGTAGAAAGGCATGCAGACATATGACCCGAGCATGCAGAAGACAAGCTGTGACAGAAGAAAGCAGAAAAAGCAAGAAAATATTTTTGGCAACGGGTCCCTGGGTGGTCCTGAGATTTCTTCTGCGGAGGCACGTGGCTGACATATATGCCAGGCACGAGCCAGATTTGGATGCTTTGAACACACAGTGCTGAGAGAGGAAAACGGTAGCCCAGGGTTAAAGACAAACTGGGCAGAAACGGGACAAGAAGCGAATTAATGGAGCTGGGAGCAGCAACGGGAAGGATGGGGCTGGCAGTGAGGTGTCAGGGATTCTGACGAACGGGAGGTCACAGAAAGGCCAGGGGGAGACGGGCGGGTGGGAAGGGGATGAGGGGTTCGAAAGAAAGGTGGTGGTGGTCAGAAAGAGAGAACTGGGTTGGTGGGAGGTCAGAGAGCGACTGCCTCCCCGTCCCAGAGGGGAAAGGGTGGGTGTAAATGTGTCATTTCCTCAGTATTTCATGACCCCGTGTCAAAAGGACAGGATCCTTAATAGCACAAGCATTAAAATGTGTGACAGGTTGAAGTTTTATATGATTCCTTTTTACATCCTTATTTTTTTTCAATGATTGACTATAAAGCTGCATTTTAAAAAAAACAAACCCAAACATTTAACTAAGGTTACAGCTGAGAAAATAGATACAGCCCACCTTAATAGATAAAAGTATCACAGCACTTCAAATGTCCTTAAGTGTTGGTGTTAACAAGAGTAACTTGATTTTAAACTATCATCATTTTCAGCATTTATTGTTGTGCTCTTTCTGTTTTTACTACATATCTATTGCATTCAATAAAAAGCGTATCACTTGTCCTGAAATTTAGTATCTACGCACCTAGCACCCTTTTCCTACAAAGGAGATGGATTGTTAAAACTTGTGTGGATTCTGCACACAAGCTCCTAGTTACTAGTGAGTGATACGGGTTCGAGGTGGTCCTCTGGCTGAGGGTCAGCACAGGTGGGGTGCATGAGGAGGAGATGATGAGGAGGAGGACACTAGGAAGCTCAGCTGGCAAGTATGAGAGATTTCAAACACTTGTAACTTGATTAAGCTATGGTTAAACTATCTATGAGGACAGAAGGAAACCTGTTAGAAGAAGCTTCAGGAAGATATGGGACACACATTAAAATCTGCCTTTTTCTTCACACAGTTTTTTAATTTTAGTGCTGTTTTAAGGTTGAGATTTAACCTTCAAAGCCTTGTCTTTAAATAATGGCTGGTAAAAAACAAGAACTTCAGATTGCAAATTCACGGAATGGTTTTATAAATGCTCTTTTCTCTTCTTGTTTAGTGAAAGTTAATTGCTTAACTGAACACTGAATTTCTCTGGCAATCCCCTCTGGCCTTTTTCTCATAGTTGCTCCAGTTCTTGAGCCACATCCATCACCTTCTCAAGAACTAGCACACAGATACTCAATGCTGCAAATAATGACTAAGTGAAAATAAAATAACATGTTAGCATTCTGAGCCTTCCTGACGCATGTTGCTCTGGACAAAAGGGAAGATGTTGATCAGAGACTTCATGGTTGTATTTTGCCCTCTCATCCATTTCCATGAGTTGGACTCATCTTTCCTAACTTCAGGGCAATCAGCTTGCCTGCACTGGAAGAACTGCAGCAGCTACAGAAACCCACCACCGCAAGCACTCACCATTGCTTATCAAATCCGTACATGGGAAGAGCTGTGCCTCCTATTTGAAAACTTTGTTCCCTTAAAAGTATACATTTCCCTCTCAAGATGTCATCTGCATTATTAAGCCTATTTATAGATAAGTAAAATGAATAGCAGATGGCCTGCACAGACTAGGATTTTCAGGCACGCTGCAACCCGTAACGTCTTGTCGACTGGGCTAACGATGACCAGGAACAGCCATCTGCGACCTGGAACATGCGTCTCTGAACTTCTACATTAGTAATTGCAGCAGCAGCACTGGCTAAGAAGTATTGATTAGAAATCTCGATGGATTATTCTAGTTTTGATCAACCCAGAAGGAGCCACACGGCGAGGTAGCGGTGTTGCTGGGAACTGAACAGATTCTGGCAGGTTCTCCCCTCCTCTGACTCACAGATGACTCTTCTCATCTTCCCAGGTGCCTGGGCAGCTCTCGCGTAGTTTCTCCTGCCATCAAAATTCCCCTGAATAGTCTGCTTATTGAATGGATAGTTTTAAACATCTTTACTAGAAGTCCTCTAAAAGTAGCTGTTAGCTTTAAAGGAAAGAACCTCCTGTCTCACACCACTAAACTTTTTTTTGAAAAGCCAGGGTGAACAGTTACAACAAAGGAGAGAACAAAATCTTTTCAACAATAATGTTCAAATTTTAAAGTAGAAATTAAAATGCTAATTCAAGCACAGTGTCTTTCTTTTTATTGTTATTCCACTTACGCACAAAACCCCTAAATTATAACTTGTATACAGGGGAGGCATTTATAATTAACTTATTTTCCTGACAGGTTTATTCTTGTATAATATCTAAATATTCACCTAAGACTAATTTCTCTGTGCTGTATGGTATACTAAGGTAAATTGATATGGAAGGCTGGGGAGGATGGGGCTTGAACAAGGCTAATAGTCACATTTTTGTTATGTGGAACAGAGGGAAGAGCTGATCTGGTTCATCATTTCAGCTGGCTTTTGTATTTTTTATTTTTTTTAGGAGAATCATAATTACCACTTAGAGGAAGACAGTTGTATAATGGAGAACACTCATTTCACAGCCTTATTCCTTTCAGAGACACTTTCTGGCATCACAAGTCTCAGATTGCTCTAAAAAGACCCCAAGGAGTTCATTTATTTACCATCAAAGCTAAAGGAAGAAAGCTACAGAAGCAAAAGCCCGTCTTTGCTTAAAGGGACAACACACCGGTTCTTTAGATTTATAACACAGGAGCACAAAGACCCTGGTCAGACTATGCTCAACTTAGATGTGGCCTAGAAAAGAAAAACTAGGGATAAAGGACTTATGCAGGTAAGTAGCTACCAAAAAAAAAAAAGTCCTAATTAAAGTGACTTGCTCTCTTTGCGGTTATTTGCATTAATTCTCCAAAGCAGTGGACTTAAGTGCCTCTTCTCCCCTCCCATGTCAAGTGTAACAGTCCATGTGATATTCCAGCCCTGGTGGTATTCAATACCACTGATATCTACCAGGACAGGAGTTGATCGGAAAATCCATTTCCCCAATTCCCCAGTTCCGGATATTCTCCAGTTTCCAGAAATAAGAGTACATCTTTCCTGCTACTGCGAGACTGGTGAGGAAAGTAGTTTCTATCAAGAAGGATGACGGCAAAGAAAAATAGCAGCATTATCCATTATTGCCAATCTCAAGCTTATAAAAGCGTTGAGGCAGGCTCTCCATATTGCAGTCAAACTAATGAAATGTTGTTTGGAGCTATAAATTAAAGTTCCCCCATTTGTTTTTGGATTTCTGTGTTCCCAAAGTTTCTCTTGGCCATTACTGACCATCTTGTCTAATCAGTTACTTCTAAGAGCTGAGACTTTCAAAACCTCATTATCGCAAACCTTCTCAGCATCGCTGTGCTATAGTTTCCTTTTTAATCAACAGAAGAAGCAACCGAGGAGAGGCTAACGTCTGAGGGGAAAGTGCCTGTGTTGTGCTTATAGCAAAGGACTTGGTGAGGCTGTCTCTGGCTAGTTTAGTCCGTGTTTGTAGGGACCATATACTTCATTTTCCAGCCTTTGCTGAGGGCTGGTTTCTGGAAGTCTTGACAAGGTAGTGGTTGCTGACTAGCTAGAAATGCAAGCTTATTCAAACATAAATGTGAAAGTTAAGATGTGATGTCCATACAGTACCCAGCTACTAAGTCTCCAGGTCATGAAGAAATTCAGGTAGGTTGTTGACATTTGTTGGAAGCAGCTGAAAACCATTTCTTATAAAATTGAGGGCATATATAACCTCGCTAGGAGATTTATTCACTTCAGTTGCTGGGAAAGGCTGAATGTTTTTTCTGTCTCTCTCCTTGCTGCCTGGGGAGGCGTCCATGCTGCACCATATTTTCTAGACAGATCTGGTTAGTTATGTTACTTCATGCTGTGCCTTAATGTGTGCACTTCTTCAACGGTCTGCTATCACCGCTTTCTTCTCATTTAAACTGATGGTATCTGCATTGTCACTTTCCTGAATGTGCTAGAGGAATTCTGCAGGAAATAGTGATTTTCATCTGCTGGAACCAACTTGACAGCAAGGCTTTGGTTCCCCCCCACCACCCCCTTGAGTACTGGGCATCATGTACTAGCTCCTTCAGTAGAGATACTGACTGGCATGTGAGTGATGTGCAAAGCTGGGCCCATTTGCTTTCCAGCTGGTTGAGCAAGTTTCACTGTTGTTTCACAAAACCTATTCTAATTCTGGAAAAATTCACAGTGGCCTCTGATCAGGTCCTCCCTCGGTGTGGAGGATTGGCTCAATTTGCTGAGGCCAGGAGAGCTCTGGAGAGTAATCTCATTTTTCTCTAGCAGAATGAAAATTAAGGACAGGAAAAGCTAATCAGGAATAGCTGCAGCTCCTTATACAAATAATATCGCATCATACGCCCCTAAAAATTCAAGTTAGGCTGATGTTGATCCTGGGTAACATCACACAAGAGCAGACAGGCAATGAAACGAGGATGCTGTCATCTTTGTTTCTTAATTTATTTTTATTATTGTGAATCCACAGTTTTATGACAGACAGCATACTTGATACTCTTCTCTGGTGAGATTACTGTTTCTTTGTGAAGGGTAACTATGTTGGGAAATAGACTTTTGCAAAGCACTTCATTTAGAATTATTTTTAAAAATCATACACAGATATCTATGACACTTACTGACTTATAAATCAACAATAATTGTAAATCAGGAATTGTGATTTCTGTGAGGGCATTTTCAATGAGATGCTCAGAAACCTATTCTTGGCCTGACACCATTCAACACTTCTACCAGTGGTCTGAGAGAAAATATAGTCTTTATGCAAATAAAGTTCACAGGCCATACAACAGATGAAAGGGTGACTGATGAGGGAGACAGGCTGACCTATGGAGTGATCTGTTTTGCCTGGTAGCTTGGGCTTGCTTGAACTCCCGAAGGGCTTTTAATACCACAATACCAAGTCATGGCAATGGCAAGAAAAAGAGAAAGAGAAAAACGTTGTTCATGTCTATAGAACAAGGAGCTTTGTCATGGTAAAACTGCCTCAGAAAAGGATTTAGAGGTCACCAAAATGAGTTTGAAACCTGTAGCTAACAGGAACTGACACTCCTTTTCCCGCTTCTCCCCCCAAAAGGGAAACCATTTTGTCTACTAGGAGAAGTCTACTAGGAGATCAGGGATGAGTAATAAAACCAAAATCTGCGCAGTAAAAACCCTGCTTAAGTGATTACCGAGCTGTTTAGCTACGCATTGACTCCGAGATCAAATGGCATGAAGATCTTCTCGACATGCGACCTGTCAGGCTGCCCTCCTGGGCAGCACTGGCCATGGCCGTGTCCCCGTCAACCACCGCTCCAGCCTGTGCACTGCTTGGAAAACAGTCCCGCCGTGGTTAGCAAGCATTTCTTAGGACAGGAACCCATCTGGCACTTTTAATTATTGGTGAAAGAGTCCTCGAAACATCCCCATTTTCAGGCTTACTCCAGCTCAGCAATAGTGACTGACACAACTCCTGGGTTTCCTATCAGAAAATTATCAACAGGTACATTTTAAAATTCTCCCCAATTACAGTTGAAAGGGAAGATATTTCATTCTCCTTCTCATTGTTTCTTGATATACCTGTATCATTTGGCTTTTTTTTAATTCAGAAGAAACTATTTATTGAATGTTTCCCCGAGTTGAGTGCTTTTCTGTACAACAATTGGCAATTTTCTACTCTTTCCACACAGTAATGAAAAAATACCTTTGTTAGAGTTTTTTTCATCCTGTTGTGCCTTGAATATCCCTGGAGGTATTTAAAAGACGTTTGGATGAGGCGCTTAGGGACATGGTGTAGTGGTGGTCTTGGCAGTGTTAGGTTTATGGTTGGACTCAATGATCTCAAAGATCTTTTCCGACCTATACGATTCTGTGATTCTGTGAAAACATTGTGTTGTTCTTATCTCTGCTGGGCATTGATTTCTTCTCATTTGTGCCCTCTTGCTTCCCTTTTCAACTTGCTACTCTTCCTAACATTGAATTAGTATCAATATCCTTATTTTTCATTTCATAACACGTGTGTGTTTTCATTTCATGTGTGTGTATATATATACATACACATACATACACATATACATATACATACACACACAATGGACTAGGTGACCTCTGGAGGTGGTTTGCAACATAAATATTCCATGACTCTATGATTCTACACACACATACATATAAATAAAATATAAATGGACGTGTTAATGTGTGTGTGGAAACTTTAATTTACCTGTTAACTTTGCTTCTCTCCCCCTTGCACCAGACTGTGAATGGATAAATATTCTCAAGCGTTTGGTAAAATATACTTTGAATTTAAACTTTAAAACAATATGAATGCTCGATGAAAACAGTGTTTCCTCAGAGCTTAATTAGTATTAACAGCTTTGTGAAACTGGCCCTTTTAAAAGCCCAAGTACATATATACATATACGCTATCCTCAGACGTACTTGTCTAAGGTTTATGCTTTCATCATGTTAGTAATGTGCAAACAAAAATGATTATTTGTACCTCACCAATGACTGCTTTTGTGACGAGTTCTTTTTTTTCTGCAAAGGGCAGCTTTCCCCTGCCACAGCCACCTGTAAGCGGGGAAACTGCCCTTGGTTTTCAAAGAGAAGAGACACCAAAGCTCTGCTTAACGTGGACTCTGCAGCCACGTCGATGACATTTTACAGGCACATGCATGGCTGCACAGTTCCCCAAATCACGTGCATCTTCTTTCCGTCATTGTCAGGATTTGCCGAAGCGGAGGAGACCGGCAGGACCCCGCTTCCAGCCCTCTCCCCGGTGCCCTGGCTGTGCCGCAGTGCCAGCTCCCTCCGGCAGCTCCTGCTTGGCCGCAGGGCACCGGCACCTGCCTCGGCTCCTCAGCCAGAGCCAGCCACCCGCCCCAGCTCTGCTCCCCAGAAGGTGCTGCTGGGGCCCCTCAACCAGAGCAGCAAAGCATGACTTGGAGGTTTGCAAAGACATGCAATTAAATGCTATCACCCCACGCCTGGGACTAGTAGCAGAGGAACTCTGCTCTGTGGTATTTAGAAATTTCAAGGACGAAGCTCCCACACACGTTTCTTGAACCCTGGCTGCTTGTGTTAGAACAAAGCTTTTGCATATGTACTAAAAATAGCTGCTTAGAGAGGGTCTTCCCTCCTTCACATCCCCCAGAGCCCTGTGGTGGTCTGTAACAGCTAGGCTTGGGACAACACGTACGACATGTCCGTAGACATTGAAGACCACCTACATCTCGGTCATCAGCGATTTGGAAATGGGCTATATAATTTCTGGCACCAAGCACGAGCAACGTCTCCCTCAGCTTGAAGCTCGGGAGCTGAGCTGATGATGTTGTATACAAACACCTCAGCAGAAAGATGGCTCCTGATGGTAGAGAGCACTTTAATCTAGGAAACAAAAGAACAACAAGGTTTGGCTGCTGGAAGCAGAAGCTTGAACGAATTCAAAGCCGCAATGTGGAGCAGATTTCATACTGAGGAGGACTAAGCACTGTGGCAATGTACCTGGGGACCTGGCGGATGCTCTGCCTTTTCACATTTTTAAAAATCAAGCTGAGGACCTCTTCCTAAAATCCATGCTCCAGCTCAGCCAGAAATTATGGACTTTATATGGGAATTACTGAATGCACGTCTAGGCCACAAGCATGCAGAGGTTACGCTACATGCTCATAGCAGTCCCTTCTGGCCTTAAAATTAAATTTCAGATGATTTCCTCTCCCATTTTACATTTTGTGATGACTTAAAAATGTAATTTCTCTTGGCTTAAAAAAGGTAATACACACCCCATGTGCTTCGACTGAGTTTAACTAAGGCTTATGTTTGTAAACCAGCCTTAATCTGAACTACATTATATAAAAGCTGTTCAATATTCAAATATTCAAATGCTATTATTTGCAGGAGAATTTTGCAACTCTGCAATAATGCCATGTTTCCATTTCACTGTATATTTTCAGTGACAGAATTTAAAAGACTACCTGCAAAAACCGGGCTTTAAAATATTATCCTCAGTCAGAGACTAAGATGGAAGAAATATATAAAATCTTTCAAATTCCCTTTGAATTTGTCTTTAAAGAGATTAAATAACAAAAGAATATTAAGCAGGCTTTCAAAGGCAGAACAACACTCTTTTTCCACAAACAATTAGTTTTACAAGGTCAGTTGAAAACCAAATGCCCTATAAAAATGCTTCGTATGCTTTTCGCAATACTTTCATTTTTGTAATTATGTATTTAACGCAACCTGCAGTATATCATTCAATGAGTATCCTTCCATATATTCTGTTGACAACTGAATTAATCTACTACTTATATATCAGACACAATGATTTACACCAACTGGAACTATATGTTAATTATCCAATAAATATAAGCTTACAGGATTGCTGTGCAATGTAATTTCTGCAAAAATACATTTTCCCCCAAAGTAGTTAGTAGACTGGCCATTTGTTATGTCATGAAATGACAACAACATTACAAGGAAGAGTTAGAAAAAAGGGATGCTTTACTACACATATTTGTAAATTGATCTAGTAAGTATTTTGATCTAGTAAGTGTTTGTCTATTTTTTAAAAAAATTACCACTTTTTATAAAGAAAGCATTTGCATTTCTTGCTAAGCAAACAACATTTTTTACGCAAGTCCTCTGTGGTTATTTGCCACAACAGAATTAAATTCACAAACTGCAGTGTCTTATTTTTTTCCTCTGTACATATAAATATGTATAAATGAGAAAGCAAGTTTAGTACTTTGTAAAAAATGTAGGCAATAACATCTAAATCTCTCGTCACAAACATCAAATAATAAAGTATTGAATGTTTTTATTTTAAAGTACGCTATCATATTTTAATCCAAACCTGTGTTTGAGATCTAGCCCCGCTGGTACTCCCATCACCCCCCAAAAAGGATATTGCAAAATGGACGATCAGTGATTTTTGTGATCTGTGGGCAGGCTGATGGGTTTGGGTAGAGTAGCAGAGTATTCAAAGCCATATTAGAGAAGAGCCTTCAGGGCATACACGTCTGCCCATTTGCCCCTTTGAGGAGGTAGAGGCACTATTCTGTGCTCTACAATATTAAGATTGAGAGTGATGTAAATTTTTATTTTGTACTTTTAAAGAACTGGCAGAGCACTCAGAGTGTAGGAACAGGCACTCTTCAGTTTTTGTTTGAAATAGTAGGAAAACCTGCCGAACTCATTGCTAAAACCTTCATTGAAACTGGTCTTAAAATGCTAAGAAATCTGTTCTCCTACTGTTGCATGCAGAGCCTGTTATTTATATTTGTAACAAACAGCGCTGAGCAGGCAGGGAACCAGAATACCTGCGTAATTAAGAGTCTGAGTCTCCAAGACACAGTTACTCAAACAATGGTTTCCGAAGTGGATCTAAACAGTGAGTCAAATTTGTCTGGACCTCTCTGAGGTCTGGAGCAGAAAGAGGGAGAAACGTAGCGTTTATTTGCTCACGCACCAAACAAGCCCAAGGAGGGAGCAGCTGGATATGGCCGTGCTGGACAAACAGCTCTGAAAATCCCATCTGTCCAAATATCCTCCCCATACAGCCCACAATCAATACGTGCTGACTGCTGTAAGTACCTGCACATACTTCAGAGAGGCATAAGGGGATGTCAGTAAAAATGACTCGCCGCAGTTTGAGCAGTAGGACTAAAAGTGGCATTCAGAACGACCGAAGGCAACACTGGATACAAGTGACGGTTCCAATCACAACTAACTTTGCTTTTTCACTCATCCTGGACCGTGGATGCTTCTCGGAGAAAGACACAATAAGTGTGTCTTCCCCTTACTATTCCTAGCACTGGGAAATAAAATCTTGCTTGAAATTCTTGTGCTCTCCTGATTGCTGGGTCACTTTTAGTTAAATATACAGCGCAAAAACCACTTCTGATGTAGTTCATCAATAGCAAAAGGTCTTTATCCTGCCACAAGAAATTCAACCTCTGTGCAAGATGAGAAAAGCAAAAAAAATGCAGAATAACAGAGGGAGCATAACGCACAAAGATTTCTTGGAAGATGTGAGTTTCAATGAAGGAAAAAGAAGACAGCACTTGGCCAAACACAGAGCATAACCAACACACCAACGCTAGGAAATGCATTGTCCCTTGCATATCCAGTGATGATGTTTGTGATGGTCCTTAGACCCAGAGACAGCATACACCGCAGTCCCTGGGGAGAGCTCCATCTCCTGCGGAGACGAGCCATGCTCTGCCTCAGACAGTTTTACAGTGCCTGAGAGTCTTGACAAATCTGGTCCTCCAATTTTTTTCCTGTTGTCTGCGTTTTCCTACTCCTCAACTTTTGCTTCACTAATAAACTCATTAAGTATAGTAATATAATCAGCATCCAATTTTCCCTAGGGGATGGAGAGAGAAAAGGAAAGGATCCTACATGACAAATGCTATCGTTCTGTTTAATGTGCAGTAGGCAGATACTCAAATACCACAGCGGTGGGCTTGTTACAGCAACATATTAGCAGAACAGGATGAGGTGGAAGGGCCGCCTTTATCTCCTCTGTCCATAAGCATGGAATATGAATGAAATAATGAAATGAAATGAAATAATGAAATATAGCAAGGCTAAGGAGAAGAGGAGAAGAGGAGAAGAGGAGAAGGCTGTCTATAAGAAGAATCTCAGAGAGGGAAAGGGTGGCAAAAAGCAAGAGAGACAAACAAAAACCCACCAAAGAGCACAGATCCATGAAATGAAGAAAGTGATGGACTGCAGAGGAAGTTTCTGAACTCTAAATTGTGTCCACTGTGAAAAGCTGAAGATGCTGGCATGTTTCTCATGCATGGGGCTGCTGCCAGAGGATGGGATACTTGCTGAATTCAGCAATGAGCTGTTTCCCAAGGGCTGCAAGACCATTTCTCACAAAGATATTGCCAGAAATATTCTTGCTCAAGAATACATACTGTTTCTACCAGAGTAATTCTGCTAGCATACCATTTCTACAGAAGTAACTCTGTTAGCATTAGTACACTAGTAATACTATTGCTACTCTAGTATATTGCTACAGGAGCACCTTACATGGAGAACGTGCCTTTATAGGCACAAGGCCAGGTGTTTCATCCAACCTTACAAAAATTACATACATATGTAATGCACACGCGCTGTGTCCAGCACTAATCCACTGTGTTATTCATCTGTCAGACAGCTCAGTCAAAGCCAAACACTGTCCAAATGTCAGACAACTTAAATCACGTTGTCCCAGGGAAACCCTTAACACAAAAATCACTGTACGTACAAGACAAGCACACCAACAGAGCATTTGCTTTGTCTTCCTCGCAGTGCGGAGTACGAAGTATGGGAGCAGAGTATGACCCAGATGGCCTTGTGCTATGAAAAGAAAAACAGACACTCGTTACAACTTCGTCTTCCTCTCTGCTTCCAGGATGGGTCAGCAAAGGTTTTCCAGGACTAGCAGGTCCTTTTTTAGGCAGGCAGGTGCATTCAAGGGAGGAGTATTCAGCTAGAAGACTTTCTGATGAATCAGTCACTGGCTTATGCTGCTGCTGGGAAAGCACACAGGACACTGTATTTCCCTTGGGGCTGAAGGAGACCCCATAGCTGTGCCTCCTGTGTTTAATATATGTTGTTCAAATACAGCTGTAACTATTAGCTTTCACAAAAGGGCCTTGGTTCCATATAGAAACATTTATTTTCGTCAGTTTTTCTCCCACCAGTTTTTCTCCAAAACACGCATTCTCTTACGCCTGCACTATGCAACAAGATGCCCTGTTTTTACTGAGTCACCAAACCCAGACGATACTGATGGCATTTAATTATGAGCCCTTTACTTTAAGACCTGAACAGAAAGCAACATTAATTTTCTGAAAAATCTTGTAACACATAGAAAATTATAATCCTTTCTGAATCATCTGTCTTTCAAAAACAACTCGCATGTTTAAACTTTATATTATACTTTTAAATATGCAAAAAAAACACCTATAGGTAAATATAATGATTCGAGAACCTAAATTGGGATACCAAATTTCATCACCAAACCTCTTGCCATTGCCAAGATAAAAGTCAATGAAGATCAGCATGTCTACATTAAGCTCTGACAGTGTAATAACATAACATTTATGTTGGATAATAACTATGTAAAAGAAGAGAGGAATAAGACTTATTTTTCTAAGTCACAGAGACAAAATTACACCACCATTTGTGCATTTCTCCATAGAGACTATAGGATAAAAATACAACATTTGGTGATTCCACATTTATAAACAATATTAATCAGTGGAAAAAGAGAGCACAGTTTCTTTGTCACCAATCTAATTTTCTTCATCAAAAGTTTGAAACATGTAAGAAAAGAATGCAAAAATTAGTTATATTTTTTAAATAGAATGGCCTCTAAATGAGTTTATAAATTTCTGTCGTATCAACCACATTCATTTTAATATGGAACTCTAGGAATAAAATCAGAGTATGCTCAGAAAACCCTGACAATATAGTTTAATTCTTTTTAACCAGACAGCACTAGATGTTCCAATGAAAAATCTCAATTAAAAATTATTAATCAAATGTTTTGAATGAATTAGGTATGAATGATGAAGACAAAAACCAGCTTGTGCATGTTCCATATTTCTGATTCCAAACCAGAAAAATACCTAGCCAGTTTTAATTTAAAAGCTTGATCCAGTCACTGCAGATTAGATCCAGCATCATATGTGTCTTAATTTAATTTTGGATTTGAACATACATTTTTCTGAAATTAATTAGGAGGAGATTTTCAAAGGTACCAATAAACATTAAGTAAGTAACTGCAGCTTTGAAAATCTCATGAATTACAAATATGTGGAATTTACTGTTGTACAAAGATATCATAGCAAATTAAAAATTATGTGTGTCTTTCAGGGTGGGGAGTTTTTTTAAGTATTATTGACCTAATATCCAAATCTGTTAAGTCTGAAACGGCATTAAATCCTTTTGAAAGCATCTTCATTTTCAATATTTAAAGCAGTTGAGCACTCCAGCTCTGATCTAACAAAACAGTTAAGAACATAAGTATAAGACTGCAGAATTAAGCATATGCATATATTCAGGATTAGGGGTTTAATCTGTCATTTTTCCTTATGGTCTGTTAAACAGAGAATATATATATATAGATATATTTCTAACTGGAAACCACAATAACTGATAAAAGGATTTAGGTAAAGATACACTAGCAGGGGGAAGGTTTGTTTTTCTGGGATTTTGTTTTAAGAAAGACAGAAAAAAAGAAAGAAATTAGACTGATGAACTGATTTCCCCTCTGCTGCTTCCTAATGTAGGAGGTTTTTTTCAGGAATCTTCAAGACATTTCTCTTTCTTCTTCATTTACTTTTTCTCTCACTTTGCCAGTTCCTCAGCTAGATGTAATACCATCCCTTACTCTCTTCTCCCTTTTTCAACACCCTTTCTCCAGTTGCTTTTCCAACACGCGGGTTGCTGCCCATGCCCTCCCCGCCATGCCCTCCCCGCCATGCCCTCCCCGCCATGCCCTCCGCACTGCGTCCTGCTTCACGGCCACCCACAGCCTCTTCTCTCACGACGATCCAGTTTTGCTCCCCAATGGCTACGAAGGGTTCCTGTTCTCACCCCCGCGGGCTTGTGCTTTCTCCTTTTTTGAGGGCAGCAAGATTTTTACTCTTTCTTTCCAAGCTGGAGTCTCAAGATCCCCTTTTTACTGTTCCTTCTGTTCTTATACTTGCCTCTTCCTCTTCCTATTTCTTTAACTTTTACCTTGAACTGAAGCAATTTTAATCTTCATTCACTTCTGACTGAAGACCTTTCCCTTCTCGCTTGTTTTAGCCTGTCTCAGCTACTTGACCCAGACTTAATAAGGAACCCTTCCTTCTGATCTTTCAATCTTCAAATTCCTCTTCTCTGAGGAATAACTGTCCTCACCCCATGGAGCTCGCTCTGCCATCCTGCCACACCTTTTCTGACATCCAGCCAACTACCCTCTCTAACCCCCCTTACACGCTAACCTTCAGCAGACTCTTCCTACATAGACAGACACAACTCTTCCACATCCTCAGAAAGCTCTCTGCTTTCGTTATTCGAAATAACTTTTTATTTATTTTATAACGAAATACCGAAAAACGGTATTTCATTTTTCCTGCTGCCCTGTCCACTTTTGACTCCGCGCAGTGAATCGTGTCTTGGCAGCAATCTAGCTGCAGTAATATGAAGTTTAGCATGAAATGAAAAATTTATCCAAAACCATGATGAACAGGCTGACATTTCACCGACTCTGATGTCCTTACAGTCAACCTCCTCTTCCTGGACAAACAAGGACACCACTACCTCTTATTTTAAAGTCCTTGCCCTCGTCGGCCTAAATCTATCTCCTTTACAAAAGTCGTTCACCCGCTGTATTTTTCACAAGTACACCTTTATACGGCTTTGACTATTCCCTGTCTTGAAGTCGCCTTTCTGGCAGAGCACCCGCCTGTCTGAGAAGAATAGTCTTAATGAACTGAAAATACAAAAAGGGAGCACACAAGTGTAAATAAAGATAGGCAAGACAGGACAAGAATAAAAGCATTGCCTGGGCACTCTGGCCCAAAACCAGGAAGGCAAAAGCCCAGCTGGAGCTAGCAAGGGACATTAAGGTTAAAAAGAAACAATTCTTTGGGAATGCTATTTGCAAGAGGAAGGTCAGGAAAAATGTGAGTCTGTTGATGGATGGGGAAGAGACAAGCAACAGGCATCAAAGAAGAGGCTGAAGCACTCAGTGTCTTTTCTTACAAGTCTTTGTAGACAAAGTCTGCTCCCAAGTCCCAGCAAGTATCAACTCCGTCCAGAAAACAGAGGGCCAGCCAACAGCAACGTAGCAATAGGTTAGAGACCACTTGGAGCAACTGGATATGTTCAGATCCATCAGGCCAGACGGGTTTCACCCAAGGATCTGACAGAGTTGACTGATGTGATTGTGAAGCTGTTGTCAATCACCCATGAAAAATCAAGGTCACAGGGGAAGGTCCCTGATGACTAGAAAAAGGCTAACATTATTCCCATCTTTAGGGAGGGCAGGAAGAGGACCAGAGGACCCAGGGACAATCAGTGGGTCAGCTTTACCTCAGCCCCTGGAAAATCCCCAGGACAATGTCCTCTCGTAATCCATCTCCAAAGACAGACAGGAGAAGAAGACTAGCAGCAGCAGCCAGCATGCATTTTTCAAGAGCAAATCATGCTTGTCCCCGCTCACTCTCTTCCATGAAGGAAGAGTCTGAAGGGAGAGTGGTAGAAGTACAATATATTTAGACTTCTGACACTATCCCCCACAGCAGTCTCCTTTTTAAGCTAAGGAAATACAGGTGGGACAGACAGATTGGCTGCAAATTGGCTGGACTGCCAGGCTCAAAAGGTCAATGGCTTGGTATGCCACTGGTAGCCAGTAACAAGCCGGGTACACCAGGGACAAATACCCTTTAATATCTTCATCCATGGCCTGTGCTGAGACAGAAGACACCATTGGCAAGCCCACAGGTAATGCCAGGT
The DNA here is from genome assembly GCF_034638445.1 of Ciconia boyciana. Taxonomy (NCBI): domain Eukaryota; kingdom Metazoa; phylum Chordata; class Aves; order Ciconiiformes; family Ciconiidae; genus Ciconia; species Ciconia boyciana. Next base: position 68,212,731 of record NC_132935.1, read on the forward strand.
TCCAGGGAGGGGCAGGAGTAGGACAGTACAGCCACCATGTCCTCAGCTTCCCTACTGTCCACTGCCCGGGAAGGCTGCTTCCATAAACACAAGGGAAAAAACCTGTATATTTTACACAGTGTTTCAAATCAATTGTTCAAGGGTTGACACAGCTCTCAGAAACAGCCTGTTTTTCCTTGGGTTTTGTGCTCATGAGCCAAGCTGGCAGATGCAGATCTTGTAAGTTCAGATGATGAAGCTAACCCCAAGAGACACCGAGTTTCAGCAGATTAGAAATCGTTAATGTTTCTATTACTTGTTTGATTAGGTGATTAAAATCTCCCACCAAGCATGTTTCCAGAGACGCTAACTCTGAAAAAGAGGATTCCTCTGAGATAGAAGGTTTATGTTTTGTTTTGTTTGGGGTTCTTTTGTTTTTGCTATTCAAGGTGAACTTGATTGCTCTTTTTTGTTAGCTACCATGCTTTCTTGGCTTAATCCTGTGGGGGTTTTTTCCCTACAGCTGTGTCTTGTTTTCTTTGCTTGTTTTTGCTCCTCATAGAAGATACAGTAAATTTAATAGCTCTGTGAGGCTTATGTATATTGCTATTGTTGTGGCTGCATTATCACCAACATTTAATGATAATGTATTCTCAGTATTTTGTTAGCCAAACATGCAACTGGTTTTAACTTGCAATAACTGCATAAGCTCATTAAGAGCTGCTTCCCATTATGCTACCATATTACTTTACAGGTTTCAAGTTCTTTAGTGGAATAAGAACTTTAATTGCACCTCGATTTCGGGAAAGACAGTGCTTAACATCTTGCATTAGATTCCTGCCTTGTGTTTTGCCGCTTCACTCTCTGTCTATAAAGGCTTTCTTGCAGTTAAACTTCCTTTCTTGCAGATAAATTCTGTCATGTGGAATGGCAGAAATAAAAGTAAATATATTTAGTGAAGTGTAACATGAAGAACAAGGCAAATTAAACAAGAAAATGAATCATACGCAGTGCTTCTCTACTGGCTATGTAAGACTCTGAAAAAGGGAACAAACCTTTTCTGTCTGACAGACTTCAGTTACACTGAAAATCTGCAGGAAATTTCCCTGGAAATCTGACTGCACATCCCCACACACTAGTCTCCATTTTCAGAAAGGTCAGATCTTTATTCCACAAGATTTCTGCCCGTTATGGAGAAAGAGAAATACTGAAATTCATTCTTTCAGTGTTGTGATGAAAATCTATGCCATAAGATGTATTTATGGCTGTAGCAAGTCTGTCCAAGCCAGGGAGGCATGCAAGTCTGAATATGTAATGTGTGTTCACGGAGAAATACCAAGAACTCACTCAAAAGTCATGCCATATGTAAAATACATATATGGCCTCACTAGCCAAGCAGAGATGTGCAAACTTTTTCCTGACAACTTTATCTTCCTATTTGGTTAACCTCTGGAGCCTACACTGCTCCGTCGGCCGGGCAGCAAAGCGTTGGCAGGAGTTCCCGCTACAGGACCTTCTCCAGGTGCCGCAAGGGTCCACTTTTGCAGGCAGCTCACTGGTGCCGATGGGGACGAGGCCCCACATCTCCTCATTCTCTCTCCCTGCTCTCCACCTGGTGGCCCTGTCCCGTCTGGTACTTGTCACAACAGTCAGTAAGTCAGTAATAACACAAAGAAAAGACAATATCCACTTTTTGCTGCATCAGTGTTCTGCCTCTTTTTAGCGAGGTGACCCAGTTGAGAATGGGGTGCATTGAAGGCTGAGGTAGGACAAGGTCTGTGATGGGATACACAGCCAGGAGCAGGAGGGCGAAACCCTGGGCAAGGTCAATTCTCAATACCTTGGCTCACAAAACCATACTTTAAATTGGGATTTCTGTCACATTTAAAAAACAAAACCAAACCCAACCCCCTCCCCAAAACCAAGCCCTGTAACTTCCCCTTCCTGCTCTGAAAAAGTGCTTTTTGGTGTTACCCAATGATATTGTTCTGCTGATTTTTCTATGAGATAAATAGCATAAATACTTGTTGCTTTTGCATTATTTTCCTTTCCGTAACAAGAAATAGACAGGCTTACTGAGCCTGGAAGAAAAAGCTGTATACATTTTCTGCAGGCTAAGTTGTGAGGGAATCTCAGAAACATCCCCATGAAAATGAGGGTATTTGACTTATTTGAGAAAGTGAGTCTGATTGATAGTCCAAAATGTTGGCATTTTTAAACTTGCTGAACAGCTTCTCGAGCAAATACAGAGTTCTTTGATTTTAATGCAACTTGCTAACTCCAAAGTTGCAATAATACACAGAGCTGGGAACTGTAGTTTTAGTTAACGTTGTATAAAATTTTCCACCATAAGATCATGTCTTAAGTTGTTTATAGCACGCAGGCTCATTGTTTTCACAGAAAATTTCCAGCTGTAGTTTTTAAGAATGAAGTTGGGGCACATACGGTGTTTTGTCTTTTTTTTCTTTAAGTAACAAAACTGCAACTTGTATCATTAAGGTGTTTGAGCTTTTCAACGTTTGCATGCAGGAGCCGAGATACAAGGTGCAGTGAAGGAGGTATGATTTCCAAGGCTCAGGCCATTGTATTCTGCTATGTGAAAATACATCCAATCCACCTGAAATTTTAAGCTGCTAGAAGAGGGTTATCTGTTGCACGCCACCAGAAAAACTGGTCACAGGCTCCCCTTTCCATGCACTCCTTCTTCGTGGTGTCCCAGGTGAGCTGTGGCTTCAGCACCAAAAATCAGCGCTGGCAAACTTGTATATTTGTCATATTGGTATGATCTCAGTGGTCTCCTTGCCCGAGAGCAGAAAACGGTCCGAGTACAAAGCTAAGAACTGACTATAAAGGAAAGAGAGCTGGCAGGTACAGCAGAGGTGGAAAGAAGACCACGAGGAATGCCAGAGGAGAGGGACCACAGAGTGGAAGAGGCAAGGATGGTGAAAAAACAACCACTGGAAAACATGGGATCCCCGGCCTGGACAGAGAGCCCAAGGTTGCTAGGCCTTTGCTTTCCGTAAGTATATAGAAAAATTCTGTGTCTGTTTTTCAGGTGGCTGGTTGACAGAGGAGAACTACTTTCAGTGGTACCCATTATGCCATTAATTCAAGTGAGAGGTCTCTGCCAGGATATAATGGTTTTAACCTTTCTCACAGCCACTTAAAAATCAGTCCATCCTATGAAATGTCTGTATTTTCCCTAGCTCTTACTGGAGAGGGTTGTTTTGGGGTTTTTTTTCCAAAGGAACTTATGTTAAGCAAAACCATAATAAAAGAGCAAATCAAGTACTCAGAAACAAGAAGATTCCTGAATTAATGTTACTCAAGCAAATATAATTTTTATGTCCTTGTGCAATGCTAGACAAGTTGCTCAAATCAGATTTTCCAGACATATTCACTAATTGGGCATTTCTCATTGTCTGGATGCTTTTTTTCTCAAAGCAATTCAAGCGGGATGCAATAACTCACAGCAGTGGAAGCTGTTCATTGAATATATCAAGTCCTATTTAAAAAACCTAAGTACCCTAATCCACTATTTTCTTAACATCCAAGTTTTCACCTAAACTTAAAGTCTAATTATCACCAAAAAAAGTGTAAAGCAGTTTTCAGGCTAGTCTGGTCCATGTGTAAGTTTTAGAGATCTTTGAAAACACATCCCAAAAAGTTACTGGTTATCTTCCCAAGGTGGAAAATTTCTGAACACAGAAGTTATAAGAGCAAGATTATTGTAAGAACATTTACAATAATGTCCCTAATGTCTATTCTCTTTATTTTATTTTGTTTAATATAAGCTGCATATTAAACTTTTTAAACAAAGTTTTAAATTCCATTGGTAAGACACGGTTAAGCAAATAGTATATAGTGGGGTCAATCATAAAGAAATGGGCGATTCTGAGGAGTAGGCTTGAGTGCAGAAATAGCGACCAAGGAGGCTCAACTCCATGGGATGTGGATTCCAGCCATGTGGATGACAGACTGTCAGCATGACAGTCAGTGGGTATGATAAGCTCTTTTGTGGGAATATTACCTCTCTATCTAAAAGCACAGAAAGAAATACCTATTTCGAAGTAAGTTACAGAACTTAACTAGATACAGGAAATGACACATCGACTTACTTAAAAAGGTGAGCTATCCAACAAAAAAAATTGAAAGGCTGCTGCAGTATTTGTGGTCGGAACGATTTTAGTGGCAGCACTGAATGTTCTAAAGCTATGGACCTTTTCAAGAAAGAAACAACAGAGATACACTTCAAAACCTAATTAGAGGGAAACATATACCTCCAGGTCCCCACAGACCCTGCCAGTCTACATAAAAATCAAGAATTTATAAAAATATCTTAAGTAGTTACTGATTTCAAAAGAAAGACAAAGTACCTTTTTATTTTCAGAATATTATATAGAAGCTAATTCCAAGAAGAGAGTATTTTCCATGTAAGAGATTAAAACATAACAGTTAAATCTGGTAGTTTCCAAATTAATACAAAAAACTCAGTTTCCTCTTGCAGTTCAGTCTCATTAAAATCCTTTAACAGATCTATAAATTAAAAAATCATTGTGGTTCATTCTTATGATACACATACCTTTGTAAAAATAGCAGTAGATTCCTATTTTGTATACAGAGAAAGGAAATAAATTAACTCTTGGGTAATATCCCTGAAACATAAGCAGTATGAATGGTGCTGGAGCATAATCAGGTTTCCACAAACTCTCTCCTCCAAACACCCATACACTATGCTATTTAGGGCTAGTTTTGAAAACCGTAATTAAACAGTCAGAAAACCTCTGGAAAAGTAACAAAATAACCAGCCACATAAAAGTCACAAGGAGAAAACAAACAAACAAACAAGCCCCCGGCTGATCATTCAGGTTTCTTAATGAATTCGGGTAATTCCAGTAAGTTACAGAAACCAGGAAGGACCTGAGCCACTAGCTCCGTTCCTTTCAAACTTCAACAACTATATTACGCCTCTAAAAAACAAATCACCGCTGAGGAGTTGCTCAGCTTACTGAAATACGTTTTTCTCCCGTACGTATTCTTGTCAGCTAAATCTATAGCTAATAATTCCTCTCTGCCTGCTCGTTTATCCTTACTGAAACACAAGGAGAAATACAATTCCCAAAGCTCCTGCTAATGCTAACCCCCTTTGCCAGCCTTGAAAGGATTTTCAGGAGCCGGGAGTTTATAGTCGGGCTACAGCGCGGCATCCATACAGCAAGGCACGCTCTCCTGCCTCACCGTCTCTTTTAGCGATGGCTGGGCTGGTAGAGCTGCCAGGTTTGCAGAGAACCGATGACCTCCGGCTTGCTTGGAGCTGATGGCATCTCTGCAGCCCACCACACCGGCAAGCCGGACAAAGCCGCTAGACCTGCGATGCCCAGCATTTCGGACTAAGAAACAAGCCTTATTTAAAGGACTGACAGGAGGCCACCTCTCCTTCAATATATTCATCCATCTCCCCCAGTTCCCATCATGCCAGTCGCGCAGTACGAAGCAGGTGGAAATTATTCATGGTTCCCCGCTGGGGATCCCCTCGGCAAATGTAACGGCGGATTAGCCAGCTCATGAGTTGTCTTCCCTGCGGTTCCCGGGGCCGAGGAGCACGGCTAGCGGGGACACTGCCAAAATACGCCTGGTGTCAGCTTACGGCTCTTGAGGGAGACTTCCTAATTGCCATAAATTAGCTGCTATTACCTGGTGTACAGCGGAGAATCAAGGAACTTTGACTTGCTGGCTCTCATTTTGCCCTCGCCTAGGCACTGCAAAGGACATCTTGACTTTGCAGGCGTCCTCCAGCAGCTGGCCAAGTGAGCAAGGAGCGGAGCCCCTTCCTCCCCCCAGATACAGCCAGTCCGGCTGGGGGGACGGGCTGAGGAGGGGCACAAGACCAGGATCACAGACATGTTATCACCCCTGCTCTGAACCGTCTTGCTGCCGTGGCCCTGATAGACCTTGCGTCGCTGCCAATCTGAATTTAATCGGCATTTTCTGTTTGAACGCAGGGCCACAGGCACCCTCAGGCTACAGCCTTGGTCAGCCATCTTTAACAGTGTTGCACACATCCAAAATGGCAGAAAAAATAGAGCCAGCAAAAATCTCCATATAAATATAGCAGGAGAAAAATATGCACATGTAAATACACACGTGACTAAATTCTGCCCTTTGTCTCATGCCCATACAACTGAAGTGAAACAAAAGGCCAATTCCAGCCCTGAGATACACAAACACTGACTGAGGTACAGTTCCTATTTGTACCCAGGCTGAACTTGATTAGCACTGGAACTGTGTAAGTATAATCCAGCATAGCATCAGAAACTACTTTGACGTGCTCTGCGTGATTTTAAGGCAAACATGTCTTTGTGGCTTGGAGAAATGTAGGCAATCAAGTCCATCACTTTGGTACGTGCTTGGCTGCAGGTCCTGCAAGCCTATGGAAAATCATTGTTTCTACACCCCTAATCTGTAGAGCTGTACGAGACTAATATTTGCAGCTTCTTACTGCTTAGTCTGTACATAGAGAAATCTGTTTTTCACAGGGACCATGATCTAGGAGCTCTTGTTGATTTTAAGCAGCGGTTAGCACTTCTGGAAAGCTCCTTAGGTAGTGGGCTTCACTCTACTGTTTAGGTAGTCAGACCATCAGCTCCTTTCCCCTGTGCTTGTAGAAATCTTTCTTCAGGAATCATTTAAAACAAAAAAGCCCAAACCAAAACCAAACCAAAAAACCCCAAAATGCAAGCAGGAAATACTAAGTAAGTGAAAGACAAGTTGGGGATTACATTTGTATGATGTACAGGGACATCATGTTGTTGTGTGCCTCGCTAGCTGTTCACCAACCTACCAATCCCCACCCCCAAGAAAAAAAACAAACCAAACAAGAAAAGGCCAAAATTGGAGGACGGTATGGCATTAAGGTTTCCTATCTTCTTGGCTGTTTTCAGAAATAAAAGCAGTTACTCACAGAGGACACACAAGAGCAGGTTTAGGTAGCTTTCCACAGTAGAAAAGAGGTATTTTCCAACCTACTTCTTTCAGCTACCTGCAGTCGCAGAATTAACTTTGATGCCTCAGGCTTGAGAGGGGACCCACAGCTAGATTTTCCACCTGTGTCAAGTGGCCCCACACCAGCATGGGCCAGACCCTGCTGCTGCCCTTCCTCCCTGCAGACGCAGCCTGTGCATACTGTCATTCCCCAAAGAGCCTAGCATGCACCTAATCCTTAGAATAAAAAAAAAAAAATTAAAAAGTGGAAATTGAGCACAGGAGCCACCTTTTCTTAGTCTTTTCTAGATGGAGACTCAATGGCTTCCCATGAGAAATCAAAGAAAAGTCATGAAGGGCTTTTGGTGGTGAAGCTATTTGGACTTCTTGTAGCCTGAGTAACTGAAAGGGGCTAGGGACACATTTTCAAGATTTTTACAGAAAGATATAATTATGGCATAAAGCTAGTATTGGTATCTTATAATCTTTCATTAGGTAATTCTGAATGCACTGTACTGTGACTTTAAATAGCATAGAAATATCTATTACTATAATATAGCCTACGAATAAGTAATTCCTATGACAGAGGAGCCTATGTATTTAGGAAACAAATGTGAAAGCAGTGAAAAACTTCACTTTCCTAAATTCACTCTGATTTCCAGATTTTGATACTGAACTTCATAATCATTATGTTTGAATAATATTAGGGTTTTAGTATCTAATACACTGCTTTAGATTAGGTTTATCAAGTGTCTAACAAAGCAGTATGTTCATCTCTTTTGTCTTCTGGGTGAGGACTCTTTTATTACAGTGTAGTATCTTTTTGTTTTAATGCTGCTCTGCAGTGGATTGCCAGCTCATTAATTTTTCTGCTATAACACCCAAATCCCTTTGCTGATCAGTGTGCTGGATGATTGATTCCCTGCTCCCCGACTAATTTTTTACATTGGACTGCATTTACCATCTGGTAGATAAATCACCCAAAACACTCAAATTCGGAGTCTGGTTCCAGTGATCCTCTTTGTTTGCTCAGGCAGCAGCACGAATATCACTTGCAAATGTGGAGGTTATGTTCTCTCACCTGGATAACTCTTCTATATTGCAGACAGAGGTTTTAACAAAGAGCATCGAGATAACGATAAACCTCTTCTCACTTAAAAAAAAAAAAAATTAGGCAGCTGTTCTTCGTGCTTCCTAGCCAAATTTTTGTTTCATCCCTACCATAGCCACTAGTTTCTGACGTGAAAAAGAGTATCAGCTCAGAACCAATTTTGCACATTTCAAACACATATAACTATTTTCACAAAGACATTCTTTGTAGGTGTAAACATCTGCGCAAGCAAAAGAAAGGACATCCTTTGCAGTTAAACAGAGAAGAAATACAACGTAATAAATTGCCTTCCCAACCCATGTTTTATACCAGAAAAAATTTCAATAACCTCAACAGGAGCCTGCCTATTTTATCTTCACTTTTATAACCTTGAAATGATACTTCCATAAAATTATACTTCCAATCAAGACAGGGAAAAGGAACTCTGCCTCACAGAATTGTCTAGGTAAACTTCTGTGAGAGGTGGAGGATGAAGGAAAAGCTGCTGGAGGGACACGGTGCTTTAGGAAAGTAACCGTTCATCTGCCCACCACTGCACATGGTGGTATCGCTCGGGGGGGGTCCCCTTTCTTTCATCTTTCTAAGGATTTTCTGCAGCTCTCCTCTGCCCCAGAGAACCCATTCAGCACAACACACTGACCTCTGCCTCTCCCAGAGGGATCAGATAAAGGCAGCACACCATCAGAGTCAATACTCATTAGCAAAATGTAAACATTTAATTAGATCAATGTTTCCCTGAGTTTTAGAGCAACAAACTGCTATCCAGTGACAATTTTTTATCAAACTTTCTATGGAAATACCTGTTGAAAACACTGTTTGAGCTGTCTCCATCAACCAGCTAAAGACTTTATGTCTTGGTCTTGTGTTTTATGGACACCCTTACGGATTAAAACTCACATTTTTCAAAAGCACTCACTCATTTTGAATGCCTAGACTATTTGGGGCATTTTCTGCATATGCACTGACATCTTTACCTAGCCCATATCTCAAGCTTTTATGCTGCTTTTGTTAAGATTCTTGTTCGGTTTAAAAATTTAGAGGAAATTTAGCAACTTCTGCACATGACGCTTATCGAATCACTCATTCTTTGTAGTCATATGTGAAACTGCATGTGAAAGTCTCTGAGTAGGAGAGCAAGTAAAACTCTTGTAAGGTACAACAAACTCCTCTGTATGCTTCAGGTTTAAGCAACAGAGCACTTTCTCACCCGCTGCTGAAATACGTGTGTTTATAGAAGTTTTTCTATAGTCATATGCAAGTAGATGTGACAGCATGATTTCATTGGGGGCTGTGTGTTTCTTCTTCCATCATCATATGCAGTGCTCATGTGAGTTAGTAAGTGAGACCGGTTAAACGCTTCTTAAAGCAGGATTTTTTTGGTCAGCAGTAGGTGAACACTGAAATGTGTCAAACTCCCAAAGCTGAGTGGAAATGTGCCAGTCTGGGAAATAATCAGGGCCGGATCCGGGGTGAAGCAATTGGAGCTCCTAAAGTTGAGCACTTCGTGTTCATCTCGAACACACTATGGTGATCAAGGGCAGATTAACTGGAGTTTGCACAGATCCAGCTCTCTGGCTCGCCTGGCCACCCCCATTCACCCCATCTGCTTCTACATTGATCCCGTGAGATTGGTGTGAGGCAGAGGAGATGCCCCAGGGCCTTTCCTTGAGGACCCTGGCTGTCACCTGCCAGCAAGCCAGGCAGCTGGAATGAGGCTGCCTACCGAGGCTTTGCGGCCAGGCAGAGCCAGATTTCAGGAGGTTTTGGCCTCCAGACCAAACCTGAGAAGGACCATTTCATGTCCCGAACACCCTTTTGTCTGTTTGTCAGGAACATCGTACCTGTCTTCTTCAGCTGCACCCCACAGGATGCTCTACGTCTTACAAAAGCACACAGAGTTTTGCACCTATTTAAGACATACAGGAGCACGGCGAGGTCTCAGCCTGGTAGAAACGGGCTAGGGGAGGAGCTGGCAGCTACCAAGAGAAGCCAGGTCCCTTCAGAAAAATTACTGACAGTTCTGTCTTGTTCCTGATTTTCTTCTTTTCCATTTTCACATGTTTTCCTGCTGGTCTTAATTAACACTATTTTTGAAGCATGGATGAGGATCCTGCCAGCTTGAACATGGTTATATAATGTGGGTGTTTCAAGACTGTAATTGCAACTAAATTTATTTTTATAATACTAAGTCAAAAGAGAGGTATTACAAGGATTTAATTTTATTTTGAACCAGATCCTTTAAGCACTGTTGCTGTAACACATAATCTATTATCAGGAAAGTCCTGTCTTTTCAGTCCTTAGCAATTGTCTACTATAATGAGAATTTAAATTATTCTAAAATAAATCCTGATTTGCTAGTCAAACACCACCTCCTCGCGCTATGACCAATGAGGCAGTTTTAGAGCAACTTAAAAAAATTGAACACTGATATCAGTGTAACATTAAATTGCTCTCTTAAACAGAGAAATTCACATTAGCAATATATATGCAAATGCATGCAGAGCCTGGTCAGTCTCCCAGCCCACACCCAGCCAGGTCTCGAGGTGTAACTGGGTAGCAAGAACAGAAGTCTTCTAGGTACTCTTCTAGCAAAGAGCTCCACTGGCATCTTGCTCCCCACTCCAAAGAAGGCAAAGGTTCCCTGGTAAGAATCTTTAAGAGAAAAAAAAATGACCTGATATCTTTTCTTTTTCAAAACAAACAAAAAAATAAATAAATTGAAGAGCATATGACCCATAAATCCTAAATATATAAACAACTAATGGCACCACTAGAGATCTACCCAATAATACAAGATGAAATTATTCTGCTCTCAGATCCCCTTGAAGCCATCTGTGAACTAAATTAGAACTAAAGATACATTGGAGCTCATTGAATACATCAAGACAAAGGGACAGATTTAAGGTTCTCCAGGAAACTTTAATTTCATTAGATCACAATTTTGATTGCTGAACTTACTCCTAACCAGATTTTGTCTGTATCTGCTTATCCTTTTCTGGAAGAAAAATATCACACAAAGACGACCCATTTTGCCAAGAACCGGTTTCATAAAATAAAATTTACTATGGATTGATTTAGTCAAACAAGCTCTTCTCTACACACTTAGGAGCTCCACAAAATACAACTCCACTCTCTCACACCCTTTCTCTTTTTCTTCCTGTATTTCTAAATTGTTAGAATTTCAAGATGATCTCAGAATAAACTACAGCAATTAGAGAGGACTATTTACTTTACAGCACAGTATTTAATTATAATTTTCTTATTATCTAAAGCTATTCTTGGGACAGAATGATTTTTTTAAGAATAATTTAATAAAGAACTTCCTCGGTCTTCAGCTCTATTGAATATTACAGATTGCTTAGAAAAAGACAGGCTTTCACCTCAAAAATGCCAACATGTCCTCTATCTCCACTTTCGCTCCACAGCATCTGTAGGGACCTACCAAGAAGGATAAGCAGTAGTCTAGAGTCAGAAGAATAGATCCTTTTTCAACATCCCTGGTGCTCAGCATTTTTTCTTCCCCAAATGTTACAGCTACTGTTATTCTGGGAACTACTGCCACTACCTGCTTTGTGGACACTCGCCAAAGTCTGACCACAGGCTGGAAAAGTCACAAGCACTTTCAGTTGACAGATCAATGGTGGAACGTGATAATCTCTTTATAGGAAAAAGATAAATCGAGCCTCCTGTCGATATCTGTGGGGTTCTCTGCTTTCGTACTTCTCTACTCAAAGACCTTGACCACAGCTTCTTTTTTTTCGAGTCCAAGTAAATATTAACTCTCCCCTTTATCCAGTCTACTGTCAACTCTAGAAGAAAACCAGCAGGCTATAAGTACAAAATACTTATCCTTACATCAATAGCAAGAAAAGGGCCAGACTGCTCTTAATAAAGGCACTTCTTGTTCTCTCTTTAACAGGAATTATCAGAGAGGTCTTGGTACAGAAAGAATGTTTTCTTGGCAATATTTTATTTTCCCCTTTTCAAAAAATGATAAAGAAATTGGATTCAAACCACTCCCTTCAGTCAAGCCTCGACTGCTCCATCACACTACCAGTTCCCACTAGTGACAATGATGGAGTGACACCTGTTACAAGATGATTTTCTGCTATTCTGACACTTTCAAGTCTACTTTAATTACCTTTCAGCTCTTTAATCAGCGTAAGAATCTGTACTGCAAGGATATTTCATGTCTAGGTAATTACACTAAAGGGAAACAAATACATGCATGTTACTGTCTGAGTTTTAATTTCTCTTTTTAATCATTTTTTTTACTTTTTACTTATAGTTGATTTATATTCATGCCTTACGATAGTTTCTCAAAGTGACATGTAACCTGACTGACTCTAGAACATTTACTTCAGAAGTTCAATCGGCACAAACACATATCACAGTTTATTTGGCCTGACTGCTATAATTCATTTACAGGAACATAAGTCATAGTATCTTAGATAAAATAACCAATTATTCTAGTCCCGTATACCATTTCAGATCAAGTTTATCTATGCAAACATAAAAAAGATGTGTATTTCTTAAAATAGTCAGGCTAATTTACCTGAACCTGTACGTCTCTTCCATCCCCTGCCTTTATGTTCTTGCCAATGTGGCTTCATACCTTTAGCACAAATTGTTTTGGCCTCGTGTACCTTAGAATGATATACCAAAAAAAACCCTCAACCCACTTAATCTTCACAAAAACCACAAAGGGTATGTCTGTTCCAGCAGATAAGCATGGATAAAAGCCAGTCTTGAGGCCACATCTCGTTCTGGTCCAGAGTCCCCACTGAGCCCAGGCCGAGCTGCAAAGGCTGGGACTGCCTGAGGTTTATATCCTCCCAAATCTGTGTTCACATCTGCCATGTGGATTGGGCACATGCAGGGCCAAGGGAGCTGCAGGGACAGTCTAGACCCACACTTCTGACAACACACAAGCCTAGAGTGAGAAAGAGCATACATACAACTCATTTTGGCCAACCCACTCGTAAACTCAAGTCTTCACCTCACAGTGTAGATGTACTAGATGTGAGTAGCTTTAGACTCCTTCTTATCCTAAGGAAAAAGGTGACGTTTTCAGCTACAACAGCTCACACATAATAGGTAACAAGCCTTAAAGCAGTGACAGTTCATCCTGGTTTGAGCCCTAAAACTGTAATTTGTCGATAACTACAGACAGCATTTTTGAACGTGTCCCTTCTCCTCAGTGCTGACATATCTTAGATGCTTCTGAAAAAGAGACCCTTGCAAAGGTGACTGAATAATCATATCCCTAGGAAACTGTTTCCTTAGGCATTTAGAACCTGTGCCCCAAATGTTGTGTTTCTAACCCTACCATAATTTTGTTCATTTAGTTTTTTAGCACTTTTAAAATTCTCAGTGTGTCATTCTGCCACCATCAAACCCTTTTGGAAGGAAGCAGAGTTAGCAAAGGCAAGGGCAGCATTCGATCAGAGACGGTTTCCTGCCAAGGCAAAGTATTCCAAGTACTCCCCTGCTTTGGTTTGGCCCCTGTGACCTCAGATTTTGCCATTCCCCACCATCCCCACAAGCTGTCAAGCACTGAACAAGACAGCACCACTGGTAGCCCACACACAAAATGCAGAAGATACGTTCTTAATTTCTAGTCCCAATTACAGCAGGTACGAATATGTTACATGGACCACATCAAAGTGCTACCCAAACAAGACTTGAGCAGATAACTTTTTTCTTGAAATATGCATGCTGTGTCTCTTCTGCTAGCACTGGTATCCAGTGACAGTAAGCTTTGGGATCCCTGCTACAGGGTCTGGAGAACAGACTCAATGGCATCTAACAAAGTAATGGAAACAAAGAGTCCCTATCAAATGGCCTCCATTGCACATGAAGGTTATGGGGGAACAATGACCTCAGCAGGAGATGCTGAGAAAAAAGACTTGCAAATTCTGAATTAGACCACGTTCGTCAATGGTGGAAAGTAGACAGAAGCAAGGATGAGACAAAAAGAAGTATTATTTCTCTATGGTACCACACGCATCTCCAGTAACAGACAGTAGCCATACTTTAATGCACTGCTCCCTCTTTGGGTGTGGGCAGTAATCAATAATTAATACAATTTTTCTCTTCTGTTGTTATACTACACAGATTTATGATCATGCTCATGGACGTTCCTGCCTTATCTGCATTTAAACTACATCACCTGTTGCTCATCTCACTCACCTTCTGTGCCCTTCCCAACTCTTCTTCCTCTAAAACCCTGTTCACACAAGAGAAAAAGGCATGCTTGGAAAACAAAAGCATATGATGTGGCTAGTTCTTGCCACCCTTGTCCATCTTCTCTGAGTTGCTCCCACTCTCAGCTGTGTATCTTTTCTCATACTGCTTCCTTACTCCCTTCTGCTCAGTCAACACCTTCCACTCCCATCCCTCTTCAGGATCCACTCTTGTTGTCCAGCCTTCAGATGCTTTCACCCCACTGACGATGTCTACCCCTCCCTTCTCATCCTACCACATTTTAAAATATCAACAGACATGAGTTTTGCTTGTGCTTGTTGTACTCCTGTTGGCTTACCACGTTCTCTGCTTCACCTCTCTCTTTTTTCTACTGTTTCCACATTCTCTGTTTGTCTAATTTACTCCATGAGTTATTTCAGGGCAGAAACCATTTCTCTAAAGCGTATTGAAAGTTAAGATAATGTATATATGGTGAAGGATGGCTCCACTATAACTTTCTCTGCTGTTCTGTCTAAAAATGTACAAGCTTTTTGACAGCTTGTGCTTCCATGCTCAATAAACCGCCCATCATACACTCAGCCATCACCCTGTCACAGGATGGATACCTTCCTTTGTCCCTCCATCCCCTTCCCTCCCCCTAATCAGTAATTTCCGTCTACTTTTATCTACAAACTATTTCAGACAAGTTATGACTGTGTAAAAGAAAAGCATTCATACCCCTCACAAGAGGAATTCTGTGAGAGGTGTCCTTAATTTTTCCTTGACCTCATTCCATCGTCAATAAGCTATCTTGAAACAATTTTATCTTTACTCACTTCACTCAAAGAGAATTTGAGAAACTGGGGGCAGCATATAGCTTATGAGACTAATAGGAGGTGTGTGGAATCATCCCCAACAAGCATATTTTATCACATGAAGGAGCAGCAAGCTGAAAGGCTTACCAACAGAAACATATCTCTGTTAATCAAAATCCCAGGTGCACAAATCCAAACCAATGCACTGAGCAATCTCTCTTGTTAAGTCTGCGTACCTCTCACTGAAGTCCTCAGCGTTCGGTCAGTTATGATCAAATTGCAACCCCTGTGGCTGCCACACGTGTGACTGGAGCGTATCTCGCACTGGAGATTCAGCCGGACTGAAACTGAAACTGAAGATGCCCACGTGCAGTGTGTGTGCCTCTTGGGACTACTGGCAGATTAGAAGCTCATGAACTAACTACATTTTGTACTTACCTTTACACTTGGGATGCTTAATAACCCCATGTAGTTCACAGCCTTTATTAAGGACACGACTATCTTATAGCCTGAGCAGAGAAGCAAGCATCATGCCAACCCTACTCATGGACAGCCAGTGAGTACCAGAAATGTTACAGAAGATGACTACAGGTAGCGCTGGGAATAATGTAACATCTCTAAAACATCAACTCTAAGATTCTCTTTTCCAGAAAGAAACACCAACTTGTATTTTACCCCATTCTGGGCAAAATGGGGCTATGTCAGTTTTCCTAGCTTAGCAAAGTATGGATTGACAGATGAACAAACACATACAAGTCCACATTGTCAATTAACTGCAGTTATGTCTTAATTCTCTGTTTCCTGCTCTAATCACTTGATTATATAGGATCATAGATTCATAGAATCATAGAATCATTTAGGTTGGAAAAGACCTTTATGATCATCAAGTCCAACCGTTAACCTACCACTGCCAAGTCCACCACTAACCATGTCCCTAAGCACCACATCTACACGTCTTTTGAATACCTCCAGGGATGGTGACTCCACCACTTCCCTGGGCAGCCTGTTCCAATGCTTGACAAGCCTTTTGGTGAAGAAATTTTTCCTAATATCCAATCTAAACCTACCCTGGCGCAACTTGATGCCATTTCCTCTTGTTCTATGGCTTGTTACTTGGGAGAAGAGGCCAACACCCACCTCACTACAACCTCCTTTCAGGCAGTTGTAGAGAGTAATAAGGTCTCCCCAGAGCCTCCTTTTCTCCAGGCTAAACAACCCCAGGTCCCTCAGATGCTCCTCATAGGACTTCTGCTCTAGACTCTTCACCAGATTCAACACACTGCAGCACCTCAATGTCTCTCTTGTAGTGAGGGGCCCAAAACTGAACACAGTATTCGAGGTGCGGCCTCACCAGTGCCGAGTACAGGGGCACGATCACTGCCCTAGTCCTGCTGGCCATGCTATTTCTGATACAAGCCAGGATGCTGTTGGCTTTCTTGGCCACCTGGGCACACTGCCGGCTCATATTCAGCTGGCTGTTGACCAACACCCCCAGGTCCTTTTTGTCCAGGCAGCTTTCCAGACGCTCTTCCCCAAGCCTGTAGCGTTGCATGGGGTTGTTGTGACCCAAGTGCAGGACCCAGCACTTAGCCTTGTTGAACCTCATACAATTGGCCTCGGCCCATTGATCCAGCCTGTCCAGGTCCCCCTGTAGAGCCTTCCTCCCCTCAAGCAGATCAACACTCCCGCACAACTTGGTGTCATCTGCAAACTTACTGAGGGTGCACTCGATCCCTTCGTCCAGATCATTGATAAAGATATTAAACAGAACTGGCCCCAATACTGAGCCCTGGGGAACACCACTTGTGACCGGCCACCAACTGGAGTAAACTCCATTCACTACCACTCTTTGGGCCCGGCCATCCAGCCAGTTTTTTACCCAGCAAAGAGTACGCCCATCCAAGCCATGAGCAGGCAGTTTCTCCAGGAGAATGCTGTGGGAAACGGTGTCAAAGGCTTTACTAAAGTCTAGATAGACAACATCCACAGCCTTTCCCTCATGTTCTTCCCTTGGCCAGGGATGATGCAATTATATCATAATTTAACAAAAGGCTGAACCGCAATGCACGTGCCGAAGGGGCAGAATCAAGGCTGAAAAAGCTATCTTAATTTTCATGTTATCTGCCTGTGTCCTTCACCTTGCGATGTTCTTTTGCTACAGCAAACTCTTTCTTAAGCAGTATATTCTGCAGGAATAAAGGAGAGGAGTTCAGCATTTCCTAAAAATGTAACAAAAAAATAAACGTAGCTACATAATCTAGTGATGATAAAATGTTACAAGCTCAGGAACCATCCCAAAAAGCATAAGGAACTGCTCCAGGGCAGCAGGTCAGCCTGATGCAAGTATTAAAATGACAAAATAACAGAGGAGAGAAGAATTTTGCTTCTCTGAGTATGGGAATTAATTTAGAGAGTCCAAATGCTTGGAAAAAAAGTAGTAATAGTGTTCTTAAGTTTAACTTTCAATATATATAGCAATGTACGTGGTAGCAGTCCACTGAGAACGGTGCTAATGCCAACGTCTGGCGCCACGTTTAAGTATAGGAAACTCATCTTTTGCAGGGAGCAGTTTATCCAGTCCAAGTTAATGAAGCTGTGCAGAGGTAAGTGAGGGGAAAATCTGTCCCAGACATTAGGTGTTGATATTAGTTCTTTCAAAATTAATGTTGAGAACTGGAACACTGCAGTTTTGCATGAAACAGTTAACACATCGCAGAATCCGACTACTGCATTTTTAAATGAAATTTGCCTTCCATATTTTTGTAGTTACACTAAAAACAGCACCTGCCATACGTACATATATAGCACTTAAATTTGCTTCTGCCTATTTTTAGTAGAACCAAATCATTCTGAACGTCTTCGATATAGCAATCGGTTTTCTAATTCCAGGTTGGAAAGCCCTCTTTCCGTGATGGTTTCTAAATAACAGTATCCGTGCGTTCCACATTATCTTAGAAACTTCCTCATATATTTCATCAGCCTTTCATATTTAATCTCACTGATTTATGAACATGCCGCGGTCTAATGACCCACATGTCTCTGATGGGTAAGCCGCTAACGCCAGTGACACATTAACCTATTAACCCCTCTTTAAAAATAACCATGATATTCATATAAACAGAATGGAAAAGTCAGGCAGCAGTAAAACAGTCGCATTGTGGTCTCTCACACTAACACAGTAGATGTCTAAACCAGCTAAAATGAAAAACAAATGAGCACATCAAGAGTGAATAGAAGTTAGACTTATTATATTGCAAAATCGTTTTGCCAGAGTTTGCTGGTCTGCAAATTCGATAGCCTGCTTTAGCAGCATTATCCGTATTACAAAACGTAATTGGGAGGAAGATCACTACTCCATTCACTCATCTCTTGAAAGCCGTTTCCTGGTTTGGGGACCCTATGCTGGGAGGTATCGAGAGCTCCTTCCAACATGGGAAGTGCCTTCCAAATCCTGCTGAAGACAATGGGAGCGGGGGGCTCTGAGCACAGGGCACGAAGCGTTCATCACCTTGGAGAAGGCACTTTGTGCGGCTCTCGCTGGCGACCCTTGCAGTGGAATAAACCTATCGTTTTAAAAAGCAGTAGGAGGCATACACAGCAATTTTTCGGAGAGAAAAAAATATAAATTCCCTTTTCTAAATACTAGCTTTAGAAGAAAAAACGGTGCTTCTAACAAATTGCAAACTTTATATTGTACGTATTTACTTTGTTCTACTTGAAAAGCACCATATCCCTCAAGATAGAAGAAAACGCGCCGCTGTCATGCCAAACCAATTCATCTACATTGAAACTGCACTATACCAGCACATACTTAGGAATAGGACGGGCAGACATAATAAGGCATTCTCCTGTCGGGCAATCAAAGCAGGAAAAATCCCTAAAAAGCTTACTCTGCGCACACCACGGAGTATTTTGCTACTTGTCTACACCTCATCCAGAGGGAATCTACACAGCAACCGGCAGAAGGACGGCCGGAGAGGCTACCCCGGCTCTGGGGTCTGGGCTGCACACACGAACAGAGAGAGACCGAAGCAACAGCCCGTGCGAGCGCCCTACGGGGCTGCGCTCTCGGCTGCCTCCCGGCTCTTCCCCCTCCGTCTGCGGCAGGACGGGGACGGAGCGGCGGGGCGGACGGGGCGGGCTGCGGGCAGCCCCCGGGGCGGCGGGCGCGCACCTGCCGGCAGCGCGGCGGGCGGAGGGCAGCAACAAAAGCCGAGAGACGGCGGCAAACTCCCTCCCTTCGGCGGGGAGCGGCCGGAGAGGGGCTCCCCCCGCCCCCGGAGAGGGGGATCTCCCCGCCGGCCGGGGCGCCGGCCCGCCGCACCCGGGGCCGGGGCGGGCGCCGCTCCTTTGTTTTCCGCCGCCCGCCGCGCCGCGCCGCGCCGGGCCGGGCCGGGCCGGGCCGGGAGGGGCAGGGGGGCCGCCCTCAGCCCCCCACGTGCACGCGTGGGCCGTCCGCACGGGTGGGCGCGGGAGCCGGCGGGGCATTACCTGAGCAGTTGATGCCTTTGCCCTTGCCGCCGCCCTGGCACTCGGAGCCGGGCAGGGGGTGCGAGGCGCGGCCGGCGGGCAGCGCGGAGAGGGCGAGCACCAGGAGGGCCGAGGTGTAGCACAGCGCCAGGGGGGGTCCCGCTCGCAGGAGCGGCCGGGCGGCGGCCGGGCTCTCTCCCAGCATGGCGAGGGGCGGCCGAGGAGCAGCGCCGGCGGCAGCGGGATGGCGGCGGCGGCAGGCCCGCAGCATCAACCGGAGCCCGCGGCGCCGCCCGGGCGGGACCGTCCTTTCTCCGCCGCGCCGGAGCACACCTTCAGCATCCCCGCCGCGGCGGCCGCAGACACCCGCCGCCGCCGCCTCCCGGCCGCGGGCAGGGCTGGCCCCGGCGGTGCAGCGCGGCCCCCGCAGCCCGGCGGTGCGGCGGCCGCCTCCGCGCCTGCCCGCCGGCGGGGCCGCCTCGCCCCGGCCGCGCTCCTTTGTGCGCGGCGCCCGGCAGCGCCGCCGCTCCGCCTGCAACAAAGGGAGCGGAGCCGAGGCGGCTGCTGCTGCCGCCGCCGCCGCCGCGGAGGGGGAGGAGGGGGAGGAGGAGGAGGAGGAGAGAGAGGAGGAAGAGGAGGAGGAGAGAGGGAGGGGGGGAGACAGAGGAGGAGGGGGAGGAGGAGGAGGAGGAGGAGGGGGAGGAGGAGAAGAAGAAGAAGAAGAAGAGAAGGGGGAGGAAGCACACGTGATGGCAGCCCCCTCCCCCGGGACCCGAGGGGAGGTGAGGGGCTTCTCCTCGCTCGGCGGGCAGGGCGAGCGGCGGCAGCGCCCGCCCGCACGGCGGGGCCGCCCCCGCGGGGAGCGGGTGGGGGGCACCCCGGCGCGGCGGGGGGCCGGGCCGGTGGTGGGTACCGCCGGAAGGCGTGCGGGGGTAATACCGGCGGGTGAATGGAAGCGGAGCGGGCCCCAAGGGGCGGCGAGGAAGGAGGGCCACTGGCACGTCGTTTGTCGTCCCACGAGATGGTTTATGCTTCACTAATAAGCTGGCGTGAGTGGGGACGGGGAAGAAAGCGGAGAGACCATCTCTGCTATTGATTAATTGTAAGGGTGGTGGTTAATTTTGACTGAACGGAAGCCCAGCACCTATGGCGGGAGCAGTTGTACCCATCCAAGTAAATAAATATGTTTACGGTGACGGTATTGACTTGTGTAACACGGTGCTTTTATTATCTAGGGTTTTTCCAGTCCCTTACATGGAGACGCTTCGGAGGGTCAGAAGCAGTGCATGGGTACAGGGTGCGAGGCACGTACCTTGAGTGCAGACTCTCAGCATCTCGCTGTGTGGCTGAAAGCTTTGTGTAAATTGACAGCACCCTTACCATTTTCACAGAGGGAAAACACAGGACGATGCTTTACATTCAACAAGAATTTTTCCTGTCTCAGTTGTCACTTACATTTCGTGCAAGTTTTTGAATCCACTGTACAAACCATTTGTTTTTCAGAAACAAGAACTGCCCATTTCCTTGGTCTCGCTGCTGCTGCGTGCTACCGGCTTGCTGTAAGGTATAGTGCTTGTGTGAGGACACCTGGCTTGCTCTAAGGTATAGCTCTTGTGTGAGGAGACCTTCAAATAGTTCGTTAACCGGAGCAGTCAAGAATAAGGCCATAAATCCAGCAGTAAGCTTTGGGTAGGCACAGTGGTCAGGCACATGAAGTCAGATTATTGTCTTTTTAAATACGGCGATGAAGAGATAAGTCCTGTATTACTAAGACTGAGAGAGCAATTTCCTTTTGGCATACGGGGTTCAACGCTGACTGCCTCTGCCAAGTAAACGTTCTTCTGTAATTATTTGCTCCTTTTGCTAGCAGTGATGCTAGATGTCAGAAGAGCTCTGCTGCTCGGAGAGGTGAGGCACATTAACTAGCATGGAGCCTGTTCTGCTGTAACTGGGCTGCTGAGGTACCTCGGCCAGGATGTTTAAAGCTTGCTAGATCTGCGTACTGCAATCTGGTCTGCTAAGCAGGTAAACCTTTTGGATCTTTAGGCCATGTGACTGGCACAGATCTTGTGTTTTGAAGGTAGTACTCCGCTGTTGTAGGAGCAAATACTCCGTATAACCCTTTCCATAAACAACTAGATCCATCTTACACTAAATATGCTGTTTTCCCGCACTTCTTGGTGGAGGGCTGGACCAGAACTGTTCTCATCTCTATGTTAGAAAGCTCCTTCTAACGCCCAGCCTGAACGCATTCAAGACCAGTTCATACCCACTTGCCCTTGTGCCGAACAGTGTTTCAGTTAGGCATTTCTCTTCCCCTTGCATTTAAATCTGTAATATATTTATAGGCTGTAGTCATAGCCACTCTCAACTTGTCTAGCCTGTCGGTAAGTTTTGTTAGTCTCCTCCTGTGACATGGAGCCTCTGTAACTCAGATTTTTCTGCATTAGATACAGTTTGCATTCAGCTTTCTTCACCATAGCTGACACACAATGTGTAACAGCTTTTCACAAAGCATTGCCAGTCTTTGCAATGGAGGTAGTCTCTCCTGATTTCTTCCAAAATGACCTTTTCTCATACAGCCAATTTGCTTTTTATATAACCAGATCTCACTGATGGTTCGGGGTCATGCTGAGTGACTAATACAGGCAACTCCTTCTATTTGTCTGTCATTTACAGTCCATAATAAAAATGCTTTTTATAAATGTCTAAGTGCATGACCTTATCTCTTCCATTATTGAATTTCATCTAATTTCTGTTATTCTGGTCCTCAAGATTATGTAGTCATCTCTGTAGGATATTCTGAACCTCCTTTCTATTGACAGTCCTGCCCAGTTCTTTGTGTCCAGAGCACTCCCACTTTCATGCTAGTGAAAATGCATGCACATACAAACTATTGGTCCCAGAACAAACTTTAAGAAACAGTAACAGTAACTTCTCCAAGTTTAAACATTTCCCTTCCAGGGCAGCGTGTTGTCAGCTGTGGTGAGTTCCCGACTGAATCTGCAGCTTTGTTTCAGTTCCCCATCTCTTTCAGCTTAACTAGGAAATCCCTATGCAGCTTCTTATGAAAGCTGCTAACAAGTCCAGATAGATTGTAAGTAAATCTCATGGGGTTTGGCTTCGGGGTTTTTGTTGTTGCTATTTTTTGACTCCCAGGATGGATGACATGCCATTTTTTAGCTAGAAAAGCCACGTCTGAGTTGTGCTATCTGCCTGGATGCATCTCTAGCTAGTCTTAAGTGAGTGATACAGTCATGCTTGATTGGCAAATTCACACTATGCCAGCTGGGTATTCATTCTTATGCTGTTCTCTGGTACATGTATTAAAAAAAAAACCCTAAACACTTTCCTGCCAGCTAAAGAAGCAAAGGAACTCTGAAAGAACTTGAACAAGCTGCTTCTGCAGCACAAATTGTTACAGGCAGAGGGAATGCCACACTGACGAAATGACAGATCTGGTATGTCTTTAGATCATGCTAAACTCTGTCACATTTGGTACCTTCCATCTTTGGCAAGTAAATGTGACTTTATTGCAATTATACAATAATTTCACTTCTGCTCACCTCCAACTGCTCTCCTGTGAAAGCAGGAAGCTCTACAGATTGTCAAAAATTGTCATCCTCTGTGAGCTCTTGAACACCACCAGCAGTTTTTTAGTCCGCTGCTGGTGCACACACAATTTCGGCCCTCCCTTATTTTTCTCCAGCAATTGTAGGAAAGAAGATGCACAACCAAAGGGAAGGAGGGAATATGCACGAGCAGAGGGAAGCTGCCAGACCAGTGACAGTGATTTCATTTGCCAGAGATCTGGCTACGATACAGATACACTTAACTGTGAAAGCACTGTTTTATTTTAGAGAATGTTTGTTTAGAGAACAAAATGGAGAAGAGAGATCTATAATTTAGTTAAAACATTCAACTGTTGTTTGGAGCCCCCTACGCCCCTATGCATCAGGCAGTAGAATCCTGCCCTTGCCAGGTATTTTGTCAGCGAACTGTACTTACTAATCTCAACTTTCATTCTTACCCAAAAAATACTTCTAACTCCTGTAGTTGTGAAGAAGACATCAAAAACATTAAGAGTATAAACTGGAACAGTGTTCACAGAAGCAAAGAATCCCAGAAAGGTTGAGGCTGGAAGGGACCTCTGGAGGTCATCTGGTCCAAGCTCCCTGCTCAAGTAGGGCCATCTAGAGCCAGTTGCCCAGCACTATGTCCAGATGGCTTTTGAATATCTCCAAGGATGGAGAACTCCACAGCTTACCTGGGCAACCTGTGCCAGTGCTTGGTCACCCTCACAGTGAAAAAGTGTTTCCTTGATGTTCAGGGGGAACCTCCTGTGTTTCAGTTTGTGCCTATTGCCTCTTGTCCTGAACCAAAGACCTTGCTGTCTAACCAAATCTAGAATCAGCCTCAACAAAAGCCTCAAGACAGAGGAGTCCTCTCATATAAACTATTTCACTTTTGATTTTTTATCTGAAACACTCGGTTTGTCCAATAGTTGAACTCATTTATCTGTTCCTTTTTTTTTCTACTCGTCTTCTGTGCCCAAAATCTCAAGTGACACCTACCTAAATCTGCCACCTTCAGCATTTACAACTTGGATAATACAAATAAGGATCTTCAGTATACAATCCCACTGCATTCTGATAACATAAAATGAATGCAAAATCAAAACAGTCAAGAAAGGACCAGGTGGTACTGGCTATGTCATTCAGTCATACAAAGTTCACTAGCTATTAAATTTCATATTTAATTGATTCACATTAAAATTATTTTTCAGCACCACAGAACTTCTTCTGTGTTATTCCTGAGTGCTTCGGCAATCAAATGCCTGGCCCAGGATTTAGAGCAAGGTCACTGTGTAGGACATGGGAGCCTATCCAACAGGCCCCACACAGGTTTATCTTGCCACACTCACCCAGCTGCCATGCAAACATCGTTTTGGAGAAGTCTTCTTGCCTGGAAGGCTCTTTGCTGAACAGAAGGTGTTTAGCACAGTACTCTCTTGCTCCTTTCAGGCCAGGACTAAATATGTGGTGCCAGTCTCAGATCAATACTTGCCCTCTGTTAAAGTTTCACATGTCTAACTTTTGGTCCAGAAGGTTGATCAAATGATTCAAGTACTTAACTCCTCTCAAAGCTAGGGAAAAAAGACAGTTAAGGCCAAACTGAATTTGCTGGCACAGTAATGAGGACAGAGTGAGGGGAAGAGCTCAGGAAAGCCAGGCTCGATGCTGCTGCTCCTAGGAGGTGGGAAAGAGAAGGTGAACGACTGCTTGTGCCCACTCTCCCCCCAGTATAACTTGATCATGGCCCTGGGGCAAGCAACATGGGCAGTGGGGCAGTGGCCATTGCACAGTGCCCTCTGCAGCAGTGTCCTTTTCCAGCACATAAAGCTGCCCCATTGCCTCACCGGTTTTTGAGGCAGCAACACTTTCAGGGTAGCTGTTCTTGGGAAGCTGAAATCCCTTTCCCTTGTTTTGCTGTGCCACTCTGTTTTGCATCTTATACTTCAGTCCTGTAGTTCTTTTCCCTATTTCCCTCCTTTTCTTTCAATCTCTAATCTTTCAGATGTTTACCTACGGTTTTTTTCTTCCCTAATTTTCTGCTTTTCACTTTTCCATTCACCATGGTGCCAGATCTGTTTCTCTTCTTGAAGTTATTTTGCATCTCCTTTCCCAGAATATCTTTATTTGGTTGAAAGACATGACCAAAAACTCATTTGGGTCAACAGGGATTTTTAAGAACTAGGCTAGAGATAGATACATTTCTTCTCGTGTCTTCATAGTGACATTCCTAGTTCATCTCCCCACTAATGTAATCATGAACTTGTCCCCACACTAGCCTGCTAGCCCACACAAGTTATTGAATTTCCTGTCACAATGTCTCCATGAATCAAGAAATATTGCTGAGCCCATTTTGCTGATGAGAAAACCAGGGCACTGAGAGATTTCTTTTTTCCAGCGACAGCCACAGAACACAAAGGATTCTGTAGCCATTGCAAACCAAAATCCTTACCTTTCAAAACCCAGTTTCAAACACACGCTTCTCCAGTGCATTTTGGTTCCTCCCAACACTAACACCTTCTGTTGACTTTTATTTGGAGTGGTGGCAGGAACAGTAGTGAAAGCTGCAAAACATTCTCAGGGCTGGCACAAATATGTTTGCCCATCTCACATTGTCATTACATATGTATTCTTGGTTCTCACTCATGCATTCCAAACAATTTTTCTCCTTTCTTGGCTTATATAATAGAATACGAGCTGTCATTTAGCACCTTGACGTATTTAGGTCTTTTAATCTTTCCTCATTAATCAATTCTTCAGTGCATTAATCAGTTTGTTATAATTTTCTCAGTTTCTTCTAATTTGTTGACATCTTTCTCTCACTCAAATGCTGCCAGACTCTAACCACTGATCAGTAAAAGTGATTTCCAGATGCTGATAAATGCTTTTGTCACTTATTGATCAGACTATTTCAATTCTTTGTTGGCACGGACGCCAGTGAATCATATTTAGACTGCAGCTAATTCACAACATAGTAACCTGTATGCACCTAGGTGTGCCAGGAAGGTCACACCTTATTCAGTTCTGCAGTTTTTCCACTGTATCCATAAAATAATGCCGATTTTTTAATCCTGCTTTTAGCATCCTCAAAGGCAAAAATATAGTATATTTCACCAAACTTGAGCTGTATTGCTCTGACAGCTCTCTGTATTCTGAATCAGATGGGTCTTCAGTTTGCTTTAAGTGTAATCTTCAGTTAATGAGTACTAGAGCTCTTGCCAGTTATTCCCCTTGCTTTGAGAATACCCTTCACGATGTTCTCTGCAATTCTTAATCAAAATGTAAAAGCAGATTAAAGAATGACATGTTTTATGCTGCATTTAATTGTCCCCAATGACTGGTTTTAGTAGTACATTATAGAGTAAAATATTCTCAAACATTTTTGTCAAGGGGCTCTGTAATTTCAATTTTATTTTGTTTTAATTTTTGCTACAGAAGCACACAAGTGGATGCAGCATACAGCTTGTCAGCCCACTAAAGACATGCAGAAAGGGACTATTACTTCCCTGTGCTGTGACAGTGTGTAATTCAGAATTGCATAAGCTTTTCTTTATTGCTATATTGCATTGCATTTCCCAGTCTAATTTTCTCCAGCCTTCTGCTGTTCTTGTACTCTAGTTTTGCATAACTTTTCAAAGTTTATTAACCATTTCCATGATGCTGTATGTATTTCTATCATTATACAGTTAGCCTTCTCAAGCATAGACATATGCATTGTTATCAATAGCTATATTTCTCATACTTGTATCATTACCAAACTGTCCAAACTTCATTTTCTTAGTTCTTTTAATGATGTTTACACAAAAGAGACAGATTACATTGTTCTTGATCCACATTATATATAATGCATATAAGCACAAAAGCAATTATATTACCATTATGTTAATATGAAACAATATACTTAGAAAAAAATAACTGTCAAGGAGAAACAGAAACTGTCAAGAAGGGGAAACTGTATTTTGTTAACATGCACAGTGATTGTGGCATATAAAATAAGAATTAGGCAAAGTGCCAAGTCTAACCTAATGCATGTTCAGGTTAAGGAGAGATTAGGGTCTAGAATAGTGACATCCTTAAATAATAATATATTCTTATCTTGTTTCTCCACAAAAATTCAGAAAGAACTTCCAAATCTCATGGAAGCCCAGTGTGTGTTCATTAACATAGTAATATGCTTTTTCCAGTGGAGCACATCTCTAAGTATTTGCAAGCCATGACTTATAAATGGGAGGTTTATTGGATTTCCAGAACCTTGTGAAATGTCCTTTGGTGGATAATAAAGCCAAATGATTAAATTTCCATAGGAACTTATCTAATATGATTACATTGTGCCCAGAAATATGAGACTATTAGGGATTTAGACTGTCCAGAGCATTGCCTATCTTGCTCCATGTGTTTCTGTCTGTCTGCTGGAAGTTTTCAAGATAAGAACAAGACCCATTGGGTGAGCTGTCACGCCATCTGACAAGTGACAGCTGATGCACCTTGGTGAGGGTGGACCTGGAAATATCGCACTTTTGGCTGGTGTATAATAGTGGGTTTGTAGTGAATTAGGATGTTTTCGCAATGGCTTGCCCATTTTTTTTAAAAAAAAAAAGCTAGCTGAACCAAGCATTTCCCATCAATCAGTTATGCAACGGTAATAAAAGTCTGAATTTAGCTTCAGTCTTTTTGACAAAGTGATTTAATAAGCAGTCCCTTAATATCAATAGTGAAATTTCTACTTGGAAAGATAAGAGATGAATATAACTTTTTGCAGGTAGTGCAGATCTCTCGACTTATTGTAATTACATGGTTTGTTTGTATGCATCAGTGTCTGCCGTCCCAGCTTCCCCTCAGGAAATGTTATGCCTCTTCCCCTAGATGGATATGTTGCGATGAGCATTAATTTGCTCAAAGACTACCTGCTTCTGACAGATTAAAAGTACTTTCTGTTTGAAGACTGAGCTCCTTCTGTGGGATACTCCCACGACAGCTCTGCTGGGTTTCAGTGGCCGGGCACTGCTCTCCAGGCTTCACTGGCCATCAGCAGGCTGCAGGGCTTTCCTTCTTCGGGCTGCTCTACCGCTTGACTTGGGCACAGATGGCTGTGTCGTAGGGATGAAACCTCATCGCCGAGCTGCCTAAATATCTGGAGTCCCTGTTGTCTCCTAACATATACCGGTTTCTCAAACACTTGCCTGGAGGGTGGGGGGCTACCTTTTCCTTTTGAGAGGCACATGGCTGGTGTAAACACCTTCAACATACAGCATTTGCGTATGCTCTTGAAGCAGCACTTATATTTAACAGTCAGGGTTCTTTTCTTTTGTAGAAAATACGGGCAGCATTAGGGTGCAGCTTCAGTAGGTATTGGAGTATAGTATCAATTACACACAATTTTTAAATGTGGAACTTTTGTCTGTATCACAAGATGCTTCTAAGCTTGTAAGGTTCAAATAAGTCCTTCTCCCTGCCCCAGGATATGTGTTTTGTGTTGGGAAGTGGCACTAATTGCTTGTAAGTAGGGAGCAGGCTAAACTGGCTGAAATACATCAATCAATATGAAAGCACTGGCTAAAACTATTAAGTGAGATGCACTACATCTTACATAGAGAGAAATTATGTGACTATCGTGCAGCCCCAAGAGATGCAATGAAATGTTATTTATATTTGATTATTTCCTCTTTCCCTGAAAGACATGATGTTGTGGATACCGACGTGAGTCATAGTTAACTTTCAGAATATCATGAATCCCTCTGTTCTTCATCAGGTCACGCATGCTATTGATGCTTGACATGATGAAAGGAGTTTTACTTCACAAGACCCTGAACTTGCTACACTCCTTGCTTTTACAAAGGGAAAAATGGAATTGCATCAGAGCCACAAAAACTGCAGATTGCTCTAAAAAGACATATTTTACTAAAGCAGTCTCTATGCCTAGTAGCATAATATGTAGTGGACTTATTGTTGACACAGCTCTGGATATTTATATTCCTTCTGGAATAGCACAACATGATTCTGAATGTCGTGTGGAGCTTGACAATAGGATTGTTACTGAAGGAAGGAGAACTGGTTCTGAACCGTGTTCTGAATTTCAATCTGCACACAATGAACTTTCACATGAAGGCTGAGGGGAAACGAGAAAAAACTTGCTTTTATTAGTGGAGTTGAATTTTATGGAGCATTTTTTTAATCTTTCATTGATTTGTGACCAGTATCACTGAGATAACTCATTTTTAAAAGAATGTTTAAATGAATTTGTAGTAATGATGGTAGCATGTAATCTGCTTTTAAGGCTCTGTTCTTGGGATAAGAAATGTTTCTGTTTATTCAGCATAATGTTTTAAACCAAGCAAGAGGATATATCACAGTTTTTTAATTCTATTTTTATCTCTGTCACTTGAGGTGTTTGAAATGTGCAACATCTATATTACTTACGTACATTACTTTGAAATACATTTCAGTATGCAGGAAAGTATGTTTTCCATATAAATGTGTTAGATGTATTGGTTCCAGTACCCCCAGATACACACCCAGCTTGCACCGCTGTGGATAAGGAAGCTATTGCTTGAAATAGCTTCCTATACATACCGTCTTTTCATGTTATACCCACTTTTAGCAAGAATCTATCCCTGGGAACAAGTGGTGGAAGGGCTGTTAAAGTCTCCTTATGCTGTACAATATCACAGATCCTCCGGCATAACTGCTGCTGGGATGAGCTCAGAGCCAAATATGGTCAGTGTAACTGAGGAGAAAATGTTTAAGCTGTTATCACACTAAGAAACAAGGAGCTTTTAATTTGCCCTCCAGAGTGCATATGCACTCTTTCATAGCCTCATCATACATAAGGCTCCCACCCCACCCGGACGTTTTCCCTTTTTTTATCGCAGTCTCCACTTCCTCTTCCAGGACAAGACCCATATGTTGCAGTCGTGCTGCTCACTCATGAATGTGAAGAGCACAGGCTTGCTACCAAGAGAACCAAAAAGGACAAATCAATGAGTATGTCTTGGAGGTGCATTTGGTGTCCTCCTTTCAATACACACCTCTAGGTAGGATCAGAATCCAACTTCTGTTTGCCTTCTAGGAACCTGCAGTAGCCAGAGCTGTCAAAGCCACATCCTCCACTGCCTTTCTGAAAACCCTCCCTGCAAGGCAAATGGTGGGCCAGGAAGGAAAAGGAAACCTCATCTACTACCTAGGCCTTCGGTTTTGGAGTTGGGAAGAGTCTGAAAGCTCCTTGACGGGTACCTTGACAGACCTCCCCGCTCGGCTGAGACACTGGCCATGGCAAGGCTGGCACGGCAAGAAGTACCACAGCTGGTACTTACCAGAGCTGCCGGTTGCGACAGAAGAGGAGAGAAATGGATTTGTCACATCCCTGATTTATTTCAGTTTACGATTGAAATGAAAGACGCTGAACTGTGCGAAACACTGTAGTCATAGTGATGATGAACAAACAGCACAAGTGCACGTGAGCATGTATTTTATTATAAAACTATTGCTGTACATGTTCGTTATTTGCTGACTGACTCCTGTACGCAATTAACACTCTTCTAAAACATCACTGTGTTGGTGGCAGTTTTTTTCTACATTATTTTAAGAAGAAAAGTTTTCAGTTTTCAGAATCTCCCCCCAACCAACATTTATGTGGACTTAGCTTTATGTTTTTCAAAAAGATGATACAACTACCCACTTGAAAAAACATCTCTGTTTCCCTTAAGTATTTAGATGCTGAGTTGAAAAGCAGCTAACAAATACTTATGAGACATAACTAACGATCCCATCTAATTCTATCATATGCACTTGGATGTCTAATAAGAAGAGAACAATACAGCTGATTTGCTTCCATTGTTCTGAAGACTATTGTGAGAGGAATAGAAAAAGTCTCCTGTTAATTGATTATATCTGGGAGGAGTGATGTGCGAGATGTCTTCACAAGAAAGGATTAGAACTGAGATAAATTTTTAATAAACTGATTTTTATTTTTGGTTCAAAAAGTTATTATTTTTATGGCTATACAAATGAACATAAATTACTAATGTTGAAGAGGCATTTTTCCACTAGGGGAGAGAAATAAAATAATCCAGCACTACAATAGCATGATGTTGCCATTTCAAATGTCTAATTATCAGTTTGAACTATCTGACTAATGAGATGGAGTAAGAGCTTTGTTAGGGAATAGATAATATTTTTAATATTATAAAAAAGGTAATTAGACAAGGAAATTTAATATGAAATTAAGAGAAATGTAATATGGAGATATAAAAATAGGCACTTGTTATGTGTAGGGTCTAAGACATACTTATAAATTTGTTGACTCGTAAGATACAAAAGGCCAGTCTCATCTAGAAAAAAACCTGCTGCATTTGGAGATACGGTGCTGCCCCCATCAATGTCCCGGCTAGATCCCGATCTGGATGTACTAACTACTGTTGGTACAAGCAACTATTGTATACATTGGGAGTACTAATACACAAACTACTTCACAAAAGCTGATCTTAGAAGAGTAGGTACAAGGAAATTTAGGAATGACATCTGGAAGTTTAGGTAAGTCCTCAGACTAGGATATGTTTGGCAATATTTTACTAACACTTCCAAATGCTCAGAAAGCTAGTGGACCCTCATGGTCCAAAGAGCCCAGTGTCCAGCAGCTTCCAGATCTGGGCGCTCTGGAAAACCTGGCCAGCTAGTTTGGCCTCTAACTGTCCATGACTTGCCGAACTCTTCTGAAAAATCCAGTGCTTAGGGTCTGCTTCATTCATCCATTTAAAATAAAAGCTGTGACAAAGACAGTTCTAACTGGGAGAGAAATGCAACTTCTATTACAGTATCTTCCCACCACTTTTCAATTGCTCCTAACTTTGGTATACTAATTTATTCCGGGTAGTAATGTTCCAATTATGCTTTCAGCACAGCAGCATTTTCTTTTGAAGTGAATCAGCAAGCTCTGTTTTATTATTTTAAACTCTGCATGGTAAGGCAAGAAGTGGTGAGAACTTTATTTAAGATAACCAGCATTTTTCCATTATAAAATATCTTGCAGCAGTATTTAAGGAACTGTGGTTTCTCCATGATTTACCATTTGGCACCAGGATTGGCCTTGAGTCAAAAAGTCAGGATCCCTTTTCTTTGCTTTATAAAAAACAGAAAAGGGCAAGTTACCAACTTCCAGCCCCTGGCATTTTCCACATATGATTTGTTTTGTCCAACCTCAAACACTGGCAGAACCCCTTAAAATGCCACAAAACCTACTCCTATGCTGTTCAACATTTCAACATAGCATTGCACATGGAGGAGGAAGAGATGCTGATCATCCAGCCAGTCTTCTGTCCCCTCAGATCACCAAAATATTTCTTGGTTGATGGGAGACGTGCCATGAAATAACAGTGCACAACATACCTGCTCACTTCACAAAGCTCATTTCTCAAAGCCACATCTGTCGCTGGAGAGATGAAAAATTGGTGATGAATTGCTGAGGTCAAGGCATGTCACCACAAAGGCTATGTTCGCCTTAGCAGGTACCGAAGACCAGCGAGAGCAGATCTGTAAAGCAGCTGGTTCTGAGGACCTTCCAACCTTGCAGTACACATTTGACAATGTCTTCCTTCAGCCAGGTTGAAGTTGGTCCCGTGAGCTGCACACCTATTGGCACCTGGACTGCACCTTCCAGTTTAGTTTCATCCAAAAGGAATCAAATTCATGTGTTCAGGGACCCCTCTGTAATGTGAATCAAAGCACTATCATTAAGGAGGACTAGGAAATGCACACCAGGGCTGCACTACTGATCCAAACTCATGTAACAAGGTAGATGCACTCAAAAGAGAGTAAATGGCTGTGTTTTCTGTGTCTGAAAGGTGTCATTTCTCTCTAGGGAGGTTTGCTGTGTTCTGCTCTGCAGGGAGCTGTGCTTCCAGGAGGAAGATGATGAAAATCCAATGCTAGGTGAAGAGCTGTGGCTCTGGTGTGTTGCTGTTGTTCCCCAGCTGAACTGAAGTGCTGGAGAGGTGTGGAGGAGAAGTGAAGAGAAGGCTAACCTACTGGTGTTTACAAACAAATGTTACATCTTAAATTATATCAGTCTGAACATTTGCTTTACTTAGTATTTATTAGTAACACAGTGTATGAACCCACAGAAAGCAAATGGCATAACTTCTGAGCTTTGGTCTCTGTTTCTAAGGCAATAGAGGGTGTACTGCTATGTGTTTACAGAACACTGTTAACTCCTGCACCCTTATCGATCATCTTATAATGTAGAATTGCATAGCATAGTTGTATCGATTTATCTTTTAAACAGTTGTTCTATTAGGTCTGATCATCATATTCCCATTGAAACCAAAGCCCTGCCAATGGACGTGCGAATACGTGGCAGCCGTGGCCAAATCATCCTTTGAATTTGAACTATTCCAACACCCCTCACCCTGAGCGCCGGCCCCAAGAAGATCTCACAGGCTCAGCCCTGGCAGAAATGAACACTGTCTAGGGAACTAGCATTTATCAGTCACCATGAAAAGTGTATCTGAAGTGGAAGTTCCCTTTCACTTGAAGCAAAAGGTTTCACAGTCCAACGCAACACCTCACTAATGACTATGGCTAATATTGTCAGATGCTAATTATGAAAATGCCTATGTGATGTACTCATAATTAGGCAGATTGCAAAAAATAAGTAGATATATTCTCAAAAGATCTGTTCGTATGGGTCCTGGATGACAGAAAACCAGCCTCACATGCCCCACATAAACATTTATTTTGCCATGTGCCTGTATAGTATCAACCTGCATCACCGGTTCCTTTCTTTAACTTTCCCTCTCTCTGCCCTTGAACTTTTTCAGTTGTTGGGCTCAAATGCTGAAGTCTATTTATTAATCTTATCATGACCCTTTGGGAGAGAAGCATGGCCTTTCATTCTAGTGCTTGAAAAGCGACGTGAAAACATTTCAAGCAGAAATTGATCTCTTGTTTTTACCGCTTTTGGGGTATTTTGGCGTTTCAGGGTTTTAGCAGAGCACTGCCTGCAATCGTCACCGTAGTTTAGCAACTCTCCCTTCATGATGGCAGTATCATAATCTGGCTGTGCTTATTTAACCTGTGCTTACTTTTTCAGGTAGTACATTACCACACAGACAAAAAGATCTAATCTTGGTTTTGACAAAATACCTATGGGATGACAAAATCCTGCAGATGTGCAGGACGCTCCATCTTTTTCCCCACATATTAACTCTCTTCTCAGACGTGTGCCAGGCTATGACACAAATGTAAACATTTCTCTGGTACCAGCTCCTGCAAAAGCTTTTGAGGTTTGAGTTTTCTGAGCAGATCTGAACTTTACTAGGCTCTTATATAGGAGCTGCATAAGTTATTTAATACCTATATTAAGGTAACTTAATTATCTTGAATGTTGCTTATCAGCTTCAGGTAATTTTGAGTTTTACTTATCAATTGTAGGATTCTTGGGCTATAATGTCCAAGTTAAAAATACAGCAAGACCAGAGAATTGGAAAGAAATTGAAAACTTGTATGGGGTGCAAGTGCCCAGGTGCTGGCAGGGGGGGCTGCAGGAGCAGCCTCTGTGAGGAGAGGCTGGGGCTGCCCCGTGCCGGACGCAGCCGGTCCCAGCCGGTTCCAGCCGGTTCCAGCGGCCCCACCGCAGGGCACAGCTGAGTCCCTCAGCCAAGATGGTGGTGCCTTGGGGAAAGCCTGTGTAAGAAAGGGCAAAATGCTGCCTGGCAGTAAGAAGTGAGGAAAAATGTGAGAGAAACAGCCCTGTGAGCCCTGAGGGGAGAGCTGAAGGAGGGGAGGAGGTGCTCCAGGCGCCTGAGCAGAGACTCACCTGCAGCCCCTGGAGAAGACCATGGTGGAGGAGGTGTTTCCCTGCAGCCTGTGGAGAGGACCATGCTGGAGCAGATATCCACCCTGCAGCCCCTGGAGGACCCCATGCCGCAGCAGGTGGATGTTTCCTGAAGCAACTGCGGCCCACAGAGAGCCCACACTGGAGCAGGTGTATCCTGAAGGACTGCAGCCCGTGGGAAGGACCCGAGGCTGGAGCAGGGGAACAGCGTGAGGAGGAAGGAGCGGCAGAGAGGAGCTGTTATGGACTGACCGCAGCCCCCATTCCCATCCCCCTGTGCTGCTCAGGGTTGGGGGGGAGGTAGGGGAGTTGGGGATGAAGCAGCAAAGTTGACCCTGGGAAGAAGGAGGGGTGGGAGGAAGGCATTTTAGCTTTTGTCTTTGTTTCTCACCATCCAAATCTATTTTAATTGGCAATAAATTAAATTAATCTTCTCCAAGTTGTCTATTTTGCCTGTGATGATAACTGGTAAGTGATCTCCCTGTCCTTATCTCAACCTGTGAGCTGTTTCAACCTATTTTCTCCCCCATCCTGTTGAGGAGGGGGAGGGGGAGAGCGGCTGGCTGGGCATCTGGCAGCCTGCCAAGGTCAACTCACCACAACCAGCAAGCATCCCTGTCCCTCCTAGAAGGGGGCAATCAGAAAATTTTAGGAAGCTGAGAGCTAAATCATATGCTGTCATGAAACCTGATGACTTCTGAGTTCGTGGAAGTTTGATGTTGCCTTGAGCCTATGAATGGAAATACAGGCACTCTGTATAATCCAACCTCTGATAGCTGCAGAGCACATAATGTATTTTAAGGTGAAATAAAGAATATTTCAAAGTCTACCAACTGAAGTTCAGTTGAAAGGTTTACTCTTTGTTGTAATAAACATTTTGAAAAATCTTAGAAAACTTAGGGGAAAAAGCTTGCAAAAGCCTTTGGTAGGATCAGTCAGTTTCCAGCTGAATTAAACTTTAGACAGGCTATTTCCATTCTTCTATGACAGAAGGGCTCAGTAGTGGTTGACGAGCTGTTTGTGACTTTGTGACAAATTCAAGAGCGAACCTTATGCCAGGACTGCGTGGACGTGACTGGCAGCTGGGCAGAGCTGGAGCAGAGGTTGCTCAGTAAATCCTCAGCAGTATGAGGAAGCAAGCCAGCAAGTGCCAGACCCCTCGAGGATCCGTCTGCACACCAAGCCCACCACTGTTCCTCAACAGATCATCTGGGAAGCCACTGGTTGCCTTCTGTCTGTGAACTACACCTGGAATTTCTGCATCTCACCGTTCAAGTAAGCAGTATATATCCTGTAATTGCTGCTCTTGTTCCAAGGCCTCAGAAGATTCAGACTCTCATTTTAATTACCACACACACACAATGTGTTTGCCTTTGTTTGCCTACTTTATACTTGACAGTGTTGCAGCTACACTGGAAATCTAACTTTTATATTGGTGGGATACTTCTGAATCCTCAATGCTGAGTCTGAAAAATTACCGTGCTTATGCATGAGTCATCATTGCATGAGTTTTACCATTTTAGATCAAAGAAAGCAAAACCATCTGGATTTTGTGGCTTCTGTGACTTACAAAAGTATAATAAATCTGAAGTCAGTTTGTGCACATACTTTAAGAAAGTTATATAGGCTTCTGAGGGTTCTAGGTCATATGAGATGAAATTTTCTTTAGCTGTTTCCATCTTCATATTTCAGAAACTGATATCTGTGTATCATTCTACTTAGATTGGTATGCCTTTTTTCCACTGTACATATGGAGTATCAGTCGTCTCTGCTTTCAGTGGAGGTAAACAGTTATGAAATTTTCTGTGGACTGACACATATGACATTGTACAAAAAATCTCTTTCTCATCCTGCCTAAAACAAGCTATTTATTCTGAAAATATAGATATATATAGTACTTTCTGTGAACTGAGACATAACAAAACAAACGTATTCTATATTCAGGGGGATAATTAAGTACCCCTAGCCACATGCAAGTCGTACATATTTTACAGCTACTGCTTACAGACTAAGATACTATCCGTCTTAACAGATGAGAACGTAGTCCAAAATCAATAAAAAGTGTGAAAAGGCTATTGATATCTGAGGTCAAATTTTGACTGTAGCCAATTGCTCCACAATAATAGTGGCCTTTTCACATACTTCCTAAATGAAATCCTGTTAAGCAGGCAAGAACTAGTAAAGAAAATAAAAAAACTCATATTTCTATTCTGGATCAGTATCAATAGTTGGTGCCAGAATATAGCGTTAGAATGAATTGTTCTCTAATGGATTTCATCAGAAAGAGGACTTTCATAAACATTTCTGGGTTTGGGTTTTTTTCTTTCTAGTTATCATGAAAGTCAGAATTTAAATACAGGAAATTTTATTGCATAGGTGCACAAGTTGTTACTGACTGCCATTTCAGCTGCCTAAGTCAAGAATCTAGCTTTTCAGGGCTTGGCTGGTAATTAGGACCAGAATTACACTTAAGTGTACAGCTACACTGGTAATTTAGATCAATCCTGCAAACCATTTCACATGCTGTTAAGCCATTTCTTTTCCATGTTGCTCCTTAGTGGTAATCCACATCATTCTTCTGATTGTTGGACCAGAAAATTGTTTTAGTTTCTGCAAACTGTTCTAGTTTCTCCTTTCGACCCCGTCCCTGGTAATGGGCAGAGGAGAGGAAGCGGGGTGCTAAGACCAAGTGTGGTACCTGATATTACCAGCTTACCAGTCATGTGGTGCATGACAATTTGGCTTGGCAATAAAGCAGGCTGTGCGGACGCATGAAGAAAATTTATCATGGTAACTGCCCAGGGGCACATTCCTACCCCAGGGTAAATGTGATACACTTTTATGAAGAAGCACACCATCTCCTGTTTACTATGAGAAAATAATGTGAACTAGGGTCGCTGTCATGGAGCAGTTGATGCATGATGGTTTCTTATCTTTCAGCAAGTCGTTCCTGGATCTGTAATTTCCCCTCTCAAGTACAGTAGCTGCTGTTCCCCGCAAATACCAGCAAAACCCTGTGGAGCAGCTGAGTCCATCCTAACACCAGCACTTCTGTGTGAGGCTGTCGGGCAGAAGGCTTGAGAGATGAAGAGGACAGGGTTGCTGGCACAAAGGAGGAAGGCAGAAAGGATAAAGAAACTAGAGTTTTGGCCAGGACGCTGTGTAACATGGAAGAAGAGGCTAAGAAGGTAGGGGTATGCAATAAAGAAGAATAAAGGACCCTTGGGGCTTAGAAATGTTGAAGTGGTAGCATGCAGCTGGAAAACAGGGTATGGAAGTTGGAGAGCGGAGTGGTAAGGACTGGTATGGCTTCCGGTAGCCATAGGGATTGGAAAGCTTCAGAGTTGGGATCAGAGCAGATGGTGTTACAGCGGGGTGTTGTCAGACACCTACGTAGAGGACTAAACAGCTGGACGTAAAAGTAACTCAAAATCAGTCTAGTGTTCTCTACATACATTGCTTTTATAAAACAGATCTTACCTCTCTGGACAAAAATGGAGCAACGCAGATCTGTGCCGGTAGCTGGAACACCGCTCTGGGGGTCAGGGTCCTCCATGTGCTCTCACACACAGTGTAGCTGTGTAACCTTCCTACAGACTGCTCTGGGATGGGACCTTCTTGCTCCCTTTTGTCTATCTTTCTCACTGTTTAACTTTGCGCAGAACAATTACATACCTGCTGGGCCAAGGAGAACGTTCTCTTTGTGGAAAAGATGAGTTACATGCTGTCAGCCAGAGCAGGGCACTGGACTCTGGTCTCCTAGCTCTCTCATGCAGACTATAAAATTCATGGTGTTCCCCCAGGTTTTGAACAAAAGAAAATGTGCAACACCCTCCTTTTACAGCCCTCTGAAATAAAAGGCTGTTGTACACTTTTTTGTCTGTTATAGAAAGGGCTTAGGCACTTAAGATTAAAATGTTTCAGGTGAATGAAACCCTAAATACCTGCAGTCCTGCATTAGGTGGCTAAATGCTAAGGATGGTGCTACTTGAGAGACTTCTGTGTTTCCTGCTAGCTAGATGAAGTCACTCCCGGTTAGAGTGCAAGCTTTTGAGCATCCTGATCTTAGATACCCATCTCTCTTCAAGGAAAGAGAATGCACTATGTGGATCTTACCAATTTTTTCTAGCCAAGAGTTAGGTATGTTAGTTACCTAACGAACATCAGCAAGTAATGTTCAATGGGTGGATGTCCTTAAACTGATAGCCCGTGTTGCTGCATCGTTATGTTAGACACCAAGTCCTGAGTCTTCCAGATAAGACTGGCTCTTTTGCAGGCCATGCGCCTTTCAGTCTCCATAACTGCTGTTGTATGAAAAATAGCACAAAATATTCCAGATTTATAGACAATAATATTAGTACTTTAAAGAAGGAGAATCTCCACAATAAAAATGTTGCTATTAACATTTTAAAAGAAAAAAATTATACACTTGAGAGAACTGAGTAGCCAGTTATAATGGCTTTATTAAAACTCACAGCATGCTGAACTCACAGCTTAAGAAATGAGATCCCTGCTAGCGTTTACAGACATTAGAATTTTTTAATGAATATAAAGAATATTTTGTCTCCATACTAAATGATTTAAAGGAAAACAGGGCAGCTAGTGTAATGAAACTGCTAAAACAACTGTTAAAACATTTCAAGGAACAAATGTAGCCATTCTTTCACTGCTTCATTCTTCTAGTGATGGCAAATGGGAAATGTCAAAGATCCTTAAAGAAAAAGAATACTTTTTTTTTTTTTTAACCTTAAGTTATATGCAAATCCACAGTCTTATGTAGTGATGTAGACTTCAGTCTAACACTGAATGTCTCATTTAGGACAAGATTGAATCTAATCTCTGAAAAGATGCCAGTTAAACAGCACATGTATTTCCACATGCTTTCAAGACTTTCTTAGTCACAGCCCTTTTAAAGCATCCTTTTGTCTTTAAAAGTATAGTCAGACCTTATGTATTTCCTACCCAAGAATATCCTATATGAACATTTAAATGTGCTGCATCTTGCTTTTCATTCCGTATAATATGACAGTAAACGTAATAACTTTTTCTGGAGGCAATGGGAAGGTGCGTGTCTGTGCGGTGGTGAGAACTTTCTGACAGCACTGCTGAGCTCTCATTTGCCACTAGTTTTACACAATTCTCATTTCTCTAAGACATATCTGCATAGCATAGCAGTAGAATAAATCTAAGGCAGGCAAGCAAGAAAGTACAATGTGTTTTCTCTAACTATACTATTAATCATTACACAGTCTCTGTTACATTGACAACTGCAGCATAAAGTTCATTTCTTGAAGATTAATACCAACTAACATATTCTTACAGATTTTTCTTTGATAACTCTGGTATACTTCCAGGCTACATGTTTTAAAACAGGGCCAAGGACCATTCATCGGTCACATGAGGTCAAATGACACAGCACGCTTCGTCTCCAGATGACTCCTTCTCCCCTCCCCAGAGTGGCTTTGTTTGCACCACCTTAGGAGAACTGTCCCCTTGCACTTCTGTCCCCCAGTGTCCAGGCATTACCTGGTAGAAAGCTACTTGGCAGAGGCCAAAAATGTGCAAGGAGTATGTAACAAACAGTACGGATCACCTCAGGCCAGTGCTCAAGCCTGTACTCCAGCATTGTTTCATTAACTACTGTAGGTGTGACAGTAGTAACTCCTGGAAGGAAAGTCCTTCCAATGCTTCATCTTGAATATTTAGTGTATATCTATGCAATGCTTTTTCCCCTAATTTTTGAATGAGTTTCTATTGTTGTGAAAGAACTTGGAACAGACTAAGATGAAACGGTATATTTCCGTGTTTCTTTCAGGACTTTGGTCACCCTAAAGCAGACTTGCCTGCCTAATACTGGTCTCATGATGGTGCTGCAAGGTATTATGGGTTATATGGTAAGGAATTTGGGTTGAATGACACATGTCCCACTTCATCTGCAGTCCATTCATACTCCAAAAATGCCAGTAACAAGAGATCATGTAGGAGCTTGAACTTCGCTGTCACGTTCTGCACATTGCCCAATGCTTGAGCCTGGGCCCCAGTGTGTTTCCTAGGAGTTGGGTATCAGCCAAGTAGGAGCTCAAATGCTGGCTTCATCTCGGGGTTTATGTAGGTCCTTACAAAGACATGTGAGGGCACGAGGAAGAATTCATTTGAACGTGCGCAGAGATTGTGACAATTGGTTCACAGGTACTTCAGTAGTAGCTAAGAGCTAACTGCTTTTTACTCTCTCAGTGGTAACAGAGGGTTGTGTCAGGGTCTGAGTAAACCCAGACTGGCATTTCCACAGCATGTGGCATTTTGGTTATCACCGGGCTGCTGCACCCACCTCTAAGAGGTCTTTGCAACCAAATGTTAATTAGACAAGCTATTAGGGGCAGGAGTAGCATAAGCCATTCCCTTACTTCTGTACTAACTGATCCCAAGCATACTGAAGTCACTGAAGGTCTTTTTATTGATATTCAGTGAACTTTGGATCAGACCTTGGGTATAGCTCAGTTATGGCAGATAGTTATGATATTATGCTCTTGTGATGTCGTAATATTATGCATTAAGTATTGTAGACATGGTTTATTAGTAATGGATACTGTTCTGCACTTTCCTTTCAACCAAAGTACATATATAGCAAACACTGCATCTGGTTTGCCCTGCTTTTTCTCATTTCCATAATATTCCCATGTCATAATAGTAAAATTTTGCAATTCCCTTTCAGAGCCTGCTGGACTTTTTGACTCCATGACATTTATTGGTAACAAAGTGCTTGTGCTGGCTGCAGTATATCTTTTGTCAATTTTAAATATTTTGCTTTCACATTTTGTGTTCTGCTTTGTTACTTTCTTAATGTTCACCAAAGTCTGCTTACTTTACAGTATTCAATATATAGATCTTGCACAATACTCCTCTTTTAAAATTCTTATTATATACAGATTTCTCTCCTCTCCCACATATACTCTCTTAATTTTCATCACTGCTGTCAAGCTTGTCAAGAAAAATCATCAAATCTGAACCAAGGATTCAGGCTGCAGATATGCTGTAGCAATACAGCAAGTCACCCTTTACATACATTTTCTTAGGCAGAGTCACGGCTACTGCTTATCCTATAATGCTAAAGGGATTTTGATCCGCTTAACCACTATGAGGCATGACAATATGTATTGTACTGCATGGTTACGGCAGAGCGCTGCTATATGCCCCTGCCATAGTAAGGTAGATCACAGATTACTGTTGAAAAGGTAGATATGCTATGTGCCCTAAAATCCTCATATTTACTCAGATTGCTCACCAGACCCACTAAAGCATGTGCAGGAGATGCTTTTCCTCCACTACTTCAACTAGGAAGACCTAAAATTCTCTTTCCTGTGCTGCTGCTCTCAGCAGAAGAGAAAAAAAATAGCAGATTTCCCCTTCATGTTGCCACTGCAGCTGCTATTAGAGGGAAAAGGCAGTGCAAAGCAATGCAGGAGAAAGTGGGTAGGAAAGAAGACAGAGAATGCTGTGCTGTGGATGATGTCAGATGACTTAATCTTTGGCTTAAACCTTTAACATCATCCATCCTTCTCTGAACACGTTGCAGCTGACTCCATGAGGAGTCCACTCCTGCACTGAACTTCTCCATCACTCTCTGCTCAGCCCCACAGTGTGTGGCATCTTTGAAGAACAGAGGGCTAGAATGGGCCGATGTAGAAGACAATCCTTCCAGAACCTCAAATGCATCTATGTTCCAACTTCTGGTAACAGAAAACATAAGGTATCGCTACCCATGCAATGCAACTGTCTCCTGACCCTGTAAAGATGCTAGAACAAGTCAAAATTAAGAACTGTTCTTTTTGCTCGCCTGTTTTTTCGCTCATTTGCTAAGCAGAGCATGGGGAAAGGAGCATGTTAAGTCTAAGCTCTCATTCAGTGAAGGCACAGTTCAGGTGCTGGTGACGGGTCACAGGCTTCTGCTCAGTGTTCCTTGACGATACTCAGGCACTGAGTCTGCTCCAGGTAAAGGAAATTGTATTTCTAAAAGTTACCACTGTTAATCTCTTCTTAGAAAAGTTCAT
Organism: Ciconia boyciana; assembly: GCF_034638445.1. Classification (NCBI taxonomy): domain Eukaryota; kingdom Metazoa; phylum Chordata; class Aves; order Ciconiiformes; family Ciconiidae; genus Ciconia; species Ciconia boyciana. The sequence continues at coordinate 68,255,720 of NC_132935.1, forward strand.
TAAAACATCACCTTCATTAATCTTTTAATGAACTCCTGTGGACTTTTTCAAATAGAACATGTATCTTCTTCAGGAATTTGTCTCTGACCCACTACATGGTCAGGGTCAGTTAGTATAAATCAGTTTTCTTTCGCCCTAAAAATGTTATGCTTTACTTTTCTTACTCTCTTTATTCTGATACATTGATTTAATTTTTTATGTGTAGTTTTAAAGAACAGAAATAACAGCTATATAATTCAGATACTTTCAAACCACATTGATTTATTTGTCTTTTGGGGTCCCCCTATAATTTTAGTAAGTTTGGGGGTAAAAACTATACTCCTCAAATTTCATTGTAAGTAGCATACTGCAGAAAATATTAGAGAACAGTAGACTCATCTCTGTAAAATGGCTTAATTCAAGTTCCTTTTCAAGTTATTGTTCAGTTCACAGTGTTTTTACAGAGCTGTGTTTGGAGGGCACAATTAGATAAAGACATTTCTTCTGCTGTGCTACAAAAACTTGAGATTATTCAATTTTTGCTCAACTGAAATGCAAAACTCTTTGCAGTGACTACTCAGGAATTAGATGGCACTTTCTTCTTACCCTCCCTGCATCTGCCATTCCTTTCTTCAGATAATTGATAGAACAGATGGGGTAAAATCAGCTGTTCTTCAGCAACGCTACTTTTCCTTCTTAGAAGCAGAGAATATGGATAACTTTTAACTGCTCTTATTTTTTTCCCAGCAATCATAGGGCCATGTATTTAAGCCAAACACATACCCATTAGAACAGCAGCCCACTGGCAGATGCTAACAGGCAGTGTATTAACTTATGCAGGGATAGCTTATGTTTAACCAATATTAATGGGTAAGGAAAAATTAATATGAAGGTCGATATAGCATGTGTAAGTTTTTAGCAATGCCAATCTTTAGCCTGTCAGGGAAAAAAAAAAAGTAAAAAAACCCTATAGTGGTGGACTGCTGCCCTGAGGAAGACATTAAAAAAAACTTACTCCAGGAGGGAAAACAAGGAGACTGGGCCTTAGAAGAGCTCATGGAGAGACATTATACCACTTCACCCAGAGGTGGAAACATCATGCTCTGCAGTATATTTCTTCCATGGAGACAGAGATGATAGAGATCTGTTGCAAATGATCCCTGGTCAAGTGTCCAAGTGTGCTGGGGAAACTTTCTGCTAATCCACGGCCATCAGTCAATCTGTCTTAAGCTGACAGGTTTATTAGCCTCATAACTAGAGAAAATACAAGTGCTCATGTAAAGAGATAGTGAATATTTCCGCTTAAGATTTATGAGCTTTTTCATGAAAAGGAGAAAAAATACTATATTCTCATCTGAAAAGTCACTTGTCAATTCTCAGAAGTATAATGGGCTTGATCACTTGGATATTGTGGATTATTTAACTGGTGGTTTGTTCTACATGGGTATATATATATATTTTTTAAATACAAATATACACATAAATATATGTATGTGTGTTTTTTATATGGGCAGCATTCCAGCTGTAGTTAAAGATGTTTTCTACAGAGCAAATGAGGGAACAAAGATCCATTTGATATATTCTGAGATTTCTTTGAAATGCAAGAGACGAGATTCTGCCACTGAATAGTCCATATGGTCAGGTTAAAGGGCTTATTTATGAAGCAACTTTCCAAACACCTTATTAATGACATGTGCTAAGAGGTTTTTTATTAATGCTATGACTAAAATTTTTCAACAGCTCAGTTTTTCAACACATACCACAACTGTGATGTGACTTCCTAGTAATAACTGTTGTTATTACTGTAATGTGATTGCTTTTCTAAGCAAAGTTTGTGAAGTCATGGTTGCATTTGCGACATTGTAGCTTCTAAACTTTTTGTGATATTAACTACACTTATATACTTTCAAATTACACTTATATACTTTAATTAAGCTTATATACTTTCAGTGACGATTGATGTACTGAATGCCCAACCTTATCCTGAATTACCAGTGGTTTGGTGGATAAACATGACCAACATATTAAAGTTCTCAAAAAAACTGATGCTGATTTGACTGTGATTTGTGAATTTATGCTTCAATTTATCCTACTTGGTTCAGTAATCACTGATACAGGCCAAGACAAAATTTAATCTAGTCCTTGTAAGAAAATTCACTTGTAGTCTAGGCATATAAAGGATTATATTAAATAGAGCTTAGAAAAATAAATAGATGGTAAAGAAAACCTGTGACTGTTAAGCTGTACTACAGCAAACGATGAAAAATAAGTTTTAACACCAAAAATATTCAGTGGTATACTCACACAGAAAAAGAGGCAATGAAAGAGAGTGTTTATTTAATATAAATCCAATTTTATTTAGATATTTCCAATACCTGGCCAAATAAGTAGTCTAGCTAAGATGACAGACACTAAAAAATCCCAAAACAAGGTACAAAGGAGTAACCCTTTGGAGAGACAATCTCTATTTTCATTTCATACCTTTCTTAGCCCAGATAAATATCTGAAGCTCTCAGACACATCATTTTAGATTGTATCTGGACAATAACCTGAAATGTATCATTAGTTTCTATTTCATTTGGTCACACACTTTATATGTGAAAGAATAATAATTTTGACTGTTACTAAACAGGAATAGCCTAATAATGCTTTGCTTCATTCTCAAGCATTTCACAAAAGGCTTTACTTTCCTTAGTGTGGAATTACAAATACTGAGTTTATGGCTGAATCCAGTCTATTTAATGAGTTTATATGACCCATTACTACTTATTCAAGTCCTGAAAAATATAGTGTTCTAGAACAAAGTGTTCCACATTGCAATGAAAACAAATGCATACCTCAGAAATGATTACTGGGCAGAATCTGCTATCAGGATGCTACAATGCATTTATAAATAATGCATGAAATCGCCTCATTTGATCTCTTTCCAGACCTCTCATGGTGTCAGAGTCCAACAGTCTCTCACCAAGTTCTTTTAGATACTCCGCACAAGGAGGGTTTAATGCTTTAACACCGAGTTTATTTATTTGATATATTTGGCATTACATGCCATTTTGATTTAGAAGCATAAGACAGCAATATGCTGAAATCACAACACAAGCATAATATAGCAATTGCAACATACAGTGAAACCACTAGACAAACGGCACGCCCACTGCTGGTCCCTGCACGCTCACCGTCACAAAGCACATCGACTCCTTTGAGCTGTTCAACGGCCTTTGCCCATGAGACCTCTTGACTTTTCTGTATGTATAGGTCATGGTAGACTAGGACTCAGGAAGCTGCATACTGTTCTTGCTTTGCAGGGTTAAACTGGTACACTGAGGCTTAAAAGCATGAATTTTGGATTTTTCTAATTTTTCAATATTTGACTTTTAATCCAATGGTCCTTTCACATAGTTATCTCAATACAATTTAAAATTTACATTGCGGTAGTACTCAGAGGAACCAAGTACCTTCGTAATCTCATTGTACTAGGCACTGTCTGAAAGCTTATGAATATACATTTCAGGTCTGTAATCTTAGAGAAGAAGTGACTAGGATATAGATTACATGTAGACCATATTATGCTAAATGTATGCGTTTGCTTCCTAGGCACTTTCTTATTTTCCCTTTTGCAGAACCTTATTCCTCAGCGCAGACTTTCAATCCAGTATATTTGCAGAAGTTCCGTTTTTCTAGTTTGCTGGACTATCAAGGTATATTATTTCTGGAAAATTACCCATGCTTTTCAAAGGAAAAGTTAAAAACTAGAAGACCTTTTTATTTTTTAAGGACCTAGCATTTTTAAGCAATTCATAGTGCAAATTGTATCCTTCAGAAAGATACATTCCTTAATACTCTTCTTGATCTGGGTGAATTCTCCTCATGCTGTAATGGCTACTCAGGACTTTACGATTTCAAGAACAAATTCTTAGATCAAAGTTCAGTGACTCCAACCAATACTAACTCCACCTCAACATCACCCACCACCCAGTTAAGCCAAGTGATGCCACCACCTATGACCTCCAAGACAGCCTATATTCCTCAATCTGTGGTAGTCTCTAATCTAGACTAACTTTCACTTGAACAGAACAGAAACTAAACCTAACAAGCAAAGGAGCTGCTGCTGCATTTGTCCAAGGGAATAGAAGTTAAACCTAGGAACTCAAGTTCCTCTGTCATGCACAGTCCTCTGTAGTGCACCTTTTCATTTGTGCAGCTCAATGATGACTGTTTTCAACATCTTATCTTCTGGTTTGTGGTACACCATTCTCATCCAGAGGTTTCCTTTCTTGGCCCCCATTTCAATTATGCTCTCACAGATTTTTCTTCTCTAACAATAGTTTTGTCTTCTCCCAAGTTCCACATCTTTATCTGACAAGCTTTTAAATTCAACATGAACAAAAGCTGAACTCAGCATCTTTCCCCTAAAACTCTTCTCCCCCTTCCTACTCTCTGTATCTAATGACAGGGTCACATTTTTGCTTTAAACACTATACTGGTGAAACTCAATCAGGGTCAAAACCAGCAAATGGAGACGGTATTGAATTGTATAGGAATTATCAGCTCCAAATGAGACATACTATGGAAACATAGTAGGTATGGGTTCAAGGCAAAGATTTAGGAGTTAAACTTCTGCCCATTTCATTGAGTCACAGAGCCCAGGAAGGGCTGAGAAGGGAGAGCTGGGAAGCTCTCCCATAGCTACAGCTCTCCTGGGCTGCCTCCAAGACACAGGGGATGGGGTCAGCCCTGGTTTACAAACTCCTGGCCTCTGGGAGGTGGCAGATGACCTCATGATGCCTGCCAGCCCACTTCTGGTCTACTGGATTGCTACATGATAATATAATAATTCACGTTGGAAGGGACCTCAGGAGGTCATCTAATCCAACCTCCTGCCACCAGCTGAGTCAACTATGAAGTATGGCTGGTGGAGATGCACTTTGCATTCCTCCCCTTGGCCCATCTGGAAGGTGGGGGCACTCTGGTCTTTTTTCCAGGCCTCAGAAACTGCCTCTGCTCCACCAATCCCCTTCTGTTGCCCCACGACCTTGCAACGATGCTTGACAGTGTCCCTACAGTGCCGGGGGCCAGCCCCAACAGCAGTCTTGGAGGCCTCCCTGCTGTCCTGCGCACTGGTGGTATTGTCCAAGTTGCTAAAGGCGACCTGAACTCCAGCTTCTTCACTTGTGCTCATCATCATGCATCATAGTAGACCGGCATCCTACGTGACCAGCCAAGTCAACTATTATAAGGTCGGACCAGGCTGTGCAGGGCTTTATCCACTTGGGTTTCAAAAGCCTCCAAGGATGAAGACTCTCATGGCAACCTGTCCTAATGCACGACTCTCTTCATGGGGAAAATGGTTCTCTTTACATCAACTCTGAACCTCCTTGGTTTCAATTTATGCCTGCTGTCTCCCTTTATCCTGCTATGCACCACTGAGCCCAGCTGAACTCCATCTTCTTCATGTCATCCTAGCTATGGGAACAGTGCCCCCAAACCCCTCTCCTCCTGAGGCAGAACAAGGCCTGTTCACCCTTTCCCCTCACAGGGCACATGGCCACCAGTTCCTGGCCACCCTTGTGGCCCTCCACTGGACCTTCTTCAGTTTATCCATGCCTTTCCTGTAATAAGGGGCCCAAGATCGGACGCAATACTCCAAAGAGGGTGTAACGAGCGCCAAGTCAAGACAGATAATCACTTCCCTCCATCTAATGCCTATGGTGCTGCCAATACAGCTGATGATGCTATGGACCTTCTTTGCTGCCAGGCCACACTGCTGCCTCATGTCCAGCCTGCTGTCCACCAGGACTCCCAGGTCCTTCTCCCCCACCAGTCAGACCCCAGCCGGTATTCTCACAAAGGCTTCTTTCCTTCCCAGGTGCAGCACTTGGCACTTGTCTTTGCTGAATTTCACAATGTCCCTGCTGGTCCATCTCTCCAGTCTTTCTGGGTTGCTCTGGATAATAGCCTTGCCTGTGAGTGCATCGATCGGTCCCCCCTGTTTGGTGTCATCTGCAAACTAGAGGATCAAGAACTCCGTTGCCTCCTCCAGATGTTCAACAGCACAGCCCCCATGATTGACCCCTGGGGTGCTGGACTCCAGGGGCAGTACAGTCCCTCCACCACTCTCCTCAGAGCCTCATCCACTGGACTGGTGTCTTTCTTGTGGTGGGGAGCCCCAAGGGTGGAGCCAGCCTCTCAGTTGTGGTGTCACAAATGGCTGAGGAGAGGGAAGATGACACTTCCCTTGCCCCGCTGGCTCCCACCTTGCTCACAGAGTGGGGTCCCCTGGCTGCCGCCTTTGCCACAAGGCACCTGGGGGCACTGGCTGAGCCTGGGTGTGCCCAGGCACAGGGCTGCATGGCTGCTCCCGTGCCATAGGCACCAGCCACCCCTCCTGTGCAACATCTTGTGCTGTCAAGATATAAGTGGTAAAAGTCTCTGAAAACTGAAAGAATCCTGGTAAACGTAAGTAATGTAAAATGTAGGGTAAAACCCGCACTAGATAAATAAGACAGACATCAATTATTTCAACTATGAGGCTTTAGGAGAGCACATAGTCCCTGCTCATTAGCCTAAGGGCTCACCTGTGCCCTGCTAGGCTGTGTGAGAAATCCAACACTCCAGACTGCACCAGTTTTCTACAGAGATGCTAATTCATGTCTGGTTTTCCAGGAAATTTCACTCTCTTTCCACACAAGCACCTAACCACATTAGTCTAGGCTGTCGTCTCCTCTGTCTCCCCAGTGCTGGTGGGGTTTACCAATTCAAGGTCTGAACCTGGATATGGGAAAAAAATTGCAGAAACAAAATAACCAGAGCCTGACTCAGAAAAGAGCAAGGACCTGCACTTTTTTCCATCAGGTCAGAAATTCCATGCAACGCCTATATAATCTTCCTTACCAAAATTTCTTTGAATCTTACACATTTCCATGAAAAATCTTGGCTTTGAGAAATCGAAATTTCTAACGAAAGTAACCTATTGCTGTAAATGCAGCTGGGCCTTTCTTCACTGATTCCTAACCAGATTCTAAGGCTTGCAATGTTTTCACCTTAATGTTCAATTAAATTAATGGGTCAGTCCCCAGCTCCATTACAGACTGAACAGCAGTCAGGAAGTAGCTGACTCCTATGGCACTAAGCAGGTCACAAAGCCAAGAACAAAGTTGTATGAGATCCAGAAACAAGGCAATAGCTCTTCCATAAGTCCACTAAAGGCACAGCTAATACTATCGATTTTACATTGAAGATGACTCCCATAGTCAGTGGCAGTACAGAACTCTAAGTGACAACCCCCACACACACACTTCTGGCTGGTATCCCTGTAGAGACTGCTGCAGGTGCTGTCACTGGGTTGATCCTTGTAAGTGTATACAAAACAGAAAATGGGTAGCTCCCAAAAGGAGCTTTTTTAGGGTCTCCTGTAGGAGTTTATACGTCTCTCTCAACTTGAGCCTACTTGTCTGGGGCAAGTTTCAAAGGCTGTTTGTATTCTGGCTGAATTCACAGTATAGCAGGTGTGGTGCAAACACAAAGCAGCATTCAATACCTGTCTCAAAGAGTTTACACTCTAGCCTTCAAAACTTTAAATACCCCCCCCCAAAATTCAAAGAAAGTTTGAATCAATTAACTGTTGTGAAAATAACATAGGACATCACTCCTTTTTAATAACAGAGACAGAAACATATCCCATATTTGCCCTTAAAGTAGTCTCCATGAATGTGACTTAGTGGTTCCTACACTGCTCACAGCATGTGAAGAGGATCCCGTCTATAGCCCTCCTCTCTGACCTGGAAGAATCTTGCTTGAAATGTTTAGTTAAAGGAAATTGAAGTGCAGGTATTTGCTTCAAATTAATATTATTTAAAAACTAATTGGTGATGTTAGTGCTGTTTTTCCCCTTTAATTAACAATGTATAAATGCAACTTTAACTACAATTTAATTACATTATGACGGCAGAAGGTATTTTCTGAAAGCTCGTTTCTAATTACATTCTGAAAGCTCAAGTTTTTTTCTCTTGCTCTTAGGGAATCAATCCCATTAGTATTAATAGTTTATCTGCTTAAATTCCTCATATATTATTATAAGAACCGACCTCGAAGTTTAACTATTCTAAAAAAATGTAATGCTTGTAAATTAAACATGTTCTACTAAATCTTAGAGACATTAAAATGGAAAGAGATGTATGGAATTTCAATGTGATTTTGGCTAACCGTGTTAGAGAAACTGGACTTTTATTCACCTTAAGAAATGTCACATTAATGTAGATGATCAAATTTCTCAAATTGAAAATAGCTAGTATGCTACTCTCAGGCAAGATTTTGACATTGACAGAGGACACCTCTTTCCTACCCCGAAAGGAAGGTGTGAAAATATTCTTATTTACACTTCTCAAGAGAATGAGCCCCTGGGCTGCAACAGGAAAGACTCTTCACCTTAGCTCCTTGGTGTTCAGGTTTAGATGGCCACATGCACAGCATTCTCTCGAAGGGGGGCATCAGAGAAGTGGCTTTTGGTGTTGGTCGTTCTTGACATGAATGATGCAATTCACATCTCAAAGCAGCTGTTTCAGGCTATCGGTCAGCTTAGGTAGATAAATTTCTTTGGTTATACATAGATCATGGTTCCAATTAGCCTGTGGGCTAGAGATCCACCTGTATAGAAAAAAAAGATAAAAAAGTCCACCCCCATAATCATGACATTCTGATGCAACTATCTAACTTTCAAAAATAGTGCAAAAGGTAAGAAACAACAGATCCTAAAATCCATTTTGACCTAACCTGCAAAGGAAACTCAGACATCCACAGCAGGCTATAAGCAGGCCACAAGAAAATCCATTACATCCCCTCAGAGGAGAAATTTTAGAATAACCACCAGAGGCAAAAGACCAGCAACACACTGATCAGAGTTGCAAATGCGACTCCAATGAAAATTTAAATTTCCTTTAAATGTACAATGTGCAACTGGCTGTTTTAAATGTAAGCATATGTGCATTCTGCGTGCAAAGTTCAAACACAAAGGTTGAGTTGTAGAAGCAGAGGAGTAAAGAAACAAATACCGGAACTCTCTCAAACACTGTGAAGTAAGCCTACCCCAGATTCCCTAGCTGAGATCAGCTAATGTTAAGAGGAAACTGGCTGACTGGTGGAACATACTCTCCCTTTGACTACTGGAACGAGAAGATCCTGATGCGTTTTTTTCAGGAGATTGATGCAAATGAGTGGTTCCTACCAGAGTTTCTCAAAAGCAAGTTCTACGAAAGAAGCTGAAAGAGCTCCATTCTTTCTTTGTGTATGCAAAGGGAAAAGTACTGTTACAGAGACATTTTTCCAGATAAACAAACTTTCCCTCAATTTCTCTAGGCACACTTGAAGAGCCATTGCAACAAATATGAATTTGTATTTGATGGAACAATAGGCTCTGACAGAGATTCAGAAATGAGGACAGGTCTTTTTTCCTGCAGTCAGGATACCCTCCAAATTTCTGATTCCACTTCTGAGGAGCTTCTGTGACAAACAATGCTGGAAGCTGGAGCAAGAGATCCAAGTAAACGCTGATGATGCGCTGCCTACTGAGCACCTCAGTAAAACTGACTGACTATGGATTAGGTGGGAAGTATCCATAGGAGAGGGGAGAGACCTCCAAAGAGGCATGTAGGCAGCTACAACTTTCTATGTCTTGTTGGAGTCTCAGTCTCCTTCTAGGGCGGGAAGTTCTTACAAACCCCACCTAAAGTCGTGGCATCCACTTTCCCCACATTTCTGGGTGCAGAAATCATCTTAGTTATTTTTAAACAGAATACTTAAACTTACTGACCCCTGGTGAATACATAACTGTGACACACAGTCAGACTATGGTAACAGCGGGATTTCAAGCATTGTTGGACAAACAGCTCATTCGCAGTAGTCTGCTTGGTACCTGCTTTCTGAGAGTACTTCTGAATAATGCTAGCTTATGGATACCTAGGGCAGACCCTCAGGAGAATTGACCTTTCTCCCTATAATTTCTTTGAGACCTCTGGGGAGACCCCAGGAGGAAATTTGCAATTTTCCTGCTGCCAAGAATGGCTTTGGAAATGCTGCAGTACACATCCAGGCAGCCCCATGGGTATAATGGTTTAGAATAACTCGAGGTTTGGTGATGCATTTTTGTTTAAAATTTCTTAAGCCAATTCAACTTTGTCAGCTTTGAATGTTTCTAATTTAACACCTACATCACTATCCTATGAGTAATAAGATGAAAAATGAAATGTAGATGGAATTTATAAACTCTCAGGTAGTACAACAGTTCCCATCAATAAATAGTGGAAAAACCTTTACTGGGTGTATTCAAAACTGCACCGAAGGAAAATGTTAAGGATTAAATTTCCAGGCATACAGAGTTGATCTTTTCCATTTTCAATTTTTGTGTAATTTGATTGATACATATTTTCTGTTTTTATCTTATATATTGTCCATGATTTTTCTATACTTATAATTCTGCCTGTGTCTATAGTAATCAAGGTCGCAACTATCCACAAGGGGTCTCTAAATAATTAGGGTGGGTGGTTAAAGCTTCAGTGAATCCAATACAATTGAAACCTAGAGCAACTGATCTGCAATTTGATTGCATTAAAAACTATACAGCATGTATACCAGCGAGGTAGTTTACCAAATGAATTAACTTTGTATAAATCATGGGAGCACTAAAATAAAATCTTGACTGTAAACTTAACACTGCTGATTTATACATAGATGTGATGAAAAGACAAAATAAGAAACTAACTAAAGTGTCAGCTGAGTATATTTAATACTTGCAGATGACACTGCAATCATAGTAGACACACAAACATTTTATCTAGTGGTGGCAAAGAATAAAAGAAGTTCTAGAATCATAAATGCAATTTAAAATTATTTTCTTTGTTTTAAATATCAGACATATATCACCTGAGATTCAAAGCATAAAACATGAAAAGCATAAGGCATAAAAAACCTATGACATATTTAAAAACAAAAGCAGAAATCGCAATGAAATCAAGAGGACTTTATTTTTAATTTAACATCAAGAGAAAAAATGATGAAGTTTCTGTTCATTTGTGAATGGCTCGCACACTCAGGTAATCTTTCTGGCTTCTATGAACAATCTTGTTGAGCAAAATTCAGCCAAAAAAAGTGATTAAATAAATATGTGCTTGGACAAACTGTCAGTGGCAATGCTGGATTCAAGCGAGAAATGTAGAAAGTGACTCATATACGCTACTGAGCTGCAAGAAAGAACTACTAAATTAACACCAGTTGTTATTTGACTTTTCTGAATACAACTTCTGGGTATTTCTATTACAATAGCCCATTTATCACTTGCTTTCCCTGCACTGCTTAAAAACTCTTACTTCTACATTTATCTCTGTTCTCCCCAAGCTACATTCCAATTTACCAGTAAGGTTATTTGGAGATATCACTTCTAGTCTTTAATCTTTGAGAAATCCCTTCACCAGATCATCACCATTCCACAACAGGCACTCATAATCATTGTACCTTATTGAAATGAGATAAAACCAAGGCAGATTTTACAGATATTGATCTTAATCAATATTGATTTTACAGATACTTGAATATAGAGGGAAGTACAGAACCAGATTCACAAGAGTACTAAGGCTTTCAATTTATATTTAGTTTTATTTCCTATGAAACCAGGGAGTGGCTGGTGTTAAACTGGAGTCAGATATGTAAACATCCATAAGCACCGAGGACTATAAAGAATGTAGGTTATAAGATCTGGGCCACCTCCTCAGACCTTCTTCCACTTACACTGATTTTGCCCATGTAACACTGAAATGAATTACTGTAACTTTTGTCTTAAAATTGCTTCATGCACAGTTGCTGTATGATTATGTCCTCTCTCCACTGTTACCATACAAAAGCCGTATGATGACTTAATCTTTTCACCTTCGCAATCCAGGTTTAATCAAAGCAACATATTTCTGAATACTTAGCGTTTTCTTACTGAAAGCACTACAAAACTTAAAACTTGTATTGACTAAAAGCAACATTCCTATTTCAGCCTTTGTCTTCCCCCTCCATTTACCAGAACCTCAGACACAGGCGCAGTTTCCTTTCCAATTTAACCTTTTGAGAATGTCAAAAGAGAGAATAATTTATACTTCTCCTTGAGTCACATTTCAGAAACTAGCTTTTGAAAACAGTTCACTGAAGCAACTAGTCCTTACGTTTCAGAGACAAATAACACATCCTTTTCTGTTATCTGGGGAGTTCAGACTTCAATGCTTTAAGGGCTCCCTTGGACTCTTATTTTTTTAGCCTCAGTCAAAGCTAAACAGAGACGGTCAATCAAATGCCTGCTTAACTTTTACAATAAAGGCAAAAATAAAAGATGAAGGGTCTTTAGTACTTCAAGCTTTGGAAGCTGAAGCAACAAAAAACCTAGGAAAATGTCAACTGTATTTTGAATTTAGTGAATGAGATAAAGTTAGTCAAATTATGATAAACGCTGAATATCAAGAGACATTTCCAAATAATAAGATCTATTAAAATGTGCATTATCTTATGTGTAGGAAGAAAAATTTTCACCACTATAATTAAACCTTGACTAATGTGAAGAGAATTGTCTGTAGATGCAGAAGGATAATATCATTTCCTCAGTTTCCTATGTGAATTAATTTCTATATTTTAAGAATGTTTTAAAAATACAAATACATACAGCCTGCAAAATCCATAAATCAAAAAGTGTGAGGACAAATACCATGAATTCACTTAGGAGTTTACATCTGTCTGGCTGTATCTTAGTTATCTGAACTGCTACAAAGTCTGTGCTGATACAGTACTGTAAAGAGAAACTGATGGCTATTTAAGTGAAATTTCTGGAAAATAAACTTAATTATTGTAGTATCTTTCATAATTCTTTGAGAAGATGAAGTGGGTGAAGAACAAGCCTCTAAAAATGTCCAAGGAAATTCTGATTTTTTTTTAAATATAGCTGTACCAGCATCTGTTAAGTAGTCACAGGAAAGATCATAAAAGTTAAGAACAAACAAGAATACAACTTGCTCTTCTATGAGAAGAAGCAGTTAGCACTGAGTTTCTGGAGAAGCATAATCTTGATCTTATCACCAGCTGTCTGGAGACCTACTACTATCTCCCACATAATTATGGCAAAGAGATGTCAGTAAACATTTCACTTCAGCACATCAGTATTTTTGAAACTCTAACCCTAAAGAGGTAGAGAAGGGCATATCCGGACTTTCAAATGCACCTCAGTGTGTTACGTGCGTTGCTCCCGTTGAAATCTATAAATTAAGTGTCCATGATGCTTGGACACATTAAAAAAATAACTTACTTTACCTCTCTCAATCTCTCTGTGTCTAAAAGTAACTGGCAATTTATCCATAATCAACTCTGTAGGCCAGAGTACATATGGCCTCATATTTTAAATGAGAATGATAAGGTTTAATGAAATAAAACTGAAAATAATTTGGTGAACTCAAATGGGACATTCCAGAGACGAAAAATATGTTAAATATCTCAGACAATAAAGCACCAGTGTAGAAGACAAGCTACATCTTTTCAGAATTGCCTTTATAAATAACAAACTTAATTGGCAGGAGCAAGAAAGGATTTCTCAACCGGTGAGTTTTTGGCCAAGAGTTAAGAATTTTTGTAACAGTCAAGAGCAAACTGGTTTTAGCTCATTCATTAGCTTCTAAAAACTTGTGCAGCTTTTCTAACATGATGAATCTGCTTAAGTAAGGGTTTAGACTAGTTTAAAATTGCTTTGGTTTGAAAACAGTCTGTTGATTTAGATATGAACGGTGTTCTAAACATTCGATACATATCATTACCAATATAATCTGTGACAAAAGTTTTTTTTAATCTGCTTACATTTCACATAACTTTTTGTGATCATTTGCTGTTCTTTAATGTACTTGCTGCTTCTGGGACTCAAAATGCTGCACAAATTCATCTTACATTTTAAATTATCTTAGTCATCTTTTTAACACTCCTATATCCCAGAACTACATTTACTACATTTATGGTGTTCCTTTCTATGTCATATTATTTCACAACTACTGGACTAGCAGCTAGACATTTGATTGCCTTGCTGTCGCAGTCCAAATACTAATACTTTCTTCCTAACTTTTCCAGGAATCACTGATTTAACATACAAATATGTATAAAGGAAAACTGCACGCATCTTGTCTTGTTACGTAAAGCAGCACAACGAATCTCTGGAGGATTTGTTAGGTACAGAAGTGTTTTTCTGAAGAATGCTGCACCCTCCTCATGACAGTAAACTGGCTGTGGTTCTGCTGAAAACAGGCAGTGGGATCTGTCTACAAATGATTTTAACTCTTGTTACAAGCCTGGGCTGCTGTATTCACATCCATTAATCTGCAGAACTCCCCTGCCTACTTCTTCCCAGCCAGCTCCAGTTACATTACAGTGATCCTATGCATTAAATGTATCAGCATATGCCATAAGCCCCTACTGCCACGACAGCTCTACAGTTTCTTGACACCTTCACAATGATTATGAAAATCAAATCCTATCATTCAGGAAATCCACTCTGTATTCAAGTTATTGTTATTGCAAGTTTATTGATCAAAATTTTGTAAAGCTACCGGATAGAAATTGTTCACTGTGATGCATGCACAGAATGGTGTAGCTCAGATTTGTCTAAATGTCAGATTGATTTATAATGACCTGCTATCTCTCTAATCTTTTTTTCTGAATTTTTTCCTATCAGTAAACTTAGCATCTTGGTATTAGAGGAATAAATATGAGTGGAATATAAATTGGGAAATCTGCAGAGGTTTCTGATGCCATTAGTTTAAGATGGGAGATTAAATCATTAGATGTTCTGATGGAGTCCTTCAATGATTAGTTATTATATCCACAAAGAGGTTTCCAAGACATGCCAGATTTACTTTTTTCTTCCTTTTTAAAGGGTTGTTTATACCTGGCAAGTCTTGTTTTAGTGGGCTAAACAACAAAGAATATTTAAGTAGTGCTTTCGTTGTGTAACTTGACAGGTGGCTTGTGTACCCATCCTAGATGTCTTCTCACTCAAGCTTGTGCATATTCTTTGTGAAGTGAGAGACATTTTTATTAATAGGGAGAGTAAAGGGTACAGATCATAGTGAAGGCAAAAAGGTACAGAATGAATTTATTACTTGATCGGTTCCTATTCCCCACAGACTTTCTAAAGAGCAGAAGATTCATTTTGTCCACAATCCAGTCAGACTTTGAATTCTGTATGGAATGAAGATTCAGGATACCTTCTTGATATGCACGCAGCGCTATCAGATGTCAAGGGTTTTGGCAGGAAGTGAAAAGCCCTGATCTGTACAATATACAGTACATGGAAAAAATTATGATTCCTGACAGTTTGTAATTCTGCCAATGCTATAGAAAATTTTATAATGGCAGTAAAAGGCACCTCTCTAACCCAAAGACTTTCCTGCCAAGCTTCCAAAATGTGCAGCTAATCATGATGGAATTGGAGCTGTTAAAGTTATAACCATTTTTTTTATTACAGGAAGCACTAGACAAACTGAGTTAGAGGATGCTATTCCTTCTATCACAATGTCTATACAGTAATGAAATAACTATGTCAAGCAATCGCTTTTCAAATAAAAATATGTTTGCAAATTTTGAAGATATGGTTCTAAAAACCTATCTATATTGAAGATTGGTAATGCAGTGCTTATATTTAGTTTGATAAGGCACCAAAGACTTATAAGCTTGTGACTCACTTCTAGACTAAGGCAGGAACTTTTCAACAAATTCTTTTTCTGAAAAAAAGGGCATCCTCTTTGTAGCCACCCTTTAAGTACTGGAATACTGTGATGAGATCCCTCTGAGCTCTCTCCTCTCCAGGGAGAGACTAACTCCATCAGTCTTTCCTCAGAGGGGAGGTTCTCCAGCCCTTTGATCATCTTCATGGCCCTCCTTTAGACCCCCTCCTGTCAGTCCACGTCTTTCTTGAATTGTGGGGACCAGAACTGAACACAGGACTCCAGGTGCGGCCTGACAAGCACTGCACAATTGATCTTGTGAATTTTACAGTTTGGAATGATCTTTATTAATGAAGATCTTTTTTGCTTTGGCTTCTAACTCTATTTTTAATTATATAAAATTAAGGAAAATATAAAAAATTGCTCATTTAAATCACTGGATTTTAGGCTTGAGAAAAAAGCTTTGGGAAGACAGGATATGCTACAAAGAAAACAGCAAACAGTGCCATTTATAAGACACAAAAGCTGCAATTTATATAAAAATATACAGACAGAAAATGACAACAGAACTGAGAATTGCAGATTTGGATCAACACACACCATATGACAGCAAAACTGTCTTGGGAGCACAAAGGTTGAAAGGAAAAGAACACTGCTTCATCCCTTTTAGAATATGAAGTGTTAAAATCATCAGACTTTCTACATAGTGACATCATAAATTATACAGTTGTAACAGTAGCAAAAGGAATGATGTTGTTAGGAGAAAGAGTTCTTAGCTATGTTTTTTTCTATGATTGTAGAGAAGAAAATTTCAGTCCAAATAACTATTGCAAATGTGGTTAAAGACACCACAGATAAACTGCTTTTAGAAGATCTATTTGTAAGAAACAAAGAAAATGGAATTTTAGATGTTAACAATGGAAAGCTACTAAGGCTTCTGCAAGAAGACAGTATCCACAATATTAAAGATTGGCAGCAGCTTTTTTTTTCTTCTCCTCGGTAGGTAATATGTGTCTTTTTTTCCTTGTTCAGAAACACACCTTCAGGTCTGAAGAATTCATTATCCTTTTACCATTTTTAAAGCTTTTAAACCTAGCAACTCTTCTGCTCTTGCTTGCTATTTATCTGTTTTCAAGGAAGATGGTAGACTTGTTTAAAGTCTCTGCTTGTCAGTTCCTAATTATAAGCTTTTGCCTTGTTAAAATGTTTGTACACATGTTCTTATAAGCGTTTACTTAATTCAAAAATTACTATTTTTTCCACAAAAAGACCCTAAATATAAAAACATTGTGTCCAGAGTCTGTAAAATTTAGTTTTTGAAAATAATGTTCAAAACATCTGTGAAGAGACACAAGGAATATAGAGAGCTTAAAACACTGTATTCTAAAAATTAAAAGACCTTGCCAGTAATCAATACTAACAGTATACTGAATGATATGATGATTTTGCAGCTGCATTCTCAGCTTCCCATAATTAGAATGAATAGTACATATATATAGAACAATAATTATTGAGAATCTGTCCAAACATTGTGCCTCAGCTTCAAATGAACACCCTACATGGACTTAGTAGAGTACGCATTCAGGCACAAAATTATCATCATAGAAAAGTGAAAATTAACATCTTAAAGTATGAGTTACTTCATGATTAACAATGTTATTTACAGTAAAATTCGGAAAGCTAAGGTATTCCATAAATACTACTGTCTTTGAAAATGCCATTTGGTTGTCATTATTGTATTTGCAACAGAGTTTTCTCCCTCTTCCACTTGGTAACACTGTTGTATATTACTTTCTTTCAGTAAGTATGAGAAAGACTGATGTCCACAACCTACTGTTATGTGAGCAGGCAACCAAAGACCTCAGGTAACTGAATGGCTACCATGGAGAAAAAGTTAAGAAAATATATGCCTGTTTACAAAAGGCTTGATCAAAAGCCTGCGGAACAAAGCTGTGTAGCGCCCAGGAATACTATCAGACTTCAGTAGTCAGGTTAATCTCAGTTTATCCTTTTACTTATTTTATGCTTTCTAAGTAAATGGTCTGATCCATCTCTATGGCTACTTAGCAAGCAACAAGTTTTTGACAAGTTTTGTGACATTATTTGTGACCACCACGCTTCCCTACCCCTCAGTTTGATTCTTGACTAGGGCACAAGATGAAATTCTGTTGCCAGGAAGCGCCAAATCAAACACTAGGGCTTCCATTATTTTTGTACTGGAACAAATTTCCAGTAATAATGACTCAGTGGTTAACCCCTTCTCTTGCAGCTCACACAGCTGACAGGAAGATCTTACCTATAGGCAAGAGGATACTGCCAACTTAACTCATACCTTCACATCTTCAACCAAATCATCCTAAGCCTCTCAGCAACACATTTTATATGTCTGTCTGTCTGTCTGTCTGCTTACTTATATATTCGACTGTTCAAATTGCTTCAGCTCGCAAACCTACTAAGCATACTTTGTAGTATGTGAAATGGACTGTCCATAAATGTTTCTTTTTTATCTTTGTATAACCTTGTGGGCAGATGCAAGCTGGTTTTGCCAACATATGTGTGACTCCATCAGTATCTGGTACCAAACCTAAACAAGTTCTTTGAGAAGACTGGAGAGACAAGCTCTGACTCAGTGACTTGCTAATGTGGTCTCCGGCTTTTGGATTAGAGCAGACTCATGTTCTGTTTACTCAGAACATACAGAGTTTGTTCATTACCTGCCATCCATACAACACTGTCGCTGTGCTTTACAAAGCTGCCTACAAACTAATTAAGCATTACTAACACAACTTTTCTTCAGTATTACATCTTAACATTGTTGGACCTCTCCTTTATCCTTCCCTTCTCTCCTGCCCAAAGGAAAAATAGAACAGAACAGAATAGAATAGAACAGAAAAGAATAGGACTATTTCAGTTGGAAGGGACCTACAACGATCATCTAGTCCAACTGCCTGACCAATTCAGGGCTGACGAAGCTAAAGCATGTTGTTAAGGCCATTGCCCAAATGCCTCATAAACACTGACAGGCTTGGGGCATCAACCACCTCTCTAGGAAGCTGTTCCAGTGTTTGACCACCCTCTCTGTAAAGAAATGCTTCCTCATGTCCAGTCTAAACCTCCCCTGGTGCAGCACTGAACCATTCCCACGTGTCCTGTCACTGGGAGAAGTGACAGGGAGAAGAGCTCAGCACCTCCCTCTCCACTTCCTCTCCTCAGGAAGCTGCAGAGAGCAATGAGGTCACCCCTCAGCCTCCTTTTCTCCAAACTAGATGAGCCCAAAGTCCTTAGCCACTCCTCATAGGACATGCCTTCCAGCCTTTTCACCAGCTTTGTTGCCCTCCTCTGGACTCATTCAAGGACTTTAACATCCTTCTTAAATTTTGTGACCCAGAAGTGCACACAGTGCTCAAGGTGATGCGTTGGTACAGCGGGATAATCACCTTTTTTGACGGGCTGGTTATGCTGTGTTTGATGCACCCCAGGATGCAGTTTGCCCTCGTGGCTGCCAGGGCACACTGCTGACTCACACTGAGCCTGCCGCTGACCAGCACCCCCAGATCCCTTTCTGCAGGGCTGCTCTCCAGCCACTCCTCTCCCAATTTATACTTGTGCCCGGCATTACTCCGTTCTAGGTGCAGAATCCAGCATTTTGACTTGTTAAATTTCATTGCATTAATCATTGCCCAATGCTCTAATCTATCTAGATCCCTCTGCAAGGCCTCTTGTCCCTCAAGAGAGTCAACAGCACCTCCCAGTTTGGTATCGTCAGCAAACTTACTAATGGTACATTCAACTCCTGCATCCAGATCGTTGATAAATACATTGAACAGAACTGGCCCTAGAATTGAGCCCTGAGGAACACCACTGGTGACCAGATGGAACCCCCATTCACTACAACCCTTTGAGCTGTGCCCTTCAGCCAGCTCGTCACTCAGCACACTGTGAACCTGCTCATCCCACAGCTGGACAACTTCTCCAGAAGGATATGTGAGGGACAGTATCAAAAGCCTTACTAAACCCCAGAAAAACTACATCCACCACCTTCCACAGCTTCACTAAGGGCAAATCGTGCCTGACAAATCTGGTGGCCTTCTACAATTGGGTGACAGCATTGGTGGATAAGGGAAGAGCAACTGACGTCATCTACCTGGACTTGCACAAAGCATTTGACGCTGTCCCGTGTGACATCCTTGTCTCTAAATTGGAGAGACATGGATTTGACGGATGGACCACGCAGTGGATAAGGAATTGGCTGGATGGTCACACTCAAAAGAGTTGCGGTCAACGACTTGATGTCCAAGTGGATACCAGTGGCAACTGGCATTCCTCAGGGGTCGCTATTGGGACTGGCACTGTTTAACATCTTCGTTGGCAACATGGACAGTGGGATTGAGTGCACCCACAGCAAGGTTCCCAATGACAGCAAGCTGTGTGGTGTGGTCAACATGCTGGAAGGAAGGGATGCCATCCAGAGGGACTGTGACAGGCTTGAGAGCTGGGCCCGTGCAAACCTCATGAAGTTCAACAAGGCCAAATGCAAGGTCCTGCACATGGGTCAGGGCAATCCCAAGCACAAATACAGGCTGGGTGGAGAATGGATTGAGAGCAGCCCTGAGGAGAAGGACTTGGGGGTGTTGGTTGATGAGAAGCTCAACATGACCCGGCAATGTGCACTTGCAGCCCAGACAACCAACCATACCCTGGGCTGCATCAAAAGAAGCATGGACAGCAGCTCTACTCCACTCTCATGAGACCCCACCTGGAATACTGCATTCAGCTCTAGCCCCCAACATAAGAAGGACATGGACCACAAAGATGATCAGAGGGCTGGAGCACCTCTCCTATGGACACAGGCTGAGAGAGTTGGGGTTGTTCAGCCTGGAGAAGAGAAGGCTCCGGGGAGACCTTATAGCAGCCTTCCAGTACCGGAAGGGGGCCTACAAGAAAGCTGGAGAGGGACTTTTTACAAGGGCAGGTATTGATAGGACAAGTGGTAACGGCTTTAAACTGAAAGAGGGTAGATTTAAATTAGGTATAGGGAAGAAATTCTTCATTATGAGGGTGGTGAGGCACTGGAACAGGTTGCCCGGAGAAGTTGTGGATGCCCCATCCCTGCAAGTGTTCAAGGCCAGGCTGGACGGGGCTTTGAGCAACCTGGTCTAGTGGAAGGTGTCCCTGCCCATGGCAGAGGGGTTGGACCTACGTGATCTTTAAGGTCCCTTCCAACCCAAACCATTCTATGATTCCCTTCATCCACTAGGCGGGTGACCTTATCATAGAAGGATATCAAATTAGTTAAACGGGACTTTCCCTTTGTAAACTCATGTTGACTGTGCCTTATGACTGCATTATTCTTTAAATGCCTTTCAATAGTACCCTGTATAATCTTCTCCGTAATTTTTCCAGGAACTGAGGTTAGACTAACAAGTCTGTAGTTTCCTGGGTCTTCCCTCACGCCCTTGTAAATTGGAATAACACTGGCTAGCTTCCAGTCAGAAGGGACCTCCCCAGACTCCCAAGACCTTTGGTAGATGATCGAGAGAGGTCCTGCCATAACATCCACTAGCGCCTTCAGTACTCTGGGATGAATCCCATCAGGCCCCACAGACTTGTGAACATTCAGCTGATACAGCTAGTCCCTTACAATTTCAGTGTCCACAAATGGAAAGTCACTGTTCCCACACTCGTGGTCCTTCGACTCAGGGGACTGCACAGCCCAGGTCTATCAGTGTTATTAAAGACTGAGGCAAAAAAAGCATTGAATGCCTGTGCTTTTTCTTCATCCCTGTTAGTCAGATGACCATCCACAACACGTATCAGTCCAATGTTTTCTTTAGACCTCCTCTTGCTATTAAGGTACTTAAAAAGCCCTTCTTGTTATCTGACACAACACTGGCCAGTTTCAACTCTAATTGAGCTTTGGCCTTTTGTGTCTTCTCCCTGCATATAGGAACCACAGCTCTGTACTCTTCCTGTGAAGCCTGACCTTGCTTCCAGAGATCATACATTTCTTTTTCCTCTTGAGCTCCATGAGGAGTTCCCCATTCAGCCAAACTGGTCTTCTGCCCCGCTCAATTGACTTACGACATGGTGGAATTGCCTGCGCCCGTGCTTCTAAAAGGTGCTTTGTAAAAACTGACCAGCACTTGTGGACCCCTAAGCCCTCAAAAGTAGATTCCCAGGGTACTCTGCTAAATAGCTCCCTGAATAGCTTAACGTTTGCTCTCCTGAAGTCCTGGGTAGCAACTCTGCTGTCCTTTTTTCTCATTACACTGAAAATTTTAAACTCAACCATTCCATGATCACTGTATCCAAGGCAGCCACCTACCATCACATACCCCATGAGTCCTTCTCTGTTCACAGATAGCAAGCCTAGGAGGTCATCTTTCCTAGTTGGCTCACTGAGTACCTGTGACAAGAAGTTATCTCCTACAAACTTCAAGAATTTCCAAGACCTGCTCGTCACAGCAGTATGATATTCCCAGCTGATGTCTAGGAAGTTGAAATCTCCCATGAGGATGAGGGCTATCGATCCAGAAATTTATCCTAACTGCCTATAAAATAACTCATCAGTGCTTACATCCTGGCTGGGAGATCAGTAGTAGACACCCACTACAACATCTCCTTTGTTTTCCATCCCCCTAACCCTCACCCAGAGGCTCTCAACTACACCATCACTTAACTGTAAAGGCCGTACAATCAAACCTCTCCCCTACATACAGCGCGATACCTCCACCTCGCCTGCCTTGCCCATCCCTCCTGAACAGCCTGTAGCCCTCCATCCCAGCACTCTAATCGTGGGACTCATTCTACCAAGTCTCACTAATACCAATGATATCGTAGCTCTGGGCTAAGCTGACCAACGCTTCCAGTTCATCCTGTTTGTTTCTCATACTGCATGCACTGGTGTACAAGCATTTCAGACATGCTCCTGAGCCCTCCGTGCTCCCAGGAGCAGTGTAAATGTTTCCACTAGCATTGCCACCCTCAGGCGATGCCATCCAACCCTTGGCTTACCTACTGCAATCCTGTTGGTATCCCCTTCCCCCATCGATTCTAGTTTAAAGCTCTCTCGATCAGTCCCACCAGCTTATGCCCAAAGAGGCAGCTGCATGTGCAATGGAATATTTTGGTTGTTCTCAAGTATGTAAAGCTTCATCTTTCCTTCTCACCTCCTGAAGAGAAAAACAGCAGTTGCATGTGCAAGGAATATTTTCTTTGTTTTCAGGTATGTAAAACTTCATTAAAAAGACTCAGATGAAAAAATGCCTTTGTATAAGGAGCAGAAAGTAGTTAGAAAAGAAGACCAGCATATGCAGGTCACAGGACAAAGTGATGAGGGAAGCACTTGCAGGAAATAATACAGCAACCATTGCTCTAAATGCAGTATTAGATCTTTCTGCATTTTGCATCTTCCTACAGGAGCCTTCTCTGGCTGATGACTGCAGCGCTAGCAATTGTGGAGGTTTTATCACGAGTCCAGAAATACATGATAAAGTGTGAAATACAGTCCAGAAATATCTGGTGTTCAGCTTTTTTAATTATTTGAAAAAGTCTGTTTTAAGTTTCTGGGCTCTTGGTTGCAAAAAAACTGAAAGCAGAGATTGCTGAATCTCTGACATCAGAAGGTAGCTTTTATTATTATTTTAATCTCAGAGACTTTAAGTGACTCAGGCTTGCTTTCAGCATTTGGCTGACTGTTTTTTAATACTTATGATTAGTGATCCTTGGCCTTCTCTTTTCCTTGCTCTTTTCTGAAACACTAAAGTGCATCAAGTGGATCAAATTTTCTTTTTTTTCCCCCGGAACCGCAAGAGCTAGAAATGTATTTTAAACATACGGACACTGATATTCATTCCTAAAGACAGGATTAAATAAGCAGTACTTTACAGCTTTAAAGTAAACATTAGAAAACAAAATTCAGTATAAAGTCATGAATTCACAACAGGTAGGTATTAAGTCCTCTACACCAAATACATTTCCTGCAAATTGCTACATGTCTTCATTCCCTTCTTCATGATTTAAGCTGTAACTGCTCAGGAGACAGAGCACAGAGAATACATGAAGGCTTTTCTGAATCCACCAAATTTGAGTTGGCAGTATGAGACATAAGATAATGAAAAAACACCTTTCTCCTTTTCCCGCAATTACTTTGTTAGTTAAAGCATTATTAGTTAAAACATTTGCCCTGGAGGACAGGACTTCTCTCACTTCAGGTCTCACTTTTGCTCCATCCTTTCACCAACTTGCAATAGTTAGTCGAAGTTAATCCTTGGGCATTGGGTCAATGGCTTCAAGTAAAGCTTTTAGCATATACCGCAGTGAAAAATCAGACTTACTAGAGCTGTGCTGAACTACATTAGCACGTGCTCCCACTCCATGAAGTCAGGACACCCTCCCGGGGTTGGTTGGAGCAGATGGTATAGGCAATGGCTTTCATATATCTGTAGGCCTCTAACCCAAACCTCTGATCTCTGCATTTGGTGTATTAAGCAGACTGGAAGCACCATCCTTTCTCAGGACACCACTTATGAAGAGATCTGCTTATTATCAGGAGGCTGGGAGACTACAACTGACTTGTGTAACCACTACATCATTTTTTTCTTCCCTGGTAAAAACATTCTGGTGACACTCTGAAGAAAATAAACTCTGCTCAGCTGTGGAGGAGGGGGAAGAGATGTGGTCATCTGGTCAATGACTACACAATGCTCATTTTCTGGATGCTCACTTGCAACCTGATTTACAGACAGGCTGAGGACCTCTCATGGGACCATTTACCATCAGTGCACGTTTTGCTTTCTAACAAGAAGTTAATCCGAAAGCATACTCTGGGGAAAAAAAACAAACAACCCCCCCCCCCCCCCCAAAAAAAAAACCTCACAAACTGGGTGCCTAGAGTATTGCACAGTCAGCATAAAAATCCTTTTTTTCTGATTGCTACCAGTGCAGCATCTCTGCAGGAGCTCTCAGCGTTGAAGGTATTGTTGAGCAAAACCAGCAGAATAACTCAGCACAGAAAAAAATGGCAAAGGCTTGAACTGAAATTCTTACATATAGAGTAGGATTTTTTTTGCTGTCACTCATGCTCTATTTCCAATTTTGTTTCTCTATTTTACTTTTGCAGACATCTTGAAAGCATAAATGGTAGGGAAAATAGTATCTGTTATCAGTATGTAGAGTTTTGTTATTTTTTGAGTGTAAAAGCATTAATGCATTTTTAGTAACTTTGTGTGATTGACTCAGAACTGTGAATAGCACCTTCCAATTATACAGTAGTAACTGGATTACTTTGGAATTTTGCAAAGCAGTTTGCTCTCAAGCTGAAGAAAGAAAAACAGGCAACTGTCTTACAAGAAGAAAGTTCAAAACTGAGTATGAGGAGAAATATGAGAAAGTTAGAATCTGGAAATTCTCTGATGTCCCGAACAGAAGAAAGCATTGAACTAGTCATGGTTCACAGCAGAATATGAAATGAAAGACTTAAGAGAATCCAGATGACTGAACCCAGACAAACTGTAACATCTTAAGTAATCCACCAGTGCTCATTTTCACAGGGTTAAAGAACCACCATTCAGGGTACTAAAGGACAGGCTGCTGTTTCTTCTGGAAGGGACTGTTACGAACTAAAACCGCAAGCAACAGCTGAAAGCAAAGGAAGAGCTACGGAATTTGACAGCTATGACATTAAAAGTATTTGTGTACTTATATGTCTGAAGCAAATAAGATTGTATCTTAAAAGGTTAAGTTAGGAGAGCATGTTTTAGCTATAGCTCTCAGGCCATCAGATCACCTGAAACAAGTCAGAATGAAAAAGCGAGTGCAGCACAGCATTTAGTGTGCTGTCAGTGCCCAATAACAGATACACTACTTACTGAGCTGTGGTTTTGTTGTCATTGTCTGGCAGCAAGATCATTTGTTTTAATGACCTTCTGCCATCATGTGAAAGCAATAGCTCTTTTGATTGGACATGTGGTAAAATTAAGGGTAATTGGTATTCCACTGACAATATAAAGTAGGTGCCTCATTGTGCTGCTGACAAGATCTGATGGATGCTGCTTCAAGAACATAGAGGTTTAAAGGAAATTAGTTTGATAGGAAAAAAATTGCAGTGCCACATTTTCAAGTTATCTAGTAGTGTTCTATTTCACAAGAGATATTATACCATCCAAATTTAATACATACCAGGCAGAAGAAACCAGAATGACAATAATCCTAAACATTATTGTGGCATCTGTCATATGCTGTATGAGGTTATTTTTTTATCACAGTTTTGAAACAAGCGCACGTGAAAACAACAATAATTTAACAAGAGTGAAGACATCAGAGTACCAGTTTATCAAAACAGGCAAGTCTTGAGGCCAACAACAGGTCTCCTACCCACACCTGCTTTTTCCTACTAGAAATGTTACAGGAAGTCCTGAACATTACAGCTGGGCTGCTAGGCATCTAGGAACCTACTTAGCATATGCTAAGTAGTTGCAGAGGTGTAGCATACCTAGAGTGTTAGAAGTGCTAGATGCAGTTTTAGAGTTTATCTAGTTGTGTACAATTAGTACAATGCATTTCGGACACTATCTATTCTGCAGAACATAAACAAGCAGTTGTGGCATGTTCCAAGACCTACCCAACACATGCACTGCTATTTATTTCCAGAAAGTGACAGAGAGAAATATTGCAATAATTTTAATATATAGATTATATAGTAAACATCTGCACCTGTGATCTAGCCCTTGTGTCAGAACAGGTTTGCTTCAACTATCACCTTAATTACAGTCATAAAAGCTTTACTGATCCGAATTTAAGCTTACAGTACTCATTAAAGACAACCTTTTAAAACAGCATGGGAACTCTAGATCCAGACTGAAGAATGTAAATAAGTGGCCTTAGATTCTGAGATGCTGAGTATCCATTAGCTTCAGTGATTTCAAAGGCATTTGGGTTTGAAAACTTTGATTTTAAACTTGAGATCAGAAAGACAACTTCCCAAATGCATGCCTTCCAATTATCTTCTGTATCCAGGAGAGAGCCTAAAATACAGGAAAAACTGCTGTGCTCATATCTGCTTTTTGAATCCAGCTCTTAACTCTCCTAGCTTTGCAAAGTAACATGAACACTAAAAATTTATTTGAACAGTACATTAAGAAGCTATGACTTCCATTATTACAATCCATTTTCAACATACACAAATGAAAGTGGCATCATTTTTCTGTTATGACAAAGCAATGCAGGGTGCAAAAAAGGAGCAGACTCTGTCAAAGGGAAAGGTAGCCAGCCATAAACCCATTACTGTGTTCAGCCCAAATAAAAGAGCCCCAACAGAGGTCATCCTAGTGCAACATCCTTTTTACAGGACACTGCACCTAAAACTGGAGAGAATATGCTGCTACCACGACCACCAGTCTTCACCGTGAATTTTCTCATTGCCAAGTGAATGTTGCATTGTTGACACTCATTGCCTTCACTTCTTTACCTGAGCCAAAAAGCTGAATGCTATCCCAGTAAGATTTGCAGCCCATCTTTGCCGACTGAACCAGGGCATTTGAGATTCAGGCTTCTATTTATGCAACCAAATGAGGAAAAAAGGAAGAGACAAATGAGGAAGCTATTGCTTCTGTGTTTTTCAAATATAACTTTTTCTAATTAAGCAGAAATTTGTTGATGAAAGAATTGCTACCCCTGTGTTTTAGACATGTAAAACGTGCATGTTCTATGATGCAGAATCTCTTTGGCAACTTTTAGAAGTAAATAAAATCTCTAAGCTCCAGATGATAAACTGTACTCAGACACTTTAACTATTATACTCCTATGGCACAAAGGAACAGAATCTCCATCCTGGGATACCTTGTAATTATGTCGTAGATTCCCCTGTGAAGATATGTAATAACTTATGCTACTTAAAAGCATGCCATGCATGAATAAATGCTCTTACTCTCTTCCTTCGGCATCTTCCAGTCAATAGCATTTACAATAATGTATAAAATTATTATATATTATTGTATTGTGTATATTGTATATATTGTATATATGTAGCCTTGCTATATAACAAAGTGCATTGTTCTACAATTCTGAATAGGTCTCTCTGGAGTGGATTTTTTTTTCTTACTCATTTTCTCCGTATTCTTTTCTAGTATACTTTGCTGCTGCTTATACTCTTTTCCTTCCTGAAAACTCAGCCTTTCTGTGTCTAGATCTAATACCACCACAACACCCAAATAACAATAATTACTAGAGGTTACCGAACCTTGTTGCCCAGTAAAGGCCAGGCTGCCACTGCCCTGGGTCCAGTCAGTAGCGAGGACACTACAGCATGTTTTCTCAATAGGTGGCGATGCACACAGTCCACACACGCGGCCGGCGGGCCACACAGATACTCAGACAGAAGAGGCAGCCCTCACACAATCACCAACAGCACCAGCAGCCACATCCTGTTCCCCTGTCTGGCTGATTAGGATGAAAGCCCGTTAGCAAGGAACACATACGTGGATACAATACAAATCCCTCCAGCAGCTGCTCTTAGACACTCCATCTGTCCAGTAACTGCCTGCTGGATCCTCTGGTGTCTCCAGTTGCTGGCATCCAGACATATAAGCCCCTGAGGCCTGTAGCCCCACACAGGTTGCTGGCACTCAGACCCCCTGGTGCACGTGCACACACTGACACACGCACTGTGACTCTCTCTGCTAACTGGCCTTAGTCAATCTAGTACCTGGCCCCTGAATCCCCTGGTCTGACAGTCGCTTCATGCACAAAGGCACACACAAACAGGCTTTCTCGCAGCTGGTGCCCTGATCCCGTGGATCCTTCCGACAGCCAGCTTGGACCTCCTGGTTCCTCCCATAGCCAACACTCAGGGTGCTCTGGTCTCTCCAGTATGCAGCCCAGGCTTACGGATGCTCCAGTACTTGGCTCCCAAGCCTCTTATCCTACTAGCCTGCTAGTCCAGCTTAATGTTCATTAGCAATTACAGACACTGATGTACACATCCACACAATATGCATGCGCTCCAGTCTCTCCAGTTGCTGCCACTCCGGACACATGGACACCTATGACGCTTGGCCCTCTGTCCAGTTGCTGGCACTCAGACCTTCACACACTCCAGTCTTTCCAGCTGCTGGTATCACAGAAGCATGGGCCCCTGTGACCCCCGGTCCCCTCTCCAGTCACTGGCACTTAAATGTCCATCCACACAGAACAGAAAGACCCTCACCCATGAAAACAGTTACAAATGCAGTTCAGTAGCAAGACTGGACCAGCAGCAGTAATCACATACAGGGCATGGCCAGAGAAGTGTACTGACCAGCAGCCTTGCAACTGGCTCCTTTTGTCACCTCTTCCCCATCTTCTCACATTTGCTCCTCCTCAAATCACCTTGATCCTCCTTTTCCCCACCTTGGTCTTTCCCCTAAACATTTTATAGTAAGTCTTGCACGATCCCAAGAATCTCTACCTCTGCATCCCATGACAACTCCAATGTCCCTCTCAGGGTGACTGGGTGTCTGTAGTGACCGAGGGAGCCTCTTCCATTGACTCATCTGGCGAGTTTCACACTTGGACATGAGGCTGATCCCCGCCCTTTGACAGCCCCAGGTCCACGTCAGGATGGTTTCCCTGACTAGGTCACTGGAGTTTCACTGCCTCTCACTGCTCCTCTGTGCTCATGGCAGGGAGCCTCTGATCACGTCATGTACAGCTTACACTAAGATACTTTTCTGTGTTATTGTTACATTATCAAGCAAAGCTTAACAATTTACAAATTATTTTCAATACTGATATTCTAGATACATCATAAGCATTGAAGAACACAAAATACAATCAAAATTACTGAAAACAAGAACAGCAACAGACTCAAACTGTGAAGTTCCTGGTTTATAAATACCTGGTGATCACATGTTCAAATCAGCAGTTTTTCCACTGACTTCAATAACTGATGGATCGGGCTAAAGGTAGGAGATGTTCTGCAGGGAAAAAGTATCACAACTTTAATATTTTATTTCTATTCTTTACTATTTTAATCATTTCAAGGCTTATTCTTTAGAAATTATTTGTAAACAGGTCTAAATTTAAATGCCATGACTAGAGCCAAGATTTGTAAGAAAATTATACGAGCCAAAGCCCTACCCTGGCAGTTAGTGCTTCCCCAGGTGTTTGTGCAGCTACGCACAGCACAAAAGGATCTAATGCTCTTGCTGCGCAGCTTCCCAATAATTGTTTCTTTTGTTAAAACCTCTCCATTTCTGAGATGGAAAAGAATTTGTTGGACATGAGAATGAGCCACTAAAGAGAGACAGGAGCATAGTAGAAGGTCCTGGAGATTTGTACAGAAGGACTTGTGTACTGCTTGTTAGCATCTCTGTTGAAGGATGTATGTTTATATATGTTTTGCTACTTAAGGAACGACTGCTCTGTACACATGCTAATTAAAAATACTCCAGAACTCAACTTGTAGGTTGCTGAAAATCTGCAGCCACTCAGCAGACATAACTAGTAATACTATTTTTTTCCAGATATAATTCTAAGTATTTTGAAAAGCAACATAGAACACACATGAACTAAGGACATTGCTACATTAAAATATATCTTTAGGACTTGAAGACTATAACACCATCAACACATTGTTAACTAGTTGTTCAGTATGGTATTGCAGGGAATAACCTACTGGAACAATAACAGAAGTAATTGCTGCTTCGGGGATTTCTTTACAATTGTGAAATGCTGTTAGTAGAATAAAAGGATTACTGGAGATTTTAAAGAAAAAACATGGGAGTTTTGTGTAAGGTTACACCTGTCCAGAAATTGTGTGGTAACAGCTTTGTGGTTTAAAACAAATATTTTTGTAACTCTCAGAGTTTTCATTGATTTCGTACAACATTTAATATTTCTAATCATATAGCTGTTCTCAATGAAAAGTTAAAAGGCAAGGAAATATTAAAATTTCCAAATCTCAAGAAATTTTCCGGGGTGGACCACAGCAGAGTGGTTCTCAGCATCATGCTCAGGACCACTTCCCTGCCCACTTACTCATCATCACCTCTGTTAAGTGTGTAACGTTGGGCTCATACAACACGTTTGTAATTAAGCCTTGCAATAGCTAGCAATTGCAAGCAAAAAGACTAGAACTGCATGAACAGCCAGCTCCTTACTGGTCCCAAAGTGGTACGTTTTAAAGCATTTGCCCTGACACATACTCAGCAAAGCAATCAAGAAATTTTTGGGGAACGCTAGTCGCAACAGTTAAGCAGGTGGTACTATTTCATAAACTTTTCTACTTCTACCATATTCTTCCTCATTCATCTCTTTTCCAAGCTAAGGTTGTCACCTCCTGAAAAGCCCTTCTGAACAGAAAAAAATAAGCAAAAAATCCCAACGAGGATGATCTTTTCAATTCCCAACATACTGTTTTTGAAACAGAGGCCTGGAGCTACATGCTTTAGTTAAGATGCAGTCCCATGACAGATTAAGACAGCAGTCGAACTGCTTCCCGGTTTGCTCTCTGCTGACTCTCTAAATAATGCTTCCTGTTTGTCCACAGGTTGGGAGATTTTTATACATTCATTAAGCCATCCACAAGGAACACTGAGACCCTTGTTTTACGTGATCACAGTTACTCCAGAGCTCATGGCTGGACATGTATTCAGACTGAGTCACTGGATAACAGAAAGAGCAAAAATGACTGAAGTGCTTTAATTTTACCATGAGATAAACTTACTGGAATCAATTCCGGTACCGTAAAACAGATCTGACCTCAAGTTTTAATGCAAATAAGTTTTTCAGATGGATTGTTTTTACCAGCATGGGTTCTTTTTGCTTAGCTGACGCGTGTTAACTACTCAAATTAAAATAAATTAAAAAAAAAAAGAGCAGCGCATTTTAGCACTGAAGACCAGTTCTGTGTGACCTAAGCTCTGACACTTAGATCTGTAAATGACCTTGACAAGATGTGAGAGGAAACTGCAGATTTGACACAATGAAACAGGCAGAGCCAGTGGATGCATTCAAGAGGCTAGAAAAACAGGTGCCATCCTTTAGCAGCTGTAATTTGAAAAGATTAAAAAAAAAAATCATTTACAACAATCAAATGCCTAACATTAGCATCTTAGGCATAAATGTTGTGTTACTGAAATATTACAAAGGCATCTGGTAAACAGTATTCATTCAAAATGAATTAGCATTAAAGAAAAAAGCCCCACCTACTCCTGCATTTTATAGCCTCCCCCTCTTCCTCCAGGGGAGGGGGGGAAAAAAAAAAAAAAAAAAAAAAAAGAGTAAGGCTGAGGGACACAAAATTTTTTCAATACTTCAAAAGCTACTGCATGGAATAAATCCATAAACTTCTGATATGTTGCTCTCCGTTTCTGGAGTTGTTCACAACACATACTTCCCTTCTGTCCTTCAGTCAGCTGAACTCAAAGAAAGAGGTTTAATTCAGTCAGAGAGTTGGAGGTATTAGGCATAAAGAAGATAGATCTGTCACCTCCTGACTGGCGAGCAAGGTGGTACTGTCAAGAGCAGCAGACAGCAGGAGAAAGATGGCTGAGAATGGTTTGGATGTTAAATTTAAGTCGCTGGCGTAACATTCAGGAGCCATCAGTAAAGCCAGATCCTAGGGCAGGATTCAGTGCTGCCTTCACACTCCAGCAAACTAAAAAACCTTGGCAATCGATCACACGAGAGGCCAAATTCCAAAGCCAGCTGGGATGGGTAAGCAGAACTGCACCCACTGTACTAGCAGTATTAATCAATGTGATGGTAGAAAGTAAAACTCTGGAAGTGGTGGAGGAAGAAAGAGGAAATGCAAGAGAGCCTATGCCTGGGACATACAGTGGTCATGGGGTTATAGCCAGTTAAGAAAAGTGGTACAGCAAAGCAACATTTGAAAAATACAGTATGCCTATTCAGGAGAAAGCAACATGTTTTCAGCAAGTTTCAAGCCTTTCTCCAAGGCCATCTCAGTCCTTTCTTATTGTCTCTTTGACCACTCGTGCACAGAGTGCAGCTTTCTTCTGCCAGATCATTAATTATAATGAGAGGTTCAACCAAACAGCGCTCAGCGCAATACCCTAGTCATCAAAAAGCAACATCGCTTGCCATTTACCTGCACCCCTTGTTTCCAACCAGTCAGTCCACTTCCAGTCCTTGCTTGCCCACACACATACTCTTTTCAAGACTGGGAATCCTGGTACAAAACCCTTTCCAAGACTCTAAGGGATGCTACCACACCCAGCATGTTCACCTAAACCATGGCTGCAAGCCCAGAATGACTTGTGTTTTCAGGTAGTATTCCTCTTACTCTCGTCTACAGCTGATTTTAATTCTCTTGGGAGCATTTCACCCCTCCCAAAGAACCGCCATCTTCCAAATGACACTAAATCCAAATTTCAGTATTTTCGCATAGAAGGACCCTCTCGGGATTCAGCCTTCCTCAGGGGTCTCTTCCTCCCTACCGCGGACTCTCACCCACTCTGCCCTTCCCCAGCTGGCACAGTTTCTCCAGGTCCCTCCCGAGCTCTCCGGGCAAAGGTCCCCCCCAGGGCGGGGCGGGGCTGGGCTGGGCCAGGCGGCCCTTACAGGCCCGTACAGACCCCGGGACCCCGGAGCAGCGCCCACCACCCCCGCCCGCAAGACACCCGCCCTGCGAGGGGCGGCGGCGGCAGATGGGGTGGGTGGCGGGAAGGCGGGCGGCGGGAAGGCCCCGCCGCCCTCACAGCGCCGGGGACGGCTCCAGCCAGCGTCGAAGCCACCCGCCCGGCCGCCGCCACCACGCGCTCCGCTGTCCCCACGTGACGCCCGCCCCGCTTCTCCGTTGGCCGCCGGGGAGACGCGTGACGGCCACCGTACCCGGAAGAGGAAGGGAAGGGGAGCAGGGAGTGGCCGGCGTGCGCGCGTGGACAGCGGCGGGGGAAGGGTCCGGCGGCGGCGGGGCCCGTCCCGGCGGCGGGCGAGGTAACTTCCTCTTCCCCTCCTCCTCATCACCCCCCTCATCACCCCGCGGCGGCGGGCAGGCTGCGGGGCGGCCGTGTGCGCTTCACGGTCGGGCAGGAGCCGGTCAGCCGCGTGGCGGCGGGCCGGGCCGGGCCGAGCCGAGCCGGCGGCTGCATCGCCGCGGGGCTGCGCTCGTCCCCGCCCCCGGCGTGCGCTGGCAGCTGCGGGTAGCGGTCCCACGCGGCCCGGAAAGCGCCGGGGCCGCCCCTCCCGCCCTGAGCTCGCCGGGGGCCGCGGGCCGGGCTCGGCCGCCGCCTCGGCGCTCTGTGGAGCGCGGGTCTCTGGGGACGCCGCCTGCCGCCGGTGCGGTTTGCAACGGGGTCTGCCGCGGCTCCTGCGCGACCCGGTGGCGGTGCTGCGTTTTTAAGGCTGATGATAATCTTGCAGAAAACGGTGAAGTTCTCTGCATTACGTTATGCTCTGTGTGCCTCCCTGAAAAAGGGCTGAGGCAGTCCTCTGACATAGGCCTGCACGCAGCCCAAATATCAGTTAATTCATAGCCTTGCTAGAGCACTTACGGAATTAAACACAGAAACGCTCACGCTTGTGAACATTTGGTCCACAGCAGCGGGGTGCCTGCCTAGCGAAAGGAACCGTATGATGGCAGTGTTAAAACACAGACAGAACGTGACAGCATAAAAAAAAAATACTTTTTGTGGAGCGCTGCAAACTCACACTGCTGCCTTGCCAAGAGCTCTGGGAAATCCAGTGATGGAAGGTTGGGAATTTTGATTTTTAGGCGGGAACATATAACTTGTACTACTTATTCCTTGCTAAGAGTGAAATTATAAGGCTTCTTTTAAGCACAAGAAAAGCCTAACCTAGAGCTCAGTTGGTGCACCCTTGAGGATGCTCTCATTGTTTACCTTGTGTTAGAAAACTGGCTCGGGCCAACCTAAACAAAGGTAAGCTTGCACCTGGGGGGTGTTTACGGCCAGTGACCTCACTGTGGTATGCAGCTTCATCTCCTGCTGCCTGAGGCCACCTATCTGGGAAAAATGCTGAATGCGTAAGAAATGTAAACGGCTCTTCTCTTACTGCTCTGATACTTTGAGCAGGGTTTGTTGTCGGTTTCTTTTGTTTAAGCAAATTATGAACATCTATACAGAGGAAGGTGTGATCAGTTTTATGTAAACTGTTAGAATTTTGTTCTTTTTCTAGATTTTTTTTTTTTTACTGCTAAAAAGAAGCTGCAATGGAGAATACAGTATCGGTCACTTTCCTTGTATCGTTTTCCATACTACTGTGTGAAAGTTATCATCATGGAGTGGAGACGGCTACTGTTGTGCATACATCAGAGAGAACTTTTCCAGAAAAGGCAGCTGGTGTTAATGTTGACTTGGCAGGTTTAATACAGAAGTTTCACCTTCAAGAACTGTTTCATCGTTATGGAGAAAACAACTCTCTGTCAATTGAAGGGTTTAGAAAACTGCTCCAGAACATAGGTATAGATAAAATGAAAAGGATTAAAATAGACCATGATCACGACCACGATCATCACCTTCATCATAATCATGTTTCGTTGAGTAAAAACTCCGAGAAGACTGTTTGTCCAAACCATGAATCTGATGCTAACAAAGACCACAGGAACAGTCACTCAAAGGAACCTCATAAAGTAGAGAATGTAGAACATCGGCAGAACTTTGTACGCAGCAAGAACACTGTTAATGAAATAACGGCATCTATCATTGCTGCTCCCACAGATGGCCACTCAGAATTACAGAATGTGCAACCTGGAGAAGTCAAGCCGGTTGCTCGTTTAGGTCTGACCAGCTCTAATGCCGTTAATGTCACAGGTGGCAGCAATGCAAGCTGGCTTGCTAACAGCAAAGCAAATGGATCTCATACTTCTGCGAAGGGATCGGAAGGAGGAAGTTACCTGTATTCTAAACTGAAAAACCAAAATACCCAAGAGGTGAGACTGAGTCTGGTGTATTCTTGGGAATCCAGATCCACCAGGAATGTTGTTATTTGTCAGGTGCTTATCATTTAACTGGGTACAAGCTTTGTGGTGTAACAGTACTCGTAGCAAAACACACAAACAACTTTCCTTGAAACTTAACGTGTTGAAGGAATGTTGTATTATGTTCACAAGCTCAGAGGAAAATATATATGCAATCTAGTTATTTTTAGTTTTTTTAATCTTTCCTAAGAAGAAGTATGTACTTATGTTAAATATAAGCATA
Organism: Ciconia boyciana; assembly: GCF_034638445.1. Taxonomy (NCBI): domain Eukaryota; kingdom Metazoa; phylum Chordata; class Aves; order Ciconiiformes; family Ciconiidae; genus Ciconia; species Ciconia boyciana. The sequence continues at coordinate 68,291,580 of NC_132935.1, forward strand.
CACTTGGTTTTATATATTTATTATTTATGTATTATTTTTAAATATTACTAAAAATGAAAAACACTTCAAATTTAAAACTTGCTGTTCTGCCTTAAAGCCAGACTCTGTCTTGTTTTCCTAATAATGTGGTGAAAGTAAAAAGAAATCTAGTTAAAATACTGTCATTCTTATCAAAGCTGCCTCACAAATGTTAGATAATCCTATGGCATATAGTGTAGAACTGCAGGGAAGTAACTGGCACCTTCTTCTTTCAACCCCCTTCCTCCCCATCTTCTTTAAGATTGTATGTAGAGACCAACTGTAAAAAAGATTGCTGCAAAATGTTATCTGTTACTTTAAAATAGTAAAAATTAGTGCTGATAAAGTCTGTAGTTGTGTTGTAGACAGTTTTCTTGCACAATCAGATCCTTCTCCCTTAAAGGCTTTAAAAGGCAAGTGTCTCTCTGGGGTGTTAATGTATGCAGCCATGCCAGGTAATTTGGAGTGGGTGTTGTGTAGCATATGATCGTAGGTGCTGAATTCACAAGTTGTTACTGTGTTCTGCACAGTGGGAGCAGAAGTACTACTGTTATTTAAACCCAGTGAGACTGTAGGTTGTACGTACAGTGGGGAACTCTTCACTGGAGGAAGCATATGCAGACCATGTTCTATACAAGACTTTCCATAGTAATCACTTCTATAAAAAGGTATTTAACCTCCTTACTACTTCCTTATATGGCCTCTAAAACTGAACAAAAAGTGTTAGGCTTTTTCTATTTGCACAGCAAAGCATTGGACCCCCTTGTGCTGAAAATGAGTTATAATCCTCTACTAGGACTCACAAATGAGCTTTCTGGGCCAGAAGCAGGGTGGAGGTACAGTTCTTACTAAAATGGTTTATTACCAGTTTTTAACTACTGTTGATATGGCTGTTTTCATGTGGTGCCACTGCATTTCAATTAAAATGGGATGTGCAGTCCTCTTGAGATATATCATGGTATTTTGGTTCTGGTTAATCTTTGACATGTGTCTGTCCTTCCATAGTGCTCCAGTGCGTCAAAACTGATGCAGTCCCATGGAATAGGTACTCAAGTATTGTTGACTGCTACAGAATTTAGTTACCTCTGTCCGGCTCTTATTAATCAGATCGATGGCAAATACTGCATAGTCCATGCAACTAGTGAAAAAGCTGAAACTCCTCCAAAAAGTTACTCTCTGCAAATAGGTAGGTTGTTTTTTTAACATGGAATAAAAGATTACTGGAAACCCATTTATGTTGGTTATAAACTTGAGAAACATATTTCAAAGTTGAAAGAAGTTTGTAATTTTCTTTTGGCACTTGACCATGTCTAGAGAGAAATCTTTGTGGCGTACCATTCGTTAACATCCGATTAATCAAATGATCGGGAGTGTTTGATAACAGGAATGTTAAGGAAACAAAATCTCATACAGGTGTTATTTATTCCTGTAAGTTTTTTCTTTTTTTTTTTTACCAGCTTGGATTGGTGGCTTTATATCCATCTCCGTCATCAGTTTTCTTTCCTTGTTGGGTGTTATATTGGTGCCGCTGATGAATCGCGTATTTTTCAAATTTCTTCTAAGTTTTCTTGTGGCATTGGCTGTGGGGACTTTGAGTGGCGATGCTTTCTTACATCTCCTTCCACATGTAAGTATTAATTACTGTTTCATTCATTATCCCAAAGCAGAGAATTTGACACCTGTCTGTACTTCTTAGTGATAATTTTAATCCCTATTAATTAATACCTATTTGGCGAGTCATTTCTCAACCTTGTAAGGTAGATTATTTGATGGAAAGGTTTCCCATTTGGAACTGTTTATATTATTTCACGGTTCTTACACTGTAAGAACTTCACACCATTATCCTTCAATCTATTTCCTGTTCTTAGTCATATATGCTGCCAAATCACTCCTTGACCCTTGCGTGCAAGAATTTTGCATAAATGGTTTTAGTCACTTATTGCAATGCTGCTCTTTATTTTCTTTTTCCAGTTTAATGAACTTTAGAGATAGCGGAAATTGCTCAGTATACACTTTAAATGTGGAATAGATAATCCACTATTTTCTGTTATCAGCCACTTATGTTGATTTGCTTATCCGTTGTAATTTTTTGATCAGAATCAAGCATTTCTGAAGTCCTGGGAAAACATTACTTGATAGACTTTGGAGTTACATGTTGCTGTTATGTAATATGGGCAATGAAATTAGAATATGATTGCTAAATTTCTACCTTTCTTGAAGCTCTTAGACATTCCCCCTGTCCTGCTCCCCACGTGCCCCCCCCCCCCCATGTAACTTGTTCCAGCTGTCAGATAAGATGGATAAAAAGGACTGCAGATCCTGTGGTGGTTTCTGAGCCCTGCCTATAATGCATCGGGTTCTTCTTTTTCCTTTCAGTTAATTTTGCATTTGCTGTGTGAGGTTATGTAAATCTAAACATGTGTGAGTGAGGTGTCCCAGAAGTTTTTTGATTCTGAGCATATCAGTAGCCAGTGAGGAGGGGAAGAATGTCAGACTTCCTTTAAAGAAGGAAATTACTGCTAAATTCCTTGTAGAAAAAGGTGTCTGATGTCTATGAGCTGTCTTAGATGGGAAGGTAGTTGGCGTGCTGGCTGTGACTACTACTTAAAATGCGGTTTCCTTGATGGTGTCAGGAGTTTTTGTGGGGGCAGTTGTACATCTTGTATTGAGCAGTATGCATGTAGCTTCAGTGAGGGGGTGAATACCAGGCCCACTCTCAGTCCTTGCAATGTTTCTTCCTATCAACAGATTTCTTTGTGATTGTTTGAGTTTGTATCCAGAGCATTTACCCCATGAAAACTGTCAAGTCTGGACTCCAGACTTGAGGAATGGAATGTGAACAATACTTTCTATGTTTCTTATGTTATTGGTTCTTTTGAATATAATTACTTTCCTCATTTGGTTCTCCCCTTAGTCTCATGGAAACCATCACCATCACCACGAAAAACCTCTGCTTGAACAAAACAAAGGCTCTACGTTCAAACATCTTGTTTTTCAAAGTATAGAGGAGAGCGCTTACCTGGATTCTACATGGAAGGGACTTACAGCACTTGGAGGATTGTATTTCATGTTTCTAGTGGAGCATTTGATTACTTTAATAAAGCAGTTTAAAGACAAGAAGAAAAAGGTAAAGAAACTATTATTTTGAAACTATATTGTATTGCATGATCACTTCTGAATACACAAAAAACTTCTATGAGTATCATATATCTGTCTGGATTTAATAGTGATCGCTGACTTAATTAGTGTTATAATTTCATTTATATTAGTGACATGTATACTTTTAAACTACATGATAACTTTTTTGTGTGGTCCTGTTATGGAAGAGCTCTGAGCTATTTCCTTAACCAGACATACAGTACAGGCTTGACACCACAGTGAATTGTTTAATAAGCAAACATCCAATTGCACCCTTTGTTTTAAGAGTGATTTAAGAAGTTGCTGTTCATCATTGACATCCTTCTGACATCTCAAGGCAATTAGATTACTGTTTTTATTATTATTATTTTAATTCTCATACTGGATGAAATAAGATGGCTTCATACAGTTATTGTACTCCTGTTGAGGGAGGCACTTGCACAAAACGGGTAAGGGTGGCAGTAAGTGCTCACATAAATAAGCATCCAACTATACTGTAGAAAGTGACTTCAGTAGATAGCGTTCCATTTGGAAATACAGTCTGTCAAGCCCTCTGTTTCTTTCCCTGCTTCCCCCCCCCCCCCCCCCAAAAGAAGAGCAATACAGCTTTCAGATTACTAAGGTGTTTTTTATGTGGAAGGTAAATAACTGAATTTTGGCAGGTCATAATTGGCAAGTTACCAACATTTATTGGTAACTGAGTTCTTTAAAGACTAGTGTAGCCAGGAATAAACAATGATGTAAAAGTTGACTCAGTAAAAAAGATACAGTAAAAGCTGGCAATATCTTAAGCTTTGCTTGAAGAAAGTTAGTAAACTACTAATTACTTAGTGTAAAAATAGCTAATTTCTAGGCTGTCACAAGGACTGATAATCTCTGCTAGTTTTATTGTTAAATTGGTCATTAAGGCAGCAGTCTCAGAGCAGATGCCATGTAAGCTCTTTGACTTTGGTCATGGGAGGTTGTGTTGGTGTGGTTTATATTGAAGTTAAACTAACTGTGAGCGACAGGATTGCTTTCCCTATCTCTAGTTTAAATTTATTTGCCAAGAGAGGACACGAAGAGTTCCAAGCAAAGCAAGTATTTTCTGTGTCCTTCTCTCAGCTACTGGGAATACGTTTCCTGTTAGACTAATTACGCCCCTCTAGATACTGAGTCACCAATCATAAATTCGTGTGATACAGACATTAGTGAGCAATGATTAGAGATTTTACTCGGTTTTCCTTCAGTACGCTAGAAAAAACATACTGACATTACAAGGGAAAGGAATTGGTGGAATAACTTTTACTCGGTATTTGATGTGTTTTGCTTCTCAGATTAACCCCTCTGCTTATTCCTCATGCAAAAATGTGGGGTATTTATGCATGTGGGTTGGTTGGTTGGTTTGTTTTTTTTCCTATGGAGCCTGAGGAACCTGGTCTTACTGTACGTAGCTGAGTTTCTCATGTTCTTCTTCTGCACTCTTTATATGGCTTCCATGTTGTCCTCTTTCTGTGCAGGCTGCATAAATGTTGTGAATATAATGTTGCTCATGTATATCCTGAAAAATAAGTAAAATATTCGTAACTACAGTGTTTTCTTTTGGAATAAGAAAAAAAATGAAGATGATGGAGAAAGTAAGAAGTTTTCAGCGAATGAAGAAAAGTTAGATACAGATGATCGTAAGTCTCAGTAATATTGCACAGTTGTTATTTTGTAGCAGCGCTGTTTAAAAAACACCTGATTGATGGCAGCTCATAGATCTGGTGCTTACTGTAGGTTGGATCACTACCTACTTGAATGCTTTTCAAAACAAGAACTGTTTGTGCATTGTTATGTAGAGGACTAGCTCTATTTGCTGTTTTCCTTTTTAAAAAGGATTGATAGGTTGGAAGTAGTGAATTCACATTTTTGAAACCTTAAGCCTTTTAATTCTGGATTTAACAGCAGAAGTTCAAGTCAGTCTGTGAAGCTCTTCTGGCTATGCCTGTTGCAAATACAGTTGTACTTACTGGCTTCTACACTTTTCTTTTACACTGTTAGATGTTATATGCGTGATCCATTATTTAGATTTCTGTATATCTTAAGTCTGGATTTTGTTAGTTTGAGTATTTATTTGTAAGGTTGATAATCTAAAATCCTAGAGGTTACTTGAAGTATTTGGACTGCAAATAATTACGTGTCCCCAAGATCATGCTGTAAGCCAAAACACACCTCACTAGATACTTGTTAGCTGTTGTAGTTAAGAGGCATTCAGTTTTTCAGAATAATTTTATAACTAATGAAAGAGTTCTTTGGTAATGCAGAAAAAAACAAGTGTATTTGTTCATTTAATTGCAGGGGAAGTACTTAGCAAGTTTTAGGAGTTAGTTAAAATAACTAAACTTAGTGTGCCACTAATGTTTTTATGAGGACGTTTCATGGTCTGTGTTGATGACTATTTTTGAGTGTTTATTTTTCAGGCATTCAAACTTAAGCTCCTGTATTTATATGAAATACAGAAGTTTCCAAAATTATCTATAATGTAATCCTCTTCTGCATTCTTATTCTTCAGCCCGAAGATGAATAAATGGCATATGTTTTCCAGACACTCAGTCTTTCTGAAGCAATTGAACTAATAGCCTTCATGCTTTTTTACCTTTTAGGAGAGGCATTTGTGGCCATAATGTAGGGGCTGCTTCAGTAGTAGGGGACAGAAACTAAAAGTTTTTCTTACTTTGAACTATTGGGAATTATCTCAGAAATCTGATTTAAGAAAAATAAGTTGTGGAAACCCTTGGGGAAAAAAAACTTCTGGTACAAGAAGCTGGGATATCAGTCTTAACTTCTAGACTTAGTAGTTTCTTCTTTACTGCATCACTTCTTCAACTTTTTTATTGTATCATTGCTTCCTAGGTGATTTTAAAAATGTATAATATTATACTCTGGGTTTTTGTAACAGGGCATGAGGGCTATCTAGGGACAGACTCTCAAGATCCATCGCCCTTCATTTCTCAGCAGCCAACTGTACAAGAAGAAGAAGAAGTGATGATAGCTCATTCTCAGCAAGAGGAGGTTGACAATGAATATGTGTCCAGGGGCTGTAGAAACAAATGTCATTCTCACTTACATGATACTCTAGGACAGACAGATCATCTTAGTCATCATCACCATGACTACCATCATATTCTGCATCACCATCATCATCAGAACCATCATCCCCACAGTCACAGTCAGCGCTACTCACGTGAAGAACTGAAGGATGCGGGGATAGCAACTCTGGCATGGATGGTGATTATGGGAGATGGACTACACAATTTTAGCGATGGCCTAGCAATTGGTAAGTGTTAGCTTGGACACTGCAGCTTTGTTGTATGTAAGGACAGCAAAGTCTTATTGCTGTCACTTATCTTTTATTAGGAACGTAACTAATTAGCGGTGGATCTTTGGAGCCTCAACTTTTATCTGATAGCAGCTCTGAATGAGTAAGAAAAATCTCCAGTTTAACAACCTGGAGATCAGTGACAAATGAAATGGAAATTATGTGCTTACAGCTATGTTTCTTTAGGAAATCTATAAACTTTGCTTTATTTCCTACTTTTAGCAAAGTTAAAGCTAACATTTTTCAAAACTAAAGCTAGGCATATAAAACAGTATTTAGGACTTAGGACTGAGTTTGTATTTCAATGCCTGCAAGTGCCAGCAATTTTTTTTTTTTAATTTTTTTTGTTTTTTAAAACAAGCATGTCTTTTTGGTCACATATACAGTAACTGTGGTTTTTCCACTTCAGTCAGGCCACTAGTATCATTGACTTCTTTATTTCTTTTTCTTTTCCATCTTCGCTCGTTACACAGCAAGGTCAGGTTCTATACTTTGCGCATCTGGCTTTGCCTATAGTGGGCCCTGGTTACACATCAGGTGTAAGTTTCCCCAGAGCACTGGTGAGTAGGGAGATAGGACCCTGGTTTCAATCTGCCTTAGCCTGAACATTACGCAAATGGATTAGGCAATATATATGTGTGTTTTTTGTGCTGTGGGAGGTAGGCATGCATTCATTTTCACTGTAAAATGAATTTGGTCTAAGGCATTGTGTTCTCTAAGACGCTTTTACACTTTTGGATAGCAGTCCTGTCACATCCAGATCCTCAGATCTTACCATCCACTAAAGAGAGCATCATTGCAGTTCTTCCTAGTGCTTGTACTAACCTTCCAGGGAAGGTCTGTGCTGCTTTTTGTATCCTAGGAACGTGTAAGTAGGACATTAATTAGTAGGATGTTAGTTAGCTATTACCTGTCAGAAATATGATTCATGGAGAAGATACCAATAAGGTCACTATATGTTGCCTTTATGCAGATTTTTGGATTAAGAGTGTCTATATCAATTAAAGGAGTGTAGCATAAGTAGATGCTCAGTGTGCTGTACTCTATCTCAAAACAGGCTCAGTCTCTCTTCTGGGAAAAGTATTTAAAAAATTTTTATCTTCTTAAACACAAGTCATACTCTACTCAAAATCTTGTTCTTAAAGTTGAGCATAATAGTCCATTTGTTTGTTTTTTTTAAATTTAAACCAGTATAAACAGTTATTTTACATGTAAACAGAACATACATCTTTTTGTTCCTTTTTTGTTCATGTCCCTATTTTTCCTTTACATGTTGTAGTTGTTCAGTCTTTTTTGGCAATGCTTCAGTGAAAATATTTCTTTATCACAAAAATAACAGACGGAATATTACGTTTTGGACTTCTGGCTGGTAGGTCAGGTTTGGGAACTAATTTTTTCTAGAAGGAGAGCTAGACTACAGGTGTCTTAAATTTAAAAACTTTAAGTTATAGAAAGTGAAGTCAAATCAGTAATCTTCAGTTCTTATGCTAGTCTTTTGTAATCTTGACATTAGTATTGAAGACTAATCTTTACAGGTATTGGATTCATTTCCAGCTTGTGTAGTGTACTGGGGTCAGTTCAGCAGTATCAGTCTGTAAATTTTATTGTAGAAACAAGTTCATTCTTGTCTGAGGAGAAAACCCAATAATAACTATTTTCTCACAGCAGTATTCGCAGTTGTTCAGATTCAGTCAATTGAAAGTATAATGTGAAAAGAGACATTCTGATTTAATCTCATTTTTGATGAAAGTTGAAGCATGGAATGTAAATTTCTGAGCAGATCAGTAGTGAAATGTGGTAGAAAGAGGAGGATTTGCATACAAATGACATGCAGAATCAATTACCTCTTAGCATTAGGGAGATTTGGGAAGGAGCTATGACTATAGTTATGAAGGGAAAAGTATGAGGAAGGTTAATAAAGGCTTATTGAACAAGTGAGAGTAATAGCTTTTAGAAGTCCTGCTGTGTAGCTTGTTCAGGCTAATGGAAATGTGGGTTTCCTTCAGTTCTGGATGTGCTCAAAAGTATTATGGAAAAACATTGATTTGATGATCTTGTGAAAATGCCAATACTACTTGTATAGTATTTTACCTGTATTTAAATGAAGATTTGAATGCTTCTGTGAAGATAGCTTTAGCCAGAGTAACCCTTCAATTGAATTAATTTACTTCATGTGATTTGTTATGAATAACTTCCATCAGTTACTTTTTTCCTCAAATCTGTTGTGCTAATTATGTAGGAATAAGATTTAAAAGTGCTTATTTTTCTATTAAAGCATGGAACAGTTGCATCCGACTAATTTGTACAAAATTATCTTCTGTGACTTGAACTTTTCTGTGTAGCATCAACTAAACTAAAATGCAGAACACTGTTTTTACACTAATCTTGCATATGTATTTTTTCTTTAGCTCTTTTCTGAGAGAAGTGATGAGAAGTGATGTCTTAAAAGTATATTTTAAGATATCATGACACTATTCAATCAGCTTCTCGAGAGGGGATAATACCAGATATATTAATGTAGTCTTCAATTTGTTAATGTTTCAAGACATCTTTTTAGCAGTGAGAAATAAAAATAGATATTCCTGTTATTTAAGCTTGTACTTTGGTTGCGATGTATCTGTACAGTATACAGTCATATCAGCCACTTAGGTACTTTGCAAAGCAGGCAGGTTTTGTTTGGCTTGCCTTTGTGGTCCCAAAATTAGATTTACCATGTGTGATTAAGCTGGATTCTTGTATTTTTAGGGTGCCTCTAATAAGTGATAAGACTGGGAAAACATTGTATAGAGACAGAAATATGGAGAAACTTGTAGATTATTGAGGATGTATGCATGGGAGAAGGTAATTACCTTCTGCCTTTCTCTATTTATCTAGTCTCCTCAGAAACTGAAGCTCAATTGAATGCTGATGAATTCTCCTATCTCAGTAGGAGATAACTGTAGCTATCCTGTTTGTCTCTCAAAATCTGACTCCAAAACTATAAACCAATGTTTGGAGGTGGGGGAAACAGACCAATACCTAGAAAAGATTGATAGTGTTCACTAATAACCTCTTTTGCTTGTCAAGTAGCAGTAACTCCTGTCACTTACCTGTTAATTACTGTGTAGACTCCTATGACTGAATGTTTTAGAGTGCAGTGGAAAGCACTCTGGCTGAGGGCTCAAGTCAAAATAGCTTTTGTCTTGCACCCTGTGCATCTCTGAATTGCACTTCACAAATAGTCATAGAAATGAATTGCCTCTAGAGGTCATGTAGTCGAACCCTCTGCTTGAAACAGCTCTTGGGAACACTTGATTGGGTCAGTCATGGCTTTGCACAGCCAAGCCTTGAAAACCTCTGCAGATGGGGAGATTCCACCATGTCTGTGGCTGACCTCTTCTAGTGTTGCATTACTGTCCCTTAATAAGGAAAGTTTTATTATGTCCAGTCCAAAGCTCAAATTGTGATTTGCAGCCTCTCCCCCTGTTGTGTCACCTGTCACTACTTTGAAGAGTTAGACTCCTTCATATTTGTGACTGCACTAAAGGTACTTTTAAGCTGCTGTTAGACCACTCCTTAGTCTGGCAGAGAGGGAGGTTAAATATACCTAGCTTCCTCAAGCTTTTAGGCCTTCTGCTGTAGACCTGTAATCATCTTGTCAGCCTCTGTTGGACAGTATTCATATCCACTTTGACCTGGGACAGCCCAAAGTGGATAGAGAATCCCAGGAGCAGCCTCACCAGTGCTTAGCAGAGGGGGATAAGAACTTAGTCTGCTGGCCTTGCTTCTCCTAAGACTACGCAGTTTGTGGCTCACTGTACTTGCAATGAGAGCACACTGTTGGCTTATATTCAACTTGTTGTCCATCATAATCCTCATGTCCTTTTCAGGAAGGCTGCTGTTTCAGCCAGTCAGTTCCTGCCTTGTACTAGTGCATGAGGTTATTCTGCTCCACATGCAGAACTTCTCACTTTTCCTCTTTGAACTTCATAAGATCTCTGGCCTAGTCTTCAAGTTTACCATGGTCTTTCTTGTCTAGAGCTCTAGTGCTTGATGTGTTGACTCAGCCCTTACTTTCTCCCCCCTGCCCCTCAACATAGTGTCATCTTCAAATATGCTGATGGTGCAGCCTGTTTCATCCAGATCGTTAGTGAAGATATTGAAGAAAATGGGTTGTAGTATTTGTCCTGGTAAACTCTACTTGTTACTAGCCAGCCATCAAGCCCTGTTAGCCCAGCAGTCCAGCCAGTGTGCAATCATCTGACTATCAAGCCCATATTTCCTCTGCTCCCAGATGAGACTGCTGTAGGAGATAGTATCAGAAATCCTACTAAAGTCAAGTTCTGTTATATTCACTGCAGTCGCCGTCTCTATAGTCAGTTATTTCCTCAATCTGGGTCAAGCATTTGGAGAGGGATTTGAAAAGGATATTCAACATGATCTTTCCAGGAACTGAAGTGAGGCTGACTGTTCCCTGAGTCCTGTTCTTTGCCTTTCTTAGAGATAGGAATAATGTTATCCTTTTCCCAGAGTTCCACTGGGGCCTTCTATAGCCATGTATGGCTTTCCATAGACAATAGACTGCTGCCTTGCAGTCACATCAGTCAACTCTGTCAGCACCTTTGGGTGAGTTCCATCCTGGGATGCATCTGGGCATTTCCAGTTTTTTCTAAGTATCTCTAAACTGTTGCTTCTCTACTGTTCACTGTCCCTTTCTGGGATCTGGTGCTGGCATCTGGCTTTGTCTATGAAGACTGAGATGAAGGCGGTGCTGGTGCTTCAGCCTCTTTTTATGTCTACCGTTTGGTTCCCTTCTCCATCCATCAACAGACCCAAATTTTTCCTGAACTTTGTTTCTCAGCTAGCATTCATGTAGAATTGTTTCTTGTTATCCTTGGTGTCGTCTTAGTCTTAGCTCCAAAGGAGGAGCTGTGGTCTTCCTCCTTTTTGTCCCACTGCTTTTATCTTCCTTGTTGCCAATCTTCTGTTTCTATTTCTTGTATGCTTCCTTTTTTGAGTCTTCATTCATTAAGATACACTCTGCTTAGCTGGGCATGTCTTCTGTTGGAAGTCCTAGTGTTCCTGGACAAACAGCGTAGTTCATTTGTGCACTCTGTTAAGCATGCTTTACAAATCAGCCACCTCTTGTGGGCACTTTTTCCCCTTTGACTGATTCCTAGGGTATTCTATCCTGCAATTCCTTAAATAAGTCAAAGTCTGCTTCATTAAAATCTAGAGTCCTAATTTTGTTTCTTCCTTTCCCAGCTTCCTTCTGTATCCTGAACTCAGTTACCTCATGCTCACTGGAGCTCAAGATGCCTTTTTTTTTCTGTATTTGCTATCAGTTCTTCCTCATTTGTGAGCAGCGGGTCAAGTAGAACTCTAATCCTGGCTGGCTCTTCTATCATTTGTATTGGGAAACCATCGCCAACACAATTCAGGAACATCCTGGATTGTGTGCCCAGTGCTGTTACCTTCACAGCTGAAAACTCTCATGTGAATGGTGATGTCTCGTGTGGTTGTTCGTAGGTTAGCCTTATCCACCACCTTTTCTTGGCTAGGTGGTTTGTAACTATGTTCCTAGTGTTACTCTGATCTTGACTAAGAGAGTCAGTAGGCACAAGGAACTGCATTCATACGTAGTTTTATGCTGGAGCTCTGTGCAGTCAAGGAACTCCTTTATGTAGATAGGCAAAAAAAAAAAAAAAGTGACTTGTATTCTGTCTTTTCTAGGCAGTCTGTATCTATCCATGACAGGCCAAACAAGCTTTGGTGTGTCCACAGCATCATTAAGGCAGGCTCCAGGCAAGACTTCCCTGGGCAGTAGCTCTGGTCGGCTGGTCTGCCTCTGCCCCGAATCCTGCATGGGAGGGAATCTATCACTAAAAATCTTTCCTTTCTCTTTGTATTGCTGGCCCTAATCTGATGTGCTGAACGAATATTCTGGGCCAGGCAGAACTCATTTATCCTCTCACTGCTGCCAGGGTCATGACCATGTTCTTCAGATTGGCAGCTGCAAGTGGGCACAGAGGGTTCTTCCTGTTGCCAGGCTTCACTATTTTCAAATTTTACTCCTCTGGGAGTTCATGTTTTCTGTTCCAGTGCTGCTTTGGTCCTGCCTTCCTCTTTAGTCTGAAGGGGCTTGAGCTCTTGCCTCTCTAGAACCTCTTCTGAAGACCCTCTCAGTGCCCTGTTCATTATCCCTCATCCAAAGATGTCTACTCTCTACTTCTTGCATCTCCTTCACTGGGTGCCCCAGCATGCATCCCAGAGGTAGAGCTGCTGCTGTTGTCACTGCAGGGAGGAGCATCAGTCATTTCTTGCAGATGAAGACCTGGACAGCAGTGTCCACCCTCAGGAGTTACATCTGGGTAGAGGCTGCTGGAGTACCGGGGGTGGCGACCCCAGCGGAGGGAGGGGATTGTCTCCTGTAGTCTCATCGCCATTGTAGCTCTTTCTCTGTGAGCAGTACTCCTGGGTCCCTTGCGTGCCAACTACTGCGACATGGCCTCATGCCTCTTTGACTGCTTATTGGCAGCACCTTGTTTGCTGGCATGTTCCTGGTAGCAGCTGAAGAGGAAGCTGGACGTGGTACTGCTGCACCCCTCGGTGAGGCTCTCCATGCAGCCGGGGACCTCCTGTGCTGTGTGTGAGCTGTGGTTCAGCTCTTCAGCCCTGCTGTGTGCTGCTTCCTCCTGAGCTGCTGTCAAATAAAAATAGCAAGCAACAGAAGGAGTGGAGAAAACAAGAAAGATGAGAACTATTGGACTAGTTTAAGGGGGTTTTGGGGTTTTTTTTTCCTCCACTTAAAGTATGATAGTTCACTTACCTGCAAGCTGCCTAGAATTCACAATCTTTCACTGCTGATTTCACGTGACTATATAGCCTCTCTTACTGTTGAATTGGCTTCCCTTTTTCCAGTGCCTGACTCTGAGGCAGTTGAGCTGCCTTCTTCCCTTTGCATCTGTAAAAAAAAAAGTATTTTCTGACAGTATTTCCATTTATGGCATTTTTTTGGGAGGGTTGTGTTGTTGAGAGGTATTGGGCTTAGTTCTGAAATAAGATAGTGAAATTTGGTTTGCTTTAACTAATTGGAGGATTCTGTGTTACTTCTGATTTTGAAACTTATGAATCATAAACAACAACTGTTCAGTTAAAGTTTAAATGCTTCCACAAGCATAAGAAAAATTTGAGTGAAACTAGTATGTCCTCATCTGATGCAAGCATATGCAACAATGCTTCTGCACTTGATGTCTGAATGTGCAGTAATGTTTTTATTCTTTTTTCCTGTCTTTTCATAGGAGCAGCCTTTACTGAAGGGTTATCTAGTGGTTTAAGCACTTCAGTGGCTGTATTTTGCCATGAATTACCTCATGAACTAGGTAAGACCCCAATATTTCCATATGCTGCAGGTATAGGTACTTACAGGTGCACTTTGGACAATTTAAGTGATTTTATTCTGTGGCACAGTAAAATTTGATCAGAAAACTTCATCTGCATCAGATTGCCTACTCAAGAATACTTTTAACTTATTTAAAGACTGTTTTATTTCTTAATGGAATTAATTTTCCTTTAAAAAAAATAAATATTTCAGCTACTTTGTTTAAAACGCAGTGTCTCTTGCAGTTACTTGTTCTGTATAGTTCAGTTGTAGTTTTTATTCTCCTTAGCAACATAAATTGTAAATTGCAGGAGAATGCATGTCAGAATTTGCTTTTCTCACATCGCTCTTTAATTTATTCTTGTGTTTGTGCTGTTAAAAGGAAGGTTACAATTACTCGAACTCCTTTCTGCATAACATTTGCTGTTCTTTCATTAAGTCTTGCAAAGAACTGCTGTAGCTCTAAATTAAACTAGGAACTACTTAGAAATATTTCCTAGAAATAGTTTGTCTTTCAGGTTCAAGTGATTTAAATTCATGACCATAATTTCTCATGGGAATGCATGTGTCTTATGTTGTAAGCTTAGTATTTGGCCCTTTTGCAGGGCAGCTCATGAGAACAGGAGGTAGCTGCCTAGTTTAACTCGGAACAAAGCTGATCTTTCCAATTGTTGAATCATTTTGAATGTGCAACTGGTATTTCTTTCCTAGCTGTCATGGCCACAGTCATACCTGGTGTACAGAATAAGGAAAGAACAGTTTGCTTGCACTTTAAGGTATAATTCCCTAGAAAGTAGAACGTTCAATTTCATTTAATGGAGCTTGTAAACAGTAGTTGTAAAGCTTGTAAACCATCGAACTATTTATTAAATGGTTTGATGTATTTGTCTGTACAATAATGCTATACATTAGTCTGGAGAAAACGTACTTGGTTTTATGACATGGGAGGATTGCTCCTAAATTGTTCATCTTAATATTAATTCCACAGGAATCATGGAACTTGTATTAATTACATGTGCTAAATGTTGTTAGTACAAATATACAAAATAAATTCATGTTATGAATCTGATTTTAGATTCAAATGTTCTGTTGGTTTTGAAAGCAAGAAAAATATTTTAAAATTTAAATCATGCTTCTTTAATCAGCACAGAAAACTTGATAGAAATACCTTCTTTAACAGAGGACATGAAGTTTCATAGGAATACTGACAAATGGGACTAGCTGAAGTTAGCTGGGGATAAAATTGGATCATTCTGTTGTTAATGCTAAACAATGTTTATAATACACCAGTTCATCTTAATTGCAATATCTCGTGGGAAAAGCTGTTGTAACAAATTACTCAACTCAGCTTTGAGGATTTCTTTTGTTTACTTTAACTGGAGATAAGTCACGTTTTTATATAGAATCCATTTTATTTCTGAATAATAAGCTTATATTATTTTACTCCATTTTAGATCTAATTTATCTAAACAAAAAAAATTATATTCTGAATTATGGAAAACCTGTTTCTGGCTGGTAGTCTATCATTCCTTCAAGTAAAAATATATTAAGGTTCATTTACAGAAATTTAATAAAGAACTTATTTCTAAATTTATGAAACAGCTAGACTTAAAGTACAAAGAGCAGTTACAGGATACTAAATGGAATCATCACCATTGCTTTATGCAATCAAGTGGGAATATTTTATTTTAGAAACTTCTTTAGAACGCTCATGCATATCGGGTACTGCAGTATTTTACAGTGTTGGTTTAAATGCAAACTACACTAAAAGCTGCTTCTTCCAAAAATACTGAGGCTTTAAGGTTATAAACTTACCTTGTTTACTGCTGTGTTGTTCTTCACGTGTGCTTTTTAATTTTCTGTCCCCCAGTGATTTCTGATTTTATGAAGGAAAAAAAATAAGGCAGACGACAGCATAAAAATATCTTAGTAATCTGCTAAGAAGAGAACTCATGAATACTGCAATAGTTACCTGAGGATGAAAACTTTGTTTTGTTTTCTCCCTGTTGTAGGAGATTTTGCCGTACTTCTAAAAGCCGGTATGACTGTCAAGCAAGCTGTGCTCTATAATGCTTTGTCAGCTATGCTGGCCTATCTTGGAATGGCGACTGGAATTCTTATTGGACATTATGCAGACAATGTTTCAATGTGGATATTTGCACTTACTGCTGGCTTGTTCATGTATGTGGCTCTTGTGGATATGGTAAGTGGCTAGACCTACTTGAATTTTATATAACAGAGTTTAAGAATTAATGCTAATTATATTTTGATCCCAAAATAAATTCTTCAAGCTTTTCTCCCTCAACTTTTTCTGTGCTTGAAGGTGCTGATGAGTACGCCATGTAAGTGCTCAGTTAAATGTTCAGGTGGAAGATGGCTTTTATTTAGATTACTGTAGGAACAGAGATTGTTTCTGCCTTAGTTGTTAAACAGGCACACTTAACAGCAGAAGTAGAGTAAAAAAATTTGCTTCTGATGGTGGCTAGTATAGCAGCTAGCCAGTAAGACTGCAAGTTGCATACTGTTGGCACTACCAAATGTGCTTTGGCTTTTGCATTAAATCATTACTGCTTCTTGAGATGAAGACAGAATTGTATTAAAACCTATACTGTACCTCAGAAGTATGTTTGTACAGAAGTACAAAGTATTTGGTGGATTTTCATGAAAGCTTAACTAGCTTAAGAATAAAACTCTTGGTGTGGCTTGATTTAAATCGGTTGGTAAATAATCATGTCCTGAGTAAATGGCTGGCTTAAGACATCAGCATAATTGTCATGAAAACAGTAATTAGAACATTACAGATTCTCTCTGTCTCTAAATATGAAAGTAGACTGTGATAATGTTGTTCATGTTGAGTCATACCTAATTCAAGGAGTAGTAGTAATGCAGTCAACAGAGAAGACTAGAGGAGCAAGACTCTGCTACCTCATGGTTGAAGAACAGGGTTTGAAGTAGCTGTCTATTTTGAAGGCATTTAACACTTTCTTCTTTGTTCAGGTGCCTGAAATGCTTCACAACGATGCCAGTGATCATGGATGTAGCCGCTGGGGGTACTTCCTGTTACAGAATGCTGGGATTCTGTTGGGTTTTGGGATAATGCTGCTTATCTCCGTATTTGAACATAAGATTGTATTCAGCATAAACCTGTAATCCTGGTTGCCAGGAAGAGAGCTTGGTGTTAAATTGTAAGTGGTAGGTTTTTTCTATTAAATTCCCTAATGGAGAGGTACGTTTGATATAGACTAGGTATTTTTATTGGTGTGCTCTGTTCTGTCCCTCCCTCCCTTCTCTGCCTGATAGAAATGAACACTGTACGCTTGTTTTTTCACTTAAGATTTAGGATTGCATATGGTACTGTGGAAGGTTGTACTTAGTAATGGTGAAAGTACCAAATCTATTAAAGGAGTATTGTCTGGGGGGTTAGGGTTTTTTTTTTAGTGAGTTTATTTACTGAATTTATTTACTGTATTTCATTATATGTAACTTTTTTTTACTTCAATGGTTTTGTTGGTTTAAAGAAATAAAACAACAGTGGTTTTTATTTTAGCACAATCAAAATCAGTGCATACAAAGCACAGTAAGCAGTGTAAAACAAGAAGAAGGCATATAATGGGTAGCATGTGTTTATATTGGTAGAAACTCATCTCTTCTGCATCCACCTAGTTTACACGGAGTGGCAGATGAGTCCACTCCATCGTTTTTGCGGTGGTTCTTCTCTCAATAGTTTGTGGATTCTTGTGTCTTCTTCCAGTTGGCTTCTACTCCAAACAAATTCTTGTGAAATCCTGTTTTAACTGTTTGTACCAAATGTTTTACCTGTTTCATCCTTTATGATGTGAGTTGCTCTTCACTGATTTCTCAAATCAGCAACAAAAGTACAGCTGTCAAATTGTAAAGGCATAGCTCTGGCTTTGATATATGTGAATTCCATCAAAAAGACTTTCAAAGGAGTGCTATATCCCACTTACGCTGCCTGAAATGGTAAAGGTGTATAAAGTCTGCTTGATATCAAGGGGAGGAGTGCTGCAGGCTGAGACAAACAGTCATTTACTACAACAGCTTCCTTAAGTAAAGTGTTGATTTACTTTGGGAAATGAGCTGAGTGGGAGAGCTGACTGCTTCTAGTTCAGTGTGATTGCACACAAACCTGTGCTTGCAAAACAGTTATATTCTTTTGCAACAACTAAAGCTGAGAAACTCAAAACAGCAAAATTTCTTTGACAGCCTATATAGGGAAGCAGCATGTTAAGGATAATTGTAAGTGTATGTGTCAGTATGTAGTTTAAGCTTACAGTCTTAATATTTTAACTACCCTGAAAGTAACTGAAGGAAGAAGGATGAAAAAGACAATGGCAAAACAAATAAATTCTGCGTTTGCAGGAAAGGTGAATTCATTTTATATAATGAATAAGTAACAGAATTATGCTATCTTAACTAGCTAGCTTTAAAAATCCCATAAATATAACAACTAGAGTTTATTTCCGCTTCAACTTTACCACTGCATTAAATCATCAGCTGCATAAAAAGCTTGAACAAAGAGGAAATGTTTGATTATACCATGTATGACAGGTTAAAACAGTCTGGCATATGTCGGTCTGTCATACAATGAAAGCCAAAACTACTCTGTCACCTCAGAAATAGATGTTTGGAATGAATTGAGAGGTTTGGGGTGGGTGGTTTTTTTGTTTGTTTTTGGTTTTTTTTTTAACTAGTTAAGAAATGGGGATCTGTTGTGGTTTAACCCCAGCTGGCAACTAAGCCCCACACAGCCGCTCACCCAGTCCCCCCTGGTGGCATGGGGAGAGAATGGGGAGAGAATCGGAAGGGTAAAAGGGAGAAAACTCATGGGTTGAGATAAAGATATTTAATAGGGAAAGCAAAAGCTGCACACACAAGCAAAGCAAAGAATTCATTCACTCCTTCCCATGGGCAGGCAGGTGTTCAGCCATCTCCAGGCAAGCAGGGCTCCATCACGTGTAATGGTTACTTGGGAAGACAAACGCCATCGCTCCAAAGGTCGCCCCCTTCCTTTTCCTTCCCCCCAGTTTTATTGCTGAGCATGACGCCATATGGTATGGAATAGCCCTTTGGTCACTTGGGGTCAGCTGTCCCAGCTGTGTCCCCTCCCAGCTCCTTGTGCACCCCCAGCCTACTCGCTGGTGGGGTGAGAAGCAGAAGAGGCCTTGACTCTGTGTAAGCACTGCTCAGCAGTAACGAAAACATCCCTGTGTTATCAACACTGTTCCCAGCACAAATCCAAAACACAGCCCCATACTAGCTACTGTGAAGAAAATTAACCAGCACGGGATCACAGGAGTTTTTTCAGCCGGTGGAATATTAGCTTTTCCTCCTCCTTCAGTCTTTCCTCAGGTTAACAAGACTGAGATTTAATCTTCTGCACACAGTGATGAAATCCTGTTCCTTGCCTCCTTTGAAGTCAGGGGGTAGAGGAAGGCATGTTTCCTTCAGCTCTGCTAATGCATCCTGAGGGGAGTACTAAGCTGTGGTGGGGTCTTACCAGCTCCCCCAGATCTGCACATGTATGAACCTGTGTATCTCTGCTTGGTGAGCAGTTGTTTGCACAGAAGAACAGAATTCTTTTTTGGAAACACTCATTTTCTTCCCCCACCCAACTTAACTTTCCATCACTAGAAGCTACTCTGGTGCTGGGCTTTCATCTCTAACAAGAACACTGACAAAATACAGGTGCATTCCCTGCCTTCATCAAGCACTTTACATTTTGTGTGTCTTTTATTCTATGCTATTGCATTTTGATTAAGCTTCTGGACTTTTGTTAGAAGCAAACCTCTGAACAGAGGAGTCGTGCCATGGTACAATAGGAGTCTGCTGCATTTTTATAGTATCTCCTTGATCACCCATCCTGTGCTTTTTTTACTCTTTTCTTATAATACTC
Organism: Ciconia boyciana; assembly: GCF_034638445.1. Classification (NCBI taxonomy): domain Eukaryota; kingdom Metazoa; phylum Chordata; class Aves; order Ciconiiformes; family Ciconiidae; genus Ciconia; species Ciconia boyciana. The sequence goes on from NC_132935.1 coordinate 68,311,350, forward strand.
ATATTCTAGTGTTCCCAAGCTTGAATTAGCAGTATCTGTGAGCATAATGAAAAATGGATATATATCTACCCATTGCTTCTGTATCTTCCATGCTCTTGTTAGCTTATTTGAACTCTCTGAAGAGGAGGTAAGTTCTGTTTTTCCAGTCTAAACTCTTATGATATTTCTGCCCTTACCTGTGCTGTGTTCATTTCTTGACTTTGTTGTAGCTAAACTCTGCCTAAAACCCACCTGCTGATCTTCATCTTCTCTTTGCTACCTCTAGTGCTTGAATACCATAATCTTTGGCTCATTGAAAGCTATTTTGTTTGTGCATATCACTGCTTTCTTCTTTAGAAAAACAAGTTAATTCAAAACAACCACGCTGACACACATACACACACTAAACCTGTCAAAACAATTTTTCATGCCTTGACTATTGCATTTTCCTGTACTGGCCTCCCATCTTGGCAGTCCCACCTCATTCCAGATCTCTCAAAATGTGGCTGCTTTTCCTGTGGAGGTCTCTTCCTGATGTCTCTTTACTGCAGTTGAATGTGTCACCCTTTGGAGTGGTCTGATTTGACCCTGACTTGTCTAAATGAGTCTTGCCCTTGCTGGGGTAATGGTGCTGGTCACCATCAGAGCCGATGTGCCTCAGTGCGTGCTCCTGTACTGCTCCTCACAAGCAAGATGTGTTCCTGGGCAAAAAAATCAGTAAGACTTCTCCCCTCCTTCTCTCCAAACCTCTCATCACAGCTCTGTTCTGCTGAAGTGCCGTGTCTGAGATGCAACCTCACTGCATCCTAGTGGGTTCTGTAGGGCTTGAGCACTGTGTTTACCAGTGGTCTGGTAAACCACCAGAAGTTCAGTGTGCTTTAGCCAATGGGTCTTTCGCCTTCTGTCCCGCACCCTCAGCCCTTACAGAAATTGGGCATGCTCCATCTCCTGGTCATGAGGGATTTCAGACTTGGATGAGCTCTGTTCCCTTTGAATTTTTTATTAGTGGTTTCTGTTAACCTACAACCTTAATAGCTGCTAGTTCAGCTGGACTTCTCTTGTCCATGTGCTGGATATGACGTAGGAAGCAGGCATATAGCCTAGTGTTGCCCAAGAGATTTTAAGATCAATGACTAAATGATGGAGATAAATCTATAAATTGCAGTCAGTGTTTCCAGCGGGTTCTTGGCTGGCTTTCGATGTAATCAACTGATTTTAAAATATCTGCATATCAAAACACATTGCTAATGTAACAACATGAAAAATAAATTGCCTTTAGAGCATGTGGGCAGAAGTGGCTCGATAAGCTAGACACAAGCATATCCCACCCATTCAGTGCTCTTTAGTCCCTGATGGAGAGATGTCCATGATGGACAGCTGTCCAAACTAGTAATTGAGAAGACTATAGACTGAAACCTGCTGTAGGCTTGCACCAGCAAGGTGACAAAAGTTTGGGGTTTTTTTCTTTGTCAGCCTTCTAAAGTAGAATCTGCATCTGTTGCAAGGTACTCGCATTGAAAATACTCATGGTTTGGCAAACTGATGGGGCAGAGCCTCTAAGCGGCCCTTTATTTTTATGGATATATTTTTCTGCGGCGGTTTGTAACATGCTTGGCTATTCTGGCTGATAAATGGAAGTGTCTGTGTTTTGTGTATCCGTCTGTACCTTAGTTATGGTACAGACCTTAATTTTATATGCTGTTACAGCTGCCTTACTTTGTGCCTGTGCTAGCTGCAGGTAAATAGAGTAGGCAAACAATGCTGGAATCAAAGTGGGGTTTTTTTGTAACGTGTTCTTCTAATGGTTTTGGCCTGTATTTGTGCAGAAAAGGTGTCGTGTGTAGTTACAGCGAGAATCAAAACCACGGTGTGGAGGTTCCCACCTGCCCGGCCTGTGGGGTTCAGGTGCCGGTACAGTTTCCCTGCTCCTTTGCGGCCAGGGCACCGAGAGCAATGCCAAATGTGTCATGGGAACGCAGCTCGGTTATGCTTATATAAAATACGTTCCAGGCTAAAATGGAATTCACAGTGGCTCTCCTGCTGCCTGAGTGGAGAGAGCAGCACAGTTAAAATTTCCGTGGAAAAACTGGGTCTCTCCGTTTGCCACAAGCGAGAAACAAAAAGATGTTCTCATGAAATGTGTTTGTTTTTATTTAAAGTACTTTTCTGGTGTATGTATGATCGCTATAGCTATTATTGTATTGCTGTGTGCTAGAGAAAATAAACCACTGAACCGACTGCTGGTTTTTGAGCGTTTTCCTCACTGATGTAGTTCTGGCCTCTTACAGCTTTCGTTTACCTTCTCAGAAAAAAGGCCATTAGATAGGTACAAGTCTATGTCCTTACAGCGGGGGGAACCACTGCCGCCTACTAGAATGGCTTCCCGCACCGCTCGGTGCGGGGTGAGGAGAGGATCTGGCCCAAGCACCGCTCTCCCCTCCCGGCCGCCTCCTCCCGGCCCAGCCCAGCCGGGGGGACCGGGCCGCCTCTGCCGGAACCGCGGCGTTGCGGACGCGCCCGCCCGTCACGGCGGGGCGGGGCGGGGCCGGGCGGGCGCCATGGCGGCGGCGGCGCGGGGCGGCGCGGAGCGGTACTTTACGCGCTGGTACAAGGCAGGTACGGCCGGGGGCCGGGGCCCGGAGCCCGGAGCCGGGAGCCGGAGCGGCGGGGCGGTCACTGGTGTTTGTGCCCTGTTGCAGACGTGAAGGGGCGGCCGTGCGAGGACTTCTGCGTGCTGCAGCACTCCAACAGGCGAGTGGCGCTCCGGGGGCCGGGGGGGCTGGGGGGCCGCCTCCGCCCTCTCCCGAGGACCGGTGCCTGCGGGCGGCCCAGAGCTGCCGGGCTCTGACGCTTGGGCAGCCTCAGGCTTGCTTTAGCGGGGGAACGGCCGCTGCTTTCCGGCAGGACGCGGCAGCCTCCCCCGCTCTCCCTGGAGCCACGCAGGCGGCGTAGCGAGGGGCCGAGCCCCAGCAGCCTCCGCCCCGCCCGCCGCTGCGCTGCCTTGCGCTGGGGCCGGGGGAGCAGCGGCTGCTGCAGCCGGCGTGCGGTCGGGGTTAACCCAGCGGGCACCGCTCCTGCTGAAACGCCTGGGGGGCGACAGTGCGAACCACCAGGCGAGCCTGGATTTTTCCGGAGGATGGGAGAGTGACAAACCTTAGCCTTGCTAGATCTTCCTTAACTACTACTCCAGTAAGAACGGAGCTTGAGCTCTTCCCCCCGCCCCGGATTGCTCAGCAGATTTTTAAAAAGGCCCCTTCAGTGTCCGCAGTGCTGCCCTCCGTCCTTGCGTCCTCTCCTGCTGAGAGGGCCCTTTACATCACCTTCAGTAGCAGAAGAGCAACATTTCAAAAGGCTTTTCTGTAATGACATTTCCAAGTAGTCTGTCTAACTTGCTTTCTAGGAAATTAATTGGGTTGGTTTGAACAAACATTTAGCTTTTTCTGTATACAACTTAATTGCTTTTAATTGTACATTTGTGTACTCCAGACAGCAAATGCAAGATAGATAGGAAATAAAAGTGTCATACATTGTTTCTACTTTGATGTAGCCAGATATCCAGTCACTTGGAATAAATCAACCCTGTACCTGGTTTGGATTCTGATAACGTACTTTACCTTCCCCCCTCCTGCCCCCCGCTAAAGCCTGTTCTGACTGCAGGGTGGCTTGGTGGCATCGTGAGCGTTGCTGGGGTCTTTAGTCCCCGAGGGAGGAACAGAACTTAACTACTGTCCGCACAAAAATTGGCAGTGCCAGTTGCTTGCGTGTTGAGGGAGGATGAGGAGGCGTTTGTTGTTCCTAGCGGGTTGCCTGCTCCTGTTAAGAATTCAGAGTAACCATCAGCCAAGCAAGTAAGAATTCGGGCAGAACCATCGCCTCGCTGCAGCCTTCAGAGCTGGGGCTTCTCTGTGGCTGCTTCATGCAGCTCGCTTTCTCGTTCTTTGGAAACAGAAACCTGAGTACCTGGGAATAACAGCAAGAAAGGACACCCTCGCATTTGCACTAAATACTAAATATGTAGTTATTAGTCTCAGTTGTCTAATACAAGCAACAGTTTAAATCCTGTTGGTATAGGGGAAAGGAAACAAAAATATAAACACCTGTTCAAATCTCTATAAAGATTATTTTGCTGTTTTGAATTCTGAAATATCAGGGCCCTTGGCTTCTACAGCAGCTTAGCCAAAACGCTCTATACAGCATTTTACCATTGTTACGTATGGGGCTGTGGCTCAGTTTGATATTTCTAAGCAGTATAAAATTCTCTGTTGATTTTTTGTTTTGCCAGGTCTCAGCTCTAATAGGTGACAGCTCGGATAGATGATTTGTCACCTTCCTCTTAGGAGGAGGCTGGGGCCAGGAGGAGGTAGCCTTGGGCTGCTGGGGCATGCTGAAAGCATTCGCCAGCATCCAGCTCCCTCTTGCGGGGAGCGGCACAGCAAGAGCCTGCGAAGAGGAGTGCAGGGAGGAGGATGCAGCATCCGCAGGGAAAGATCTGGTTCTGTGCCGTGGTTTGCTCTACAGCTACTGTTCTGTTAATTCTGGTCCTTGCTCTAGGTTTTAAATTCTTCTTAAACAGAATAGCTTCATCTCTGTTCATTTATTGGCAAGTTCTGGGCTCTCCATGGTTGTGCGTTAGGCATGGTTCTAGCCCCGGGATGAAGGTAGGCCTAGTCTTTACAGCTGGGCTTGTCTCAAAACTCTCCGGTTCCATGACAAGAAATAACCCTCCTTTAGAAAAAGATAAAACGCGAGCAGCAGGTTAACTAAAGCCCAGATCACCGAAGGATTCATCTGCTGTAACTATTCACCACTAACAGCCTTTAGCTGTTCTGAGAAACATTGCCTTGTGTTACATGTTCCAACAAAAGCATACTGTGCTTTACTTGATCATCTTAAGTGAATATCTGCTTCAGCTATCAGCAGGCAAGCGAACCAAGTATGCTCCCATGGGGTACAACACCAGATAGAACAGCTCTAGCTTATTTAAAAGCTGTGGTTCTGTTTAACTAAGAAGTGGAGTGGTTGTGATGATCCAGTCTCGTATCTCAAAATAAAGCACCTTCTGTGGGGCTTGCTTTAGGTCAGAATGCAGTCTTCATTCGGTTTGGTACAGCAGACGTCAAGTAAGATGCCCCGAAGAAAGTGAGTCAGATTTGATCCTGTATCTGACATTTTTGTAAGTGGGAAACTAAAATTTGTCTCTGATCCACAGCCAACAATTATCCTCCATTCTCCTTCATTAGCTCAGGTAAATTGTGTTCTAGGTTACCCTACTCCACCCCCCTGCTGTCACCCAGACCTGTCTGTCCTTGCTTCCCCCCTGAGCCTGTGACTCCTCCTGCAGTAAGCTGAACTATCAGCTTAACTTTCCTGTTAAACTATAGAGGGAAGAATATTGTGCTTTAAAGAGTGAAAGTAAACAACAGCTTTCACAACACTGAAAGTCTTGCTAGCATTTCAGACTAGGAGTCCAAATGAAGTAGTCAGTATCAGTTTTAAATCCTACCAGTATAGGCAGAGAAGGTTGTGGAACTTGCTTAGAGCACATAAGAGCATGGCTTCTCACAACTACAGTGTAATAATTGTATTTCTTTTTGCAGAATCTGTGTCATCACCTTGGCAGAAGCCCATCCTCTTCTTCAAAGTGGAAAAACAATTAAAAGCATTAATTACCAAATCAGTGCCAACTGTAGCAGACTCCAGAATAAGGTCTCTGGGAAATCAAAAAGGGTATGGCTTTTTGATTTGGTTAGTTTTCATTTTCTCTCTCACACTGCCTGAGACTTTCTGCCCTTTCTGGGATAGAAACTTACCAAGTTACCTTTACATTTTATTTTAAAACAGCCCCTCCACAGTTGAAGAATTTAGACTTTCTCAAGAGGTGCCTGTCTAACTGTCCCGGCCAGGGTCTTACAGTACTCCTACAGCACTGGTGGTTTCCAGTGTTGCTCAAACCAAGGCTAACAGTCGCTTTTAGTCATTTTTTCATAGTGTACAGAGGGACTTAAATGTCCCTGAAAATATAAACATTTGTTTCCACCAAAATGCTGAGGATTTGGAGACTACTGTTTTTCTCAAACAGACCTAGATAGCAGATGGGCTAGTTCAGTGTGTTTTGTGGTGGGTTTTCAAATACGTGTTGTTTAACCTGGTTATACTGAAATCAACAGTGCTGTTTTTCTCTTCTCTCCCCCAATTTTAATCTGATCAAGCTACAAGTCTGTTATTCCACAAGAAACTTAATTATGACTAAATTTGTAAGCTCTTCACAAGCTTCTATTCGATTTGTGCACATAACTAAGTTGGCATCTTCCCTTCTGTAGAGAAGCACAGCTATGTAACTTGTAATGACCTGTAACTATCACACTTCCTTGCTTTGTTCTGAGAAGCTTACAAACTTACATTGCTGATGGTAATACTTTAAAAAGCCCTGTGTAATTAAAAGTATATATATAATGTTTTTTTATTTTTCAAATGCAGGGAGCTCAGTTTTTAACAGAACTTGCCCCTCTGTGCAGGATATCTTCATCAGATGGAGAGGAATACACCATTTATAGGTAAGGTTTTTCCCTTTTTCTTCTTACCATGACATACCATGCACTTCTACTGAATCTAAACACTTTTGCAGTTGTATACGAGGGCGACTGATAGAAGTCAATGAAAACATTCTTAGCAATCCCGCTATTCTGCAAGAAAAGGTAAGACACTTTCTTGCTTATTATTTTCTAACTTTTATTTCACTGCTAACTTCAGTCTTGCTTTTTAGCCATCAACTGAGGGATACATCGCAGTGGTTCTACCCAAATTTGAAGAAAGCAAGAGTATAACTCAAGGACTTCTGACGCAGAAGGAGTACGAGGAAGTTTTGGTGAAACGTCTTAATTCATCTTCATGAAATTAATTATACTATCAAATACAGATGATAACTGTAAATAAGCTACTTTTATTGTACACTGTTACCTTCATGGTATTGAAAGGCCTAGCGCCTGTTTTTAAAAGTGGAACTTAAATGCTTGATTCATACAAGAATAAACCAGTTCAAATAGTTTGTGTATTAAAATTTGCTTTCTCTTTCTCTGAATTCTAGCACTACAAGTTTTTAAATAAGCACAGAATGATATGTTGGAGAGTACGTATGTTCCACAGGCAGCTTTGCTTCTGCTCAGTGCAAGGATAACACATACAGAAAAATCATATGATTTAGCTATCACTTAATTTAAGCTGAAGTAATACAATATGGAGTTTGACAAAGGTGAATTGAAAATAAAATTGCAACAGAAGCCTATGTACAAAGAGCAGATAAACTTGAAAATATGTATTTCACACCACGTTGTATTTTCATGGCATCCTGCAGTCAAATAATGCCCTTTGTACAGAAGTTTGTTGTAATCAGTATCTATTTTCTTAAATTTTAAATGGTGTAATGTAAAGTCTACATAATACTTCAGTGGTTCTACATGCAATTCAAATTCTGCTCAGTAAGTTTTAACAAAAAAGGAAGCAACAACTGCCATCTACAAATAAAGTGGTAAAAGCATTTGAGTCAAGAGTATTAGTCGCTTAGAAATACACTTTTGGAAATATGAATCATGTCAACAAGATTAAAATTCAGTGGTGCAGCTATTGAAAGAGGGTTTTTTTCCTAAACTACTTCATTGCAGGTATAACTCACAAGTAAGGTAACATTTCAGTGCTTTAGGCCACAGCCTTTCAGACTATATTCCTGATTCTGCTTTATCAAACACATAGACTGAAATAGGCCAGAGATGAGTTTACAGACTTCAACAGTAGTGTTACATATAGCATATGCAGCACAAGGTTCTTTATATAAAATGTCTATTAGCAGCATCTTTGGGTTGAAACATCCGTTAAGACATTCATAGGCATTAATTACAAAACCGGTATCAATAGTGAGCATAGGAAAGGCATTCACATTATAAAAATACATAACAATTAGACTAGCTGGTGTTGTAATTGCTAAGTAATGGGACATCTATTAGATGTGGCAAAGGTCAACAGTTTTAATTCAAATTAACCTGGTTTGACTTTCCACAAATGAAAGCAATATTGAAAATTCAGCAAGTGTTATTTTCAAATGGGAATTCCTGCATTTCTAAGTGCTATAATTACTTGCTCTCTAAAAACGTCATGTTTGTTACATGATTTTCTAAAGACTTGATGCCAAATGTCTCAGCTCTTCTTTCTGGAGTATGTGCATTTGTACCAGTTCGTATTCTGTCTTCTCTCCACAGCGGAGCAGGTGTAAGACAGCCATTTCCTGCTTTATTCTGTATATATATTTAAAAAAAGCTTTCTTAAACAAACAAACAAAAAAACACCCCCAAAACAACCCACAAAACCCCTTTAAAATACTGCAGATGAACCAGGTACTCGCCTTTCTCAGTAATTTGCAGCAAAGCGGAAGAAGTTGGCATAACACAGTCATCACGTTCCTTGTTTTCAGAATGCATGCATCAACCTGAACAAGACAATTAAGAGTAGAGTAAGACCACTCATTACTTTTATTAGGCAATTGTTTAATGCATGAGATTATAATCTGTTTCAAGCTTGAATAGGTAATATTTGTCCTTCATAAATCCCTTCTAATCAAAAGGTTTTGCCTACTTTTTTTTGATTTCTCTATATAGTATGTGTAAAGTAACAGCATCCCTTCTGTTAACCCAAGATTTGAGCTAGGAAGCAGAAGGGAATGACACGCATCCCAGGAGAAGGAACTAATAATAATATAATATTAAACAGTAACGTAAGTGTCTTGGAAAGGAGCTCTTACCATCTAGGTATGATTCATCACAATTATTCATGTTTTTCCTTTTGTTTTATGTCCTGTCAGCATGATGTAGAAAGCCACGCATCACGTCAGCCTTACCTTGATATGAGTTACACTAAAAGTCAGCTAAATCTTAAAGCATTTGAGTTTATGCCTCAAGTCTAACACACAGCACAGGTCACAACTCCGGGCCCTCAACAAACATTAATTTCATGGCCTGTTATCACTATGTAGTGATACATCACTCTGTATAAAGAGACTGGAGTTCCCATTTAGTTTAGCTAGAGAGTGTAAAACAAACCAAGCAGTAGCCCTGAGGTGCTCAGTTTGGTTTTGAGTGTCTCGGATGCTCTAGCCAGTTTCAGTCCCTGCTGTAAAATTGAAACATCTTTTCCATAGCTCACTGGAAACAAACATCCAGGTGCATAGAAATGGTCTTGCTCACATTGATCATATTGCTGCTCAGGGATACTTGGAAGTTCTTCAAAAAGCCTGACCTCTATTCCTCGCTAAGGTTTGCAGATCTGCTTCTCGTGGTAACCATGCTGAAAGTTTTATGGCAGCTGTATACATACTTACTTACAACAAGTATGAATAATATCAGAATAAACTCTAGGCCGTCTAGGGTAGACTCTGCCTACTGAGAAGCAAGCATGTATTTCAGCAATAGAGTCTTTGGGGTTTGGAATTTGTTACGTTTATGTTAAGCATCAATAACAACAGAATAACAATAATTATTACAGTGGTACAAATACAAATTACCTTCATTAATACTTTGATCAATGAAGTCCTTTCTTAGTGAGGTACACTTAATTACAGTTTATATTTCTCTGAATGAAGTTCTAGTGGATTACAGTATTATTATATACGGTATTACTCCATCTCATATTATTCAGCTGAAAATTCTCAGTTGCAGCATGATAAAATTCCAGCACCTCTCTTTATCTAGTGGGTAAGTTGAGGGAGATGTTGTCAGAAGTTCTTTGAACAAAGTTCTCAGCAGTAAAAAGCAAGATAAAGTAGTGGAAGCCTATGAACATCTTTCCATCTTTTTTTTTTTTTTTTTTTTTTTTTTTAAGAGCAGTCCAGGAACATCATTGTCTTGGGAAACATTTCTGTAAACTCTTTCACTAACAGTGAAAGCCAAAACCCAAACGATAATTTCAGTGCTTTTAGTAACAGGAAGGAAAAAAAATCCCATTACTTTTTTACTGATTCTTAGACTCTAAAGTTGATAAGCTAGGGGTAAGGAAACTGTTCCTTAAAACATTAATATCAATATGTCTGTGGCCACTGGGCCAGTTATACAAAACTTGGATATCCATGCTCCCTAAAGAAAACATTCATATAAGCTTGTGGAGTAATACCATCCAAGCTATCCACTGGCTGGCTTCCACGTATGCTGGGTGCCAGTGTACCATATTTTGCCTCCTATCAAACCCTCAGTATGAGGAGGTCAGGTCAGGATAAACTTCACTGAAGCCCTTCTCTGGTAGTGGGGAAAAATAAAAATAAATTTAAAAAATTTTTAAAAAGGCTAGAAAACAGTAGCACCCATGCTGAAGAAAATCCCTTCCTGAGACAAGATAGTATGGTAAATGGCTTGGATTGCAGTTATCAGTGAGGGATGTCCCAATAGACAAAGCATTTTCAGCAAGGGGAACAGTTCTTACTGTTCTTCCTCTATACTTCGCACATCAGCTTCTCAAAACATATTAAGTGCAAACCAGTACTTCAACTTGAAGTAAATTCCTCTTCTACATAGGGAACAGTAACAATGACATATTGCATAGCAGAAAAATGCTTGCACAACAGCATAAAATTTTGTACTTATTAATTTTTATGGTCCTCTGTCAATCCAAGAAGTTCAGCTGTCATGAACGGTTTCATATTTTAACAGAAGCATAAATTAGTAAGTTACTATATTTCAAAACAAGTTAGGTCTCACTTTCAAGAATATACATATATAATTTTTACCTTACCTTTGTAAACGTAGCACTTTTACCCTGAACAGAAGCTTTAGCTGTTATCTGGAGCTGCTTGCACATAGAGATCAGTTTTTCAGCCTCCAACAGAAGCAAAGGTTTGTCATCACTGTGTACCTGAAATGTGTTTCAGGAAGACAAAACCACTCTGTGTTAAAGACTCCCATATTAAGTTAATGGAGAAGACAGCGCAACCAGCTTTTAATCAGTATCACTAGTGTCATAAGCTGAATGGCTGTTTTAGAGGTCATACATCACCTGATCAGAAAAGGCATGAAGAGCTGAAGCAAGCTTTGTGCCCTCTGTAGCAAAAATCTGAAAGGGGGAGAAAGCATGTAATAAAATGAACCACAATGAAAGATGAGGCTCTTTTTCCTTGTTGTTTTAATAAATAGTGTGCTATAAAGTAAAAAGGTAGCAGGAAATATTTGTGATAGTTGTATACATTTATAATTAACAAGTCAGCAGTTTGCAGTGACTTCTGAAACAACAAGCTACACTACAAATTGCCATTCTCCCAGATAAGCAAAATTTAAAGGCTTTCCCGTTACATATAAAAAAACCTGACTTCCAATTATTTTTTGCACTGTAGCAGCTCTCAAGAGTTTTGTGGGTAGATGACACCTGCCATGCTTGTTTATTGTCCTGACAAAGGTAACCAGTCTCCTGTTAAACACAGGCATGTATCTTGGAAATATCACGCCATGTTCCTTCATTTGGCCCCTTGTCTTTTGTTTGTATTATTCAAATTTTTACAGCTTCTTTCTTTCCCATGAAAATAGTGCTGCTCAGATTAGGATGGAGTATCTGTTAACACTATCAGGGACTAGGCTAAGTGACACAACGAATACTACTAATGCATTGAAGTCCACTATATTTGCCATAATGCAAGTTTGCTATTCCTACTCCTAACTGGAACCTGTCAGTTTAATGAATGCTGTCTTTATGTCCTGGTTTCAGCTGAGATGATAGAGTTAATTTTCTTTATAGTGGCTGGTATGGGGCTATGTTTTGGATTTGTGCTGAAAACAGTGTTGATAATACAGAGATGTTTTAGTTGTTGCTGCACTGGTCAAGGACTTTTCAGCTTCCCATGCTCTGCCAGGTGCAGAAGCAGCTGGGAGGGGACACAGCCAGGAGAGTTGATCCAAACTGACCAAAGGGCTATTCCATACCGTATGATGTCATGCTCAGTATATAAAGCTGGGAAGAAGAAGGAAGGGGGGAGTGTTCGGAGTGATGGCGTTTGTCTTCCCAAGTAACCATTACGTGTGATGGAGCCCTGCTTTCCTGGAGATGGCTGAACACCTGCCTGCCCATGGGAAGGAGTGAATGAATTCCTTGCTTTGCCTTGCTTGTGTGCGCGGCTTTTGCTTTACCTATTAAATTGTCTTTATCTCAACCCATGAGTTTTCTTACTTTTGCTCTTCCAATTCTCTCCCCCATCCCACCAGGGGGGAGTGAGCGAGCGGCTGTGTGGTGCTTAGTTGCTGGCTGGGGTTAAACCACGACACTTTACTACTGGAACACTGAAAAGTTAGCTTTCAGAAAGTACATACCAGAGTTAGGCTGCTTAAAATCTACAGTTGCCAGTCAATTCATGATACACTGTACTTATGTGTAAGGAATCGGAGAGTTAAGTTCCAATTTGTTCTTCACTCAGAGTGCCTAACTCCTATTTTGGTAAAAATATATTACCTCTGCTTGATGAAATAAATCTTGAGTCGTTTTCAGAAGTCCTTCTCCTCTGTGGGAAATAATGAAAGCAGAATATATGCCACGTACAGACTGCAGATTATTTTGCCTGCTACTTCCACAATTTATAGTATCTCTCTCTCACCCGCCTTCACACCACTGAATTCTAAAATATCACTCTTTTAGAAGAGTGCACAACAATATGCACAATAACTTACTACAGGAACTGCATTTCAAAGCATTATACAAACACCTCAGTGGCTAGAGCACTACTGGGAAATTAGCAATGGTTCAGTTCTCATCAGCTGAACAAGGACAGAAATCCATGTCTCTGGCACACTGAGTATTACTGGACTAGTAGGTAAGAAAAAATCTCAACTCTTATAAAAAAACCCCTAAATTCTTCGAATAAGAAAGCTGGCATTGCATGGGCAAGTTTCAGAACAACACCTTTCAGTACAGCAAAGATCAGTAATTCTAATCTACAGCTATATACTTGTGCTTTAGTTCCCTTAATTTTGAAAGTATTTATGAACATGCTTCTTAAAATGTTTTCTGTACCCAAGAGATATTTAAATAGCTGTTCCGTAACAAAACAGATGTTTAGCACTTTAAAAAACCCCTGATTTTATTATTAAACAGCTCAGAAATTTACAAGAATTTATAAAGTGTAAGGATAGAAATTAAAGCTCCTTTCTGAATGTGTCCCAATTATACTCTGAAAATGAAATTGTCTTATTTCATATAAACACTTTTAATGCTCCTCTTTCCACCAAAACATGCTGCATACAGTGCAATTACCTGGTAAATAAATACATGGAGTAGGCCATACTTGACATGCCTTGTCCATGTTGCACGATCTCATTCTCCTGATCCTCCCATTTCTCTGTCTCGGAATCCACATCAGATGTAAGCAGATGCAATTCTAATCCAAGTTTTGCAATTTTCGCCTGTTCCTGTAAATGGTAATCGTATTTATGGCACTTAAAAATACATTATTCAGACAAGATTAAAAAAAAAGTAAAGAGTTTTTTTACTAAAATGACAACATCTTACCTCAGTATCTAGCTTGACTGGCTTTAATGCTTTCAGATTTGCATTATGCTTCTGTTTCAAACAAAAAATAGTATTTTTAAATAAAAGGAACTAGTAATCATTTTACTAACAAATCATAAGACGTGGCTCTATACTCAGAGGCAGACTTTGCAGGAGAGTTCCAGTGGTTCAGACAAACATCCAGTAGAAGCTGAGAACCTGTTCTGATCTGGCTGTCTTCCTGAAATGGCATGTGCAAACAGGGTCTTGTGCCTACAGACACCCTAAAGTTTCAAGGAAAAGACCTCTTCCATGCTTCTCAGACTCCACTTCCTCATGCAGTACCATCTCTTCCCCTTACCCCCTAAATCCTCAGTAATACTTAGGACTAAATAAACAGTCTTAATCAAGTACTACTGCACTGATTTTTCCATCAGAGATGATACTGGTATAACAGGGTCTGGGAAGTTGATTTAGCTAGTAGCAAGCTGATCCAGGGTAGAACCCATGTAAATGCTAGTGTAGCTCATTATTCTGTGTCCCTTTGTTGAAGTAGCTGGAAACAAATCCTGACACTTTGATCTTTTTATGGGTTTCCTTCTTTTATTTAAGTCACGAACTATCCAAAATACCAGTCTGGCTGCAAGCCAAATATTGGCTCAGATTAAACAATAATGAGTGGTACTGGTGTGAGTGGACTATCTGATAAGGCAGAGCTTGCCAACTACGTAACACATATACACAGCAATACATGATTTGTTTCAAATCAATTTGCATGTAGGGAGCAGCAGTTCCTGGCTTTAATTTCACATGCTGGTGCTGTCACTGTGCAAAGACAGCAAAAACTAACAGACATGGGAGCCACAGTCCACATTCAGAAACCGCACTGAGTGCAGAGGAATGGAAAGTACAAAGTTGGTGTCTGTAACTTGGAGAGGTGTGAGCCACTGGAGGAGGCTGGATGATAAGAGTGCAGGACTGAGATCCTTGTCTGAGAATCTGAAAAGAGCTGCTATTCATTAGTGGGAGTACCTGGGCAAATTAAGCTCAGTAATGCCGGGGGGGGGGGGGGGGGCACTGTTCATTGTAAACAGCATCAGAAATAAGTTCCAGGTGCGGTCTCCATCTCTCAAGAGTTTGAGGAAAAATAAAGTACTACTATTGAAGTTCCTACTGCAATTTGCTGCTCAGTTTAGCTTTCATGCCATTTCTCTTTTCCCATCCCCAAATTTTTAAATATTCTGAATCTTATGAATATTTACCCAGATGAAACACTGTAATTCTGCCTATGTGTTAGAAATGTTGATCTCGTATCAAAAGATTTAGCAAAAAGTGTAAGAACTGATACTCCTAATTGTCATTTAAGCTTGACCATATTGCATATTAGAGATGCAATTCAAGAAATGCTGGTTTTAAGGTAGTCTTAAAAAAAGAAAGGAACACAAAGCCAAACTAGGTTTGTATGTAAACACAAACTTTGGGCTACAAGGTATGGCAAATATTTAAGCTACTGAGTGAAGGGTATTCAAGAAAACGAGCACTCTAGCACAGGTAAGTTTTTCTATCCACAAATAACTAAAGAAACCTCAGAATGTTTGTCAGATTTGTAGTCATCTCTATTCTAGTGTTCACTCACACTATTTGAATAGAATTGGTAAAGATCAGATAAGCAGTTATTCTGCTTTTAAAACATGATTTGACACCTAATACTATAGAGGAAAATACACCTGTGCATTAAGCACACACATGAACCATCACTACTGCTCTGTCCTCAACCATGGCATGGTCTAGGATGCCACTCACTACCAGCAAACAGCACAGTTGCACTTAAACAGATGTAACAAAATATGTAATCTAATTAGATCATCAGGAACAGTGTGGCTCCCGTGCGGGGACAGCGTGGGCATTAGCCAGGCACAGCAGAGCTCTGTGACGGCAGTAGGGAGAGAAGAGGCAGTACCGAGAGGCAGCACTGGGAAGACAGGCAGTTCCAAAAGTTGGTGCATCAGTTAGGAAAATAAATTACTCTGTGGAGAAACTCTGTTGTCTTATGGACGTAATCTACATCTCCTGTCTACTTCCAAACTGTATATTAATCAGAACTCCCCCAAATCTATGCATCTTGCAAAATTCAAAAGAAGGCAGTGACCTTTGAAACAACAACAAAGCAGAACTGTTTAAATCCTGGGAACAAAGTTTTTATTGAAAGTATTTTTAAAAGGCATATGAATCAATAAGTGGGAATCTGACTTCAAACATTTCTTCTTTAAATTTTGGCTGAAGTCCAGAAGCTATGTAGCTTAGTCAAACCAGTGAGGGACAAAAACCTTATCAAAAGTCACTGAACCAATGTATTTTCCAGCCTCAATATTTAGTTCCGTAACTGTGAAATTCACCCATGCTCACCCAGCCTAACATTATATTCTATTTAAAACTGCCGATTGGA
Organism: Ciconia boyciana; assembly: GCF_034638445.1. Taxonomy (NCBI): domain Eukaryota; kingdom Metazoa; phylum Chordata; class Aves; order Ciconiiformes; family Ciconiidae; genus Ciconia; species Ciconia boyciana. The sequence continues at coordinate 68,327,275 of NC_132935.1, forward strand.
TTCATAACGTATGACCTTTTCTCTTTTCATTAAGGGTCAGAAGTAGCACATTATGTTTGAAGTCACAGAATTGCACAACAGGAAACATGGAGACGGGATCATTTCACACCCAAATTCCTCAACACTACAGGTTAAGGAAAGAAAGCAAGGAGTAAAAGAAGCTAGCTAGAGCTTACTGTACCTTCTGAGATCATTCTTCCCCTCTTTCCCACCCGTGAAAAGATTCAATATGTAGCAAGTGAATCAAATGACTGATTACATGATACTAACAAGGTTTAGGAGGTCTCCTAAATGCTCACAGATGCTCTCAGAAACAATGTAATATCAATTATAATCAGCTAAGGATATTAATTACCTCACAACTAAACCTGGACATTTGGTGTAGCTTTTTTCTCTGCATTAAAAATATTTAAGATCAAAGAAGAACCCATTATTTCAAGAGCCTACAACAGGCTCGAACATGTCCATTTGTTCCAAATAGGTCAACTCTGGCAACAACGTTTAAAAAAAAAAATAAAATCAGATTACCAAGACTTATTTTCAGTATGTTGCAGCATATTCTTACTGTTTTAATAGTAACAAGGCATTTTTTAATTATATAGCATGACGTGGTAAAAAAAGTCATATTAATGAACAGGAATTAAAGCTCATGCACAATCAAAGTGATTAAAGCATACTATCTAACTAGTTACCCTAGTTTTCAGTATGTTTGTTATTCATTTAATAAATTGACAAAGGTTGATATTTTACTGTCAGCCATCCAGTCAGGATGCATGTTACCAAGATATTGCTATGTCCTCAGCAAGGGGTGACATGGAAAGAAGTCAATTAGTTAATAGCAGATATAAAGTAAATACTACAATCCCAAAAGCAACTTACCCCTGGTCTGGGCAGTGATAGGTAGACACGCTTCTCTCCTATGAGGAACACACACATTTACACCAAAATTTGTATGCAGTTTTTAAACAATGGGATCACATGCCTTATTTCATCCTTCCTTAAGTTGCAGTACTATAAAAGCAAATTACTTACCTGTAATTCCTCCTCTTTGAATATTGCAGAGGATTCCCTCTCTGTCTCATGCTTCCAGAGAGAGACAAGCCAAGAACTCTCTACTGTTCAGATTTTAGCTCTCAGCAACTGGCAGTTAAGAAAGCTCCTCTGAACAGCTTCCCTCAATAAGATTTCTAGTCCCCTGCATGCAACCCACAAGCAAGTAAAGAAACTCTCTCCAATGACTGAGTAGCTATCGCTACATGCACTCATTTTGTTGCAAAGTACAGAACGTACAGTGGTAGGTCCACATAAAGCTTTTATTGGCATGGGTTGAATGGTCTAAAATTTGGAGTAGCCAATGCCACTAGTGAGAAATACCTAGGCAGGTTTTCCTAAGTAATGCCAATAAAACCCTCATGTTGTACGGTAGTATACGTATCCCATGTGCACTGTATTTTATAAAGAAAAAAGTTCTATAGCATTTTACACACTTATTGAATGATTTCTTATATCCCCAGGAGCCTCAGATATTCCAAGTCTGAGCAAAACAAATGGAGGGGGGGAAAAAAAATAAATCCTTTTAGGTGTTACCTAAAAGTGGATAAGAAGAGTTTATCGGCAAGAGGAAACAGTGCCTGGCTAACAGCCTAGGGTTAGAGCTCCAGTTACCAGAAGATTTAATTACCTGTGAAAGCTTACATTTATTACAATAGATTCAGGAGAGGAAAGTCTGCTAAATAAAATAAAAATAAAATAAATAAAAAACTTAAGAGCTATTGAAAAATAGATTTTACCTGAAGAAACAAAGGGCTACTATAATGGATATCGGTACCAGGTTTGCATAGGGACGATGCATCTCGACAGACAAAGGACAAACAACAAACCCCCCTACAACTCCTATCTCCTCCTCTCGTATCAGCTCCTAGAGAAATTCCGTTCTGAGTCCTCAGAAGACAGTTCTCTTGTGCATTCATGATTTTTTGAAAGTATGCTCTTTATCTCCTGACACCACAGAAAGATCATGAGCTCCATGTCTAGGCAACTGACTCCTAAAAAACCAAATTTCAGTAAGTGGCCAAGTGTCCTTCAACCCTCTTCATAAGTATGAAAAATGTAATTCCTCCTTTCCAAGATCACCTTCTCCTTCCCCTGCTCAGTTTTGTGAAAGATGAAATGAGATATCAGGGCACAAGCTGCCTAACTATTTTTTTCAGAATGCAGAGTTATTCAGATATTAGTTGCCCAAACATGCATCCAACCAAGATTTCTCACTAAAGACTGATACAAATTATGAGAAGTGATTTACAACATCCTATATATCAAAACATCAGCTAAAGGGCATGTAAGAAAGCATGTAAGATGTACCAAGAACAAAAGGTAACTTGTAAGTTTAAAATGCTGTAGCATGAAAGATCTCCTTGGTGCTATGTAAAAACCTGTTCTGCAATGTTAAAAAAAAAAGTTCAAACACAGAAAGGTTTGACATAACAAATGGAATACTAATGCATACTGAGAGGACATACTACTCGCACATACAAGGTGGGCATTCAGAATTATGGAAACCAAATGGAAAGAGGTGGTAGACAGAAATAAGAAAAAAAAAGTTTTTTGCTCTTCAAGCAATTCCCATTATTTGGCTTTGCAAGGTTTAGTTGCTCACCATATTCAGAAAGATGAAGGATCTCACTATTTCTTGGAACATTAAAAAAAACCAACCCAAAACCAAAAAAACACACACACAAAAAACCCACCTCACTGGACCCACAGATACCAGACCTTTGAAAAGCGCAGATCAACTCAGGCCAGAGGTAATTCTACTTCATCAGAAAATACTTAATTACATCAGTATAATCACGGAATTTATATTTGATTCCATTAACAGAATACACATATATATATTTTCTCAGGTATTTAATTTCCTTAGTTTGTAAGTCAGATCTTTGCTATAATAGCAAAAGGCTTTTCGCCATATTATGATCTTCCTTTTATTTATTCGAGTCTGCCTGTGTTTTTCCTAATGTATTTTCTCTAACACATTTTTCCTTTTTCATTTTTTCATTCAAAATTAATGTTTATTATTTCATCCTCTTTGTCTTCCAATTTTCCACTTTCCAGTAGTTCCAGTCATGCTTTTCCCTCCAAAATTCTCTATTTCAACTTCTAAACCCTGCTTTTGATCTCAGTTCTTATCTGAGAGTAGGATGAATTGCTTCACCCTTCTTTCTAGAACTCTAATTTCTAAATTGTGAAATTCTGAACTGTATCCCCTGTTCATCAACTATGGCCCTCCCAAATCCTCACGGTCATTTAACTCCTCTCAAATCAAGTGGGCAAAACAAAAAAGGAGGGCAGAAAAGGAAGTTATCTTCATAAACCGTTCTCTCACTTCTGACCAAGTTACAAGGGAGCAATTGGAGGATTATCCACATTCTTCTCCAGCATGGTGAAACCAAAGTTGGGGGGGGGGGGGGAAGAGAGACTGGCTGACGTCCAACAGATTGGATCAATGAGAGGTGCTTTCGTTCGTTAGGTGATTCATCTCAAAGCGCAGGAGCCTCAAAGTAAAGTATCTCGCCTAAACTAGTAATTCTGAGAACAAACCCATCCCTCTATGGCCTGAACTGAATCTCCCAGCTGCCAGGAGCCACCCACCAGCCCAGACCAGCCACGCAACGCTTCGAACACCAATACCCTGCAGAATGGGCCTCCTCACCATTGGATTAAAAAGTGTTTTAGGACCGAGCAAAAGAAGGCCAACTCTCCCTCACTGTACAGTTCTGCATAGCACAGAGACATGTTCAAAATACACGTGAGGGTTACTGGGCTGTGGTGTGCTCACCAACCTCCCCCACCCCTACATGCATGTGCACTCTCCTCCCTCCCCAAGACAAGCCCATTTCAATTTGGGCACGATCTGGTGTGATTACATTAAAATCGAGTAAAATACTGCTTCATTTCCAAGCTAAATCTGGCACTCTATCCATGTGATTTTTGAACCTCAGTATGAGAAATACCTAATTTGCTGATAGGAAAGAAACACTGGATAAGGAGTTATGCAATTGCTCATAAAACTAAAGAAATTAATATAAACAACGTGAATCTAGTGTAATCAGAAAAATGCTTCTTTTATTTGATGTGTCCAGCACATTTCGTCACCATTCAATTTTTGCCTCAAACTGTATTCTGAACTCTCTAACAAAGCCAAACATTTAAATTGGTAGTACAAAAATACAAGTTTTTAAACTGAGAAGGAAAAAAAAAATATATACCTTCTTACTGTAATTCTATCTTTTGTTACACACAATCACAATTCTACTAAGAATAAAGCACTTGTTACATTTTAGTCTGTAAAATAAAGACACTTTTACCAACCTCAACATTAAGACAAGTATCATGAGCTATGAGAAGAATAAAATCTTATAAAATATTGTGAAACTTCATTGTGTTTGGAGGCAAAAGTTTTGTGAATGCCACTCTTATAATCTCTTAGCAAGCAAATATTTTAATTTATTTATTGGGTCATCAGTTGTGTTTTCTAGGAGAAAAAAAAAAATGTTGAAAGTGGCAAGGTATTTTCTGGAAGCAAAAAGGTGGGGGTATTTGGGTGAGATTTTTTTCTTTTCTTTTTTTTTTTTTTTTTGACAAGAGTCACTCTGAGGTCCAACAAGAGAAAACAAGCAAACAAAAAAAGATCAGCCCACAATACAGAGGAAAACTTTGTAGAGGATGGGTGGGTATAGGAGACCAAATTATTTCTAAGGAGATAACTGACAGTTAATATGAAACAATCCAGACTCAGAGAGAAATCCCTTACTAGGCTGGGCCACGAGACAAGGAAAACAGAGACATGATTTCTTAAGCATTGCTTTGGCAATACAAGACCTAATGCACCCAAGGCCATATAAAGAATACAAGCTACACTTGCCATCTTGCCAATGGTGGTATCAGAACACTTCATGCTGAAAGAAAGACCGAGGAAACGAGAGACACTAACAAGAACAGACTCATCTGGCTATGCCAAACAGGAGAAGATGGTCTTCACTGCACCCAGTCCCCCACATGCTATAGCCTCCAACATGCTCAGCAACACCTACCCATTTTCTTCTCTCTCCTTCAAGCAATGACATTGGGCTGCCTTGTGAAATGATGCTTTAAAGAAACTGGAAAGTACCACTTGTGGAAAATGTCTGTTATCTGCTGTCAACAGCCACAAAAGAAGAGAAAGTTACTAACTACAGGAGAGGCTGGGAATCTGCCGCAACACTTCAAGAAATATTTCTTTGGAGAGCCAAGTATATGCTTTGCTGTGGCTGCATGATTCTCATCCTATTATTTTTAAATACAGTAATATATATATATGTATACACACACATGCACACATATATATAAACATATAAAAAGGTTATCATTCAACCCTGCTAGACCGTTGTATGAATATGAAAAAAATCAGATACTGCATGATCAGCCCTGCAAGTTCCAAATTTATTGTAACACATTAATATTAGAGTCATACTGTATTTTAAGTTGCATTATATAAAATTGAATGCTATGTGTAAAGAAAGTCAGTATGTCCTTGGCTCCCAAAACAAACAAAAAGCCCACTGAAAGTTAAAAGGCCCATAAACAGGATCTCTGCTTGCTACACATCTTCATATGGCATTCCAGACCAAGGTGGACGAACAAGTAGGATAACAATCATCTACTTCTCAAACGCCTCAAATTCCCAATAACCTGCACTACACACAATTATTGTAAACCCACTCAGAATTTCAACATATGTTTTCCTTTTACAAGTCTTCAGGCTCAGACACATATTCATCTAGCAACCAGCAGAAGCAATTTTAAGATATTACTGCCCTGTGGTTGGTTGTTTACTGTCCTCACAACTGCTTACACAGAAACCTGATCAAGTACAGAAAGTTAAACTGACAAAATAAACTCTAAAAATGAAAAAAGATCTCACATTAAGAGCAAGATGGAGTATTGTATCATTGATAGTGTCATCTAACCTGAATAAGGATTTACTTTTTCTGTATCTTAGATACAAAAAAGTGAAGTCCCTGTATTTTACTAAATCTAAACTTTTAAACCTGAGTGATTTTCTCAAAAATACAAGACATTCAGTATTATTATATATTACATTCTATCTGTATGTAATTATACCTTAAAGACTGAAACAAACATGTAGCTGCAAGAAGTATGACAGGCTACACTAAAGACATCATCTGAAAAAAAATTGTTAGATAAAAATGAAAACCAAAATGGCTTCCATTTTTAAGGTAAATTACCCTATGCTAAAAGTAAACACAGAATTTTTTTCTTAAGATTCCAAGGTTTTCTTCTACATGTTGTACAAATACCAATAAACTTACCAACCAGAGAAAATATCCCAAGATTGTGCAGAGTCGTCAGAGATTCCATCCAGGAGAAAGGACAGCAATTTAAAAATCAAATAACTACATTCACTACATTATGAAGTGAATACAAGGCAAGCTGACAGTATAGAATATATATGTATATTTTCCAGAAATACAGGAAAAGAATTAAACATGTCACACAATTCAAGTTATATCTTGATTGTCATGAAATGATATGTCCTAGACAAACCAAAAGGTGGGTTGAAAGCCCTATGCCCCTAATATTTGGACACCGCTGGCAAAGAGCTGTGTCGAATACTTTTGTGTCCTTTGAACAGTTCCATTGGATTTTGCTGGAACTAATCACAGTGCAGAAAGTTAAACATACCTAATTTTACACAAATCAGGCCTTTAAATTTTGGGCTGTTTCTCTTTGAAAAAAATCCAATAAGCACCCTAATTCGACATCTATACAAAACCAATATATTTGTATATTGCCACCTAGATTCCACATTGCCATACGGGATGTGGGACTGTTTATTGCGCTCTTAAGAAAGCAGTATTTCCTAAATCACACTTAAAATTCTTAGACTACATATTTTGAAAACTACATTTTTCTATTTCTACATAGCATTCTTACCTCTTCTTCCTTCAAACACATCATTGATTTCTCTTAACAACATAGACATGTCACTCAGTTGAGACTCCCAGGCCTCACAGAACACCTCAAGATTTTCTTTTGCAATCTTGCTAGATGGATGTAATGCCAGTGTTTCTGCAGCAGAAATTATCTGGACAGAGAACAAAATATTTGCTATTGGAAGTCCTAGTACATAGTGTTGCACATGAATTCACAAATGCCTTCACAGGCAAAACACAAAATTAAACTGCTACTATTATGTCTTTGTAGTGTATTCATCGGACGTTTGGCAGGCTTGATGATCTTCCTTGTGTATTCTTTTAGCTACTGCCCAACATTAAAGTGTAACTCTTTCTTAGAACTGCTTTGAAGAGTTCAACATTAGGTCTCCAAAAAATACATACAAGTAATTTTTATTGATTTATGTCCAGTAGAAGTGGCCAGATAAAAGCTAAGCATACCTGTGGGCCAGTGACCTGAAAGGTATCTTCTGCATGTATGCAAGTAATCTCAAGGGGCTCAGTTCCAGAAACATGCCTCAATAAGCGACACATCTAAATATTTTTTAGAAATTTAAAGAGAAAAGAATGGTAAAAAATATGCTTTCATTAGTAGTGAGAAAAGGCGCACATGCACAAACACACAGACACACACAAACACAAAGTTATTGACAGTCCTTTCAGAAACTTATTGGGGACCTCACAGCTGGGTGTTTCTCAGGGAGCATTTACAATGAAAACAGGGCTAAATCCTGACTTGGAATGTGCAGAAAATCACCAAGAGAAAGAAAAGTCTTAATAAATAAATAAAACAACAACAATTTCAGATATTTGAGACTGAATAAACCTGAAAGTAATCAGACACCTACAGAACTTGGAAAAACTGTAGCATAAATGACTTCACCAAAACAGGCTTACCCAGTAATTAGCAACCATGTGGAAAATTTAGGCTTTCATCATCCAGTGGACTGAATTATCTTTGGGCAAATCAGCATCAGATTAATCTAGGGAAGAAATACTATTTCCTTTCACAGTAAGCAAAATGTAGGCTTTTTTTTTTTTTCAATAAGATTAAGAGTGAACTTTGGGCTGAGAAGGAACATCAAAGTTTTCAGATCAAAAGGAGAATTTCTAAGACAGACAGCACATATGACACTAACTGCACTGTCCATCATCAGAAATGCTATAAGGCCTCACATACAAACACTATTTAACCTCATGGTTATGCCTGGAAAAAAAAAAAAATCAGTGTCTCACTGGAACACTAATTAGTCACAGAAAAACGGGACGTTAAAGCTGAAATTAAAAGTCAACAGTGTTGATTTGCCAGTCCCGGAAGTTCAAGAGTGTTGCTTCTGCATATTCATACTTCTGGGATGAATCCTCAAGCCCCATATAATATCAGAATTTTTTAGAAATTAATGAGTATTAGATGCCATGCATGTATAGTTGCTGGCGTCACCATGTTCCAGATCAAAGTGATGTATCTTTGTATGTCTCCTAGTACAGTTATTTCTGCTCATCTGTCAGATGAGAGCGCAACAATACGTGGCAGACATCCTCTCCACAGGCACTCCTAAGAGCCATGATCTCTCAGTAGTCTTGGAAGTCCCATTTGTTCACATGTGTGAATACTACCATACAAAACCATGAATGTACTAGTACATGAAACATACACACTGCTTTTCACAAAGGAGAAAAGATTTTCAGTGGCCCTCTTGACTGACAAAAACTACGCAAGATCTTCAAAACAGACAAGTTCACTGCGTTAAGAAACTTAACCTTACATCCCCAGCATTCTTGAAATGTGTCTTTGTATTCAGCTGTTGTTGGACACCTGCTGGCTGAAAGAAAAAGGCTATCATCTCTACTCGGATCTAGAAACCTATTTTTTAATGAATACTTTAGCCCAAATATATACATACAGATTGAGTCTAGATCCAGGAGGAGAATTGGGTATGACTGTACATCCCTTCTACAACAACTGTATGCCACAGTGACACCTCTGGCTCAGACCCTACCAAGAACGATACAAAATTCAACAGTATACTAGGAAAATAAATTAAAATAAAAATTACAAAAACACAGACCAAAGCCTTCCTAAAGAATAGACTAAGACAAATCCGGCCACTCATTTTCTAAGTGACTTACAAAATGAAAGCAGCCGTGAACTCACCTCAACAAGTTGTTCTTTCTGCTCTGATAGTTTGCAAGTATATTCTGCTACAGCTTCAAGATTTCCTTCTACTCCTGTAATTTTTAATGCTTTGAGAACCATATGATCCGTATGGTATTTTAGCAGATCTGCTGCCAAAGATGTTGCTGCACTGTGGACCTTGAGTAGCATTAAAAGAAGAAGGAGAGATAAACCTTGAAAGGAAAAAAATTCATCCAGCACCCAGTCAAATAAACTTGAGACAGATTGATTTTTCCAAGAAGCAAAAAAATTTACTGCCATGAAAGCTCATATACAGCCTGCATATTATCTGGGGCTTTAATTTTTCAATTACTATTCAAAGTATAAAGATAAAATCCACTGCACTCCCAAAAAAACCACCACAACCAAATATGGAGAGAAACAAAAGAGCAGCTGCGTAAAATGAGGACATGAAGTTATCACACTGCTGCTTTCTGATAATGTTACAGCTGGGAAAAAACAAGGTGCATGAATTTGTGGGGCACCAAGTTCAGTGTAAGCATGGCACAATGGCTACTCCTCATGAAGAACACACATTAAACTGTGTGAACCAGACTGAAGCCACACAGCATCTGAGTTTATAATATATTAGAAATTAAGTTCCTATTAATAAATTGAATTCTCAGTGATGCAAAGAAAAGCTTGAATACAATCAGCTTGTGACACAGGCTTAGAAAAGTAAAAAGCATCTTTTCTGCAAGGAGACTGAAGCCAGAGATGGGTCTTGGAGAAGTCTCACTCTCCCTACACTTCCAGCAAGCAAGGAGAAGCTTCCCCTCGAAACACATCCCTAAATTCAGACACAATGTCAGACCCACGCATCTGCTGAAACTGTGCTGTGAAGGACTCTGCTTGACAACAGCTATCAGCGACAGCTGCTGCTAGTTCTAGTGACTAGTCATAGTAGGTTTACCTATGCCTTGTAATCAGCCCCATTTTAAAAACATAGGTAAAAGCAAAATAGCAACCTCTTTAGAAATAGCAGAGCATTCTTATGCTCATAACACTATTATGAGTCTTGTAATATTACACTCACTTTGCTGCACTGCACTGAATATACAACAAACTTGGCTGTTCAAGAAGAAAGTTATTTTTCAAGTTCTTATGAATGCAATGAGCTTGAAATTGTGAGACTGGTGGGCCTTGACTCTGTAGAGAAGAGGATGTTTACTAGAACGATATGTTGGGTTTTTTATTCCATTGGACTCTATCTATTTTTACCCCCTTCCCCTGGCAGCACTTCCTGTGCAGTCCAGAATTAAGGGTTTTTTTGTTTGTGGTTTTTTTTTTTTTTAATTTCATGCAAGAAACCCAAATTGTTGCCTCAAAACCTGCTGCGACTGTTTTTTTAAAAAAAACAAGAGAGCTTTTTTTTTTTTTAGAGAAAACAAAAAAGCTATGACAACCTGTTATAAACTAGTTATATAGTGTTGCTCACATGCCATTAAAAATTAGCCCAAACCACTAATCTCAGAAATTAAGTCAGCTCTGAAGAAAGGATATCTGCAAGGTTTGTAATGTTAGAGTAGGAACTGGCAATTCTCAGTTATATACAGGCTATGCAGAGATTACCTTTTCATTAGAGATTCTTTTCATCCTGATCTAAAAATGAAATTTACTTGTACTTAATGCTGTCTCTGATCATTAGCAGGAAAATAATCTCAAGGAAGGAACATACCTTTCATTTCTTCCATAAAGTGACAAAGATGGGAAAGAGTTACTTCTAACAAGGCTGTCTTGTGTTCTCAGCCACCCAGGCTCCCAAAGACATTTTAATTAGAGTCACAATACTTAAATTTCATCAATAGAGATCCTGGTTGCTGACTGATACACTGCAGCACCCGAAGTCAGACTGAAAGGACAGTCCTCCTCAGCCATGTATAGAAGCATGGCTAGTCTGGGATCAATCCCATCACTACACAGAGAACAAGAAAAATGACGTAATACTCTAAATTTACTTCTATGAGTAGCACAAATCCTGTGCATTTTAAAAAAGCTCTTACTAAGCAAGCTTTCCTACTCTACACGTCACCAAAGCAAGTCATACAGAACTTAGGATTTGTTCGTTTAGAAATCCACACCCACTCAATATGCTTCACAACTTTTAAAACAGCGTGCTACGTTTTCACCTGCACTGCTTTTCATATGGAGCTACATCACAAGGCACAGGTAACCCACTATTTTGTATTTTATGCCACCTCTGTTAGCTGGTTTACAGAAGGTAATTTTCTATTATTGTCACCTGACAAAATTCTTAAGCGTGGTAAACGTGTAGTCTTTGTTGCATGACATTTTCATAAATAGAAACCTGTGGGCAGGACAATATGGTAAGATTTACATTTATGGAGCTGCAAGAAAATACAAGATATTAATGATTTCTTCCACATGCTATATTCCAGGCACCTTTGGCTTTATGATCTATGCAATTACAAAGTCACATACTATTTTGACTGGGAACCCTTCCTCCTCATTCAGCACACGGGAGCGATGTTACTCAAAAAGGATGATCTTACAGTTAAAGCAGCTGAATGTCACTTCGGAAAAAGCTCTGCTATTGACTTCCTACATAACGGTGACCAAAGAAAAAACTATTAAAGTGCACAAATTATGTATCCTCCATTTTCTGGGAGCCCAACACACACTACCTGACAGCAGAAGCACAAAGCAGTTAACTGCAACTGAAATAGATTCAAAGCGCTGTTCAAATCTTCAGGACAGCTGCAAGAATTATAATCCAGAAGATGAAACTTCCTATTCTGCCTGTATTAAAAAATATGCAGCATGATTTTTTGAGCAGAGGAGGTTTTCCAGGTACAGCAGCTGAGAGCTCAGTCTAAGCAAGTTCACCATACTACTCTACCATCTTTGCACTGCTCCATAGCCTAGTATTGAAACTCTCACTGTCCTTAGTCTTCATTTCTCTATCTGTTTAAAGGAACAGTAATATGAAGCAGTTGAAAAGATACCTGAATGCTTTGCAAATATTTCGGAAGCTGCCAGAAACCAGTAATTCTGTATTTGGCTCAAATCTGTGGAACAGACAAGGCAGCAATGCTATCCACTAATGGGGGGGGGGGGGGGGGGGAGGACCCTGATCAGAAAGTGCAATCTATCCCATGTACCAAACGAGGCAGCTATCTCATATGTGTATGTAAGTTGAGACCCAGCATGCTTGCATTTAGGAAAAGAATGATTTACAACAGGCACATACACAGCTGCCAACTGTCTAGAAAAATACCTGAGTATAAGGCACTGTCATAATACATTTCTGCTATAGACATCAATAGAACAGGTTAAGTACAAACAAACAGCAAATGTAATTTATTCATTTAAGCACACACTACAAGAAAAAGTATTTAAAACAGTGATATTTTAAATAAAACAGTGATAAAGTATTTAAAACTTTCCCAAGGAAAGTTTAGCCTTTACATTTAAAGTAATTATTATATACATAGTACTTATTTCCAAACACATCTCTTTTTAATTGTTGTCAGAGTTAGCAAAGAGCCTATGTATGCAACAGATTTCTAATCAGTTCTAAGTAAGGACACAGAAGATGACTGCATACTAGCTCCCTGATGTAATACTGATTTAGCTACTCTTGACTATAAATAGATACTAGCCTTTTTGGGTACAGGACCCTATTTTACAACTTCACACACAGCAAGTAAGAAATTCAAGCTTTTATTCAGTTTATGCTTGCTTAAACTAGACTTACCTCTCTTTTAAGTTCATTCATGCACTGGCATGTTTTTAAAATGGCAACTTCCAAGTCTTCCATGAGATCCTTTGTCTTCTGGTTTTGCTACAAGCCAAAGAAAACAACCAACAAAATATTACACAAAAAACCCAGCAAATCCCACCTTCACATCATGTGTCATTACTTCAAGTTGCTTTAGAAGACAGCCTTTTCTTTCTAGATGTAATGTTTTCATTTGCACATCCTGTGTATATTCTACTTGAAAAATTATTTTATAGAAATATTTATTACCAAACCAAATCTAAAAATAATAGTGATGCAAGCTAGTTGACTGTTTCTGTTCAACAGACATTTATTTCTAAACCTCACTGAGCTTTTTTTTCCAGGAAAAGGGTTTCCTTAAGCTTTACAACTTTCCAAAAATCTTCTGTCTAAACATCCTAAAGTAGAGCAACAGTTAAAGGCATTTTTTAGGTTTTTTTTTTTTTTTTAAATATAAACACTCTTTTAAAATAAAGTGGTACCTAAAATGTTATTCCAAATGTTCTATATTGAATTACAAAAAGGTTATTTAAAGCATCCTTGTAAGACTTTAGATCATTGTCTAATTTGAACAAATACAGTAGCTAACAACATTTTGTTGAGGTAGCTTCAAGACAGAGTTCCCACTTCTGCAAATAGCACCTATCTATGGAACAACCCAATGTCAAGAGACATACACTGGGAAAAGAGTTAAGTAGCAGTGACTTTCATTCTCCTCCGATATATATTGGAAACAATTATTATAGATGGGACTGTTAACATGGCCATAGCTACAAAAAAATTAGCCTCTCAGAGTCTAAATTAACATAAACATACACACACAAAATGTGTGTAGGCATAGACACGCACACCCTCCATTTTGGTTAAAGAAAAAAAACCCCACCCAAGCCGATATGATAATTTTCTCATTTTCTTATCTGTTCTAAGTCTCAAAGCTACCTGTCCCTCAAATTTAATGCTTTCCTTTAAGTAAATTGCGTGAAAGCATAACATCACAAAATCACTTTTAATATAAGGAGCATAATGTTTTACACTCACTAGAGTGTCCCTTTTATTTCTTTTATTTATTTAATGTGCACATTTTTGCTCCTTCTATGTGCAACTTTTTTTTTTTTTAAAATACACAAGTGAAGGAATTGTCTAACCAAAATAAAGTTACAGGAAAACCTAAAACACGACAGTAGCTTGCGACCTTATGAGCTCAAACATACACAGGAAGGATTTCACAAACATTTAAAATTCAGTCAACAGCATTAGATTATCTGTTATGCTCCAGCTAGTTTTCATTAACATACAATAATACAAAAAAGAGCTAATCAGTGATGTCAGTCTAATTTAGACTTGACCTAGGTTAAAAGACACTTCTGTTTTAAAATATCCCCTTCACTGAAGACTCATAGTTACTCTGCTTGCTAAAAGAAGTATGGTGAATGTAAAGGGAAATAACTGGGCACTCTAAGAGCTCTACATATCCCCCAGTTCATGTATCCCCAAGGCACGATAATATTTTTTTCAGATCAACAATCCCACTTGAATTATATTAAGTCCCTCAGAAAATATTCACCCTCCGATGAAGCTGTTGAGCAGAAACTGAAAAGCCACCTCAGTGAGCTGATGCTATTTTATCTGCTTACTGCGTCTTCAGTCACAGCTAGGCTGAGTTACTTATTAATGAAAATACTTAATGCATAAGCACACATGTGCAAGCCCAAGTATTTTCACGGATCATATACATGCAGAGTCTTGTACATTCCTATCATGTGAAATGTAGCATGTAAATTATTTACAGGTGATCATTTTCCACCAGTAACAGAGCTTAGAAATACCCAAGTGTACTGGTTTTGGCTGGGACAGAATTAATTTTCTTCACAGTATCTGGTAGGGTGCTGTTTTGGATTTGTGATAAAACCAGTGTCGATAACAGGGGGATGTGTTAGCTATTGCTGAGCAGTGCTTACACAGCTGCCTACCAGGCTAACCACCAACACCAAGCTAAACGCCGTTTTAGTTTCTTATAGTTATGGGATTCTATGCAAGTAATATTCCATATGTGTCTTCTCTGTAATAACAACAGTCTGTATTATAAGATTTATATGCTCTTCAAACTGCACTACTGCATTAAGAACACCGGACTGCAGCATCTGATTCAAAGAGGAGAACAGGAACAAAAATGTTTTCTCGTAATACACTCAGTTAAGTAAGTATCCTATACTAGTACACATCTGCCATATTTCAGAGCATTCTTAAGATTTTCAACAACATAACATGATTTTGTCCACAACAAATGTAAATTTTGTTATGTTTCCCCAGGAACAAGACTGAAAGCAAGTCAGCATCAGAAACAGAAACTCATTTTCCATCTCTGCGTTTCCTCCCCCTTTTGCATGTGTCTTCTATCATCTTCAAGGAACAAGATAAGACAAATGGCAGATGGAGGCTTAACGTGCTGCTTCTCTGAAAAGGAAAACTACTGTCATTTAAATGTTGTAAAAAGGACAAACAAAAATTGCCTGTAAGTCTTTGTGTCTCTTTCCTCTCTCCACAAGATTAAAAAAACAGTCAATTTTTTAGAACATTTCCCTTTTCAATAGTTTAAGTGTTTTCAATATTGAAATGTTGAAAACAAGAAAACAGAAACCGTGGTCACTGCTATGGGATCAAGACAACTGAAGTCTCTGAACTACTCAACCAAAAGACCTAACTGTTTAAGACTGTGCAATGATACTTCCATTCGCCTTCTTGTTTCCACTTAATAGCTTCATTAAAATTAGTCTACTGCCACTAGTAGCCTAATTTAGCCATCAAAGAATCAATGAAGCAATGTCACTGGGGCAGGGGGAGGACAGAACATATTGAAGCTGCAGAAGCACAGAACAAACTCTGCCTTCCTTGATCAGCTCTCACTGTGAGGAATACACACAGTTCTCTCTTCCTAGACCAGA
Organism: Ciconia boyciana; assembly: GCF_034638445.1. Lineage (NCBI taxonomy): Eukaryota > Metazoa > Chordata > Aves > Ciconiiformes > Ciconiidae > Ciconia > Ciconia boyciana. The sequence goes on from NC_132935.1 coordinate 68,343,148, forward strand.
AGAAACACTGCATTAAAAATTTCTTTCCAAAGTAGAGGTGAAAAGATTTACTTTGCTAAAAAGCTCTTACAGCTTGCATCCACACTGAAACCAGCTGCTCTAGTTCCATTTTAGCCTGTTTAGACAGCTCCAAGATGTGTTCTCTGTGCTCATGACTGGTATAGGCAGAGTCTGTGAAGTCCTCCGTATGTTCCAGGATTACTTCCAGCATTGTCGAAAGGTTCTCTTTTGAGAGAAAATAAAGATTCTCACGAAGACCCTCCACCTTATTCTGAAAAAGAAGCATATCAGTTCCTTGAGAATTTATTTGGTTATACAGTGGTGACGCAAATGCAGAGGCATCATTTTACATTTTATTTCTCTCTTCAGTGCTTTTTTTATTATTCACTGATTTTCAAAGTAATCCAACAATTTGCTTGTATCCAGACCTCCAGTTTAGGGTTTGGGATTTTTTTTTTTTTTTTATGAACTAATACCATCAGCAAATTACTGGCCACTTATCAGAAGTAACAGCACATATGTTACTGTTTTACAGTGCTGTCAATACAAAGTTTTTAAGTTCAGTAAGTTTCAGAAATTAATTGTGTATTCAGATTTTGTTTGATCTTTCCACATCCATATCATCTATTTTGATTATTTTTCTAAAAATTTACATGTAGCAAATTGAATACTTTGAGGCACTTCACAAAAATTCCAACCAAATTCTAAAAGGGGGGGGTGGGGAAAAAATAAATAAATAAAAATAATAATGAAATCAAAGTGACAGATTCCAAAGGAATAAGACATGGTTGTTCATTAACTGTTTTTACCTGAGTATGAAATTTAGAAAACCCTTTATCAGGAAAAATTGACTGACCTACAAGATGCAATTTCAATTCATAATATTTCCTTTGAATGACAGCTTGCTCTCTTAAACGTTTAGATGAATATTTTTGTGTGCAGTTTTAAAAATCCTACCAGTTACAAAGCAAGAATTCTTCAACAACAACTATTTTAATGAAGTTCTGATCAGAATCCTGGTACTTAAGTTTATTCAACGTCAAGGCATCACCTCAACAAAACATGAGAGTTCTGAATGCATTCTGATTCAGGAGGAGATGGCAAGTATCAGAAGGTGTATTTTGGCAATGACAATGAAATTATAATCACCTCTTGTCAGATTCTCTAACGTTTTGGGACAGTCATTTAAGTTAACACTGCCGAAAAGATGCAGCTCCACCATTTGGAATTTAATTCCCCTCCCCCCATTCTAGTTTTGAGGTGATTTAGTAGGCTATAGAAAACTATACTATTTCTGCTCTTACCTTGAATTCTTTGATGCCGGAATATATGCTGATGGGGGCCATTTCATTTTCTCCGTTTGGTCTGGAGTCAGTTACAATTTCTATTACCTGTTCCAAAGCTAATCTCATCCGATGAAAAACTCCATCTTTGTTTATACGAGCAGATTCACAGTCTGGATGCCTCAGGCAAGTCTTTTTAAAGAAAGCAAAGTAAGCATTATGAAAGTACACATGCAGTATAGCGGAATGAATGCTTCCTGCTAAGCAAGTCTAAAGAATGTGTTAGAATATGATAAATTCTTTCTGTTAAACTGCTATTGCGTTAAGTAGAAATCATACTGTTACTCAGAATATAAAGATTTTCCTCTACTCATTCTTTACTCTTACACCCTTCTTTAGCATGAAGTTTAAAGTGGGGCTGAGAAAGAAGAGTCAGCTATCCTGCCAGATGCCATACTCTGTGATTTATCCAAGTTGTGTGAGAGTGCGCATCCTCACTCACCTTTGAAGCAGTTAGGAGCATCATGGTGCACTTCTCAAGAACAGCCCTAGATGCTGCCATTCTAGCCTTTTTCTTCTCATCCTTCAAATCCTAAACATCGAAAGAAAAAATGACCTGAATATTACACAGTATCTAAAATGTTAACTGCTTGTGAGACTGGAAAAAGGAAAGTCTCTTGCAGATGGATAGGTTGTGAGAAAGCTTCTTTATGTCTGACAACTGCTATTTTCAGCCTAACTCATGATCTAGAAATTGCTTTTCAGACAGATTTTAATTTATGCATTTATTCTTGGCTCTATTCAATTCAGATTTCAAAGGAGGAAGATCTCAGAGATACAAAGTGTGTTACGTAAACTGTCACTAATTTTGCTATCTTTATCATATAGCATTATTCATAAAACAGAAAAATGAGGGGAAAAGAATAGCTGACTAAAAAATATTTTCTGAAATGGGGGGAGGGTAAGGCAGAGACAGAGAACACCAGCTTTTCATTGTACTGCAGTGAAGGAAATGCAAAATAAATGTTTTGTCTACTTTAATACTATATTTACTACATACCAGTGATAAAGAAAGTTTTAACAGGCCAAAAAAGCAATCCCTCTGTAGAAAGGCATTGAGTACAGAAACTTTTCAAGAACTCTCCAGGGGGAGGGATATACCTGCAAAACCAAACTATATCCCCAGAAAAGTTCATCAAAAGAGAAGAATTTAGAGTCCAAACTGGGATGGGGATGGGAGGGAGGGAAGAGGGCATGACATGAATCCCTCAACATGTAAGAGGGTCTAACAAGAGGAAGAACTTACAAAGCTACAACTAAGATCTTCTCAATGTTCGCTAAGATAGCTGAATGCTATTTGAGTGTTAAACAGGCAACTCAATGGGACCAGCTGAAAAGGGAACAGTTTACAGGATGGAATTAATCCTAATTTACCCTTGATTAGCAAGAAAACCTGGATAAATCACAGCAGCAGTCTGTTTTGACATTTTTATAAAAATCTTATTTAGCAACTACAGAAAATGTTTAAGATCAAAATCAGTACATTAAAAACAAAACAACACAGCTCATTTCTGAAATTCTGACATTACTTTCTGATAAATCTGACCACACTCAAGAGTTTCTGGCATAATTATTATAATTATACTAAGGAAAAATACTTTGAGGGATGTTTCCTCCCAATAAAACTAACAATGCCACATAGCAGCCTACACACTGTAAAGGGAACATATCAAGAAAGTCCTGACACAATTTAAAAAGTAGTAATGAAACACTCTTTCCAAAAGTCAAGCAGGCAAGGAAGAGAGAGCCAAGGACCAGTTAACACTGAAAACCAAAAATAGTTGAAAAGAATATCACTTACTAGCAACGCACCTTTCTCTTTCCAAGGAACAACTGCTATGAATATTTCAGGCATAAATAAAGAGAGTTCATTTCCAAGCAGGTATTTCCTTTAATTATATGTAGCTTTTCCAGAACTGATTCTTTGATACTGAGCATGTACTTAGCAGACTTGGAACACATCAACAGTAAAAGGAGTTGCATGAGGTTGGCCAATTGTTTATACAAATTGAATTCTGAATTTTGCTGGATATTAGGGACTCTCTATATCTGTATCAGACTCTGGTGCAGATGGAGGATTTGACTGCCAAGGGGAAGCAACTAGAGCTCGCAGCAGAAGTCTTAAGCCTCAGCAAACCTTTTATTTACATGGAAGTAGGAGCAAAAAGCTTCCTGCATGAATGAAAGGCTTTGAAAGAGTAGCTGCATGCGAGAAGTAAAAAACCATTACCCCAACATAAGAAGGTTTTGACCTAAACCTAGAAAAATATTGCATAATAATAATAATAATAATAATAAACCCCCAAGCAAATGCTTTATTAGGATCTAAAGATTTCATGTTTGGAGTTTTCTAAAATAATTACTCTGCTTTCAAATCCCTTCACTATGTGCAAACACCAAATGTTTCCGTCAAGTAACAACAGACAAATTCTCTACCAGAGTAATAAGCCAGAAAAGTTAGAGCCAAAAGGCAGTGATTGGAGCCACAGGACATCTCAAATAACATGCATCCAGGCTTCTGGAAGATATGCAGATCAAACAACGCAGTGGTATTTCTCAGGCTGAGCTTTAAAATCTAAAGATGTCTTTTGGGTGGAGCAAGGAAAATAAGTCAGGTTTCAGAGACAGGACACCAGCAATTGTTTTGTTTTGTAATAGTTAATGATCCCAGAAGAATCCAAATCTTCCAGTGAATCAGATGAAAATGATACCTTACAACATCTCTCACAGCTTTTTATTAATACTTACATTTTGCCGATCGCCAGTTAAATGGGCAAACTCTACCATTTCATTTCCAAACTGGCTGAATATTTGTACAAACTCCTGGAAACTACTGACTTTTTCTAGCTGTTCCATTGTTGCAAGAACCTGCAAGATAAGGGAAAATACTGTAGATTATCAAGATGCTAAACATAAAACATTATTACTAAACTAGGAATATTTGCAGACACTTCTAAATCGTGTTGTTTAAAATATATACATTTTGTCACTATTACAGCATTAATAACTCAACAGTTGGAAATCAAGTCTAAATTAATAATCATGCTGCATTCAAAATGAGTCATTTGTTGTCAACCGTCAAAAAACATTTTCCTCACTCTTCCCAGTATCAAGAGTAACAGTATTATAGGATTCAGTTTCTGGATTTAGGAAAAACGTTACTGTCATATGAAATTTAAAGACGTAAGTACTTGAAATCAATATACAGGTTATATCCCTATGTTGTAACTCTCAATTTCAAAGTTCAATTTCAGGTGCATAACTTTCAAAGTCTAAAACCACAGTTGCACAGACAGGTGTTTTAATGGCTGTGTGCATTAAAAAAATAAAAAGCAACAGCATTCCACAAAAGAAAAAAAAAGTTAGAAATTAGTTAATATATAGTTTTATACTTTCCATAACAACTTACTCTAACTCTGAAGATTTTTATTAGCTCTATATAAAACAAAGAACTAAATGAACTCAAGTTGTATCAAGCTCTTACTCACAATACATAAAAGCATGCAAAATCACCATTTTTTAAAACATTCAGCAAAAATGACCATATAGCTTATAAATTACTGAAGCTTTCCTGCTGAAGTCACTACAGTATGGTTTATAACAGAGATTAACATTAGGGTTTTTCAGGTTAGAGGTATAGTTGCTGATCCCAAAGTGATCTTTCAAATCCAGTAAATGTCTTCAGAAGGGAAGACAGTCAAAGCAGTTCTTTATTGTGTTTCAGACTGGAGATAAGATACTGCATGAAAATTTAACAAACTGTACTTGAAAGGGAGAAACTTCAACTTACGTTTTCTTTCCTATGCCAAAAGTATCTTCGCCTCCAACTAAAAAAGCAGTCTACATACCTGATTATGACAAACCATCCCTTCCCTGTGACCCAGGCAAACCCTCCTAGAAGAACCTGTTCTTTTGTAATAGATTAGCTGCTCAATCTCATAGTTATAATCTATGTAAAGCAAACGTTCTACTGTGAGTACTGTGGAACTGAGTGCTTTATCATGCAATATTAGACTGCAGTATCTGTCTGAATATCTTATGTTATGCAGCCAGTTCCACAAAGGCTGCAGAAACCGGAACTTTCGTGATTCAGGTGATTTCGTGATGCATGAGCAAGGCTGGGGTACAAAGGACTCGGAAGGAAGCTCCACAAAGATGAAGATGTGAAAACAGCAGTATGAGAGTGGAAGAAGCAGAGAACCACAGGACTGGGAAAGTGAGGATGCAGAAAAGTGAATGTGGAGAAAGGAGAAAACATACAAGTTAAGGTCCAACTTTTTCTCCTACGAACGGATTAAAAAAATAATAGTAATTATGCTCAATCATTCTTGGTTTAAGCAAGTATAGTACTTCATGAGAACGGTCTTGGCTGCAAGCAACTCTGTTACAGTTACCCTAGAGCAAGTGTTTCTGTCATGACAAATCTCTTGTCAAATAAAAATTTCAGTGAAAGCACACGCATTTCCATTACAGGTAACAATTCTAGACATTCCAGGCAGAGCTGACATTCCAAGAAACTACGTATATGGAGAAACTGTATAGACAGCTCTAAATTTGTCTAAAACTTATTCAAGAAGCTGTTAAAATGCAAAATACCTGTGATGTCTTCATAATTTTTCATTTTAAACTTTCTTCAACATGAAACACACAGATAGTAATTAAAATGTACATTTTTAAATACAAGGCTAAAAATATGTATCAAAAAAGGCTTTACTTTCCTATTAATATCTAAATTAGAACTTAGTATTACACAGCTACTGCTGCACTATGAATGTCGCCTTTCAGACAGCAGTCGTAGGCTGACATCACTTCAGGGCACTTCCATATTTTGATCCAATCTGCATAGTGCAGCAACACCCCCAGCATCTGTCACTTCCCTATTCATTGTTCTGGCATTCCTAATGTGACTGATGACAGTAAGCGGAGCAAGACTAAGCTCACTGATGCAGTGACTAAGTCTGATGGACACTGAAACAAATTTTGCAAGGCAGGAAAGATGTGGGCAGGGACTTAAGAAATGCACACAATCTAAGAACACAGGGACAGTATATATGGTGCAGAGGATGCAGAAGCAGGAACAGGATCACTGGGATCACCAACCAGATGTTGGGTTCTGGAGCAGACCACCATTCCAGAAGATCTCAATGACTTCATCAGTCTATGAGAATGGACATCCAACCACTAAGCTGTTTTTCTGTCCTTTGCCCTCAGTTGACTTAACTACTCTTGATTCATATGAGGAAGATGATGATGACAACGAAAACGAAGGTGTTCAGAAAGAGGCAGCAAGAAAACTGGCACTAGAAGTTTAACGTTGGGCATTCAGTCTCTAAGATGAAAATGCAGCTGAGGTCTTCTGAAGCAGTGACCCACCCCAAGAAGGCAGCATCTGCTCCAGTTGGCAGGACTGATGATCCTGTTCCTGCCTTTCCATTCTCTACGCCATATTATACTACACTGTCTCTGAGTATTTGTGTCCACTTCTTAAGTCCCTGCCCACATCATCCCTCTACCACAATATTTCTTACAGGAAGAACTGCTTTGCTATCCATCATACCAATGTCTGACACACTTTTCAGGAGTGTACTCTATAAATATCAGGGTATGCCTGTATAAGACACCATCATTTGTTTAATTTGGTCCTGGAGATGTGAATTGCTCTACTGGTACCATAAACAGAAGCAGACATTCTCAAACACATGTAGACTATGCGTAGACTATGCGTAGAAAGGAGAATGCAGTAAAATCCAAAAGACCACAAAGACTAGGGTGACTATGGCAGTCAGTCAGACACACTTACTCTGGAACATGAGACTTCATTTTAAATACCTTTAAAATTAAATCTTGCACCTATGCTCACTATATTCATATCACTGTATATATGAAATAGTTTCATATATATTTAAGACTATCATAAACCATGCCCTGCTGCTGAAGGGATATATCCCTCCTTATCCCTTCATGATACAAGCACTTGCACGGTTGCTCTGTAGCCTCAATCTGTGTTAACACCAGCCACTTTTGGAAAGGTAAATTAATTCAGATCACTGCATGCCTGTAGACGACGGCAGAAGAAAAGCTCACGAAAGGTAGCAAAAGGTATTAAATGCACCATTCTGGTCTCCAGTGCAAGAAAAGATCAAAGCTGCAAGTACCTTCAGCAAAATAATATTGATAAAACTGCTGCCACCTTCACTAACCACTGGGAGAAGAAAAAGAGAACTAAGCCAGCAAATCAGTGCTGCTAAGTCTAAAGCCAGATTGAAGCAGGTATTACTGTAGTTTTTGAATCCTGGACTCAACTAAGTGTTTTGGATCTAGAAGCTGCAAAATAGAGACCAGCATGTCTGGAAAGAAAACTGGGACAAAGGAAGAGAGATAGCATGAGGAGTCAAAAGAAGAAAGAGCAGCTCTGCTCTGGATTACAAGTTGAAAATTAATGGAAAAACCCAGGCCCTATCAGGCTCTCATTTTTCAAACATGAGGTTTTTCTATTTTTGTTTTAGCACATCAGGGGAGGAAAAAAAAAAAAAAGAAAGACTATCCTACAGGCAAGACAGTGAAGTACATGAAATAGACTACATTTGAGGTTAAATGGGCCTTCATACATTATTTAAATCAATGAAGTAGTTTCAAGCTAAGTTTCAAGACGTAAGTTAAACTGCACAAAAAACTTCTAATCTGTAAATCTCACTTCACTAGCACAGACTTTTATCAGCATTCCTCACAGCTTTTTGCCTTAGACATATTCATAACGCTCTCCTTGTCTTGATCCTGACAGTACAAACATCCTGTCCTTAGCAAGTAGAAGCTTTTATTGGCCATTTTACTGACAGACACACTTTCCACTTCACAGCAAACTTAAATAAGCAGTAACACAGTGTCTTCTCCAGCATACTAAGTCAATAGAGCAATACAGGTCATATAAAATGTAGAAAGTCACTGAAAACTGTTATTTTATTCCTCCTGACTTACAGCCATCCCCTTTCAGACATCTGGTAGGTGAACGTGTGCAAGACACTCATTTTTACCTCTTTATTTTGCACTTCCCCTAGAGATACAAAGAAAATACCACTTCATTTACCACTACTCTTTTGCATTGACTGCAGGTATCAGTTAAACAAAACAAGAAAGAAGCTACAAATACCTTGTTTCTGGAAGTTATAATTTGCTTAATAACAATTCTGTCTGCTAACACCAGCACCTTTGTGACAGAAGAAAGCAACAACCTTGCAGCTTTTACCACACCCGTTTTGTCTGTAAAGATTGTTATGTGGCTATCAGATTCTGGATGATCCAAGCTTGCCACGTCCGTAAGCTGCGCGATTGTTTCACCTAGAGGGAAAAAAGAAATAATTAACATTTCATACTTACAAAAAAGATACTGGGCCATTAAGCATTCTTAACTTTTACCTTTGAGGGATAAAACAACAATTTTAGAGCTACCTACAACTCTCTTATTTCACTTCCTTCTACTAACTGTTGGTGGCACCCTCTCCATATTTAAATTTGGACTGTCAGTACTGCCTCATTCTTCCATCTGTAACATACACTAATTTTCTTACAGTAGTCTACAGATATTTGAAGCAGAGGGGGTGGAGCTGGGGAGCGTGGAGGGAGAAAACATTAATGGGAGGTATTTTTCCCATTTTAATGGCAAAAGTCCAATCAGTGTCGACCCTTGCAGCATCAACCCACTGAAGGAGCAGGATGCAGCAACGAAGGAAGAACTACAAATTCCCCTCCACTTCACAAATTTCAGTTAGTATTCCCATAATTTATGGATTTCCTATTCCTGTAGAAGTCTTCAGGCATGAAGAATAAAGAGATTCCAAACAGTAACTTTATAACTCATAGGACTGAAGCACTATAGTGAGACTACTGCACTTTATGTTCAAAGGAGGGCCACCAAACAGTATGTTGTCAGAGACGGTAGAGGAAAAAAGACAAAGCAGCACTGATTTTCAGTTCATAAGCATCTTTTTATTCAACTAGCATTTATTATTATAATAGTTAAATAGGACTATTTGACCACTTTTACTTTTTATGCAGTTAAAAATTCTACAATCTAATGCAGCCAATGGATCTCCTTGTCTGAGAAAAATCACAGGCCCCTATCTAATTAAATCTTCTGGAGTACCCTAAATAATAGTGCAACAGAGGAAAGGCATAGAGCAGTTTCCTATTCCACAACCACAGGACAGCTGGGAGACTGAACTCTGGCAAGCTCTGAGACATACTTTTTGTTGGCATGCAAGACAAAGATGACCAACCCACAACTAACCTGCAGATCGTCCTTGAAGATCAAATCTAGGACATTTGATTGAGTTCCCTATGACTCATCTTCAAAACCTCAACTAAGGGAATTCATGTAAGCAGACAAGATACTCCAAAAGCCTGATAAAGCCAGAGGTCCCATATGAAGAACCTGAGGGTGCATTATTACTCCAGAAATACCACACACAAACACTATGGAACAAGGAAGGCCTGACAGTCCTTCAAACCACAGACCTCCACGCTTCATACTGTTTATGTGTAGATTTCTCTCCTCTGACAATTGTAATCCCTTGAGCTCCTAATTTGCCTGAATAGGTATTGCACTATGGCAAGGAACTTCCAGTACTTTTGCTAGGACCAGGCCAGGTCATAAAAGCCATGCTACAAATAAACAGAGGGTATCTCCAGTATAAGGATGCAAATATGATAAACAGAGTACACTCTGAGATGGTGAGTTCCACAGCTGAAGGGCCTGAAAATGAATAGAAGCAAGAAGAATTATAAGAGTACGACTATTATCCAAACAGTGAAGGCAGCCAGATGTCCTACAGCTTCACTGTTAGTGTAAGTCTCCAGTCAGGCAAGGAGATCGTTTAACAGCAAAACAGACTGGCCATTGCCTTCTCCACAGTCAAATTCATTTCAGTTCAGGCCAATCTCTAGTTGGAACTGTTCAACTTTGTCAGCAAATTAACCCCAATCTCTTCCTCTGACCTCAAAATATATGTGACAACATAAAATGCTGTAGAAACACACAGAGAACAATCAAAATAGACATGAAGTGCTTTTGGTAACCAAGGAAGGATGCACAACATCATTATCCCATTTCTTATGCTGTGGGATCCACCTTCTTGAAGATGAATTATCAAGTCATAGATGAAGCCTCTAGTCATACAAAGAGTAATCAGAGAACGTAGAAAGAGCTGCAACATCTGCCTGTCAAAAGCTCCAGACAGCCCTAGAAACTTGAGGCTCCTGACAACAGAACAAAGGCTTCCTTCTCTGCCTGCAGATCTGCAACGACAGGAACAGGAATGGTGCCCTGGGAGTAAGCTATGAGGAGCAAGACCCATTAGGGTAAAAAGACTGAGCTAGGGACTATTTAAGCCAGCTGGGCACACACAAGTCTGTGGGACACATCTGAGAGTATCAAAGGAGCAGTTCAGTGTCACTGTAATTCTGCTATCATACCTGAAAGATTGCGACAATTGGGACACATTTCCAATGACAGAAAGGCAACTGTCACACCCAATTGCCTGAAGAAAAATTCAGGCAATTATGGCCTAGTCAGCCTCATGTCAGTCTCCAGGAATATTCATTAAAATCATCTTGGAAGCCATTACCACATGAAGCAGAAAAAGGCAATCAGGAAGAGCCAGCACAGACCTGCAAGGGTGAATAGTCCCTTATCAAACTGAATGCCTTCTATGATGAGATGACACCATCTCTAGAAAAGGAAGTAATGGATGCTGTGTATCTCAAATTTAGCAAGGCCTCCGACATGATCTCCCATATTGTCCTTATAACTAAATCATGAGATACCGACTGGATAAGTGAACAATAAGGTGGGTAGAAAATGGACCTGACTGTTGGGCTTGAGGATGGTGATAAGTGGTACAAAGTCCAACGGGCAGTCAATTACCAGTGGTGTCCCTCGGGGACTGATACAAGGCATCAGAACTGTTCCCTGGATGATGGGCCAGCATGTTCAGCAAGTATGTGAACAATAGCAAACTGGGGGAGTGTCTGATACGCTGGAGGACAGGGCTGCTAGACAGAGGGACAGGCTGGAAAGATGATCTGACAGGAAGTTTGTGAAGTCCAACAAAGGCAATAATGCCAAGTCCCGCATCTGGGCTAGGATAACACCATGCAACAGTACTGGCTGCGATCAGCTGCCTACAGAGAACCTTTGCGGGGAAAGACACGGGGGTCGTGGTGGACAAAGAGTTGAACAGGAGTCGGCAATGATGGCCAGCTGCACGCTGGGTTGTTAGCAGGAATGTAACCGGCAGGCTGCAGACATGATTCTTCCCTTCTGTTTGGCACCTGTGAGGCAGCATCTTTAGTACCATGTCCAGTTCTGGGCTCCCCAGTACAAGGGAAAACATTGACATAGTGGAACATGAGACATAAGGGGAGAGGTTGAAGGAAGCGGGTTTGTTCCATCTCAAGAAGAGAAGGCCAATGGCAGAGTTTACTGCAGTCTACAAGTACCTGCCTAATGGGCAGGTGTGCAGAAGACAGAGACAGACTGCTCCCGGAGGTGCATGGCAATAGGACAAAAAGCAATGGACAAGATATAAGAAAAGACTTTTGCCACTGTAAGGATGGTCAAACACTGTAAGAGGTGTACAAGAAGTTGCACGGTCTCTATTCTTCGAGTTAAATGTCCCTTCCAACCTAAGTTATTCTGTGATTCTATTTATCCATTTTAAATTGTTGGTTTTCAGCCTTCAACCTGTACTAAAAGACAAGGCAAAAATAGGAGAGCACTATTTATTGCTTCCATTTTACTCCACATCTTCCTTTAGGGCTATGCAGTCAACTGGCAGAGAATACTGAAAATGTTATGACACTAACTCATTCTTGACATGTGTTTTCTCTTTTAAATTAACCAGTCTTTCCTAGTTTTAGAGGGGGGAAAAAAAAAAAGAAAAAATCACAGATGGGCATCTAAAAATGTGCTTCGAGTTACATTCCACTACTACACTGTCACTGTAAACACTGACACAGTGCAAGACTAATGTTAGGCAAAATCTGCTACATGACCCTCTGCAGTGTTTTATGATTCTATTTTGAGTCAATCAAATTACAAGGTTTATTACAAGGAAATAGTCATAACAAGTCTGAAACACTTCAGATCACTGATTATACCCTTCACAAGAGACAGATACAACATCTGTCATCCTTCAAAGCCTCTGCAGGATATGCGATTGATTTAAAGACTCCCTACTTTTCTTAGCAACTGAGACGCTTAATGTTCTACATCCTTTAGTGTTGAAATCTATCTTCTACGCCTAACGAAGTGTCCCTTTAATTTCTCAGGCACAATCTAATTTATCGGCTAAAAAGAAGTATGAACAGCTCTACAACATCCTCTGTCCTAAACAGAAAGGGCTTTCTGCTGCCCATGCCATCAGAACATGGGATTCTTTTATACAAGTCAATATTCTTGGCTGTAATTGGCCAGGAGATTTTATTGGCTTGCTTGGGAACACCAAAGTTGTTGAAAATGGCACTTGAGCAACTGCGTTCAGAGACCGAAATCAGAGGACAGTTATCCATAAGAATTTATCTGCTCAACATACTGTCTTACCTTGTCCAACACTTAACAGTCCACAGAGATAATACTGGCACAAAAAAACACCAAAAACCCATCAGCAAACATGTTTGATATACTGAATTTCCCATGTAAGTCTTCAGTTAGATCTCAAATGGATAGCTCAGAGAGAATAACTGACCCATGCCAAGGTGAATGTGAGGCTTGACAGAAAAGTAAACAGTCTATACTTCACTCTTCTAGATTGAGGCACATTACTGCATAACAGGAAATAAACTTACAATGTAAAAAAGTATAACCATTTGGTGAGAGAAAATACTGCAGACTATTTTTAGATTCTGAGCTCCTCCTGGATACACTGATAGGGAGAAAAAGCACGTGGCCACAGCATAACTGGCAAGTCAAGAAATAGAGATCCAGACTGCTCTGCTCTTTTCGCAGCTGAGATTATTGACGTAAACTTTGGCAATTTTGGCTTGTCAGCATTTTACTTGGATCTCTGAAGAGAAAACACATGCTTCACATAACAAATGGAATGTTTTCAGATTAGGACATTTCTGTTTGCAGCCAAGTTTACTGGAGCGACTATAAATTTTCAGTCTGAAGTTTATCTAGAATAGTCCTTCAAATCACAAAAACAAACATTCATCACCAGCATGTTTCTAGATATTGCGACTCATTGTTGAGGGATTTTTTTTTTTTAAATCACAAAAATAGTATAGAATCATAGAATAGTTTGGGCTGGAAGGGACCTTTAAAGGTCATCTAGTCCAACCCCCCTGCAATGAGCTGGGACATCTTCAACTAGATCAGGTTGCTCAGAGCCCCATCCAACCTGACCTTGAATGTTTCCAGGGATGGAACATCTACCACCTCCCTGGGCAACCTGTGCCAGTGTTTCACCACCCTCATCATAAAAACTTTCTTCCTTATATCTAGTCTAAATCTACCCTCTTTTAGTTTAAAACTATTACCCCTTGTCCTATTGCAACAGGCCCTGCTAAAAAGTTTGTCTCCATCTTTCTTATAAGCCCCCTTTAAGTACTGAAAGGCTGCAATAAGGTCTCCCCACAGCCTTCTCTCCTCCAGGCTGCACACCCCCAACTCTCTCAGCCTTTCCTCATAGGAGAGGTGTTCCATCCCTCTGACCATTTTTGTGGCTCTCCTCTGGACCCGCTCCAACAGGTCCATGTCTTTCCTGTGCTGAGGACTCCAGAGCTGGATGCAGTACTGCAGGTGGGGTCTCACCAGAGCGGAGTAGAGGGGCAGAATCACCTCCCTCGAGCTGCTGGCCACGCTTCTTTTGATGCAGCCCAGGATACGGTTGGCTTTCTGGGCTGTGAGCACACGCTGCCGGCTCATGTCCAGCTTTTCATCCACCAGTAACCCCGAGTCTTTCTCGGCAGGGCTGCTCTCAATCCCTTCATCCCCTAGCCTGTATTGATACTGGGGGTTGCCCCAACCCAGGTGCAGGACCCTGCACTTGGCCTTGTTGAACCTCATGAGGTTCACATGGGCCCACTTCTCCAGCTTGTCCATGTTCCTCTGGATGGCATCCCCTCAGGTGTGTCAAGCACACCACTCAGCTTGGTGTCATCTGCAAACTTGCTGAGGGTGCATTCAATCCCACTGTCTATGTCATTGATGAAAATATTAAACAGTACTAGTCCCAGTACAGACTCCTGAGGGACACCACTTGTCATTGATCTCTATCTGGACATTGAGCCATTGACCACTACCCTCTGGATACGACCATCCAAACAAGCCCTCATCCACCAAACAGTCCACCCATCAAATCCATATCTCGCTAATTTAGGGAGAGGGATGTTGTGGGGGACCATGTCAAAGGCCTTACAGAAGTCCAGATAGATGACATCCGTGGCTCTTCCCTTGTTCACTGATGTAGTCACTCCATCACAGAAGGCCATTAGGTTGGTCAGGCAGGACTTGCCCTTGGTGAAGCTGTGCTGGCTGTCTCAAATCACCTCCCTGTCCTCCATGTGCCTTAGCATAGCTTCTAGGAGGATCTGTGCCATGATCTTCCCAGGTACAGAGGTGAGGCTGACAGGTCGGTAGTTCCCAGGGTCCTCCTTTCTACCCTTTTTCAAAATGGGTGCAATGTTTCCCTTTTTCCAGTCACCCATGACTTCACCTGCCTGCCATGACTTTCCAAATATCACGGAGAGTAGCTTGGCAACTACATCAGCCAATTCCCTCAAGACTCTGGGATGCATCTCATCAGGTCCCACAGACTTCTTATGTTCAGTTTCCTCGGGTGGTCATGAACCTGATGCAGTATGAACTGCATCCCCAAAGTCTGAGGCCAGCACAGTGATTCAGCAAGAAATATACCAGCTAGGACAGCAAAAGGCAAGTTTCTCAGGCTGCTGAGGTTATTTAAAAGATAAAAAAAACCACCCACAAGTCCACTGTTTAACTTAACAGATCAATTTTAAGTACAGTAACCCATGTCTTGAAGTACAGTACTACTCCTTTCTGCAGCCATCAAGACATTAGTGTTGAAGGGTCATTTATTTGCCTCCACATCTGGAAGCTCAAGATTGTCTCCCTGAAGCCACAGTAAGCAGAAAGTCTGTCACACCTGTAGGGACTTCCGCCTGCTTAAACAGGAAAAGCTTCAAGTAGAATTTCCCATGATCCGAAGGTATTTGAAAGAAAAAACAAAAACCCACCACCACTAACAACAAAAGGAACATTCTTCTAGGTGTCATCTTCTTGAGAGCTGCACTGCAGATGTATGAATATGCATTTACTAAAAGCCACTGAAACATCATGCAAGGAATAGTACTTAATATCTAGGAAAGTAGTTTCTAGCATGACACTGACATTCTCTTACAGTATCAGAGAATGTATCCCACTATTTGCCTAGACAGAGGCTTCTAGGTGGAGGAGGGTGACAGCAGGCAGCTCAATCAATTATCCATACTTCACATTCAATCCACACACAGAGCAAGTTTGCAACAGAAGTTGAATCCAGCAAAAAGGCAAGTGCAGTTTGATTTTCATTCTACTGAGAGGAGTCATCAGATGACTGATGCGAGTCATCTTACTGAGTCTTGATGAAACATGGGTTGACACTGACCTTCCTTTAAACATTCAGATTTAGAACGCAGTGACCTCAATAGCATAACGCTCAAATTACTTCAAATACTACACTGTTTTAGCTTGAGAGCAATAAACTGAAGTTGTATTCTCAACAGTCTGCTCTTTGTCTGGAGTAACATCATAAAACAAACCGCAGCCAGGTAATTCCTTGTGGCAAAAGATCCTATAAAAACCAAAGCCAACACACAATTCCCTTCCCTGTTCATAAGATGACAGCAAGTAAGTGAGTGACAAAATCAGGTAACAGATCAGGCCTTGAATGAACCAGCAGAAGAGGGTTAAGCAATTAAATAATAAAGTTCTTACATTATTCCTGACACTAAAAATAGTGTGCCAAAAGTGGCACAAGCACAACTTCATGAGTAAGTACATACCTGCTCTCCTTGCCTCAATGCAAGCAACACTCATTTCCTCTTTCAATTCATGGTTTTCATTGGCTATAGCTTCACCTACTGTAACAAATCTTCCAACTGCCAGGTTAACTGCTTGGCCCACTCGCTGAATTGCTTGCAGAGTCTTGTCTGAACGCTTTGGTTTGTCCTTATGATTAATAAGAGTAGTTATCTGTGAACAAGAAGAGTTAATTATTAGAACTGTATGCAAGCAGACATTTTAACTTTAATACTAAAGGCAAGTTTTGAACTGAACTCAGTAATAGATTTTTACCATACTTCACTAATAAAATTTAGTGTTGAGTCATGAGGTATCATTTAACTTCTCAGAGAATGAAAAAAAAATTGGAGTATAATTAAGTTTGCTCATCTGCTGTGATCTCAGCTTATCTCACATCTCAAATGAACTGAGGGATTTTTTTTCCTCCCTCCCATTTGCACTACTAAAATAAGCTGCCCTAGGTCTCTCAACAGGCTTTCACACTACAGACACAGTAAAAGTTGAGGAGTCCAATAGTAGACATATCAACATCATTTTGGGTTTGCCAGCATTGGAAATCTTACAAAGTTTTTGTACAGCCAGGTGAATAAGCACACTCGTCAACTAGGATTTGGGAGCTTTGGCTCTTTTTACTGAAATAAGCCTTTATAAATTATGTTTTATCCAATTGATTAAGGCAGGCTTTAAGAAAGAATGAGCAGTAGCACAGTCTTTACACAAAAATAAGAACCATTCGGCTTTTAGAAATAATCTGAAGTATTCGAGCCCTCCCCCCCCATTAAAATATCCACTGTACTTGTAACTTAAACATCCTCAATTAAGCATGTTTTCTAGAATTTAGAAAAAGGTTGCCATTTAGATGCAAGTTATCAGTAAAACAATTTGTGAGGACATTCTTATTCTGAACTCCACATCCTGTATCGGCTTTTCTGCTTGGTACTACATCACGCTATACATTCCTTCTTGGATCACACTGACCAGAGATCAGCTGCACGCAGGCTGCAGGAGACTGAAGATTTGCCCAAAACACCAAACACAAGGAAACAAACAAAGAGATCCCTCCCGCACCCAAGGAGAAAGGCAGGATTGCAGAAGTAGCTTCTTGACCAAGGCACTAAATAAGCACAAGAACAGTGTGCAATCCTGCCACTCAGAATTAACTAATTACAAACTGCATTACAAACAGTACAGGAGCTTTACATTTTTGGTATGACAACTATTTTCTAGTAAGATGCAGGACAGAAGTTGAACTCTGCAGTTTCAAACATCCTAAGCCAGCATAAAAGCCATCATTGTTGCCAACAAAGACAGTCCTGCCTGTCCTTGCCTCCCTCTCTCATTTTTGCAATGAATTTATCTGATGTGGGTTAAACCTGAGTTGGGGAGAAGGTGATGTTTGTTATTCTAGTTTTCCTTGTAGTCAGTTGCCCCGTCCAGTTCACTGCATAGCTGTATGAATACTTTTGGTGGTAAAGGGAAAAGGTACAGACTGGAGAGAGAAAGACGGGCAGAAGTGCTCCTTTCAGCAGCAGCATGGTTTAAAATGCCCACAGAACTGCATTGTAAACCATATCCCCAGGAGCTCAAAGATGTCTGCTGAGATCATCTCAGAATTACATGGATTACTTAAGTGTTTGAACACCTCAGCTGTATCAGCATAATCACGGGTGTCTTTGCCCATTCCTCAAAAAAACATAAATCATCACTCATACATTCTCCTACCAGTCAAGACTATGGTAGGACAAGAGCATAGAAGCTGTACCTGTAATGTTCACATTGGATCCAAGGACAGAACAGGAAGCAGTGTAGGAACTGTTCTGCTTCATAATTTGATCAATGCCTAAGGCTTACCCTTCAGATACCGGAGTCGTATGTCTGGGAAAAAAAAAAAATAGTGGTGATAAAAAAAAAACCACCTTACTGGGGCTGGTTTTGAATGCCAGGAGCTGGTTTAGTCAAGTTGGCAGTATTAAACTCTTTGCAATGAAAAATGTCAATACTTCATAGAGCACTTTGCACAAAAAAAAAAAAAAGGCCAGAAAAAGCTAAGAACTATCCCAATAAACAGTACTGCCCTATCAAATAACTGCTATGGGAACGGAAGAATATTTTGTCCTGGCACAAAACATCACTACAGAAGTGCATTGTCTGCCCACTGCCTCCTTATATACATCCTACTTCTCCAACTTGTACCTAAGCCACAAGCTCTAAAGGAAGGCCACTTTCTATAATTCATAGAACAAATCTGTCCCTGTAAAGAGTCCTCAGGTTCATCACACTTCAGCCCCAAAATCTATGAACCCCTGATGCCCATCCAGTGAAAATATCATCTTACAATGAAAACAGAGTCCTATTAAAGAGTAAAATAAGCAAATGTGAACACCTTCAGGTTCATTCTAGAGGAACGACATTCCCTCAAACACACAATTACCATCACTTCAGTGGAAATTCAGATTAATATCAAATGGGTATTAAAAACACCTGCACTGTGCAGCTCTCCTGAATTTTTGCACTGTAGATGCTTCAGGTATACCAAACTATCAGCATATAGATGCTTCAGGTATACCAAACTGACAGCAGCTAATCTAACAATCCCAGCTGGTGAATTCTTGACTATTCATGGGCAACAAGCCTACAGAGAGCATCAGATCAAACGCTGAAGAAAACCTATTCGATAGAGGGTCACAACTTTGTTTCCTCAGCTGATTTTTAAGCAAACAGCAACCCAATGCTATGCAAACAAAGGGCTAATATTACATTCATACAGTTACTGACTTCTCAAAAGTATAAAAAACAGTAAAATAACATTGGCCTAAAGACAAATAGAATACTAGTTGGATGCATGTCCTGGCTCCAAGTTTACCTCCCACAGCATTTTATACCAGTAGAAGTTTAAACATGTTCTGCATAACCCTGAAAAAAATGCATATGCAACTAGCACTGCAGAGTGAAAGGAATCTCACTGTCTCTTACAAATCATCAAGGGCATTTTAATCCCATATGTTACTGTAGAGGTATGCAAATGATACAAATCATGAAGATGTCACAGTTTAAGTTGCTTTAATACAGTCTTACAAAACATTTTCAGAAACACTTTCATTTGAGACATGGGTGAAGTCTACAATTCTATCATGTTTTTAGCACTCTCTTCAGAGGGGATCATCAGTTTTGTAGAAAAAGACACTCCCTATACTCCTCCCCCCCCCAGTAGGTGAAGCAAGAATCAGCAGCTGTTTTCACAGGTCCATCACCAGTGTCATCTTAACCTCATGAAGTTCAGCAAGGCCAAATGCAAGGTCGTGCACCTGGGTTGGGACAACCCCCAGTATTAATGTAGACTGGGTGAGGAATGGATTGAGAACAGCCCTGCAGAAAAGGACTGGAGGGTACTGGTGCATGAAAAATTGGACGTAAGCCAGCAACATGTGCTTGCAGCCCAGAAAGCCAACCATATCCTGGGTTGCATCAAAAGAAGTGTGGCCAGCAGCTCGAGGGAGGTGATTCTGCCCCTCTGCTCTGGTCTGGTCTGGTGAGACCCCACCTGCAGTACTGCGTCCAGCTCTGGAGTCCTCAGCACAGGAAAGACATGGGCCTGTTAGAGCAGGTCCAGAGGAGAGCCACAAAAATGGTCAGAGGGCTGGAGCACCTCTCCTATGAGGAAAGGCTGAGAGAGTTGGGGTTGTTCAGCCTGGAGAAGAGAAGGCTCCAGGGAGACCTTATAGCAGCCTTCCAGTACTTAAAGGGGGCTTATAAAAAAGACGAAGAAAGACTTTTTACCAAGGCCTGTAGTGACAGTACAGGGGACAATGGTTTTAAACTAAAAGAGGGTAGACTGAGATTGGACATAAGGAGGAAATTCTTTACGATGAGGGTAGTGAGACACTGGTACAGGTTGCCCTGAGAAGTTGTGGATGCCCCATCCCTGGAAACATTCAAGGTCAGGTTGGACAGGGCTTTGAGCAACCTGACCTAGTGAAAGATGTCCCAGCTCATTGCAGGCAGGTTGGACTAGATGACCTTTAAAGGACCCTTCCAACCCAAACCATTCTGTGATTCTGTGATCTACTCTAGACGCCCTCTGCAGTAGCTTGTATATGCAGATCACAGAATCGTATAGGTTGGAAAAGACCTTTAAGATCATTGATTAAACTCAGTTTGGAAGCCTATGGTTATACACAGCAGCTGAGGCTTTGCAAAAACCTCCTGGAATAACAAACTCTTAGCTGGGTAATATAATGTCTTCTCAGACTGGCTAACTTAGGGCCTCTACAGTAACTACCTTAACATTATAATGGAGGGAAGTTTGTTGAGCTCCATCATTTTTTTTCCCAGAGAAGTCAAAAACTATATGGATTGCCAGTTAAAAACAAACATTGTGAAAGAACTAAAACAGAAGTTGGTCAAGAAGTTTGAAACATATCAAGACAAACAGCTTAATATAACACCTATTTCAAGTGTGATCAACGTTAGCAAACGCAGCCTGTACTAATACAGTAAAATTTGCAAAGGACATTTGTTATTAAAAAGTAAGTAACAAACAGCCTTGAAAAAGGAGTAGGTAAGTCATGATAAAAGAGATAGAGGAAGATATTAAATATATATCAGCTAAAGGAAAAAGGGCTGTCTTTGGTTCTAGAAACATGAGTTAGACATGTACCGAATGTAAAACACTCAATAACGTCAAAGGCATGAGGAAAGTTCTTCAGATACAGATGGACTTCTCATAACCTGCCACCTGCAGAAAACATTGCTGGGCATACAAGGACTATGTATAATTCTGAGAAATATCTTTCTCTTTCCTTCATGAAGTGTTAAGAGTGACAGGTATATACTCAGGTATACCCTCCATTTAAAATATAGTTATGAAAAAGCAGAGGTAATAGCAACTGCAGTTTCAGATTCTTTTCAAGACTTAATCAAACTTATAATTAACAATCAGGGTTAAAAAACTAACAAACAAGATCTTAACTGAGCAAGGAAAGGAATTTCACTAGTGTGTTAAGTGACAAACCAAAGGAAATTGTGATGCTAATAAGCAGCACAAAGATTATTTAACCAGTTCAGACCATAGTAAAAAAAAAATAAAAAATCCCTAAGCAGTACAACTGGAGGGGTGCTGGGGAGAGGCAAACAATACCATTTGCTTCAGGATACAAATAAAGCAATGAGCATTAAAAGGCCAATAAGCTAGGCTTCTAAAAGAATAAACAAAGGTTTTGCTCCTGACTTTTAAACAACATTTAAAACAAAGATATAAAATTGGACAAGTTAAATGGAGAAAAGCAAAGACCCACAAGAAACCTAACAAGGAACTTTCTCCCCAACAACCACCTTCCTCCAAAGATACCCCAAGAGCCTATCAAAAATTGAATTAGTGAAAACTTGCAGCATTTAAGCATATTTCAGATTACAAAGAATTGCTTTTCCCTGCAGCCCATCCAGTTGCAACCAGACCAGAACTATTACTGTTGTGTTTCTTTCAGTTTTTTTTAAAAGAACTCCAAGAACATTATCTAAGCTCTCCTTTAAGCTTAACACCTCCCAAATATTTAATCTGTTGTATTCTGATCATGTATCACCCAGTCACTAACATTGGTGGTGTTTGGGCAGGAGTTAACAGCTGAAAAGATTACCTGCAAGTCTCTTTGAACAAGAGTAATAGTTACATGTTGTTTACTTAAGGATTTACTGATTAGGTCCTAGAAGGGAAACAGTCCTTTTGATGCTACTCATGCTCTGTTTAACGTGAGCTCTTACACTGTTTCCATGGAATGCTTACCTGAGATCTGAGACAAACAGTTTAAGGAGAGTGCAGTCTCAAGAAACTGTCAGTCACAATCTTTGGTCACTCCATACGAGCAGCCCCAGAAAAATGGCCTTTTCCCAAGTACTTTACTGAAACTAACATATATAGCCATAATGTATCAAGATGTAATTCATATTTCAGGAAACAAGCTCAGTTGTGGCAGTTTTCGAGCGGATGTTTTCTGAGCTTTATGAGGGCCTTCAGATACTGACATTTAAGTTGTTATATGCTTCATGCACAGGAAGCATAATGACAGCATGCTTAGCTAAAAATATTCTAACCTCTATTTATTATCAGTGTAATTAAGTCTTGCATGACAGAATTAAGTGATACTTAAGAGACTGGGTTTCAGGAAGTATTTATAGACAACTATAAATAAAACCAGGGGAAATGTAGCTATTTCACAGCCACTGCTACAAACACAACAGTTAAACTGAGAAGTCATGTTGGAAGATACCCTATCCACCTCCCTCCCTGGGTAAGTACCCACGTTGTACGTAGGATGATTTAGACTCTCAAGAGCAGTATTTGTTACTGCCTCACACTCATCAGTTTTCCTGCTAGAGAAAAAATATTCAAAACGTTTTCTCTATGCAACGAGGATTAACATCCTCAGAGTAACAGATCCTCTTCCATTGTGTGTTATTTTCTGCTTTCTGCCTTCCATTAATTTCACAATGGTAGAAAATTCATTTCTGAAAAAAATGTAATAGCAGGAATGGAAAGCCTTTGCTAAGAAAGTGCAATAGCACTACATACTAAGGGAGAAGCTACGAACCCCTACAACAGAAGTGTGCTGTAAAGTAAATTTAGTTGCATTTGATAGGACATGTAGAAAACTTAGTCAAAAAAGCCCTTTCCCACACTGCTCATACTTTTATTTGTCCGTCTTGAGTTTGGGGGCAGGGGGGAAACTTCTAATATTACTTTTTAGGTACTGTCTCTCATTAGGTCTTGTGTACTACCTTAAGGACAAACAGGCCTTCAGACTCATTTAGCCAAACAGCAGCACACATTGTTCCAACACCCACATCTGCTACAGAATACAACCATATGTGTGAGAGAGCACAGAAGCAGCAGCTGGCATGTGACATGTAGTCCATAACGGCTACAAGCAGAACTGTCACATAGTCTTCTCATCACAAAGGACGAGCCTCAGGGATCTTGAGAAGTGAACAAGGACTACCTGCTTACCTGTCCTTGAAATCAAAAGTCTGTTAAGATTAGATGCCTGTCCAGACATTAATGAAAGTCTTACTAAGCAGTTTCTACAATTTCAAGCACTAAAACATTTTTTAGAAGTCTGGCTAATGTGTGGATTTTTAGAATTGGAAAGCCTTATCTTCCTACTCAGTTTTCATTTTGTAGAAAAATCCCACAAACAAACTTTGTAGAAACTCAACTTTGAAAGTTTTCAAAGGCTGGTAAAGATTAACCAAAATGAAATTCAACTGCATTAACTACTAATGTGCTAGTTAACTGTAAGAACCCATATTCTATTTATCCTGAAAACATTATTTGAGACAACTGTCCCTGCTTTATGGACACTTGAACCAGAACAGTTTCTTCTACACATTATTATTCAAAAGGGGCAACCAACTCCTTCTTGCACAAGTCGCACAGACTTCAACACATCGTTCAGGACCCTGAGTCACCACTTCTGTAAAAGAACAGCTTCCAAGAAGTGGTATGATCCTGCTACCCCCATTTATGTATTTTCCTCATACTGCCTATGCACTGGTGTCTAGAAGGACAGTACAAATACACTGCACGTCCAAGACTGCTGAGTTCTGTTATGCTTGTGGTATTGAGACTATTGTAGTTGTATCTTTACCTGAAGGCTTTTTAAAAGCATCTTCTCATTGCTTTTGTACACATCTTTCATAAAAGCCTTCAGGGAAGCAAAATGAAATAAACTACTTTAACAACCTGTAAGCTGGTTCACTTATCTGCGGGCAAATGCTAACATGCTTAGAGGAGCCTCAGGCAATCTTTCACATGTAGTGTCTAACAAGCTGATAAGCCACCTCTGAAAAGGAAGAAGGAACAATCCAGGACCTGCAGTGACAAGCTGAAGCTGACAAGCAACACAAGAACAGCCCCACCAAATCAGATCGCTGATAGACCTAACCTAGTATCTTATCTCCTGTAGTACCCAAACATGGGTGCCTAGAAAAGAGCATGAAAATAAAACAAGCAAATGATACACTAGCTATATTGCAGTTGTAACCAGATTTTTGGTTAACTGCAAATCATACATTTCATTTTAAAACACCACAACATTTAATTGTGCACTTCTCACAAGCACAATAGCTTCAACAGCTAGAAAATATTATTTGGAAGGGGTGAGAACAGTCCTCTTCACCTCCTTCAGATCCAGGCTTCAAAACCTACTCTTTGAAAGTTTGCCAGGAAAAACAAGAGTACGCAACTTCAAATTCAAATACACACCTCAGATTATTAGTACCATTGCTATGTACTTGTTACACATTCTTGGAATTGTTCAGAGATCAAAAGAAAGGACTCAACTCACAGCAAGACTGTACTACAGTCGTGAATACCCCTTCTTTGCGCTGAACGCATTCCTAGAAAACCAAGGGTCCTTTAAATTTCAAGATCCAAATCAAACACCATCCAGAAAATTATTATCTAAAATGTGATACAGATGAACTTGTCCAATTGAGATACAGTACTTTGATGACACTAATTTATTTCATCCAGTGTGGGGTTTTTTGGGGCTGGGGATTTGTGGGTTTTTTCACAGTAATGAAAACTCTGGAAACTTTTTCTGTGGAGAAATTTTTTTCAGTGGGATCAAATTATTTCCAACTTTTTTGCAAGTTGTTGTGAAAAGGAACTCTGGAGAAACAAAGAAAAAAAAGGAACACAGCTGACTAGTTCTTGCAACCTGTGGATTCTTAGATATTATGTGGAGGTTTGAATTACTTTAATAATGTTACTAAAGTAACACTATTGTAGAGGAGAAATACACTTGCTTTTTAATGTTCACTTTTCACAGATTCCTTAAAATCAGGGATCCCCAGTGATCTGCAGATATGAAGCAGAAAAGTACACAAAAACTGACCTCCACTCCTGCCATCCTCCCTTCTTTTTTCCACACATGGAAGAGAAGAGGAGGAGAAGGATCACTGGAGAATGCTCAGTGAGGCCTGACCACTAATCAAAGCCACCTTGTTTACTCTTTATTGTCATGTGCCTTACAAGTCAGACGACTGCTCTATCTTGCCTCCAAAAAAGGTGTCTTCAGAATTTCTATAGAAATGAGTGACGATAATAAAGATCTTCATTTTCAGACAATTCAAGTTCAAGCTTCCTTCTCTTTTTGAAAAGATGTATGGAAGCTTACAGACTGAAATTTGCACCTTTGAGCAACTTGACACGAGTTGCTAAAAATTGTTTTTCAAATTGAAAGTCCAATTTAATCTCTTCTGATTACATATGTGCATCAACAAGTATACTGAACACCAGAAAATATGCATTTACTTATCATAAAATACATCCAGAAATAAAATGGCCTTTACTGCACTTTTCATTGTGAATTGGCTTTCTAACTCAACTGCTATCTTGAAGTTTGCTGAAACGCACAACTACCTCACTAGAAAAAGTGAACATAACCTAATAGACCCAAAAATTGGTTTTAGGGGTACACAAGCCTGTACGTTTTCCTCCCCTCCTGTTGCCCTCCAGTTCAGTATTTTCTTACCCAAATGGGTAGAATTTCATAAACAAAGCTATTACCCTTTTTCATTCTGCACCTAGAAATCCTGGGCATGAGCAAGCCTAAGTAAACAAAACCAACTCAGAGGCAAGTTCATTGTTTAAACTGTACTTTCAGATGTGGTCAAAACAGATGCAGACATGTTTTCAGCACCAGAGATGCAAGTCTCAGAAATAACTCAATTTACTAACATGATCAGGTAACCTCAAAACCAGAGACTGAATGGCAAGTGATTATTGTGGCTTTCCTCCCTAACTTGCCTGTGTTAATGTAGCTAACCTTCTACTGCTTGTGCAAACAGTGCCCGAGCCAGCTCTGACCTGCTTATTCAAAAAAAAGCCACTGTCGTGGAACTAAAAATTCAGGCGTTGTAATAAAGAATGTAACAGGGACAACACACTGATACCACCTGCAATTGAGAATTCTTTCTATTCAAATTGGGACTGGCTCATGAAGATGCAGAAAAAGTTGCTTGTTAGTCCCATAAAGAGGTAGCTTCACTGGCACGAATACCAGCCATTCAATCCATCTTGCACTGCATGTTGCACATGCAGACAGGAGGGTTCCCCCAGCCTTTTTTAGAGAAGGCTTCCTTAGCAGCATTTTGGCATACCACTTCAATTCAGAGCAACACCTGGTATTTCACCTTGAAAAGCACATACTTGCCCTAGGAATTAATAGAGAAGTACAGTGTGCTCTGGAAAAGGCTATGCAAATCCAACTACTATCCACCTACAGGAGTGTAAAACAAAACAAAAACTTCATATAATCCAGGAACCATTATCTTATTTATGTTAAAGAGCCTGTATATTCTTCTGATTGCTTCCTTGAAGAGCTCAAGGGCAACAAAACCTCATTCAGTTGAAAAAGTTAAGAATATTTAAATGTAACATTGAGATACGATGCAGAATCTTTGATAATTAAAAGGGAACATTCCATACATTGGTCTAATGCCTACATGTTAAGCACTTGCAACTTTGGACAATATTACCCTTCTAAACAATTTTGACACCTGTGAATAGAAAAAAAACACATTTAAAACATTGCATTACTATAGCATAATTTTACTTTATTGTTATTTGAAAATACATGATTTGTGTGGTTATAAGTGGTTATATTCATTCTGCTCAATACAAAGAGCCAATACAAAAATGTTTCTCTAAGACAAAAACAACTGCATAATTTTTTATTTTTCCATATACATACAGGATTTGCTCATACATGATTTTTGTAACTTGTGTTTAGGAGTTATCTTACCATTTGATTCATTTCATGTATTAAAACAAGAAGTCATCCCATTTGGTATCTAGAGTTATAAGTTGGCACTAGAGTCTATACCACTATTCATTTACTCCACTAGCTTTAAACAAGGCTAGTGATGGAACACGATACAACTCAATGAGTAAAAATTCTCATTTAAGGCTCTATCTAGCAAGGGTTATGCTTTGTCAATGAATTAATAAACATAAAATAAATCCATGCAGAAAGCCATAGGCTCATAGTACCATACAGCAGTTTTACTAAACTATAATCAGAGTTGTTTGCAATCATTAATTCATAATTCATCCTTTGGGGATTTCCCTACCTAATCTGTCTAAAACCATCTGTTAACAATGCTGAATAGCAAGAAAGCTGCTCTAATTCTTTTTGTGGGATCACTGCGAGGCAGTTTTGATTTAAAACACATTCTGCTGGAGAACTACAAAAATTTGTTTAATCTACAGAAAAGTCATTAATCAGATCTCATAAATTTGAGAGATAAGATTCCATTGAAAAAGAGCAATTGATTTTCAGCTATGTCAGTAAGAAGCATCTTACTTCAGCTACTTGAAATGTTAGTCTGACTCATTTATCACATCAAAGACTAAGGTACTGAATGTTATAAAGCAGTAGCCAAGCTTAACTCAAAGCCAGTTTCACCATCCAAGGATTCACAGGAAAAAAAAAACCTGGAAACCAGAGCTGTTTCATGGCAGGGCTGTTGCTCATGTGATAAAACATTCAAGTGTAATTTTTCTTGTAAAGCAGAATATCATTAGTGATATTAACATCATTAATTATTAATGTAAAAAAATCTTTTCATTTACCTATTTAGGATATTCTATGGTACTCCTGTGCTCCCCAGCATACCTTAAAAACCACAACTGTAAATTATTATCCATTTCCCTTTCACTGTTTCATAACAACCTAGTTTCAATGACTAAAGAGCTGTCAATTAAAAACTAACCTCGGTAAAGGGAAACCTGCAACCACATCAGCCCAGAAATACAACTGATACTGTGACTGAAGTAATCATATTATCTACAGCCAGATGACAAACTCGTAAGATTAACTTTCCTGCATAAATCAAAGATAAAAAAAATCAGGCTCCTTTAGGGGCACAGAGTACCAAGTGTAGGCTGAATAACAGTTGAGCTGCTGCAAGCTTCATCTTCCAGAAAAAGAATTTGTATTGAGTGGAAGATTCGCAATACAAACCACAAGCTCACAACTTAACCGACAGTACCTATGGAACCCAAGGGAGGAGAAGAGTCAGTGAGTTAGTGACTAATTGAAACTAATGAGGTACAACTCTGTACACCGGCAGCATACCATATGCTTCCAGACTCGACAGCAGTTAATGCGTATGACTCTGCATCCATGGCACAGTTTCTCTGCAGTACAGGATGCAAACTAAGAAGAGTTTAGCAGGAGGTTTGCTTCACTCGGTACAAGTTACAACGCAAGCCTCTACGCTGTAATTCATAATTTTATTACTCAACAGTTGTGCCAAGTCTCAAGTCTAAAGTGAGTACCAAATTAATTCACAAAGAAGGTGATCCTGGAAAAGGGGAGAAACAGCTTCTCAAAGCTTGCAAGTTACCAGAATTTTTAAAGTACTGAAGGACAAAGGCTAATACACAAGAAGCATTTTAAAAGGAGGGTACTCAGATTGGTTTTTTTTCCTCAGATGCACGGAAGAAAGCAATGGTTTAAGACAAATATGGATTACCCTACTTTTTCCAAAAAGGAATTTTCCCATCCTCCAAAAAGAGCCATAAGGGGCAAAGTGCAAGCCCCGGCACCATACTGGAGCAAGAACAGCCAACAATGTAAGAACCCTTTAGCACCTCAGAGGTGGGAAAGGGAAAGACCTAGAGGTACCAAAAAAATGCCTAGTGAAACAAGGCAGCCAAGGGACTTGCTGGAATAAATCTCTCAGCGCATCTGCTGCATGGGAAATGCAAGTAAGTTGAAATGGATGAGGGCTTGGACTGAATGCTGAAGTTCAGGAAGGGAATGAGACTACACATATACCTTAATTTTATGCATGTTGTCCAGAGAGTATATGAGACACTTCTATTTAGTCTCTAAAGGAGAAAGAGAGAACATTTGATTTGCAACAAGTAGGTATGTAATGAGCCTGTACTGCAATACAATACTATGACTACAGAGATTCAAACATCAGCTTATATACAGGACTGATGCATGATGTGGAGGAAAAACAGATAGGGAAAACATGGTGTGTCGTGTGTCCCCCCCAGTTTTTGTAGACTTCCAAGAATAAAAAGCTAGTGATATAGAACTCTTAACAGTACTCTTAATATAGGACTCTCTGCTTTAAAGTTGTTAGCAAAAAAACATTAAGACAAATCCATGACTGAATAATTCCCAAGTTTTGCAGCTATAAAGTTTAGAAGAAATGAACGCTCATTGAAAGGTATCATGTGTATGTATGTCACTTATCATATATAAGCCTCTTACATAGGTTTTGGCCAGCGTTGGTGCCACACGTGTACATCCCCCAAAAAATAAGGCTTGTGAAGCTCTTTTGCTGCATCCAGAGGAAATATCCTTCAGTAAGGAGACATACTAAGGTCCACGTCTACAAGTATATTGAAGAACTGAATGCGAATTGCTATTCAGCGTTCTGCTGCTACTGGGTACAACATGAGCAACCTAGTAGTTTCCAGTCACCTGAGGACTTCCAAGCCAATGAGACCACAAAACAGCTTCCCCAAAGACCCTACTAGCCTACAGACAAAATTGAAAGACCAGTGTCACAGAACAGTAGCATGCTGAACTCCATGTCTACAGTTTTACACTTCTCTTAAATCTCTCTCTTCGATAAAACATGCTTGTTCAGTTCCATGGAGAATAACGTCAGTTCCACTAAACATACAGTAACTTACCAGCTATTACAGTCCGTTTCTTCAGGAGTTATAACCCTGAAATACTCGGTTACTTCCTTAACACAGCTTTGCCCCATCCCTTTGACAGAAAATAAGAACAGAGCAGAGCAGCTATTTATGTTTGTGCTCAACTACAAAAGAAAGTGAAGCTATCCCTACTCCAGAATATATCTATGTGATGTACTCGGAGAATCTGTGTGGAATCAAAGTGGCTGCAGAAGAGGCTATGAAAATATTAGGTAAAATGAACTGGAACAACTTGCCAACATTAGATGTTATTCACTAAGATTAAGGGACTCAAAGATGCAATGGATTATATCAACTTTCTCATGCAATTTCCTGCTTAAAACTAGATTGACAGTTGAGGTATGGAGGTTGCCTGACACTTGTACATGGCAAATCAATACAAAAGATTAGGAAGAACAGAAGTAGTGGACACCCAAATAAATATGACGTACTGGTGAAGAATCAACATGGTGTTTGTTAAAGGAATTCCTGCCTCACCAAACAACCAGATTTCTCTGAGGAGACCACTGATTACATGGATAAGGAAACACTCTCCTGAAAGAAAACTAGGAAACAAAGTCTATACCAAAGGTTTCAAAGGACACCAAGCAAGTCTCTGAAAAAAAATGAAAGAAGGCTCTTTGTATGAATATATAACTCATTAAGAGACAAAATGATGAGAAAGAAGATGAAGGAAGGCAGGAAGTAAATGAGCGCTTACTTTCATAGAGGGAGATGACCAATGGAGTTTCACAGAAACCTGCGCTAGGACATGGATTATTCTACATAATCATAAAGAGGGAGGAGAGATAAGCAGGTAATAAAATTAGGAAAATTTGCTGGTGATCCTACGTTATTCAGGACAGTAAAGATAAGATCTGACTACAGAACTGCAGAAACATCTTGCAACACTGACCAGGGAACAAAATGTCAGACAAAAAAAATCACTGCAGATTAAAGTGATACAGATGGGAAAGTACTATCCTAGCTTCCCATATGAAAGCCAGGTCCTAGCTGACCATTACTCCTCAGCAGCAAGGTCTTTTCATTGCAATACATACCTCCATGAAAAAAATCAGACTTGTTTATGATGACAGGGACTTCCAGCGTTATCTAGTCCAGCTCCCTGCTCAAACCAGCTCCAGTTAGAGCATGTTGCTCAGGGCCTCATCCAATTAGTTCTGAACATCTTCAAAACTGCAGACTCTGTAAGTGCTCTGCGCACCTTTTCCAGTGTCTGATCACCCTTACATTGGAAAAGGCCTTTTCTTCTATCTCATCAGACTTTACCTTGTTCCAACTTCTGTCCATTGCTTCTTGTCCTATTGCCATACATGTCTGGGATCAGCCTGTCTCTGTCTTCTCCATACCTGCCCATTAGGTGGGTAGCTGTAGACCACAGTAAACTCTGCCATTGGCCAGACAAAAAAAATCACTGCAGATTAAAGTGATAGAAATGGTAAAGTACCATCCTAGCTTCCTATATGAAAGCTAGGTCCTAGGTGACCATTATGCCTCTCTTCTTGAGGTGGAACAAACCCGCTTCCTTCAACCTCTCCCCTTATGTCTCATGTTCCACTATGTCAATGTTTTCCCTTGTACTGGGGAGCCCAGAACTGGACATGGTACTAAAGATGCTGCCTCACAGGTGCCAAACAGAAGGGAAGAATCATGTCTGCAGCCTGCCGGTTACATTCCTGCTAACAACCCAGCGTGCAGCTGGCCATCATTGTCGACTCCTGTTCAACTCTCTGTCCACCACGACCCCCGTGTCTTTCCCCGCAAAGGTTCTCTGTAGGCAGCTGATTGCAGCCAGTACTGTTGCATGGTGTTATCCTAGCCCAGATGCGGGACTTGGCATTATTGCCTTTGTTGGACTTCACAAACTTCCTGTCAGATCATCTTTCCAGCCTGTCCCTCTGTCTAGCAGCCCTGTCCTCCAGCATATCAGACACTCCCCAGTTAGCTGTAGGGAAGTTCACATGCCTGTTGAGAATGGTGGCCCATCATCCCAATATTCAGATCATTAATAAAGATGTTAAACAATACTGGCCCTTGTATCAGTCCCCGAGGGACACCACTGGTAATTGACCAAAAAAAAGAGAAAAGGTCACCGACTATATATGGACCTCTAGCTTGATCCAGTATGGCTATTCTAAAGTCATACCTTCAGTCTGAAAACTGCATCAGTGAGTTTTTCACATAAAAGGGAAAACATCAGCTGTTGGTTCTTCTTTGGGCTCTAATACATAACTCCAGAAACTTCTGGAAAAACAGAATACTGGCAGAACATTATGTAACGTTATATAACTATGTAACATTTACTGAAATGGGAATTATTTTAGCTAGCTTCAGAGAAAGCAAGGGAACACCACCATAGAAAAGAACAGGTTTGTTTTATCCACCTCAAGGCATGTACCACTGTTAACTTATCCAGAATCTAAGACTGACAGTAACAAAATTCAGAAATATTGGTATCATGGGCTTTTTGTAGTTATTTAAGCTTTTATTTTGACTATATAGGTCAAGCCAATTCCAAAACCTTTGACAGAATCTCCTGTAACAAGAAAGTTGGAAAATCACATTCAGTAACATGTGGGCACACAATCATTCTGCCAAGTGCCTATGACAAAATGGGCTTTCTGAAGGTTGAGCAGCTAGCTGTAACCACACAGGTCTACACTCAGGATGTTGGAGGATAGGTCACCTTCAACTATGAAAACTGACTTTGTTCTTTCGGGAACATATGCAGACAGAGCTCAAAGTTCCCTCTCACTGAACTTTTGCCAAGTACCTGACTGTGAAGGTTGACCAAAACCTATTCTGAAGTTTCTCGGAGTGCTTCCTCAGGACAGATCCAGACAGACAGACTCCTGCAGCTGCGAAGATACCCAAATGCTGCTAGACTAGCAAACAGGTACATAATGGCAGCTGAGGAAGTCGCTGGTGGAGCCACATCCTGGAAAGTGCTTTTTCCCAGTCTTTGCCTTTCCTCAGCTGTTTAAATGACTTGTTATTAAATGAGTCAGCACTGACCACTAAACACCCTTCCTGATTTGTGTTGCCAGAAACTTTCCATAAAAAATAAAACCCAACATAATTAGACTGAAAATGGGTAGCAACAGTGAAGGACATGCCTAGATTTTAAAGAATGCTGTACTACTTACATGTGGAACACTGAACTAAAGACACCTATCCAGGAGAAGAGAATACTACTTGTTCTGAAGAAAATTGTGGGGTTTGACCGCAAAAGCCATATTTTCTGAACTGCATGCCACATGCTTTGCATGATAGTGTAGAATGATTCCCTTCACAGGACAGATAAGTAGATAGTAAAAAATAAGTGTTAGCAAATACGTTTAATACTGTGGCTTAAATCTGCCATCTTGTCAACTGTTGCACTATTAGAAAAGGGCCACATCAGGGTCTGAACAGATCAAGAGAACATGAAGACCTAGTTTAACTCTGTAAATAGTAAGTTTAAAAAAAAATAAAATCTATTAATAAACATATCCAGTAGTGACGGTAAGGGTAATTTCTCCTGCCGGGAAAACAGGAATCTTATACCACTGCTGGCAGCAAATATACACTGATACTATATAGTCTGTAAGAAAAATAAAGCTGCAAAGTACAATTAAAAAAAAAAATCAAACAAAAATAACCCTCACGTTTGCTGAGTAAGAGCAAGTGGTCAAACACACATTTACAGTATTACACATCAATTAGGACGATGTACTATACAGTACATGAATTTAAATAAGAATCAGTGTAGCCTTTTTTTTTTTTTGCTTAAAGAAAATAAATTTAGCTCCACAAGACAGATTGAAAGTGAGTTTGTCTGGGCACCTTTGGTTTCCTCTTTGCTTAAAATAAGTAGTGAAAAGCAGTAGCAACGTTCTGACTATTTTTTTTCAGATACAAGTATCACATAGCACTTCTCAGCTTTTAACAAAAGGGTAAACTGTGACTTTAACTTCACAGCAAGAACAAACCCCTTTGCAAGTGTATTTCGTACAAGCAGAAAAACAAAGTCCCGAGCATTACTGCTGATACATAGCTTATGCAGAATATAAAAACAAATCTTGAAATTAGGTACTCTGTAAACACCCAACACTTCTGCATAAATACCCAAACAAAGCCAGCGAGACCTCTAGTGAACGGTGTAGATGAAACCGTACAGACAGCACTGATAAACCAGTACAGTAAGTGGGACATTTTATCAGGCAAGTGTAGGGAGCTACTGCTGATACCATCAACTTCAGCCTGAATGTGAACGGAGCTCAGCACTCACGCTTCAAAGGAACAAGCTCGTCTGAAGTCTGGAGCACTTTACCAGGCAAACAGTGAGCTCTGAGTGTTCACAAACGCTCAGACACCTTACACTGTATACAGGAGAAGGGAGGGATTCTTAGCACTTCTAGAAGACGCAGGCATAGGTTTTGTGGTCAATGAAAAATCATATATGACATTACATATGCAACGAATCCACAGAGAAATAAGACTACTGTTCTTAAAGAGTATTCCAGAGGAATAAGAATGTGCACATCTTCACAGAAATCTGTTAAAAGTAAGAATTTAACATATGCAATTAAATTCAGCCTTTGCAATTGGAGGGGTTTCTGTTTGCTCTTAAGCTTCCTAAAAGTAGTCTCCATATTTTACATCTCTCAATTGTTTCAGAAGTAAAACATTCATTGAACTTTAATTTTACTTTGCCTTGGAACAAGTGGTTTAATCCCTTCGATGGGCTTCTTCGAACTGACTGCGATTTCTTCAAACAGAGAAAGACAAATTACCATGATAAGTACAGAAACACAATTACCCATCACAAACACTTCCTGCAGCCCAGCTGTACAAATGCAAAACATGGCTTACAACAGTTTGTTTCCAGATAGGCTATAATGGTATAAACATAACTTGACCTCACCAGGACTAGTTATTCTTGTATAGCTGTTACACATTGTTTCAAGATTTTGTACAGATAGGTTTTGACTTGCTAACTTTAATAATCAGTGCTCAAAGTACAAAAATGCTATACAGCAAACACCGTGCTGTTTTCATACATTATTCTTCAAGAAAGAAAAGTTTGCTTGGGTATATCAAACGCCTTGTAACTAAAGATCTAAAAAAAATAAAAAAACACCCCACACCAACACTGAACAACACCGAAGTGGTTGGCATATAATTACTTATCAGAGCGCTTGAAAGCTTGGTTTTTGGGTTTTTTTTAACCTCATTTAGCACTGTGCGGGACACGGTAAGAGGTCACCAAGACACAGTTTGCATATTATTTGACTTCTTAACATTCGGGTGCTATCCCCGGGTGCGGTAAGAGCTCCAATCAATGCAACGCTCAGGCCAGACCGCGAAAACACAAAGCTTCGCCAAACCCCCTGCAAGTCGACCGCTCTCACCAGCACCAAGCTGTGAGAAAAGGAGAACGCTCCCATGCGGGCAACCATCAGGCGAGAGACTCGGGAAGCCGGGGGAACCCGGGCGGCGGTGCAGCCCCTCCGCCGGGCCGGCGGCGCGCACGGCCCCCGCCGCCCAGCGCCCACCAGAGCCCCTCGCCCCGCCGCCCCCGGCCGCCACATCCCGGGGCTCAAACTGCCGACGGCACCGCAGCGCCTTCGGGCCACGGGCGTTACGCAACGGCACCGCGACCTTGCGGGGAACTTGGGAGCCTTTCTCGGGGAGGGACGTGCGAGCAGCATCCCCCCCACAGCCCCGCTCCGGCAGCGGCATACCGCCCCCGCCCCGCGCCGCCTGGCGGGACCCCGCGCCCGGGAGGCGAGGAAGGGGGCGCGGCTGAGAGAAGCCGCCCCCGCCCGAGCGGCCGGAGAGAGGGGGGTATGAAGCGCCGCGACCCGAGCGCGCAAACTTCGGCGGCGGCCGAGCTCCGTCCCGGGCGGGAAGGGGGAGGCGGGCCCCGGCGGGAGCCGGCCGCTGCCGCCCTGCCCCCGGCCCTTGGGGGTTGCGGGGGGGATGAGGCTCGCGCGGCGGTATTTCTACCTGCGACACCAACGGCAACAGCGTCTGCTCCACGGAGCGCGTGCGGATCTCCAGCCCCGCGTCCGCCCCCCGCCCCCCCGAGGACGAGGAGGAGACGCCGCTGCTGCTGCACGGGGACGTGGCCATGGCGGGGAGCCGACCGGGACCCCCGCCGCCGGCCGTCCGACCTTCCGCGCTCCCTCCCGGCCAACTCGGCTCTTGCCGCTCGCACGGCGGCCCCCGCCGCTCCGCTCCGCTCCGCCCCTCCCCCGCCCCCCGCTAGGGCACCGTTGCCTTGCCGGGGCGCCAGGCGATGCTGCCTGCCCGCCCGCGCGCGCGCGCGCGCTCAGCCCCCCTCGTGGCCCCTTCCCCGCCCCTTGGGACAGGATTTAAAGGGGCAGCGCCCGTTTCCCCGCCCTCCGCCCCGCAGCAGCGCCAGCTCTTGGCGCCCCCCTTCCCCCCCCGCCTTTCCCGCGCCTCGTGGGTGCGCGCCGTCTCCTCTCCCCTCACCCCGGCACCGGCGGAGGAGGAAAACCGGGGGTGGTCCCCGCCGCCACCGCTCCTACCGGGAGTTTCTCCGTCGCTCTCGCCCGAGGGCAGGTGGGGGCGGCCGGAGGGTCCCTGCCCGGGTGGCGGCTGAGGAGCTCGGGTGGCCCTCAGGGAAGCAGGAGTCCGGGCCGGTGACCGGCCTTAGGCTTCAGCGGCACCGGCTAGCGCGAACGTGGGGAAGGGTGGTCCCAGTGGGGAAGTGAGGGGTGCCGGTGCGGGGCAAGGGAGAGTCAGCCAGGGAGCCGCTCTCTCCTTGAGGAGTGTTGAAATCACGATTCGCCTGCTTCAGAGCATCTGGGGGGAATGATGGGCTGTCTTAAACTAAACTCCATCGGCTTTTCTCTGAGCAGCCTCCCAGTGAAGGGGAAAACCCACCTCCTGCCTTTCAACGATTTGTGTTCTATGCCTGGCACACAGGCTGCTTTCAGAGAACAGCTATCCTGTGTATCTGGTTTTGCCCGGCTTTGGAGCTAAAGCAGACCATCTATGATGGATCTAGCAAGCAGAAGGCAAAAGTAGTTTCAAAGGAATAAAAGAGTGGGTTTCTTTTGGTTTTGCAATGGGCTAAACTCACTTCCCCATATTAGTTTGTAACCTGTATTCAAGAAGTATCAATGCATGAATGCTCACTCATTTAATTTGGCTGTATGTCTGTGGTACGTCTGATTCTTCTACAGGCTTGTCTACGCAAAATTGTGTTAACAGAACAGCTTTTCTGGCTGTGATCCAAACCACCAAGGTGCAAAGCAGCTCTAGTCCAGAACTGGGGTAACTCAGTGCAGTGCTGTGTGTGAGCCAAGCAGCCCTATGCAGGGTCTGGGCTAGTAAACCGCTCTAACATAACTACTTAGTTTCCTGGTCAGAACTGATGATTTGTGTTTTGACTGCTCTGCTCTCAGACAACATTACTCTGTAAATGTGTCTTTGGCTTTTTTACCTTGTTAGATCAAGGACTTTGTATCGCCTTCTGTCTTCAGAAAGATTTCTGACCTCTTTTGCACAAAGCATCTTTTGCACAATTTTGAAACCTAGATATAAGATAAAGGACAGCATTTGTTGTCCTTTGGAGTCCTATGGAGTTATCCATATTTATTAAAAAAAGATTGCCAGAACTGCAAGTATAACCCTAGATAACGATATGACCCTGTTCGTAGCTCTTCAGGAAATTGGTTTCCAACATGGTCTCATATTTTCTAAAATGACATCTTATATAACATCAAGTGTTTACAGGAGATAACTAAAGGCTTAAATCTGCCATGGTACAAAAACATCTAAATGATGGTGTAGACTTGAAATAAATGCTAGTCATGCTTGATCAAAGTGGTTTAGAGAACACTTGAGATTCCTTGGGGTTTTTCTCCTAAAATTTTCATTTTCTTACAACATCTTTCACTCTTTTCCAGGTAACTTGTTTTCCCTTTACTTCTAGTTTCTAAGTTAGTTTCTAAAGTTTCTAAGCCTTTGAAAACAATTGTTGTTTTCTGTTATGTTTTGGTAGAGTACCTAGGCCAGGTGTGGTTGCAGCCTCCCCAGGACTGTACACTGGTACAGGAGACTTCTGGATCATATGAGCTGAAGCATACACCAGACAAAGTGTCAGTAATACCAGAGACAGAAGTGCATTCCTTTGTCCTCTTCCCTCTGCCCCCTTCTGCTTGAAGTTGTTTCCTCCTTCAGAATTGTTAATTCCCACTCATTGACTATTTTATGAGCATTACCATAATATTAATTATCTACATCATCAACATCTACAGATTCTACGATCTATGATTCACATCAGAAGTTAACTAGAAGCACAGGCACACTTGGATGCACACGTGGCTTATAATTTGGTGTGGTCAGCCAAATTATAAGTGTCACTTAATTTCAAAGACGGCTGTCTGTCTTCTTCAATGCAATAATGGATCAGACTTCCCAGGGATGACATTTTCTGATTCAAAGCAGAGTTGGTAGCAGAGGTTAACAATGAAATTTGAAAGATTTTAACTTCACACTGAAAAGGAAAACAAGTTTGGTATAAGAATGGTAGCAAAAATAGCAGTTTAAAAATAATTTTCTAGACAGATTGGACAAATGGTGGGAACTTTGCAATGCCTTTCTGCAGACAGAAGTCGTATTCCCAATCTACCACTCTCTTTTCCTGCTTTCATTTTGTTTTCACTAGAGAAGCAGCATTAGTGGGTGGTGCTAGTGACAGCACTGTCTAGTTCTCCCACTTCTCCTCTTCAGGTGCTTCCAGTTTAAACACGGAAACTACATGCTCTGCTTCTGGGTCCTGTGCTGGGCAAACAGAATACATGTTGCAATGGTTTTAATTTAACACAATTGAAAACCTCTAGCATGCTGCAGACTAACGTCTTTGAAGACACCTTGAGGAGATCTTCAAATATGATAGCCCGGAGCTTAATTGTGCTTTTTAATTATGCTAAGACAATTTGAATGAGCCAGTGTGATAGATTGCAACCACACCTTTGGCACGCCAACACATACTTCTGAGGGAGCACTCTAAATGTGCAATGCACAGCGCTAGAATATTTTGCATACTGCCATTTTCAGCCCACATGATGGATTCAGGAAAGCAATAGCCCATCACCCCAAAAAGAATGTCCCTCATGCCTGTAGGACGTGAGGACCATTGGCCATGGCAGTCTCTAGACAGCTAGCACTGTTTAGCTCTGCCTTGCATCTGAAAGGCATTTGAACTATAAGGATAGAGGACAAGAGTAATGGCCAATGGACTATATTTCTAACTTTGTAACTTTGTCAGTGGTCAAGGGGATGGAAGTGATTCCTATCCTCATAGCATCATGAACATGTCAATCTGTTCCTCCTCATATTGTTTCCACTCTTCACTCAAGGATGTGACACCTTCTGCTCCTCTGTCCACGATCTCCTGCAAGCTTGGGTTCTGTGACTGGAGACAGGTTGCCAACAGAAGATAAACCGGTTTTCCCTCATCTAGCTCTTCACCTTTATCTTTTCTATTTGAAGCACCTTTTGTAGTAGAAGACATTACTGTCCAGCACAGTGCTGCGCCAAAATTCGCCGACTTTTCTCTAAGCTAATGTCCCCCACACCCTGACAGTGACAATGCTCCTGAAAAGGATGGCTGTTTTGAGCCTTTATGCGTAGTTAAGGCCTCTGACCATGGATGCTGTCCTCTTCGCTTTGACGGGACTGATATGAAATGTATTAATGAGTAAGCCCATTTTATTCTATCCGCACCATGGCTTGTCTGAAGAGGCTGTCAGCCAGCCTCAGTTTGATGGACTAGCTAGCACCTGCTCTTACCTTCCAGCTAAGATGTGTATGTTCCCTGGTCTCTTTAAAGGAAAACGAGATGGGTAACACTTAAACAATTTAATGTTTTTGCTAATCTGGTCATTTTGACTGGCATAAGGTCAGTGACAAGGGCAGAAACCTTTTCCACTGGAAGAAACCTTGTGTCTAACCCTTAGGAAACAGGTTGTTATAGTTGTTGCAGATGTGCTGTTGAGGCCCATGCAGCAAAGCAGATGCCATTTAACCCATCAAGACGGGTTTGAACTTGTGTGCTGTGAAGAGGAGCCTAGCAGTTTCTGTCCACAAAGAGCAGTTGGTCTAGGAAACACAAACTGCAGGGAGAACAAGGAAATACTGGTAAAGGCCAGCTGATGCGACCAGAGGGCTTTTCAGTAAATTTTGATAATGAGCACTTTTCCATGCATGCTTATAATGAATCAGATAAGACATAGGAATTATCTAAATTAATAACACTTTGAGGATGAATTCCAAGAGCAGGTAATTGTTCTTTATCCTCCCATAGAGAGCATCCCAAATATCCAGGGGTGAGAGGAAACAGTGCTTCCTTATCTCCCAGCTGCAGACTGGAAAGCAGAGCTGAGAGGGCTAAGAGATTGTTCCCTTTCTCTTTCCTCTCTATAGGTGAGAATAAAGTTAGAGCAGTGTGGGAGGGGAAAGCACATCAATCATCTTTCCAGATGAAATTTAGAAATCCACTCTAAGATTAAACTTTTCCCTTGATTACCTCCAGTTTCCTCTAAAACTTGACAAAGTCATATTTCTTTTTGTTTCAGTGGGGATGTTTTGCAGGCAACTTGTGAAATCAGTAATTTTAAAGATGACTAAAAATTTTAGGCTTTTGAGAAATGTAAAAAGATGGGAGGCAATCATTGCTTAAAATGTCTAATCCTGATTATTAGTGGTTATTAACTCCAAAGTACATTACACTTCTTTATAAAACCAAACAATCTTTTATGTTTACTTCATACCTTATAGTAAAACACTTTACAAAGATAACATTACTTTTCTACATGGAGAGCATTTTATGTGGCTATACAGTGACTATGTATTTTTGTCATTTTGTGAATTACCAGTTTCACAATCTGATTGCAGCACTTATTACAGGAACTATGAAGAAGAGGGGGATGTAAAAACAAAGTATAGACATATTCAAAGGACTACAGCTAGTGTCTATTTTTGTTCTGAATGTTTCTTCAGAATGCCTGTGTGCCTATACAGCCAGAGGGTGATTTCAAGCAGTGGCTCCCTTTGAGTTTACAAGGTGGTAATTGTTAAAATCTTCACCAAATAAGAGCTATTTGGCCATGGTACCAAATGTTGTACCCTTTCAAAACACTTCTGTTCCCTATGACTGTCACAAAGAAAATGAGGAACCTTGTTTGGATGGTCAGATATTGATAACCCATCGTGGCTTGACTGCCTCTTTTACAGAGCACATAAGAATACAGTTACCCATGTTAGTTCTTCAAGAAGTGTAAGGACCCAGTATGCTTCATAAATCCTAGCGCCATCAAGAGACTTCTTCGGTGAGTAGCTTATTTTTGAGAATACATCTAAGTATAAAGCATACATTTCCTGTGACATGCTGAATGCAAAGAGCATGGAAACTTTGGTCAACTGATCATAATTAAAGATCATTAAAATCAGGGTCTGAAGAATATATCCTACCTTTTCACTGATGTTTCCTACCCAAGCCACCTACAGTTGTAGCAGATGCGTGTCTGAGGTAGGGCAGAGTGAGGGAACTATTTTCAATCCCGTAAGATTTTACTTTTTTAATGATAATATAAGACGTTATTGGCAAAGAAAGATCTACACCAATGGGTACTGCTAGAGTCACCCAAGATTTTCTATTTTAAGACCCATGCTTTCGGTTGTACATGAATATGCCAAACTTCAAAACTTTGGTGTGGCTCTCCGATAGGTGTTTGTCTCAGAATGATTTGTTCTTTTAATTTCCAGAAGAAATGGCATGCTTTGTTTAAAAAAAAGTGAGGTTAGGGAAAAAAAGGCATTTGTTAAAACTGAATAATTCTTACAATTGTTTTGCTGAGAAGATCCAGGCTGGCTCACAAAGGTGAAATTTAATGACATGCATGTAAATGGAATGGGACAGTGAGGGAAATGCCTTTTGTAGTTCCTGTAACGGCTTGCCTAAATTTAGCTGAAGAATAAATGTCTGAAAACTGGGGGGTTTTGGATACATTGTGTAGAATTTAGTTGGAGACTAATGAGTAAATTTTCAGAAACCTCCACGTACATTGAGCGAGACTATTTTTTGAGAGCCTTGTATGGGGGACAAATGTAAGGAGTAGGAATAAATGAGAAAAGGACGGGCTGAAGGAAAGCACAGCAAGTGATGTGAGAATAAAGGCCAGGCTGCGAGGGAGATGTGTGAGAGGAAGCAAGCACTGTGCTAGTCAGAGATTTTGGTGTTCTCCAGCTGCAGGAACTACCTTCGCAAGGTCTTGTCTGTGTGACAGTCAAGGACTTGTGACTTTTACACAGGTATGAGGTACTGAGGAGAAGCTGAAGGTGTTCTGTAATCAAGCCTGGCATTTCTTCCTTTATTTAGAGTTTCTTTGTGCTGTCCTTTAATACCTATTATTGGTGTATGGACATGTGTCTGACACTTACTGATGTTGGTGTGACAGCTTTTCGAGGTGAAAAG
Organism: Ciconia boyciana; assembly: GCF_034638445.1. Classification (NCBI taxonomy): domain Eukaryota; kingdom Metazoa; phylum Chordata; class Aves; order Ciconiiformes; family Ciconiidae; genus Ciconia; species Ciconia boyciana. The sequence continues at coordinate 68,385,807 of NC_132935.1, forward strand.
TCTCATCAGTTTAGATTCAGCAGTGAATTTGGCCTTATTTCAAAGGGGACATCTGAAAAATACAGTTTCATCTTGAACTGTTAGTAAAATGCAGTTTTATAAAACCATACTCTAGGACTGGTAGAGTACAGGACCTTTTTCAGACTAACACTATATAGATTTATCAATGCGTTAATATACTCTTCAAAACTTTCAGCGCTGCTGTAACATATCAGGCAAAATCAACTCCTAAATGATCAGTTCCTAGATGCTAAGCAATAATTTGAGGTTTTCTCCTTGCACTCTGTGAACTTCTTCTTTCACACATGTACATTTTTCATAAGACTATGGCTGAGGCTTCTTCATTACATCTAGGACCCTATTCTAAACAAGAGCTAGCACACTAGTTTTAGAAGAAGGTATGAGCAGCTTTGCAATACACAGATACACACTAATCATCCCTAGTGAAAGTCTTAAACTGACCTGCAGTTAGGGATTGGATTAAACTTTGACGCCAAATGTTTTATCTCTTTCAAATCTTCTACCATCCTAGCACTGAGTGTTTTGGGGTTTTTTTATCCATTCCTGTGGGTTATAAAATAAATATGGAGGATTAAAGGTTTGAAGACATCCCTAGCCTGCAAAATCTTTAAGAGCATTTGCCACCTAGCAACAGCCAGGGACGTGTGTCTCCTTCGAACAATCTGCAATTGTGTGATTCAGAAGAAACCTCCACAGTGTTTATAACTGCAATTGTAACTTATGTAGGAAGGGAAAATGCAGCAAAAGGCTCCAGTTACATCACTGACAAAAGGATTTCATTACCATAAGAAGTCCCCTAACAGGGTGACAAATAATCAAGATTAAAAAGAATGTGTGACACCAGCAGAAAGGGAAACAATGATGTTCCTATTATAGCCGTGGCCTTTACAATAAATGATATGTCAGCTTTTTCATTTTGAATTGTGCTGAATAACGTGGTGATTTTAATTCATCAGCAAATGAATACTTAGATTAGAAGCTATTTTCTTTTCAAATTTGCATTTGGTAGCTTAGTCATGCAATAAATACCACATTCCTTGAAAAGTTTGAATTATCTGTGTATTATTTTTAAATGTACCATTTATAGACATTAATGATTTAAAGATACTCACGGATACTCTGTTAGTTTGCACAGATATGTGAGGAAAGTATGGGAATTATATGAGAGGAAGGGTAATTGCACCATGCATGAGCTGGCTGACTATCAAAATCCCATTGGTCTGCATTTTGTGATGCTAATGAGATAGTAGGAAAAAATAACACAGATGCTAATGCACATGGGTTCTATTTAGGTTGCTCTCATGCATAAGTCTTTGCAACATCTAAGAATATGTTTCACTGGATATCAGTTATCCCAGTTGCTCTATTTTCCTCCTTTTTTTTTTACCTCCTTAGAGGAAAGAAACAGGATATCCAAGGACACTGTGTCTTTCATACCTCCCAGACCTCCGAACTGTTGACACTTGTTATGGAACTTTACCCATGTGACAATGTTAAATTAACCTGGATCTGTTCTAAAAAAAATGGACAGCTTCTGGACTCCTGGTCATAGCATTACTTAAAATTTCCTATTAACAGGGTACTAAAAAATACTTTGTTTCGATGTATGTTCTTATTAAAACACGGGTCCTAGTTTCTCAGTTACCAAACCAACTTAAACCCAACAAAGACATTACTAATATGCATTACTAACAAAATACTTTTAATGCTAAAATATAGGCGGTGTATTGTTGCTAAATTAGACTACTTTACTATTTGGAGAAATCATTAGCCTAACTCCTTACAGGCAGCTGGTAGGATTCAATTCTGTTTCTGGCAGCAGGAGAGTACATGCTGGAGTATCAGAATTGGAGCAGAAAATTGTAAGTGCAGCTGAAATGGAAAGGGAAGCAGCAAGCTATTGCCAAGGGAACACAAGGATTTTTGTAATAAGTGCATTCAGTGAGTTTATACTAAATGTAAAAAGTTCCAGAAAACACAGTGTAAATAACTTAAAATTTAGAAACCTCTCTTTTTCAGTCATGTTCGAAGTACTAAAAGTATTTCTTAGAACTTGACGTTTGTACTGAATTGTCAGTGCAATGTCAACCATCTTTTGGAAATATCATAATGTAGACAGGCCCTAATAGGCAAAAGTTTTGAAAGCAAAATGAAGTGTTGGAGTGTAAGGAGCACAATGACAGATTATTTTTTTTGCTGTACTCACTAAAGGTAGTCCTTACTGGGCAACACTTCCATTGATGTAAATTGGTGTGGTGCCAAATGAGGACTGCATGTTTAGGTATGCTCAGGACACTGTACATATTCCTCTAATGGGATCAAGTTTGCAAATCACAGGTGGAAGTCACTTCAAAGTCCAGGCTTTCTTATTTCACAGTCTCTTCTAGCTGTTAATCAGAATGTGAAATCTAATTGTGTGCTTTGGATAAGGAGAAAATAATTTCCTAATCAAATGTTTCTTTGATCCTGTTTATTTATAAAGAATGGCAAAAGTCTTGCTTCTCTGAAGACAAGAGAAACCAATTGATAGGAGACAATTTGTGTTTTCAGAGTTTCGTGCTTCTTGTCAGCTATTTAGCCCACAAGTGGCTTCAGGATTCTCAGGACCTCATTTAGTGTCTATACCTATATATGTACCCATTTTGATTTCTTACAATACTATCTATCTTAACAGAGCAGCATAATTAGAAAAATTTCACTCTATTTTAAAACAGTGAATTTTTTAAAATTTAAAATATCACAGAGTAATATATATTGATGATTACATCTTGATGGAATCGCTCCCTATTCTACCTGTCATGCTCAAATACTGATATGCATTAGGTAGGGAATCTCAGCCCTTTCAGCAGGACCTGTGCAACAACTGTATTTTATCTACTTCTCTGTCCTTCTCAAAAGTTATGATCAAGGTGCTGAGGGAATACAGCGAACAATAATATTCTTTTAGCTCTAGCAGAGCTTGTCCTTGACTTTGAAAGACAGCTGATTAGGATTCGTTTGTTTTTTTTTAAATGGGCATGGCAGAGACAAGACGGAAAGTGAAAATCCACATAGATCAGTGTAGCCTGGTGTCCCGGTCATGCATGTAGCATACAGAACCTGATTAAAATCCCTGCTCAGCCAGCTTTAGACCATGGTCTTGAAACTAGATTCCCACTTCGCATGTGCTGTGGGTGTTTCAGGGTGGTGTCTTTTTTTGAAGAAGCCTCAGACAGGCTTTGTCTTCATCCTGATACAAAACAGAAGCTGCTGTGCTCCTCACAATTAATTCTTACCTAAATCTAGGAAAAATTAATAGATTCAATAGGACATTTTCAGTCTTAACATTTTACTAATGTACTTATGATTTACTGCCCTTTTTATTTCAAAATAGAATTGGGACTAAAAAGTGTGATCTGGAGCAGTTCATATTATGTTTAGCAATGTTCCTGCAGGTTTACCTTTCATCCCAAATAAATGGTGCTAGAGTCCACTTAAGGATTTAAGCATAAATGCTTCTTTCTTCACTCTTAATGTTCTTTTCAATATCTGAAGATACTTTAAGACACTTCCCCCCAACACCTTCCTAATGGAAACTGAAAGAATACTTTTGACTTCTACGTCATGCATCATTTTGGTTCTTCCTCTTAAAACTTTCTTAAAAAAAAAAAGTCGTATATGAAATATGAGTTTCAGAGAAAGTTCACCATTCCAAGGGCACCTTATAAAAGGCATGAGCACCTGTCTTCAGACAGGGATTTTGTGAATATAGGCTGATCCCAATAGACTTAATGCACGTGATGAAATTGTAATATAGCCATGCACTTTGTATTAGACTGTTACTTTTATATCTCTTATCACTACTCCTTTCCAGTTAACATTCTCCTCATTTACATCTTGAGTTTGTTATCCCTTAGGAGATATTTTTTCTCCAGCTTTTACAGAGCAAAATGTTCATATGATTAGAATCACTCATTTGTCATATTCCTCATTTTAATACAGCACACCTGCTTATAGTTGGTTCTGCTATACTTGGTTGCAATCCTCTTGCAAAGAAGAATAAAACCCAGCAAGCTGTTTCGGTACCTTACACTTCTCCCATGAGGATTCCACTGAAGGAGATTCTTTGGTGAGTGTCAAAACCCTTCAGACACCGGCCTAAAACTGTTCCTGTGGAAGTCAGCTGTCACGTCCCGAGTCCTCTGGGTCAGGCACAGGCCAATAAAAGGCACTTTTGTGAATCCTCGCTTCCTGTAGCCCATCTTCTAGTTATCTCAAGCTCTGTTCTTCAGAGACTGCTGTATTCTGGCTTCCTACCACCTGATAACTTTCCTTACTTATCAAGGTATCCTCTGTTCAGCACTATGGATGCTCTTGGTTTTTGGCAGGCTAATGTGGAAAGATTGCTAGAAGGAATTAGGCGCAGGGGGCATGCACCTACTGAACCTTACAATATTTATAGTCATCATGACTCTACTTTTGTCCTGTGCTTCTAGGGTTGATAATGAGAGACATTTAATCCATATTTACTCAGCTCTTTCTACATTTATTTCCTTTCTAATGAGATGGATGCAAACTGTGAGGGGGAACAACTCTTCCCTGCTCTCTGCTGATTACCTGATGCAGCTGCTCACTCTGAACAGTGCTGAACATCAAGTAACCCAGTAGCTGTAGGGACTGACTTCACCTTCTAATGATGGATGTGAGTTATGCCTCTGCTTTTCAGAGATACAGACTCTTCTAGTCAAAGATCAATGATAGCCTCTGACAGAGGGGAAGTAGATTTGGTCCCCATAGGGAGACAATACCTTCCTCTTGTCCTCTCTTGGCAGTTTTGCTTCAGAAGAGTTGGTCATAGATTTTGTGGGGATTTTTTTTTTAAGAGGTTTTCCTTTGATCCTAAGAATGCACTGAAAGCTGATCCAACCATAGTTAGTGTTCCCTTTTCTGGATTATTTATGTGAGTCTGCTGGGAGAATTGATGTATTCAATTCTCTGGCTTTTACTTTCTACAGGTCCTAACCTTGGAGAGCATCCTAGGTCAGAAGAAGTAGCAAATGGTATTATTGTCCCACAGGACCTCATATGACTCCAGAAAAAGAATGGATACGCATGGTTTAGCTGAGTAGGTGTTTTAACGATTTCTAGTTGAGACATGTTGCTCCGTACACTTTTATCCTTTTCCAGTGGATGATAGACAAAATTTTGAAACTGTTAATTAAAGGGAAACTTAGAAGAGTTTGTTAGGCAGGAAAGTAAGACTGTATTAAGTTCAGCCTTGGTAGAAGACAATACTGGGAACTATGGTCAAGGATAAAAAGGCTAAATTTAGCCCATTCCTTTCATTTTTTTATCTGAGGTCAAGGTCTTATTGTTAATAGCTGCCTTTCTTTGTGCTAAGTCATGAAGTTTAGGTTATATGCTTCCCTATAATATTTTTTTATATAGTGTGATCCAACATGGACATTTAAACTCTTCATACTTTTCCAACCATGCAGCTGTTAAGCACTAACCAGTTCATCATAACCATTCAATCTGAGAAGGCATTCTTCAGCCAACTTTAATATTATTTCATGGAGGAGTTCAGTATTTTCAGAGGCATGTTTAAAATATAAGCCTGTTGGCAAACAGAGATAGCCAAGCCTCCTCTGTTCCACAGCAGTAAGAACAAGCAAGGCAGGGGACAGGTAAAGCAGGCAGACTAAGCAGGTTTAATAGACAAAGCTTTCTTTTTAGAGCAATTTTTCTAACATATTTTACTAAGCTATAAGTTGAATATACATGGAACTTTTTGCTCCAGTGTAACGCAGAGCAAGGAACCTTCAGCTATTGCCATTTCTGACCTAGGACTTAAATACTTGGAGAAAGGTGTGAATCACTAAATCTGAGATTCGAATAGGACTCTGGAATCCTGTAACAAACTAAGTTGCCAGATTCTCTATGAATATGACTCTTAATGTTTATAGGTATGTAACACATCTTAGTTCAACAAAATAAAGAGATACTGGATTAAGTTACAATATCTAGTACTAAGTTACAAAGCTGGTAGTTCCTGAAAATGCCTTTGCATCTGAAAGACTCCGGAACTATGTATCAGTCATGGTAAGGAAACCCTGAACTAGCAGTTACATAAAATTGGAAGTGTCTTTGTGCAGCAGCATCTACTTATGTACCAGTAATATGGCCCAGACACCTGTGATGTCTTAGGGAAGACTATAAAGAGCATTAGCGTTGTTTGCTGACAGCCTATCATATAATTTATAACAGTCTGATGCAATGAATACCACTTCTTTTGATTTTTTTTCCAGTGTAGGCTTTACTGGAAAATGTTAAACAAGGTTTTCTCTAATTTCTTATACTCTGCTGTTTGCTATTTGAAAGCCAAAAATTAGGCTAACATCATTGGTTATAGATGCCCTGGTAATTTCTTGTACTTGGTTGAAGATAGAGCTTTTATCAGATTTCTACAGTGAATATTTTCCAAAGTAAATTCAGAATTATTTTCAACAAATACTTCATAGTGAGACTGAAACTCGTTTTATGCAAACATATCACAGATGGTACCATTCAAATGAATGAGTGTAGAAAATAATGCATAAAATTGATGCATCAAATTCATTTAAATATTTATGGGAGAAAATGTATCCAATACTCTTAACAGATTTTGTATCCTCTCATTAAAAAATCCCAATCCCACAAACTTTTCTGGCTAGGGATTGGAGTGATGTTCTCAAAGAAACATGTCTTTACATCATGAAGCATAGCCCTGCAGCTCCTAAGCTTGCCTTCCCTATTAATTTCTCCTAAAAATATTTTAAAAAACCTCTTAACTTATTTTCTTTCATCAACTAATGTGTCTAACCTGTATTTCTTCTCTGTAATTATTTTCTATATTTTCTCTGTAGTAAGTTTCTATGTCATTTATCTCAAGGGAATTTGAATGATTCAAACAAGTAGACTCTATTTTGTCATCATTTTAATAATATCATTTTGATAATTTCTTTATTATTTACCATATAGTTTTATGGATCCTGTCATCCAATAATGCAGTCCGCAATAACCAAAACCCTGCTGATGAAATCTCTGTACTTACATTAGTTCTCTGATGTTTGTCACTTTTTCCACAAAATGAAATTTACCCAGCACAACTGAAATATTAGCTGGTGCAAAAAGATTGCTGGAGGAGCTGTGCCTGCGGCGCTTCCATCCCCTGCCGTTGCTCAGATAATCAGGTGAGCAGCACATCCATCACTTCTGGCAGATGAGCAGTGCCACAGCCTTCTGAAGTGAGAGACCTGGAGGGACCTTACCTGCAGAGGGCTATTTGCATCCATGGTGTTGGACTGATTCCCGTACGCGCTCTCTTCCAGGCACAGCTTGCGACTTCCAGCTCGTTTTTTAATAAAAACATTACTCAAGTTCTAAATATTTCTGACTGATGTTAATTCTGTTTATCAACAGGTGTACTATGTTCGCTTGTAATTGTCAATTACAAAAGATGCTTATTTATTCACTGTAAGAAAATTGAGGTGGCTTTTGTGTATTTTAAGTATGTAAAACTCATGAGTACTTCCAGTCGATGCTGCATCCTATACTTTCCAGTTAAACTCCGCTTGATAGCATTTCAGTCTTTACACAGTTCAGCTTTTCAGTTACCTTTCATGTCCTGATTCTGCCAAAGTAATGCTTTTATTTTTTTAATTCTAATGTGAGAAAAACACATAGCTTTCAGTTTTAGCTAGAATTGTTGTTAACCAAAATAACACAGTTTACCATTCCTTTCAAATGAATTTCTCAGGCTGCAATGTGGTCTGTGCAGTTAAAAATGTGGCAATAAAACAAATAGTCTTATAAATTCATGTACAAGATGTTCCAAGAATGCAGTCAGAAGAGAAGGAGACAAAGAGGACTGGTGAAGGATAAAACAGTGTGCAGACTCATTTGCAGTTCTACAGTGAATGCCTTTATGTGGCTGGTGCCTTTCCTTCCCCTCCTTCTCAAAAGCAAGAGGCTTCCAGGAGAGACTGAACTTTAAATTCGTTTTGGCATTTCTTACAGGGAGGAATTTACTAGGAGCTACAGCAAAAAGAGCTAGTGATTTAGGACTAACTTCAACATATTTGCTTTTCCTTTAACTCCTTGAAGGCAAGACTTTTATTTTACAACATAACTAGGTATTTTTTTCTTTCTCCAGTTTGCAGACCGAGTTAGGGGAACATAAAGAGTTCAATTTACTTCGACGTCCGCAGCAAATCTGTAGCTAAGTCAGAAACAGATGCCTGGGTTCTTCTGTCCCCTGCTCTAACCATGAGACTCACCATGTGGTTTTGCCGATACATATGGGGTAGCTCACGGTTAGCATGGATAGCATTCTGAACAGTTAGGAAGCTGCCCAAGTAGAAGCTGAGTCATTAGTGGATTATATTTTTAACTGGTGTCATCATCTCACCATCCACTCTACCCAGCATCAGTTTGGCTGTATATTTCTCTTGCAGCCCATCCATTTGCTTCTACTCTGTTCCTGCCAGAGAGGGTTTCTAAGCTGCTCTGCAGTACGCTCCACTACTTATGCAAATCTCTGATGATATTCTAATGTACTGCTTAGGAGAAGCTAGCAACCTAAGAGCTACATGAGAGGCAGTTAGGCATCATTTATATCTAGAATATAATTCTGATTATAGGGGCAAAATATGCCAAACATTTATACACACAAAGATACTACATGCATAGTAGATGGCTCCTTATTGGGCATATTTATTATAGTAAAGCCCGAGAATGCTTCAGGCTTACTTTCACACTGACTATTATTACCATTAATGCAGTGAGAAACTATACCAGCCAAAACATTGGAGAAGTTATCAGTTCCAAGACATTTAATAAAGAGTCATAATTACAGAACAGAAGGGTGACTGCAGAGACAGATAACGGCAAGGAAAGAAGCATAAAGGCTGAGTCAAGGGGCAGGGTTTTTTAGTTGTCAAGCAAATTGGAACGTTGACTAATGTAACAGTTACACTTTGCTGTAACACAGTGCTAAATGGAAAAACACCCTTCAAACACTGGTATTGGTGAATTTCATGGGGAACCACTCCGATCCTTGCATAATACAATGAAGAAGCTTTACCACCCTAAACCAAAGGAAATCCAGGGCAGATACTTTTAACAAAAGGATTTAACTGTTTCTCTCTAAAACAAACCCAGAACATTGGCTTTCCACCAAGCAATTCAACCTATATAAAGGAGAAGCATAGCTGAACTGCCCTGGGAACTCTGACTCACAGCCCCAGGCGTCCTCCTTGTTGCAGAGGGGAAACAGTTTGCACCACCCTTTTTCCTGGCACAGCCTGTTTCCTCCTCTCCTGCTCCGGGATGCAGCCCAGCCCGCTGACCCATGAGGCCACGGTGCTTTATGTACTCTGCCCACCTCAAAAAGAGGATAAATCGGTCCACCCACAGCTCCTTGTGGTCTCATACAGGACAGCAGCTAGTCCTTGCTCTTCTGTGCAGGCATTCAAAAGGGATCACAAAAGGGCTTCAAATATTTGTACAAAAGTTGACATTTTGGGTGATGTTTTTAACTTCATAAAATAAATCAAAATGTTCTTAATCTGACTAATACTTTAGTGAATTTACTCTTACTTTTTGGCACATTTTCAGCAGTTTCAACATGGTGAGAACTTCTATTGTTCAGTTTATCTCAAGTATACTCTGTTAAGGATGCCAGAAAAGGTGTACCTACCACTTAAATGCATCAAATATGGTTGCTGAGTCTGAGTGCATGGACAAAGTTTTATGCTAGTCCTCCCAAACCTGACCTGCAGTTCTGGTTTACTGGTCCCCTCTCCTACCCACACGTGGAACAAATTAAATTGAAGGGTACACTCTCAGTTCTGCTGTAAATAATTTTTAAGGTAAAGTAAAGCATCATGAGTTCAGCTACTGATGTGGTACTGGTCCTTTGTGACACAAACTTCACTGTCAGCCAGCTTTCGAAGTCACACAAACTATATCCAGGTCTGGAGCAGATCTCTTCATTTGGTGCCTAGTTCTGTAAGTTCTGGGAGTTGGACTCGATGATCCTTATGGGTCCCTTCCAACTCAAGATATTGTATGATTCTATGATTCTAAGTTGGACCTCTACCTCTGCAAATCGCACCCCTCTCTTCCTGTTTTCCTCGAACTTGAAGCACTGGGAAAAGTACTGCAGGTAGACCTGGATCCCGTGGTTCTCTGGAATAGCACTCTCTTTCCAAAACTAGTTTCAAGTACAACATAACTGTTCTCCAATTTCTTGCCCAGGAAAGAATCTACTCCACTCCCTTCTTCTTCTGTCCTACTCTTTCATGAGCCCTCCCAAGTGAGATCTAACTTTCCTCTCCCATCTGCTGGTTTTTGCATTGAATCAAACTGGGGACAGATCAAATGATGAAGGTGATCCCCTCCAGCAAATATCCACACATTGCCTGCACACTTCAGAGCTAGACTATGGCAACAACCCAGTCGTGACTGGGTTTCCAACCCACTGAGAGTCTGAGATTGTTGCAAGATGGACGACTTCATTAAGCAGGATATTTTACTGTGAGCAAGCGTACTAGTGCTTTCTGTTCTGCAACAGCTATTGAGGATTATGGTTGGGGATTCAGAAGTGTTGCTTTAAATATGCAAATCTCTAGCTGGCCCACAACGTATTTTCATGAGACTGTATTTCCTCCTGTATTGTGCTACCTTGCAACTGCCGTGTTCAAGTTAGAGACTTTTAGCTGAAGGATCTAGTGGCATTGCTCTTTGTGCTTTTGCTATTTGTTTGGAGGGGGATTTCCAAGCATGGAGGAAACTGTCATTAGTTCCACCATTGTTTTACGGTTCCTTTTTATCTATGTCTACATACCAAAGGAGACAGCAAACAATGAGTCAATTCCTTCAGCAATATTCCATTGCTGTTATCTTTACAGAGAGTTGGTATCAGTGGTAGCCTCCAAATCTCAGAATCTTATTTCTGTTGCTTCTTGAGAAGGGAAAAATATCTTTTAATATTCTTAAAAATGCTTTTTCTTCCAGCTTATGCATCTTGTGGACAGATGACTAAAATATACCGTGGGTTTGGCAATGACTTCAGAGTTACTGCTTCCCAGTTTAAATTGTAAAACTTCTGACATGCTCCATAAAAATATCTGGTAAGTTTTTCTCTTACAGTGAATTTTCATTATAAACTGCTTTATAAATTCATCATGAACATTAAAGGAAAAATTCATGAAAGCTGAGCACACTATAAGTTGTACTTGGCAGCTGCACTGGGTAATATACATGACAGAAAAATGGAAACAGAAAAATTAATAGAGAGTGGATACGAATATGAACTATGTCAGACTTGTTCTAAATCACTAACGTTTGACAGAAGATTCATGCTCCAAAGATAACTTTTAAATTATTGGATTTCCATCACTTTAGTATAAATTATCATTCCTTTGAATATCTTTTTGAAAAAGAAAGGAGAGATCAAAGGAAAATTATCAGATTTACTTTCCAGTTAAACTGCAATAATGAAACACCTATCTAGAGATGCATTTCTTTCTCAATGTAGGTCAGGCTAGTAAAAAATTTTACATTATTTCTTTTCTTAATAAAAAATATCTAGGCAAAAAAAATTACACTTATTTCATTAGGAGATTTCAGGGGTGACTGACTTGAATTGAGACAGCTTGGTTTGAAATGTTTTTATTTCTTAGTTCAAATTACTCTCAGTCAGGCAGTCTCCCCCGTCATTAAGCTGATACAGTGCACTGTGGGGGCCACGGGCAATGGCAAAGGCAACCTGTCTGGGAAGCCCAGACCGTTGAGAAGAATGGGAATACGAGTCACATCTGAGGTACCAAGGGAAGGCCAAGGGACAAGTTAGTTTCAAACCAGGACAAAATTATGTGGTTTTACATTTCTCAACTGAAATTTGCTAATTGAAAATGAATAAATCAATATTTTGGCTTTTGGTTATCATCCGTTTTTCAAAGGTGGAATTCCCAGGAGCTCCTAGGAATATTTTAATAAATACTACTAGAAACTAAAATACACAGTGGACCTCTTAAATACCTTCTACACAAACAGCTACCTAAGAACATCCTCTCATTTAGACTTCAGCTCTACAGGTCACAGGGGCACAAGAGTAATAGCTTTCCAAATTGCTCAATTGCTAGTGCTGTTTCAGAGGATTTATTTCAGATTTGTGAAAGTTCTGGGTCCTGAGCAGCTGGGCTGTCCTGCTTGTCCTATGCCAATGCTGCGGGGATTGGGATGGTGTGAGAACCTAGTCTCAGATAAAATGGCAGGTCACTGTGCAAAGCGGTGGACTAAGATTTAGGGGATCTGTTTCCAGTTTTGTCTTCCTAGGCTTGGCTGTTTGCTGCCTTCCTAAGCCCGTATGTCATTTGTAGAAAGATAAATTTCATATCCACAACGGTGACAGCCAGCGTGCCTTGTCTGTTGGAACAAGCTAGCTGTGTTCCATATACAGCAGTCCCCAGAGGGGCCCAGAATTTTTAGGAACAGTGCCTTGGCAAAGAATTGCTCTCATTGCTACAAGCAAAAGAATCCCATCAAAATAATTTTTCTGTTCAGAGTATTTTTCTTCATAATTCAGCCTCTACAGGGCTATTCACGTTCTTCCAGGGCCTTCCAATTTCTACGTTTTCTGCGCTGGAGTAGTCAGGACTCTGTGTTATTCGAGAGCATTTGCATTTTGGTGTGGGGATAGTGCATCCTTCTGTTCATACAGAACCAGAGCACAGCCTGCAATACAAAATAACAAAAGCTTTAATAGGTATGGATAAAATCCCATTCTGAAGAATTTTGCCTCTAAGCTGTGTGATACTTCCAAGTATTTCACTTTCTAATATGAACTGCAATACAAGCTCCTGTTTAGATGTTGCTATTAAAGACCACTGGCTGAACCCTTGCTGAACGACATTTTATTTTCCTTGTTTCCACTCAGCATGTGTCTTTGGATTCCTCTTTTTAAACATTATCACAGTCATTATTAGGAATCACCACCTTCCCATCACTGTCTTTCCCAGAGTTTCCACAAAGACAAACTCCTGCCCGATGCTAACCAGCATTTTTTTCTTCCAAGGCCAACAGCTTCTGTTTCCGTTTAAGAGAAGATGCTCTTCTACTCTTGGACATGAGATGCTGACTTCTTTTCTCTTTGGATTATCTGTGGTTTTTATAGGACTGAGGTAGTGAGAGATAAAAGGACAACTGGGTATGGACCAGCCGAGAGGTTGGCTGGGCTAAGTCTCAGGAAGGTCCTATGGCACCAAAAGCATTGCCAAAGTTAGAGGATGTATAAACAAGAGGAGGTACAAACAAGAGGAGGTACAAACTGTTGGACAAGCAAATGAGGAAAAGTATTAAAGCCTTGGAGCAGGAGGGACATGTTGGCTTTGGGAATGCAAGCTGCTGGGAAGGAGCAAGAGAGAGATCACAGAGAGGAGGAAAATGAAAAGTGAGGGGAAGGGAAGGGAAGGGAAGGGAAGGGAAGGGAAGGGAAGGGAAGGGAAGGGAAGGGAAGGGAAGGGAAGGGAAGGGAAGGGAAGGGAAGGGAAGGGAAGGGAAGGGAAGGGAAGGGAAGGGAAGGGAAGGGGAGGAGGGAGGGGAGGGGAGGGAGGGGAGGGAGGGGAGGGAGGGGAGGGAGGGAGGGAGGGAGGGGAGGGAAGGGAAGGGAAGGGAAGGGAAGGGAAGGGAAGGGAAGGGAAGGGAAGGGAAGGGAAGGGAAGGGAAGGGAAGGGAAGGGAAGGGAAGGGAAGGGAAGGGAAGGGAAGGGAAGGGAAGGGAAGGGAAGGGAAGGGAAGGGAAGGGAAGGGAAGGGAAGGGAAGGGAAGGGAAGGGAAGGGAAGGGAAGGGAAGGGGTAGGTGTGGCCATTCACTCAACTCTTGCTCAGGTTTTGGCCTAACACACAGCTCATGGTAAAGCCTGACGTATGCTTGGGAGCCGTGCCATCAGGTGAAGGTGAGAGCAACATGTACACCGGACACAACGGACAGGAAGAGATAACGGCCATCCTGCAGCCATTATCACCTGCAGCTGATATCTCCTGCAGCCATCATCTCCTGCATTTTTTCAACAGTCCATGTGGGCAGTTTTTTCAGAGTCCACTGGCTTACAGAGGCGGTATAGATGAAACTTCCAAGCTGGGAGGTATAAGTATGTCAGTTCACCCAAAAAACTTCTGGAGTGGATCCAAGAGCAGCAGGACTGCTGAGACTCCTGTGCTCCCTGGTGTGATACCAGGGATGCCCACACCATGACAGAGGAGGAAGGAGGAGCACTGTCATCCTCGACTGGGGACCTGTCTTGCACATAAGCATGCGAGAATGTGTGAGTTGATAAGTTTGTGAGTTAGGGAATTTGTGAATTAATGAAATAGCGAATTAGAAACTTAACAAATTAGGCTAGTGTATTAAAAGCAGATTAAGTCTTTGCTTGATTTTTACCTAATGAGCTCATGAACTCAAGTTTGGTTCACAGGGTACATTGTCCTGTAAATTTGAGAGATCAAAATGAACCGTGACATTAGGACTGGCACAGTGTGTTGGGGGAAGACAAGTTGTCTTTGTTTGCATGTTTGGGGGGGTTATTGGTTCATTGGTTTAATTTTACAGGGACTGTTCTTGCCATTTTTCTGTTTGCTAGTGTCCAACAGCATTTTTTTCCAGATGTTTTGGACTTTCTCACTTCACTACTTGAAATTTACTGGTGTTTTATCTGAGCATAATTTGCTAATGGCAGATTATTCCCCTCAAGCCCACAAAACAAATTCCACTTGGTCCCCATGCTCTCATTCCCCTTTATTCACCCCATGTAAATAGTTTTGTGGATTTGAACAGAACTTCTTCAGAACAAGGCATAACAGAGCATGGGGGAACAGAATAAGAAATAATTGGACCTTACAGCGATCAGCCAGGCAGCGGGTACTATCTTAAATTTTTTTCAGAAATATTTCTTGGTACTATCTAAGATGCTGGAGATGACACCAGATATTTCAAATTGCTAGGGAATGATTACTCTAGAGTCCATATTTATTTCTGAAATTAGCTTTGGCTGATCAGAGGCCGGAGGCTTAAGGGATCTGAGGTTTTATTTTGCTGAATACCTTACCTAGTCCTGTGTTCCCATTTCCATTATAACACAAATATCTTGAACTATTTATACTTGGGAGATTAAAGAGTAAATAAACTACCCAAAGATGAGATATTCAGCGTTGTTATGACAGCGAGAGGAAACGAACACAGGTCTCTGGGTTCTTTGGGAATAAGGCACTGGGACATTTTGGAGAAGCATGACTGTTTTCCAAGCACCCACTAATTTATGCATTCAGATCATTTTCCCTAATGTGCATGTTTTGATTTTTTGTGTATTTGGTCTCAAACTGCCATTTCTAAGCATTCTTGTCCTCTTCTCTCATTTTTATCTGCTGTAGCATTTGAAAATCCTTACAGTAGAGCAGAATCATGTAAATAGTATTTTTTGGTGTTTCATTAATGAAGATTTTTAAGATTAATGTGTTTCTATATGTTTCCAACATACATCCTCCTACAATTTAATAGTTAATCATAAACCTAAATTAATGATAAATGACAGTTTAAGTAATGATAAGCATCAATTCTTAATGAGCATTTGAGTGTCTGCTTTAACGTATAATCCTTTTTAGCACTGTTCTTAAGAATCTTGGATTTTTTCCTTAAAGGCCTTTCTGCTAATGTCCTTTTGTGTCACACTGTCACCATTCTCATTTTACAGAAATAAATAATCTTTCTGTAACTGGCTTCTGGTAGGACACTGACAATGTTTAAGAAGGATCTCCAAGTCAAAGCATTGCTACTGATCGTTGTCCCTTCTCCTGATGACTGATACTGCTGATTAGTTAAATGGATGGCATAACTATTCAAAGTACCAAGAATAATAAGGGTAAAATCACTCATCAAAATCACACCATACAGATACATCTAAGGCATGTGAAGCTAGGATGCCTGCAGGAACTGGTCAGCTAAGAGAATTTCAGTGGTCCTCCACTCTGTGTTAGTTGCTGCTGACATGTATTCAGATTTTGCCCCCAACTTGAGCAGTCTGAAGGGCTGCCATCCATCAGAGAAAGTGCAATATTTATGTCACAGCTGAGCAGTTTTAGCTGCACTATTGCCTCGTGTCTTCACTGCTCTGGGTTACACTGCTGCAGTTGCGCTGAACTTCCAGTTCAGCTCTCTCTCATGACAGCTCTCTCCATGGCAAATTCCAGGTGATTTTAGAAAGCCTTCTCAGGATTTAGGAGACTGTGGATTAAATGCCCCAGAAGCTGGTGGTGTTTTCTTCTGCAACTGGCAATAAGAATGAAATTGTCATTTTCTTATAGAGTAAAACAGCTTCTGTTGAAGATTTTGGAAATCTGCCACAAGGTCTATGCAGCAGCTGTTGTGAAGTAGGGCAAAATGGTAGAGAGCTGGGAACCAAGACCAACAGCTGCAGAATTATTTTTTACAGCTGTCTCATGCTATTTTCCTTTGATAGGCATCTTTCATTTTTCATTTGAGAACAGTTTCTCATGACAAAACCTCACTTCTGGGTCTGGGGTGTAGGGTGAGCACCAAGTGACAAGAAGGTTCCCTGCTTTTTTGTGATGAGCTGCCTGGAGAGCACTTCCACTGGGTTGAGAGAAAACGACATTTTTTCTGTGGAGAAGATGTGCAAGAAATAGTCATTGCACTTTTGGAGACCCCCGGTAGGTGATACTACTGAGGAAGACTGCCCAGTAAGAAATGAAGTGCATCCCCCCCGCTGTGACTGAAGATGTACACTGTTCAATGAGATACTAATGAAAAGCTACCACCTCCTGAGCTGCCCTTGTAAAGTTGTTGTCCTCACCTCCCAAGTAACACCTGATTAAGGTACCCACCATGCCATGACAGAAATATTCAGATACCTAGGACCTCCAGGTTTTTCAGGGAGGCATCGGTAGAGCCCAAATGTCCTTTCTGTGAAATCTCTTCCCAAAGTCCGAAGTACCAGAAACATATTGTGTTTCACAGGAATGCCATAGTAACTCATTGTGGTCTTTGAGGGTGTAGATAGAATTGCCAGGCAAGATTTAAAAATTCTGGAATTTACAAAAGCAATCAAAATGATGTGATCACCTTTGGATGGAAGGAAAGACGATAACTATGCAAAAACATCAGGAAATGTTTTAAGGAGGAACTCTGTAAGCTTTAGGTATATATTCACAGTTCCCTCAGATATGTAATTCCCTACTGAATCTCTCAACACATATTATTCTTCATACATATTGTTATAAAACAACCCAATTCCAGCCTTTTGTCACATTTCAGCCCTTCAATCATACTTACGACATGTTGAAAATTGGTATTTTTTCCACAGGAGGTGGCTGAAAATTTGTTTACTGATACAAAAACGTGAAGTCAGGTTTCTCAGAGCCGAGGGACGTTACTGAATTAATCCCTTCTCACACCTTGTGCTTTGTCCTGATGTGTTTCTTATATAAAAGTTACCTCCATGACAAAAGAATTTGTTATCAGTTCTTTGTCATAACACTCTCTGCAGAGAATGTATCATTTCAGAGACCTCAGCATATAAAATGAAACTGCTCTAAGATTACACCATAAAAAGACTTTTAGCACACTGTAAAAGAAATATAAGTAGCATTCAGTTACCAAAAGTGGTTTTCCATCATCCACACCTTCATCATCTTTAACCAATTTAAAGACTGCATTTGAGAAATCCTCACCTAACATACAGAGCTGACTTACAGAATCTGGAAAAGCTTTAAGCTCCTTGCAATGGCACTACAGACAACCATTTCTGGTGAATAAGCCTCAGAATATTTGTGACAAAATGTCTGTGACAATTCTGCTGACAAAATGAAACATACCCTGAAATTCCTAGACTTTTTGGCATATGAGAGTGATTAGAAAGCTTTTTTGCATAACCTTCAAATAAAGAATTATCAGTTATGTATGTCATTGTTTTATGCAGCATATGATCTGAGAGGTTAGATAGACGCAAATATTCTTGAATTTATTCAGATAGATAGTAGAATATTCTCCTTGTAAACCTATACTAATATGACTATGATAACTATTTAATTCCAATTAGCTAAAGTTTCAGACGTCACTGAAAAAAGTATGTTCTTTTCATCAAAGGCTTTAATTATTTCCTACTTTTAAAACAGGAGCCACTATATTTTCTGAAATATATAAAGCTTTTTTTTCCTCCAAATTGTAGGTGAAAGAGTCACCCACTTCAGATTAAATAATCTACTGTCACAATAATGATTTCTTTGCTTGGCACACTTTTTATTGCTTCTGTAAAAGTCACTTCAGCCTTTTTCTCTTTCTTACCAACAAAATAAGTTGTTTCTTAGCAGAAATGCTGGAATTGATTTTTATAATTTTCTCTTTTACTATGCTGTCCTATGTCTGATGATCCAGCACGAAAAACTGGAAAGCTCTTTTTTTTTTTGACCTATGTAGAATTCTACAGTGAAGGGGTATCTCTTGTTTTGCTGATGGGATGCTTTGATAATCTTTAAAGTCATGGCCATCATGTATATAGGTATATAGTTAAACAAAAATAAAAATACATGAGGGACACAGCCAACCCCAACTCACAATCACTTACTGACCTCTTTAGTGCCTGTATACGTGTCCATTAGATAGACAGGCATCACATATGACTGTATATGACATTTTAAGCAGGTACGATGGCACAATCCTATAGGGGATTATTATAGAGGGTAATTTTAGCTGAAGATCTGGGAAGTAGACTAGAGCTTTTCTGGAAGATAACTAATGTATCTTCTCACACTTCAGCAGCAGCTGAAGCTTTCCATATGAAGTTTATGAACAAACTTATGAAATTTGGGGTTCAGGATTTAATTCAATCACTCACAAGTCTCTCTAGGAGTAAGCACTCACCATACTTCTCTCAACTTTTCCTAGTCTTCAGAAAACAGAAAGAATTTCCATTTCATGGTTTTGGGGGGGATGTGCTCCACCTCTGCTCACTCTGGAATGCTCATGTGGTCTTTGTCCTAAGCTCAGAAAGGTCCCAGCTCACTTTCCAGTTCCCTCAAAAGGCCATAACTCTTCTTTGTGCAATGTGATAGTGTGTGGGGGAGAATACATCAGTGACACAGTAGAAGCCCCAGTTGCTGAAATTCTCCTTTATAGGATGCTGAGCCTGTTATGAAACTTCCATAAAGCTCTGGTAAAGCCGCTACTTAAAAAAAAAAAAAAATAGAAACCAGAAGGGCTGGTTTGTTTCATGTTTCTGCCCTTCCCACAGTACTCACTAAACATGTGCAATAAAACATATTAGACTTCAAATAACATTAAGTATTTTCTGTTCATATAGCCCTATGTGAAACCTTTGAAAGGTTTCTTTTTTTGCATGCCATTTCCCTAACTGGGTTACAAATGCAGAAATAAAAGTGTGGGGGAACATCAGTCTTCAATAGCCAACAGCTCAAATACAACTCCACACCCATGACTTTATATTTCAAGTCTGTAATTCAGGATAACCACAGAACAACAGAAAATTAATTTTTTTCCTAGGCTTTGTCTTTAGATTTTTTGGAAAGATTTCATTTCCTCAGGCTGAACTGCAGCCTGAAACAGGTTTTAGTCAGCAATTAGATCTATTGGTGTTGCCTGGCAAAACTCATGCCAGTAGCATTTGACTGAATGGTTCAGCCTTCTCCATATCCTTCTGACAAGTGAATGAAAAAAAAGATGTCCCTTACAATTAAAGATGGAGTGCACCCATGGTGAAAAAGGTTATTCTGCCAGCAGGGAGTGCTGACCCTCATGGGGTCTCATCAGCCTTTACAGACTTGAGTGCATCAGAATCTGCCCATTTTCTGACATTGTCCTTAAAACCTACCTCTGGTTAGCTAAGCCCAGGCAGATGCCGGCTCACTCAGAATGTGTTGTCATTAATGATGTAGTTCAGATCAGAATTATGCTTTTGAAGTGATTATCCTGATTGTGTCCACTTACTGCACTTTGGTTTGCATCACAGAGAGGTCTTGGCATGTGTGGATGAGGTCTTTCTAAGGTCCCTAAGACGAACTTCCTTTCAGATGAAACCAAACCAAACATTTGGTTTGGTTTCAACAAACGGTATGCTTCAGGACTCCACTAAGTGTGCTCCAGCCACCCCTGGGCAGTCAGTCCAGGCGACCAGACAAAAGCTGAAACACATCTAATGTCAAGGTTGGATCATTACCGCAACCTCAAACTGCGATCTGCAAAGTTGGATTTGCTCCAACTACATCACACAACTTTCTGATGTAGATGTGGCCTTGGCAGGAGAGAGCTGCGGAGACGTTTGCTTTTAGAGGTCAGAGGAAAAACATCTTTTGGGTGGCAGAGTCCTATGTTCAGAGTTCATGGTTCTAGTCATCATGTGTCCTGCGTTTGCATAATAGATTTTGAAATCAAAAAGATTTTGAATCCCCGTAAACTGGGAGGACACTCTACAGCCTCGAGGTGGCCAAAAAACCCAAACTGCTTGATTTTGTCTTTAATGAAGCTGTGTCTAAGTCATGATGTCTACAGGCACGTGCTTTCAGACTGGATGTTGGGAACTCATGGAAGACCTGCAAGTTAAAACTTGATTTTAAAAAATGGGTCACTTCACCACCCCCTTAAAAGAGAGCAGCAGTGCGTGCATTGGACCCAGCTTGAATGAAGTGGGGGGTCACTGCTGGCATATGTTTGCACCTGCACATTTTTGTTGTGAAACATTGTCCTCGCTTGGAAACTAGAGCATAGCTGACCTTCCAGGAATGGGATAAAAACCCACCTTCTGGGTTGCAATGTTACCATCATTAACAGTTTTGTGTTTCCCTCCTTGGCAAAGTTTTAAGTAAACAGCTGAGTTCAGTGTCGGTCTTGTGTGCTCCAAGTTTTGATTTTCCCTTCTGCTGCAATTTGGTTTTGCTGCTCCACTGCCACAAGGAGCTTCAAAGCCAGTGATGGACCCCAAGAAAATTTTGTCAGTGGGGAGGGGATGTGATGGGACACAGATATTTAGCAGAAAACCATGCAGCATCTTGTTGTGCCCACTGGCATTTAGGTCATCCCTGGTAAAATAAAGGGACAGCTGGATATATGCAGCAGCTATTTTTGGCTTCTGGAACAATCATTTTGGATTAGAGGAAACTAGGGGCAAATTAAGGAGACCTATAGCTGTCTTAAATTTTCGAGGATTAATGACTAGTCAGTTAGCCCTAAGAAGGGTGAGCAGGAAGATAGAAGATAATCTGTTTTAGCAGAATTTGTGAGCTGCATTGTCGCCAACGTTTGCCCAGAAGAAACATTCAGGCACGTCATGTTTACAGCAGCTGCTCTGAAGTCTGAACAATCAAAACATAGATTTCTCCTGACACCCTGAAACTGAAGCAGGCCATGCTGAAGCTCCCGCGCACAGATGAAAACTCCCAGCTATTATTTTCTGTTTATTTACCGTGCCTGAGGAACAGACCGTGCCGGCCCCCCGGTGATTTCCAGTCCATCCCGCTGTGCCTGCGTGGGCAGAGGCACCACGGCTCTCTCGCAGTGGTGGGAAGCAGCCAGGCTGCCTGCAAAGGCAATGCTGAACATGACACGGGGTCTATTGCTCCGGAGAGCTCGTGCTGCCCGTGGCGAGAGCCAGGATTTCCAGGCTGCGGTGCTGAGCAGAACGTTGTTTCCCGTAGCAATCCTTCCCCAGGATGAGTGATAAGGAGGAGATTAAACTTGCAGTGTGTTCCTGCTTCTGGCTGTTGGAGACTTTTGAAAAGACTGTGACAGTGATCACTTATGAGCTAGGAGATTAAAAGCAGCTTCTCTTCTTTTAAAATGCAGAGCCTTCACTCTGGTTACAGTGGATGTGAGACCCGCCTGGTTACAGGAGAAGAGGATAAGAGCTCACTTGGAGGATAAGAGCTCACTTGGACTTAATCCAGTCCAGCGGTAGAGAGAAGTACGACAAAATCAAGTGTTTCAAAGCATAATCATGCCAGAAACAGTAAACTGTGCCCAAAGGATAAATTCCACACCGAAATTTCAAACCCTGCCTGTTTATGTGCATTCAGGAACAATTTTACATCAAAGCAAATCTTTTTTTTTATGATGGCCAAGTCAGAAGTGGGATTTTCTCTGCAGAGAGCTGTACAGCTTTTTCTTTAGAGAAGCAAGGTCTTGCATGGTTGGCATCAAGTGGAAACCAGGAGAGCTGCTGGACCAAGAGTCATAAGAAGTGGGATTTCTTGTCCAGATGAGCCTGATTGTGCTAAAAACTACCAAGAGGCTGTAGCGGAGCAGTGGGCTAAAATCCAAATTGCCCCTTATAGCTTTCACAGGGCTACAGCAGGTAGCTCCCACCCTGACAGAGTGAAATTAAAGGACATGTTTCAGCCTTCAGGGCCATGAACAGAGCTCGATGCACTGCATTTTACAAAATCTCCTGTTTCTTTTGGATGCGTGACTAACTAGGCTAGCACTTCCAAGCCATTAAGAGCCCAAGACTGCTCCATGGGCCACGTGTAAGGTCCTTTGCCCTTCGTTTGCCCCTTAGTCACAGGTTTCATATGACTTCAAAGACACTGCGGTTGGCAAAATCTTAATATGCTCGTTCCTTGAATAGGAATATCCACTAGTCAGTCTAGTTTCCTAAAAACTAATGACCTTCTTATCTGGCTTAATTTCCTAAAACAAATTCTCAAATGCAAACTCATCATTGTTTTTTCTTCTTCTATTGATTTGCTCAGCCCTGCTCACAGGCCTGCAGGGTTACAAACCCTCTCTGATCATATGTTAATGAGTCATTAGTACTGACTGTCTGTTAATGTGAATAAATCACTCCTTCTTAGTCACTCTTTGTCCAAATAAAGGAGTCTATTCGGATAACAAAAATGTTACAAACAGCCAAGAATCAGTGAGATAAAATTAGAACAGCTCTTCCTCAGGGCTGCCAGGAGCAGGGCTCAGCTGGCTCTGCATGGCTGGTCCTCGCTACCGCTGCCCCCTTGTTTTATCCCCTTGTTTTACTTAAGCATACGTGTTCATTGAACTACACTTTGACTCTAAGATGGCATAATCGTGTTTCAGTCAGATTTTAACGTCTTTAGATGGCTAAGAACAGAAGGTCAACACTGTTATTAGCTGTGTAGCTTTACTGAAGTGTGACTTTTCACCATAGAATTGGCACAAGGTCATTTTAAGATATTTTTACACTTTCGTTAGCAAAGGGGAATTACCCATTCACTTCTTGACAAGGTTAAATAGCTGACAACAGCTACAGGTTAAATATTAAGCCATTGGTCCTTCACTTCAAGCAAGAAATTGCAGTTGTCTTCAAAAACACTTGAAAGTTCAGGCAGCATCTTGGAACTGGTACAAGGAAAGACCACTTTTAATTAGCACAAGGGAACTGTACAAATTTTGAGCCAGACTCTACTGTCTTGCACCTTCATACAACTTTGCAAGAGTAACAAAGGCCATATATTGCTATTCAAAAAACTCAGCATATTTTTTTCAAGACCAACCAGTGGTTGCTTGTGTTATATTCAGCAGGACTGAAGATTCAATCAGATGCGATGGCTGAGCTGACTTCACAGCTTGCTATTGCTAAAAAACAGATTTATTTTTTTTTCTAGGTTAATTTCTACCACTTTCATGAGCTCAGCTGCCTCCGTGAAAGGTCAGATAGCACCAAGTTAGCCCAGGGAAGAGCTGGGGACCACTGGGGTAAGAGGAGAGGGAGAAGGGCTACTCCTTTTAGCAGCCCTGAGCTGCTGGATCAGTTCAGCCTATTTGGTCTGACTGGATCCTTGGGGTCCTACCGTAGATTTGCAATAGCCCAAAGTCTCCACAGTTCAAGCATTTAGCTCCAGATTTAATAAAGTGGCTCCTGGGTTTTTTTGCTAGATTTGTAACTTCCTTTTTTATTTGCTTTTCAAAGAGTTTGAAACAGCAAGGATCTACACCTTATTGTGTTTGGGTCTGTGGAATTGTGATTATGATGATAACCTTGAAAATATGAACCAAGTTGAAGTCACCTGTTTGCTCACAGCTTGCAATAATAGCTACCGTAGGGGGTAAAAAGCCGCCTTCATTTCAGACAGGGACTGTGTCCTTCTAGAGTGCATGATTTTGGTATTTTTTCTAAAATGTTACTGAATTTGCTATTTGTACTCTAAAATGCACTAGCTCATTGCATTTGGCCACCAGCCATTTCTCACCACTGTTTATAGCCCGGACGTGCTTGCAGCTCAGTTTTTCCTCCTGGTTTTCCTCACATGGCTTTCTGGGCTGCCTGAATTAGGGCACATGACGCCTGAACTGCTAAACCTTTAAAAGCATATGCCCTCATTTATTATCCAGCCATACTACCAGCCCCAGACTGTAGCATGCTCCAGCTTAGCTCTTGAAATCTCCTTGGGGATGTGGTTCAGAGCAGAGGCAAGAGACGCAGCCAGCATTTCTAAAGGTGGCCACGACCAGTGTTCTGCATGTTGTGTGGCTTGAAAGAGTAAGTCAGGCAGAAACAGAGGCTAAAAGGTGGCTGTCTGTAGCTGTGTAGAAATAGGGAATTTTTTTTAACTGGATTGAACACGTGAAGGCTCCTAATTCACAAAGGTTCAAAGTAAAACTTTTTACCTTATTACAGTTGTGTTTAATATTGCCTTGAAAAGGACTGGAAAAGCTCAAGTGTCCTAGGATGGCCAGGAGGCCATTTAAGAATGTGAAGTGCCTCAGCTCCCAAAACACATGTGGTATTGGCTGTGAGTCCTTCTAGTTTCTTTTAGTTCAAACTAAAAAAGATGCTTTCCACACACCTACTTAAACTTGCACTCAGATGAAAAGGGAACTTCCCAGAGAGGAGATGCCTGTGTAAAGATTGCTTAAAAGCTTTTCCTGGCTG
The DNA here is from genome assembly GCF_034638445.1 of Ciconia boyciana. NCBI lineage: Eukaryota > Metazoa > Chordata > Aves > Ciconiiformes > Ciconiidae > Ciconia > Ciconia boyciana. Next base: position 68,410,777 of record NC_132935.1, read on the forward strand.
CACCTCAAATGCTAGTTGCTCCTGGCTGGCTGAGTAGTACCTGGCTGTATGCTGATGTGGTCAGGGCAGCAGCGGGTCAGGCAGTGCAGCAGGAGAAAGGTCCGTGCTAAAGCCGGGATGTAGATGTGTTTCAGTGGTGCTGCAGGCTTCATGCAGTGGGGAAAAAACCCTGAAACCTCACTATTGTAATGTTTTATAAACAGTGTCTACTGTTGCTTTGCTTTTGATAACTGGTGCTTGGCTATTAATGTAAAATTTCGAAGAAGCTTCCATTATATTGTATTTTACTGATGCCAGTGCAAATCTGATTAACTCTGACAGATGACTGAGGATGCATCTCTTTCCAAATGGTGAGAGGTGTCCTGTAACATTTGCTGGCCGCATTAGCCTAGCTTTGGGGGTGGTGATCACAGCTATGGGACTTTTTCTTAAGTAATACTCTAATTCATTTAATAATGCAAATGTGGTCCCAGCAGTGCAGCTTTACTGCATAATGACTAATCTCTGTCACAGCAGGATGCCAAGAATTAGTTTCTCTGGGAAGCTGTGGGTATGCATAATGAACAGCTATCCCTAATAAAGTCTTTTTAATCAGGAGTCTTTCTCAGATCAATTGAGTTAAATGAGTTTGCACTTTGTAAACACAAGGGTCCAAGTCTCTGACTTAAGTAAAATGCCGCATCTACTCTGAAGTCAGTGACCATTTAAATAAATTGACATCCTAGCCCTAAGAGTTAATTTTTATGCTCACGTGTGAAAAGGAAAGCCCATGTAACTCCATACTGCCCCCAGTTAATGTACACAGGGTATGTGATACTGCTTTGTGTGCAAGCATTTCATTGTCCCTCTAACAACCTTTGAACACAAGTCACAGCCAAGGAGTCTGTATCTGTCAGTATATTTCAACCTAATTTGAAAAAAAAAAAGACAGATGTTTCAAAGATGCAAATTTCCTGTACGTTTGAAGAAAGCAGGTGAGAAAGGAGACAGACTGTATGTATGGGTAGTACTCTGAGTACTTTTTAAGTACTAATTTTCAAGCAACTTTCCCATTTGCCCACTGTTGCTGTGTTTCATTTTGTGTCATGGGGTGGTCTCAGTATGTATGAATGCGATTCCTTTCAGATTAAACTGAACTGGGAGATGCTCTCCAGGATTATCTTTAATGTACTTCAGTCACATATGGGCATATAGACCATGAGACCAGGCAAGGCATGCTCAGAAATCCCTGAAATGTAGATAGCAGAGACTGTGACGCCCTGTTCCTCTCTACAGACCTGGGTCCTATTGGTCTGAACTTGCTTGCTAATACAGACATGGCCATCAGCGCCCTCGCCCAAGGCACCCCACCCTGGTTGACATCTATCAGATGCTAAGTGCTTCAACTTCAGGAAAGCTTTAGCTGGAGTTCATGCCCTACTAGGTGCTGGGGAGCCTAGTCAAAGCGTGTCTCTGCTGATTGCACCTCAGCAGGGAGATCCCACTGAAAGCAAGCAGGCCCCCTGATGTCTGGTGTTCACAGGACTACCTGTTTAATAGAAGCAGCTCTGCTCCCAGTTTGTGATTTAGATAAGTATAACCGCTAGAAAAATCTGTCCCGGGAGTCTGGACCATTGCAGTTGTTCTTATGCATTAAAAATCACTTCAGCAACACATTTTGTCTTTGGGAGGCTGTATTCCCTCAAGGATTTGCAATCCATGTCACAGCATTATAATTAGGTATGAGAATTGGTACGTAAAAATGACAAGTTTGCCTTTGACGGCCATCCTGAGTGTCAAGGCCAATAACCTTTTAAAAATACAGGTATAACAGGCTAATCTGTTATTCATAGTATCACCACAAAGGAAATGAATCTGTGCTTCTTAATATGACCATTGACTTGACAAGATTTTGCAGGCTTACCCCAAATTCAGGTGCATCTTTTCTTATTTCTCCTGTTAAATAGAAGGTAAGTCTGCCTTGAGCTCCAATAAGGATAATAACTTAAATTCCCAGTACAGACAGACCCAGGAGAGTAAGAGAGTCTTCTTTTTCCTTGACTGTTTCTATGTTGACTATAGAGGTCAGAGCAGCCAGTCATAAAAATTCAGATGCTGTTGTGGTTAAAGTCACTTTGTAAAAGAGGCTGGAAGCATCTTCTTATGTTTTTTACTTTTTTTTTGCTACATATTTAGTGAAATAAGAAAGATAAGTTCTTTTCATGCCAAAGATGCAAAGTAGAAAAGCAGGATCAGTTAATAATTTCTGCCTACTTCCAATACCATTTGCAAATACTGTCCCTCTACAATTTCACACCAAACAGGTTTTGTAGAAATCTAAGCCTCTAAGTCTCATCTCTTAATTTTTTATCACGCACCTTGTGTCTGGCAGAGGGAAAGCCCAGAGCCCACCCAGGGACATCACACAGACTCTGCAGCTGTACTGTATAAGCACAGCAGCTACTGCTCCCACTTTGGGGTGGAAACATTCCAGTCTTCTCAGGGAAATCCAGCATAGCAAATCTATTTCTTCTGTTAAAAGCAGGTTTTTGCCTTTATTTTCTGGCTATGATAACATGATTCGTTTTTTCTCACATACTTGTCCAGTTAAAATTGTAATTATTACAAAGCCATGTCTGGCTTCTCTGGCTTTAGAGTTTCACAAAGCAAGTCACCACTAGGATGGGAAACCCAGGATGGTCTGTTGAAGAGCTGATCAAAGGACGTCTAAATTTGGTTACACATAGAGTCATAAAAGACAACAAAGGGAACCTCCCTGGGTTATCTTCTGGGTTCCTTCTTCCAACGCTTGATGGCAAGCATAAATCTGAGGACTGTTTCAGAAGGCCAGATCTTTTTGCCTGAATTTTTGACCAAGTCATCTGGACCTAGACCTCCTTCCTGGCATGCTATGTGTGGTGGGTTGACCCTGGCTGGATGCCAGGTGCCCACCAAAGCCACTCTATCAGTCCCCTCCTCAGCTGGACAGGGGAGAGAAAATATAACGAAAGGCTCATGGGTCGAGATAAGGACAGGGAGAGATCACTCACCAATTACTGTCACGGGCAAAACAGACTTGACTTGGGGAAAATTATTTTAATTTATTGCCAATCAAATCAGAGTAAGATAATGAGAAATAAAAACTAAATCTTCAAACACCTTCCCTCCACCCCTCCCTTCTTCCTGGGTTTAACTTCACTCCCAAATCCTCTACCTCCTCCCTCCCCAGCAGCACAGGGGGACGGGGAATGGGGGTTGCGGTCAGTTCACCACACGTTGTCTCTGCCGCTCCTTCCTCATCAGAGGGAGGACTCCTCACACTTTTCCCCTGCTCCAGTGTGGGGTCCCTCCCACAGGAGACAGTCCTCCATGAGCTTCTCCAATGTGGGCCCTTCCCACGGGCTGCAGTTCTCCATGAACTGCTCCAGCGTGGGTTCTTTCCATGGGGTGCAGTCCTTCAGGAACAGACTGCTCCAGCATGGGTGCCCCACGCGGTCACAAGTCCTGCCAGCAAACCAGCTCCTGTGTGGGCTCCTCTCTCTCCATGAGTCCACAGGTCCTGCCAGAATCCTCCTCCAGCACAGGCTTCCCATGGGGTCACACCCTCCTTTCGGCATCCACCTGCTCCGGCGTGGGGTCCTCCACGGGCTGCAGGTGGATGTCTGCTCCACCATTAACCTCCATGGGCTGCAGGGGGACACCCTGCCTCACCATGGCCTTCACCCCAGGCTGCAGGGGAATCTCTGCTGTGGTGCCTGGAGCACCTCCTCCCCCTCCTTCTTCACTGTCCTTGGGGTCTGCAGAGCTGTTTCTCTCACATATTCTCACTGCTCTCAATGGCTGCAGTTGCTGTTGCGCAGCAACTTTTCCCCCTTCTTAAACATGTTATCCCAGAGGCCCTACCACCATCACTGACGGGCTCGGCCTTGGCCAGCGTTGGGTCCATCTGGGAGCCGGCTGGCATTGGCTCTGTCAGACACAGGGGAAGCTTCTAGCAGCTTCTCACAGAAGCCGCCCCTGTAGCCCCCCCACTACCAAAACCTTGCCACACAGAGCCAATACAGTATGTGAGAGTGTATATGAGAACTATAGCGATGCATCATCTAATATAATGTGCTGCCAGTGAGCAGCAAGGAAATCTGGGACTACTAGATAAGGCTCAGAGAAAAATTCATCATAGATTATAACCCTGGGTTTTTGGGCTTGTTGTAAAATCAGATGTGGGATGTTCATGAGAGGGAAAAAGAGCTCATGGATAGTATTTGAATTTTTCTATTTAAGCACAACCACTATCCATTTATTTAAATGTTTAAGAGAGAGAGAGAGAGAAAGATAAATTATTTCCAGTTCCCCCATTCAAACTTTTCTCTCACCTGATCTGAGAGACCTTCAAGGGAAAATGAACTTAAAACTACTCTTTTGTGAAAGTGGCAATTGATAAACCGGTCTGAATTTCACAGCCATTCTCAGGAGCTATCTGAATATTGTCTCAAAATGAAACAGGGTGTTAAGGATATTTCTTATAAAGAGATCACTTGAATTTTGTCACTGGAGTTATGTGACCTAAATTATTTGTTTAGCAAAGTGTTAGCTAACGTAGAATCATTTGTAATGTTGATATTTTTATCTTCACAAACCTACATAAACCTACAATCCATGTAGCTTAAATTGTCACTGCAGCATAAATCAAAGGCATTAGTATATCTCTTCTGCGGATGGCGTATATATTAAATGTCTATACTCACACACTAGATGAGATTTTATAACTAGCAAGATGCAATAAGCTTTAAGAAATATACTCACTAAGGAAGGTGCCCAGAAGCTTTTAAAAAGTTATATTCCTTATTAATATGTTTAAAGACTGCCACTGTGAGCAAAAAAAGCACAGAGATAGAAGTTTAAAGGAAATCCTGTCCCTACGCTGCCCTGTGAAGACCAGGCTGTTCACAGCATGGCCAGCACAGCCAACGTGCCTGAGGTGGCCGCTGATCACAGGCGAGTGTCTCGGGCAGCAAACCTGCGGCTGAAGAGGGATATTTGAGCCCCAGTCTTGATGCGAGGTGGGCACCCAAGTACTCCAGTTACGAATCTGGCACGAGGACTACTGGTGAGGGAAAAATCAGGGAAAACAAAGAGCATTTGGCTGGTCGCTGAGGGATGCTCTTCACAAGGAAATTCTCAAGTCTTGTTGATGCCTTCATAAAGCTGATGTCTTTATAATGCTTCAGGAGTCTCAGAGGTCATTGGGGAAATTGCCTTGCTTCCACCTTCAGGAACCGGTACTGCTGTATTCCTTGGCGAAAAGCATTTTTAATTTTTTTTTGCTAGGGGCTCAAACAGAAGCCCACTTGGGATCTGAGAGAATCACAACTCCTAACCTCTACCATTTCCGCAGCTTGCTAACACTGTTTACCATTATGATGAGGACAGGGATTTTGGAGGGAAGGCTCAGGCAGGGCCGAACAAGAGCAATTGTCAAAATCTATTCTGCAAGCACCCCACAAAGCACTAAAGGTCGGTGGTAGTAAGTGCCTTGCTCACTGCTGGTTGCAGGACTCAGCTCTGCCTCTGCACAACCTGACTGTTCTCTACTTAGTTACTGGGGTTTTTGCATTTGGGCTTTTTCATTTTTCAGGGCCTAATTCTTTTCCAGGTTCTCTAAAATAATATCTTTTGGATAATTGCTAAAATGGTCTGAAAACTATTAGCCAAGGAGCATAAAGAAGACAGCACAAGCACAGTAGTTCTGCGTGTTGTTTAGTAGAATGAGAAGAGACCTATGTTGCTAGAGTGTTCACGTTATTTGAAAAAGTGTTTTCAATGTACATTAATCTCAAGAAACATAATATGGCAGTTCCGTTTTACCCCTAGTCTACCGTGAACTAGTACCATACCTGACCCACCTTTATCATGGGTCTCTGTATTATGGACGTAGGAATGTGAATATTTTAAAATTGCCATTCCTCAACAAAGTGAGCACAGCCTGTCCCAGCCTTTATCAGATCACAGTAATAGCATGTGTTTGCTGGATGCAATATAGTCCTAGGTTTTAAATGAAGTGTACCCTCTGTGTGACAGAACCCGTAACAACAGCAGCTTTAGATGGGGAATGGTGTTTGCCTTTGAAATATCCCAGACTTTGTCCAGCTTTTTCAAATTGTATTGTGAAAGCAAATAAACATTCGCACTTAAAAATACCTTCACTGCTTTATTGCCGTAACTCATTCTCACTGTATTCTTTTTTGTTGGATATGAATTGTATACTTTATATAGAAAGCTGTGCTCTTCAGGAGAGGAAGCAATTTCCAATTACTTATTCCTCATAAGAAAAAATATTAGAGTGATAATGGTTCCTATATTTAAATTGTCAAATAATTTGCATTGCGAGATTTAAAAAAAACCCCCACAACAAAGACTGAACATTTCCAAAGAGTCTCTCCGTTAACCTGTCTGTAAAACTGAGGGATGCTAACACTTGATGGTTATCTCAGGCTGGGATGTATAGAGCCTTGGTTAACAATAAGGAATAATGCTAAACCTGAACACATGTGCTCTTCGTTTCCAATTCTCTCTATGTTGTAGGGGACTGAGTGTTTGTAGTGGGACTCTCTCCCTTTCTCGTACAATTGCACCCAAAATACCCTACACAGCCTGGCATGCGCAGCACTGAAAACTGAGTTTGCCTTGCATGTTGTGGGCAGTGGAGGTGCTACAGGCTCAATCCCACTCACACGCCCTCCTAACCTTCTTCTGCTCCCAGAGTCCCGAAGTTTTCTCCTGTATCTCTAGACAACTGCTTTGGCTGCTTTGTTCTTCCGTCAAGTGCATTGTGTTGTTTCTTACAAAGATGCAACATCTATTTTAGATAATAATATTAAAAATGGATAAGTTATGGCGTTTGAAGTCCTTCTGGTTTTCTGGGTGTTAATAGTAGCAGATGGTGGAAATCAATTTGCTATTAATTTACTTTCATGTCAAACACTCAACATAATTAAGCAAAGTGTCATCTAAACTCTGATTACTTACTTTCAAATTAAAATGATGTGTAAAACAGACTTCTAATTATCATGCTAATACCTGTGAAATGCTGTTTTCAGTTTCCAAGCTTCAGAGGCTTTTTAGTATCAGACTTCAAAGCCTCCTGACAGGAATTATGGGTAGGAAGGTCAGGACTTAAAGCTAGATTTGTTTAATATTATCCTTCATGTGGAGCCCTTGTTTCAGCTGTTAATTCCCTTTGCTAAATTTCACACATGCAATGAAGCATGACTATTGGTGTTATACTCAGGGTATATACCACTTGATCCACCTGCACGCATAAAGAAAAAGTGGTATTCTCCCTGATACTGATAGAAATTATCCAAGTGCTCCACAGGTGTGATTTAAACCTTAATACAGTATATAGCTGCATTTATATTCCCAAAAAAGCCCTATCTGTGTTAGTACTAATTAAAGCCAAATTAGAGGAACAGAAAAACAAATCTGACTGAGGAAAACATCATCATGCCATTTGCTTTGTAATTGTGCACATACCTAATTACCCTTCCATAGAGACAAAACCTCAGAAAGGACTCTCAAGCCCTTTTGCTTATTGTCTGCTTTAGTACATTTTTCCTCTATAAGCTACCACATCCAAACTTGTTTTCAATGTTTCAAGCTACTGGCAATTTTTTAAAAATTTTTAAATTTTTTTTCTCCCGAGGAAAACTGTTTAATCTTTTACAGACTGACCAAGAAAATGTTTCCAGATACTCACCCAGCCTTTTTTATTCCTCTGAGTCATCCAATCCCTCCTATGTCTGCTGCTGGACTTCAAAACAGGATTATTGTGTGTGGCTTACAGACTGCAAACTGGGTATAGGATTAGCCATTTTAGCTTGATCCTACCTGATAAACTGTGAAATAGTAGTGGGAGAAGAAACCTTTTTCCAGGTAATAATTTTCCACGTAAGTAATGTCTCTTTAGAAATATTGTTGCCTCAAATAACAGGAGAAAATTGCAACAATCGCTGTGAGTGGGAGGAAGGATGATCCATGCAAAAATTCTTTCTCATTAAAATTTCTTGAAAAGGTTTGAAAATCAGCCTCAGCTGAACAACAAGGAACAAAACCAAGGAGCTTGGAAAGATCGGCAAGGCTATCATCATACTTTGTTGGCAGAGAACACGGGTGCCTTCGTAGCACAGCAAAAAGCAACCTACAGGCAGGATCTCTTTTCAACAAGGGGAAGAAATAAGGAGATCCACTTGCCAAGTTTTAAGAAAATTACCCATATAGGGCTTTGACCAGCCTGTCAGTGGGAGGCCGAGGACAGCCTGTGTAGACGGTACAAAAGCAGCTCTGGGAAAAGTTTCTAGAACCTCTCATAAAGTGTTGGGTGATTTGCTTTTATATAGCTGACAAAACTCAGGATTGTCCCCGGGACTCCTGACAGCCCTACATTTAAAAAAGCAGAAGGACTTAGCTTCTGCTTTGGAGATTAAACTAGTCAAAGTTTTGTCATTAGCAAAGTAACAACCCCAATGTACTGTGGTCAAAGCCATGCTGAAGGCTACCCAGCTCCCACCATACACCCTATATATAGTGTAGCTTCTACAGGGGCCACATCAGCAGATGCAGGCCTCAGAGTACAGCACATTCAGACATCCTTACTACCTCCTTCCAGGCCTGTATACATGATGCTCAGCAAAACAAACCAAGTTTATTTTAAACCAACCTATACTCAAACAAGAATAAAATAAAACCTGCACTTCTGAAGTGCCACCAAAATGATTAGTGTAAAGACAATGCTTTTTATTAGAGAAGCTAACATTCAATGTAAAAATATTTTCTGGACTCAGGAATGGGACCAAAATACCTGTATGGCAGAGCAATAGGTTTCCAGGTAGCAAAGACCAGAACTGCATCTCTCACTTGCCTTTGCATGGGCGGGCACTTGCTCAAACAGACCAAACCGATCCCAGTGCTCAGAAGGGGAGGAGAACAGCGGGGTCACAGGTATTACCTAAATGACATAGAATGACTGAAATCAATCACTACTTGAAAGCAAATGACATTGAAAAGATGGATATGCTTTTGAGAGCTAGATGTGCTTGTACAAATTTGTGTTACATGTGGGAAGCTATATAGGCACTGAGATACAGTGGCCCTGCCTACCTAAGAGTGGTACTCAAATACCTGGCTATTGAACACAAACTATATGAAAATACAATATATATTCTTCACCGCCAATGTCTGTTAATGAAACGGGAATGGCAACAAATGTATGGCATTGTGCTTCAACTGACATAAGAACCATAACTATACTTGCCTTGAAGGAACTCTGTAGCTCACTAGATGTAGGAATATCACAACATCTCATGATAAAAGATGCCAGTTCTGAAAATCTGTATCTTATTATGTGGCTGCTGAACAAGAAGACGGTACAGAAAATAATAACGTTTCTGACAGATAAGAAGCATCCTCATTTATGAATGTTGTGTCTTGCCTGGTTATTATATTCACTCTATGGGTCGAGGGGATTGATCAAAAAACTCAGGCAAAACCCACTGCAGCCATTTAGGAAAAGACAAAATGCACTGACCCCCTCTGCACCTTGGCTGCAGGTAACAGCTCTCTAGTGCGGAGCTGGCAGTGCAGTGCAAAGTCTGCTGTCTTCAGCTGCATTCAGATTACCGGGCTTCAGATCACCTTCGGTCTTGCGGGTTAGTATGTGTATCCCCATGCGGGTTATGTGTATCCCCTGTGCGGGTTAGTGTGTGTATATGTTAGTATGTTAGGATTGATGTGGTGGGGGAAGGCGGAAGGGAGAAATGCATTGCCTTCCACTGTGCCCCTCTTTCTACAGAAAGGACACGGGGATGGGAAGGACGGGCGGTGGCCCATGACACGGACAACTGGAGGATGAGGACTTAGTGTTAGGGATTTCAGCAGCAGGTATAATATTGAAAAAGGAACATGAAGAACTTGTAAGGGTTGAAAAGGTTGGCCTCTGAGAAAAGCAAGAAGAGGAACCAGCTTCACTGGTCAGAGCTGGAGAAGGTAGATGTAATTAATGCCGCTATCATGAGATGTTAGGGTGTTTAGCAACACAGACAGTTCTATGGAGTATTTCTCTTTTTAAAAATATTTTACAGTGACCTTTTCTTCTCTTGGTAAATACAAAATGTAGTTTGGTTTAAGAAAGCTGCAGGTAACCAACTTGCCACTGACCCCATAAAGGAATAACTGCAAATGACCAAACTCAACCAGATTTACAGGATGGTGAGCAATTGTCATGCATTGATACAGGCAAGGCCTTAATCAAGTATCTGCTCGGACACAAAAAACTTTCATTGTCTGGAATAAATTATTGTCTATGAAGAAGGCAAAATGGGGAATCTCTTTATAGAAACCTAATAATGTAAATCTCTAAATAGGGTAGGAGCAGAGGAAATAACACACCATGGGAAAAATGGAGGCTATGGGAGAACAGAATATGAAGAATAGGTCATGGCCAAGTTTTACTCAGTGTCTTGCCTTTTAAAATTCTGCATGGAATTTAAAAGGATTTATAAGCATACACAGAGTTTTGTTGCAATGGTTTAAGGAGAAGAGAGGTTTGGGGTCAAAATTTGGGGGAAGAGAACTAGGAGAGGGAATGCGTGATCAGAGAAGACATGTCACATGTAGGAGTGAGCAGACAGAACAAGACATGAGGATTTCGGTGGGATAATGCGATGAGTGAGAACAACTCATGTCCACATCAGCTGGGCGTTAGCACCTTTGCAAGGTAGGTCACCTCTGTTTTATGATGCTTAACTTGGATTTGGAGCCCAACTTCATGCTCCAAAGATGTGAAAATTTTAAATTTCTTTAATCTTCCTGTCCTATAACTCAAAAAACACTTTGTCAGATACCTTCTTGTCAAATGAGACATAACTCAACAGAGTGATCACAAAATGTAAACTCTGAAACAGATTGTCTCAGGCTCCAACATTCAAGAGGACTTTTTACTTAAAATGTGATTCTCCTTTTATGGCTACTATAGATATAAATACTAAACTATTGCCATATTATTCAGTTCTGTAGGCTAGTATATTTTGTAGCTGTGTATAATATTTGGTTTGCCACTAGATCTTATTTAGAATTCCATCATACTCAGAATGAAGCAGATCACTTAGCAAAACAACAGCTAACACATTTAAGTCCCTTAGACACAAAAATAATTTCTAAAGTTTTGAAAGGCCAAAATACATACAAGCTAAAAGCAGAAGGATGTCCATGTACGGAAAAGTGAAATATTCATGTGATAATGTGCTTGTAAGAATCAAGGTAGGACTTAAAGTAACTGGAAAGACAGGAAAGAAAGGGAACTACTATATGAGAAAATATGGACAAAAAGACAAATGATAACCCTACGCTCTTTATTTGAACAAACCAATAGGCTGTTCATACAAATAACTTCCTTAAAAATGTAGGTTGATGTTTTCACTTGGAAGTGAACAGTGATGTGAAATAATGGTAAAAGTCATTAGCCATTCTTTATTTATTAAAGCTTCTTCCAACATATTGTCAAGTTGCATCTTATGATCTCTTTTGAAAAAAGGAATAGTTCTGGATAAATGGAAGTAACAATATGTGAAATAATACTGATGCAGAAAATAGAAAAAAAACAGGTATTTTACAAAGATACATAAAGATGAGCTATTTTTAACATCTGGAAAGATTTGGATGCAATTACCTGTGATAAAATAGGGAAGATAGATCCTGTTCATATGCATAAAAGCAAAACCAAAAAAACAACAGAAAGGAAAAATACTGCCCAAGAGGCCTCTGATCCTTTTTTTCCAGTTTCATGTACGCCCACCTAAAATTATTCCGTTTGTTTTTAAACTGCAGCACTGAAAAAGGCAGATCAAATTTCCAACATTCAGAAGAGGATTTTTATAATTAAACATGGCTACAACAAGATAGCAACATTGATTTATGCCATTGTTTACCGGGAATATTGAACACTTACTAAAGCAAAGAATAAAATGCCACTTTCTTTCCCACAGTCCAGAGGCAAACCCTCAGAAGATGCAAACAATCAAAGATTTGCTCCAATAGAAGTATAACAATTTATATCAGCCTGGGACAACTCCTGTAATGCTTTGCATGTCTAGAGAGAGATTAGGTTTATTTTAGGAATTCTCTGAATCATTACTTGATTAAATAAAGGAAAATAAAATTTTCCTGTACATGATGGAAATAGTGAGAAGGAAAACATATTCTCTTCACAGATCTCAGAAAGAAAAAAGGATCATGTTTAAAACATTTTCTTAGCACTTTCTAGAACATCAACATCTTTCATACAGTACAAGAAAATCTGTGTTTACTTCCTAACAGATGTTACATATTCCAAAGGGGATCAGAAAATATTTTTTAGATATAAATTTTGATACAGAAAGTGGCAAATATACAGGATAAAAATCATAATGACTCGTACATCCTAAAGCTAATCACTACCTCACGCCATAATTTTCTGTTCACATTGATGCCTTTTATCAGGAGAATTCGGAAAAGGTTGTGATAACAATTCCATTGGTATACATCTGGAAAAATATACCTAGGCATGACAGAATTATTACAGACTATATTATTCAAATACAACCAGAAGCTGGCTCTATGGTTTTAGAGCTTACCTGCTAATATTTTAGTTGGTTTTGTACTGTATTATAAAGTAAGAATGTTGGGTTTATTATATTTAAGTTAGTCATTCCTTCTACTAAAAACACTATAAAGATGACTAATCTTTGATGCAGTTGGATGCAGGCTTTAATAAAGTCCAAGTAAATAACACTTTTTTTTTTTTTTGGCTCCAACATGAATGTGCCAGCTTCTTTTTCACTTTTACTCGAGGCTAAAGGTTTATCCTTTTTTTGCCATCCTTATTATTATGCCCTGGTGTTCAAAAGGTAGAACTGTGCTAGGGGTAACACCACCATCTATTAAGCTCATGGCGTGTGCAGACTGTTACAGACCACCTCGGGGCTTCTGCTTTTTCCTGATACCCACCTGAGGTTGTCCTACCGCAATGACCTTGGGTTTGCTGCAGGCTTAGCGAGCTCTCTCTCGCTGGAGACCCGTGGTGGAAAAACTTCTCATTAAGAATAAAGTTCTGCCATCTGTCACAAGCCTCATGTAAACAGCTGAACCAAAACTTCTTGGCTTCCCTGGATCCTGAGTGCTTCCAACCAAAGTCAGGTAATATGACTAATGACAGCCAGAAAAAAAAAAAAATATAGGCAAAAGGCCATTGAAAACAGAATAATTTAAAGCCATTTTCACAAAGTGCTAAACAAGAAGCAGAAAAGCACGCAGGTAGAAGTCATGTCAGCAGTTCCCCATTTTCTTGCTTGCTTGATGTACGTTTTTGGGTGACTTGGTAGCATTTATCAAGCACATGTGCTGTACCACGAATAGTCTGGGAATGATATGCAGCTCCCCAGCTCAGTGTAGCTGGTTTCTGTATGAGGCATCTATGCAACTCTTCAGCGCAGATCTGTCAACTTCTATAGCACTCTTTTTTTTTTATAATAGCATAAAACACAACTAATTTACACAATTTAGGGAACATGCTATAGTTTGAGAAATGTAAATGCAGTGCAAACGCACTGAGGTGGGTGACAGAGTCTTTCAGCCCCCGGTACTTGGACTCTATGCCATCTCACTAGCATCTCGAAGTCTTTCTGCTGGCTTCAGGGCTGGCTCTCGGGGCTGTGAGGTGGGAAGTGAGCTAAGGGTGCAGGGGGGCGGCGGGCCGAGGGGCAGGGTTACAGCAGCTGGCACCTGGGGCAGGGAGAAGGCAGAGGAGGCTGTTCTGCACCGGGGAGGGGCGAGGTGAGCGGGGAGAGGGATGGAGCAGGGCTCGTTATGGGTATCATCAAGAAAGGCCAGACAACAAACAGCTTAATAAAATAGCAGGTCTTGTAAGATAGGATAAGAAGAGGAATATAGGTAGTGAGTACTCTTACATCCCTTCAGATGCTGGGCACCCCGTGTTCATGCAGCATCGGATGGAGCCCAGATGGATTTTCCCAAGGGATGCTGCGCAGAGCAGATCTTGTCCATGGAGAGACGCTCTCCCCCGTTTGACCATTTAGGATTTCCTCACAAGAAAACAACTCTATTCCTAGAGGACGTTCGCATGAGAACTTCTTGCTGCACAGTTAGATGAAGGCAAGGCCACGCAGGAGGTGAAGTCGCCGGTACGGCATGGGAGCTGCCCGCAGGCGGCTCCGTGACCGTGATGCAGCCGAGGTGACCCCATGGCCAGGGGACCAGCGCAGCCCGGCGCAGCCCGAGGGCCCCGCTGGGCGAGCAGCCCCGCACCCCCCTGCGCCTGCTCGGGGTAACAGCGAGGGACAGGCAGTGCTCTCCCGCACTGTGCTCCACCCCTTGGTCCGCACACAATCTACCTTTCTCAATGGTATTATAAGTTACGGATTATCTGAGTAGGCTGTCCAGCTAACAGGCAGTTACCCCCCGGCTGGAAGGTTATCTCCATCCTAGCACCCACCAGTGCAGCTCAGGCTGGCGTGGGCAGCAAGCTCCCATGCAGCAGCTGCTCACGCTAATGAACAGGTTGCTCAAGCCCTACGTACAAGGCCCAGTAGAGGCGGCACGTTGGGGATCGCTAGCTCCTTGGAAACAATGTCTTCTGCAAGGCTCCCAGTACAGAGGTTAGGGCAACAGGGAAGTGAATAGGAGAGGGGAAAAGGAGATGAGAAGGAAAAAAGAGTTTGTAGCAGGTAAGGACAGACTAGGAACAGGGAAAAGATCATAGAATATCTCAAGTTGGAAGGGACCCATAAGGATCACCGGGTCCAGCTCCCTGCTCCTTGCAGGACTACCTAAAATTACATCATATGACTAAGAGCGCCGTCCAGATGCTCCTTGAACTCTGACAGGCCTGGTGCTGTGACCAGTCCTCTGGGGAGCCTGTTCCAGTGACCAACCACCAGTGAAGAACCTTTTCCTAATGTCCAATCTGAACTTCCCCTGATGCAGCTTCATTCCATTTCCTCGTGTCCTATTGCTGGTCACCAGAGAGAGGAGACCACCACCTCCCCCTCCACTGTCCCCCTTGAGATAACTGTAGATTGTGACGAGGGCACCCCTCAGCCTTCTCTTGTCCAAGCTGAACAAGCCAATTGACCTCAGCTGCTCCTCTTGCCCTCTTGCCCTCGAGACCTCTCACCATCTTGGTCACCCTCCTCTGGACACACTCTAATAGTTTGATGTCCTTCTTATAGTGAGGCCACCAAAACTGCACACAGAACTCGAGGCAGGGCTGCACCAGTGCAGTGTAGAGAGGGACAACCACCTCCCTCGACCGGCTAGCGATGCTGTGCTTGATGCACCCCAGGACACGGCTGGCCCTTTTGGCTGCCAAGGCCCTGTTGACTCGTATTCAACTTGCCAACAACCCAAACCCTCAGATCTCTTTCCGCAGGGCTGCTCTCCAGCCTCTCGTCCCCTAATTTGTATGTATAACCAGGATCACCCCGTCCCAGGCGGAGAATCTGGCACTTGCTCTTGTTAAATTTCACACGGTTGGTGACTGCCCAGCTCTCTAGTCTATCCAGATCTCTCTGTAAGGCCTCTCTGCCCTCGAGGGAGTCCACAGCTCCTCCTAGTTTAGTATAATTGGCAAACTTACTTAATGTACATTTGATTCCTGTGTCCATACCATTTGTAAAAACATTAAAGAGCACTAGCCCTAAAATTGAGCCCTGGGGAACCCCACTGGTGACTGGCTGCCAGCCTGATGTAACCCCATTTACTATAACTCTTTAAGCTCAACATGTCAGCTAATTGCTCACCCATCGTGTTATGGACTTACCTAGCTATGTGCTGGACATTTTGTGCAGATGGAGTAGAAGAGCTGAACAGACTCAGAATTCAATGGCTGTAGAAAATACAATCAGCTGTTAGAGCAACTATGAGACTCATCCAATGGTTTAGGCTGGATGGGATCTCTGAAGGTCCAACTCCTGCTATTGAAAGAAATGCTACTGAAAGAAAGGATAAATCGCACAATCAGGAAGACATTTCATAAAGGAGGTGACAGAGGCAGCAAATGGATGCAGCAGTTTATGCAGCAGTTTGTGCAGAAGGACACACAGCCACTCTGCTCTGAACAGCATCCATGTCCTCAGCAATGGTGGTGATGCAGGGCATGGTCCCCAGCAGACACTGGAGCAATTTCCCTGTAACAGAACCACAGAGTCACAGCACGGTTAAGGTTGGAACGGACCTCTGGAGGTCCTCTTGTCCAACCCTCCTGCTCAAGCAGGGCCAGAGACCTCGACCCAGAGAGAGCTCCAGGAAGATGCAGCTCTCCACGTCTTGGGCTGTAGGGAATGCCTAGGGCCTGTCACGGAGGCTGGGGCAACAGGAGATGGTCTTCTAGCCTGTAGGAGATGTGTGCTCATTGAGGATCTGTGTCACCAAGGTAAGGAGCTGCAGGAGGAGGTCAGCAGTCTGTGCAGGATCAGAGATGAGGAGAAAGAGAGGGACTGCATCTTCTCTGAGACTCTGCAGCTTCAAGAGCCTGAAGTAAGAGACTGGAATAGAGTGGGTGGATGCAGGTTTCTTCACCTGTAGAAGATGGCCTGGAGCAAAAGAAAAGTTTTGGTGTTCCTGACTAGACGGATGATGGACTTTTTGGATGGAAGAAATGGGAGAACTGGGGAAGGAACTATGAGGAATGTTGCAATTTACCTTGACAGTATTCCTTACTGAAATGACAATTTTTCATGTGCTCAAAATGAGGTAAAAATGCGCTATAGCCTTGTGTAAGTTTAGTTTTGTTGACAGTTAATGCAGCATGAAAGGTAAACATCTAGCCTCTAAGTATTATTACTGCTGACTGTGCAGAAGTTTGCTTCTTGTGAGTGCATTTTAGCGTGCACTGCAGGCTTTTGGTATATGCCCCTTCTGCTTGGTTCTTTCATGCAAAGCTATTTGCAGAATGTCCTGTAAGGCTCACTACTGCAGAGATTGCTTTTGCCCTCTTTCTGTGGACATCCCTGCTTCAGTATTTTACTTCTTTAAATGGCTATATTTGTGACTGGAAATGTAAAGAAAAAGGAAACAAAATAAACTTGCCTCAAAATGCATTAGCATGTGAGAGTTAAAAAACTCACGTGCTTGGAAATGCTAACTTGAGTTACGTCGTATGTGACTGTCCAAATGATTAAACTGATGCAGCTTTTGCTATTTCTAGAAAACATTCTTTCATATTTTCTCCATTTCATGGTGTTTTCCCGATGCAAACTCATTTTCATTTTTTCTATTTCATCCAGTGAGTCAAATTAACTATGTCACAGATTAAGCTAAACAATGTAGGCATGGATCCTCAGAAGCATTTAGGCAATTGAATAGAAATTGGGTTCCTAAGTCCTGTTGGCGATTTGGACCTTAGTCTTAACATTTCTTTTCACCTCTTCAACAGTTACTTCGACAAAACAGGCAGGTTTCATGTCATATGATGGCTTTCTCCATTTGGGAGGTAGGAAACACGAATGGTAAAATAATGATCTATATCTTTGTTTAATGATTATTTCTGATATTTCGGGGTCTGTTGTTTGGCTCTTTGCTGTTTAAAGTTCTTTTGGTTGCTTTAGCTGTATATTTTCGTATGTGAAAAGTATCTGTGTCATCTCGTAAATGAATTAATTTTGCATAATGAAAAGAACAACGTAGATATGAAATTTATTGATGGATGTCTTATTATTTTAGGTATCAATATATTTACTCAATGTCCAAAGAGTATGTTTTTTAGAATTATCAGGCATAAGAAGGAGGCTGAACTCCAGCTTTAGGTGCAAAGCAGAACTCACTGCCTTAAATCTGAAGATGTATCAAAAGTTCCCGTTCAGTACACTGCAGTTTCCTATATCTGGTATACTTTGACTGATTTACCATTGGGATTTTTTTTCCTCATGTTCAGTCAATATTCTTCTCTTCTAAATTTCTTTCCCATCAACTATTATTCAGTCTTATATCTCTGCAACAAACACCTTTCTTTTTAACAATGTTTTCTACGTGCTACTGTGGTATGAAGTCTGCTTCTGAGCTGCTTAAGCTGTGCCACATCAAACAAAAGACAATTTTTCCCCACTTCAAAGTAAAATTATTTCCCCTGTATTGCCTGCAGCTGCTCAGGGACACAGCCTGGACAGATGCCATGGGTGACAGAGGGGAAATAACACCAGCCACCTGTGATGCCAACCCCGACTTGAATGGTTTGGGGCGCCTCGTGGCCACTGCGGCGGGACAGACTCCGTCCTTTCTTACAACTTCACCTGTAACGGGTGGTAAAGCAGGTCATTGAATTCTGCACATAAATTGTTGCCTACCACAGAAACTTTGTACACCAATATACACCAATATTCACATAAAAAAAAAAGTGATTTTAAAAAGTAAACTGTATTTTGACAGAAATTACAGAGTGTTTTGTTACCTTTCCTAGGAAACAAAGTTTTACCCAACACGAGCAGGCTGTTGTACGACCATTGGATACCCTGTGCTGTATTCCCCTTTCCCCTGCAGCTCTGAGACTCAGTAGATGTTTGTCTCTGCACACTTAGCACCGGGAATGGGGATTTTCTCATACAAACCTATAGGGCTGTTTGTATCTCCTCCTAACTGAAACCCGTGGCAACTCCAGACCGGCAGGCTAGAAGGTTATTACTTTTCATACCTGTGCTCACCACGTTACCGTGTGTGAGACAGTGACAAGCAGCAGGGAAAAGTGACATTATCCTACAGATAAAAAAGGCTGCCAGCTCCTAGTGCCAGTAACCAGACCCCTGATTCAAAGCCTCATCAACTACTGGGAACCTCTTTGACCACCGAAGGCTTTGGATCAGGCTTATCCTTCTGGAAATTACTAAATATCATATAACTTGTGCAACAATGCGTCAAGATCAAACCCATTATAAATACATGTATAGTGGATGTGGTTGCGTGCATATACATATGTGCGTGCGCAAATACAATCATCCATTGATATTAATTCAATACGTTGTTTTTTTTTAAATGAGCATGAAGAGATGTGTCAGGAAAATATTACAGAATTTATTTTTTGTTTTTGCGAGATATTCTTCTATAGTGTGGAAAAATATCCTATCCAAGTCATACAAGAACTGCTGCTAATACACAATTTAAGCGTAAAATACATTTTTATATATTCAAGATTACATTTCCGAGTACTCTTGTCCTTTTTTTTTTGTGTGTGTGTGTGTGTACGCCCTCTGGAATGCATGCCTATTATCATGTCTCCTTTTAGAGCTTCTGCTTCAAAAACATAATGCACAATCAGTTTGATTATGTGACAAGCTGTTTCATCCGTTCCCCCCCCAAGCAATTTTCTAGGTCATGTTTGCATTAGGTCTTCCTTTAAAAAAAAAAAAAAAATCAGAGATATTTTCTGTGGAATTGCTTTCAGCCAGCAATTACAGTCATTGTTTGGAGAGATAATTTTGATGATATTTCTAAATAATTAGTTTATTTTTTCTTCGGAAAATCAGAAATCCATTTAGGCAGTGGGAACATAAGCCATTCATAGACTACTTAAAATACAGCCTTCAAAAAAAACGGAAATAGCTATAGTTAAGATTTGTTCAGTTCAACTTCTTTCACCAGCATCATTCAACTTTCAGCGAGATGAATTAAAAGAGAAATTGTCTCTAAAAACTTACTCTAAACATTTTAAATTAAATCTATTCAAGTGACAATATCTGCTTTTTTTATCTTGAGAAATGTATTTGAAAAGGATACCGCAGTCTTACATTATGCTCAAGATACACTGGAAATCTTAACTTTTATCGAATGTAGAACCAACAATTCCAGAAGCAATCAGTGGCAGTTAAAAACTAGTCTGACACTGAATTTTAATGGATCCAGCCAGTAGCTTTAGGAATGGCACTTGTCCTTGGTCATCCCTTCTGGTAACGAATCTGGTAAGTGCAGGCTCAAGGGAAAGAAATCCCAGCAAACCCACAAGTTAGTAGTATTCCTCACGCACCGAAACGCCTTCTGAAGCGGATCCCACAGCTGGCAAAAAGGGAGAGGCTGGATTTGTACTCGAGACGTCTAAGGCAATGGAGTTGTTCCTAGCTGTTGCACGGGTACCCTCTGCAAAGCCGGCAAATAATTTAAACTCATCTTTATGTTTTTGGTCTACTACTGTTTATTATTTATTTTCTCAGTGCTCCAGCTCTGATCCCTCAGGTGAAATCCTGGCCCCACAGAATCCGTCGGGAGTGTCCCAGTGCTGGAATCTAATTTCCAAAAGATCTGAACACTCACAGTCCCAACTGGAGGCAATGGGTGCTGTGGGTGGTTACCCCCTCTCCTGAATGCCGTTCTGCGTCTTCCACATTGGGCACTTCATCACTGACGAACTATGGTGCTTTTGTTATGAATTCTGGTCCTAGGAGGAAATTGTCACTCAGAAAATGAATATAATAGTACCTCTCTGCCTAACAGTGATATTGTAAAGAAAAATATAATTCATACATTTTTCTGAGATGTTCAGGTACTGTGGCAGTAGAAGTCACAAAAATAATGCTATTAGGAAAAGGATAATTCTGTGCTAAGAATACTGTACAGCAAATTAGGCCTAGGGCCACAATATAACTAATGAGGAGAAATTGAAATATTGAATAGCTGCCTTAATCACCAGGCACTATTCATCCAGGTTGCTATTGGAGGCAAGCAACCCACAGTAAAAATAGCAGGCAGTAATCTGAGTATGAGGTAACTTCATTAATGATTACTTCATAAGGCATGTATACAATGAAGACAGCTAAAGATAGGCTAAGTTCAACAACTACAAGGAGAACAAGGCCCCCTTTGAGTACTTGGCTTTGCTAATTTAACAACTTTTCAACATTCTTCTATAGAATTAAGCTGCATATAATTAAACTTTAAACCTAACATGATTGCTGCTTTTCATAGTATCATGCAGAATGACCCATGTCTATTAATACATATTCCTTTACAGCAACAAGACCCCACCCAATAAAGGAAGGCATAAAACTTTGATTTAATCTATGAAAGAACAGATTTCTTCTCAACATGCATTATATATCCAACACTGTATTCTCCTCATAAAACAAGAAAAGAAAGATAAGACTAAATGTGCTGTATAATTGGTTGGAAACATTCTGCAGGAAGTGAAAACATATTTGCAACTTTATTATATTTCCAAGTCATTGTTTAGACACAATTAGATAAATATATTAAATGCTATATATAATTTTTTGACTAGTGTTGTATTTTCCGGTCTCTATCTAAATGCTTGCAGGCATAACTGAGTTGGGTAGGGACCACATGAAGATCACTAAGCCACCTCTGCCTGCAAAACCTGACTTGTAGACATGAATTTACCATCAAAATGAATACTTTGCTACTATTTTGCTATTGGAATAACTAAAGTTATTCCAATATCTAACTGGTGAATGTATTTTAAGGTCAAGAAACCTTTTGTCAGTATAAGTAGTATCTCCCTTATGGGAATTTCTTGATGTAACTAACTCCACTGGCAGAACCAAATTGGGACATGTAAAAGATGTGAACAAGGCTGCAGAGTGACTTCTGAAGTCTGCTTAGGCACCATCACGACCTTTTCTGATGCGCAGTGAATTGAGTTCTTCCTCTGCCTCAAAAATTACACTAAAGGGAGGAAAAAGAGGAAGATTATTTTTACATATATTTCTGAAAAGTGAAGAAGTTATTTTCTAGGAAGATGAAGGAAAACAGCAAGGACAGATTTAAATTCAGTAAGGACAAATTAAGATTGGCAGTTGGTGACTAGCCCAGAATATATCCTTTTCCATCCTTGTAACATCACTGACCACCGCCATTACTTCCTTATAATGCACATGTTCCCAAAAGGCATATTGGTTCTAATTATCCGATATTCTAAATTTCTCATACACTATCCTACAGATATTTCCATTTCCAGACATAAGAGAAGACCCTGTAATGTCAGAACTCACAAAAAATCTTTCCTGGGTTAGACCAAAGGCCCAGCATTCCATGTGATCAAGGACCTGGTCAGATGTAATATGAAAAGTAAGAAACTGGGCTTGTCTAGGCTGGTCTGTCCTGATACAGACCCAGCTTCCCATGCTTTTTGGCCATACCGCCATGGTGCTGTTACAGCATTCCCCACAGCACTTTCATGTCCACATTCTGTGTTGATTTATTCCAGTTCTCTCAGTGTTGGGAGCTGTTGGGGTGGCATGGGGATGGCAGTGACAGACCTTTGTGGCAGAAAGGCGGCAATCACTGGCAATACCTGGTGCTAGCAGCCTCCCCACCCCGCAATATGCTCCCTCAAGTTGCCTGGGAAAGCACCATCCCCGAGGTGGTGGCCTAAGGCTGCGAGGGCCAGCCCCACAAAACCCTGCAGCATGGGGCCACTGCCCTCGCACCCTCAGGCATGATGTGCACCTCCAAATCTCTCCAACAAGGGCAGCGACCAGGGTCTTCCTGTTTACAGGACATCATCAGCAGCAGGTTATCTATCAGATGAGTAAACTTTTCGTGTCACAGAGGAATCCTCCACCCAAATCCATCTTGGAAAAGCCTACACTTTGCCCACAATCACAGTCAGAGCCAGCTTCATTCCCACAGCAACAAACGCAACTCCTACAACATGCCCCAGCTTTTTGGCAGTGCCCGACCTCCTCCTGCTGGAGCCCTGACTCTGACCCTGGCAGGGCATGCTGAGAAGGGGGTTGCTGTGCAACCTGACGGCTGCGCAGCCATCCTCGGCAGCTCGGGACAGCATGCCTCCGTTAAAGCATGCTTTGATGACTGGATCCATGCATTTTTGTGCAAGGAGTCATTTGTTCCCTTAGCAGCTAACATTTCTGGCTGTATCTTGTATGTGATCAGGCACAGTTTCCCTCTTCTCATACCCACTGGAAAATGCCGTGCCCAGCTGCAACATTTTTGTGTCAGGTTACAGCGCTGCCGACAGCCAGTATTCATGAACATGCAGGCACATGAGGAGATAAAGGCCAGGCAGGAGTGGTTTAGGGTCCGAAGTGTTCCCTGTGCTATGCAGAGTGCTTCCCCTGGATGCCTGCTTGCTTTCTGCTGTTTCCCTTCCTGCCCCACCTGTTCCCTGCACAGCCATGTAGAGCTGTCTTCTCCCTCCACCATAGGCTTTCCAGCTTTTCAGTTCAGCTTCGATTACTCCAGAATATCCCAGGTGTGATTTGGGGGCGGGAAGCACAGGACAGCTGTAGGTAGTCACATCTCTCTTTCCTCTCCCTTTCCATGCTTTCTATTGCATAGTCCATTTATACTTCAGCCTGGCCTCTGCTCCAGGGTCTTCTGCATGTGTGGGGTAGCGCATTTGGAGGCAGAGGGGATGTCTTGAAGGTCCTGCTGAGACTCCTACACAGCCTGTGAGATAGCAGGTTGCATCTGTAGCCACTGGGAACTGGCAAAATTCTTCCGCCTGTGAAGCCAAACGGCTGAAACAGTTCATAGCACATCCATATAGTGTAATGCCCTCTAACGATCCCATTTCTTTAGGCCAGTGAACATGCAAGTAAAACTAGAGTACTACAGCAGTATTTATCTTTCTTGATTTGGTTTTAATTTCTTGGGCAGGGAGGGCAATAAATATATCAATAAATCAAAAACCAAAAATCTAACAGATGGAATTCTCTCATCTGTTATGATCTCATCTTTAGTCTTGAGAAACAGAGGTACCCAAACATGTTCAGACCAGTTTCAAATTCCCATGACTTCTATGACAGTTATTCCAGGACATCATAATAAACTGCAATGCTAAACTCAGCCTGAGCTCAGTGACTTACTTTAAGAATGATTCTTTATCATCAGAGGGAGGCTTTCCAGGTGGCGGAAACAGATCAGAAATGAGTAACAGCAACATGATCCTGACACTCGGTTCAGCTCTTTCCCACTTCATGTGGAATCAACTTCTACGCACAAAAAAACCCCAAACAAACAACCCAGAAAAGTTTAAAGCTTTTTAAGCCTTTGAGTGTTTGACAAAAGGTGCAATAAAGATTAAAACTCTCCCCCCTACACAAAAATATCCCCAAACTGATCGCCGTTTCTCTGGTTTTCATGCCCCGTTTTTAAGCTCCTCCGCCGGCGCGGGGCTGCTGCGCCCCTGCGGCCCGGCCGATCCCTGTGGAGCAGAGCACGGCGGGGCTCCCTCACACCACGCCCGGCGCTGGAAGCCCCGAGCCGGGCTCTCCCCGCGGCCACCCAGCCTTACGCTGGCGCTCCCCGGCCCCACGCCCACGAAGCCGGGGCCGCCCGGCCGCGCCGGGCCCCACACGCGTCCGCCGCCCCACGGCGCGGGCGGGCACACACCGCCCGCCACCGGCTGTGGGCCAGCCCGGACCCCAGCGCCTCAGGCCCCGCCTCCCGGACGCCGCGCGGGGGTCGTTGCTACGGGAGCTGCGCGAGGTCACGCACGCGGCGGAGGAAGATGGCGGCGCCCGTGGAAGTCTGTCACGTCGCCTGCTGCGCCAACCGGGCGGGCGGCGGGGTCGTGTCCTGGGGGCGGGGGGGGCTCCTCGCCTTCGGCAGCTGCCGCGACGTCGTCCTCTACGAGCCGGCGGTAAGCTGAGGCGCTGTGGGGCGGGCCGGGCGGCGGGCCGGGGCCGGGGCCGGGGCCGGCAGCGCGGCCTCACTCGTGGTGCTTTCTCGCTCTCCCGCAGGCGAGGCGGGCGGCCGCCGCCCTCCGCGGCCACGCCGGCAGGGTGAACTGCGTGCGCTGGGTCCGCCGGCGGGACGGCGGTGAGTAGCGCGGCCTTTCTCCCCCCGCTCCCCGTCCTCTCGGGTCGGGGGGCTGGGCGGGGCGGGTCCGCCGGGGCCGCTTCCCCTCGGGGCCGCGGGCGCTGTGCCCTGCCCCTGGCTGGGGAGGTGAGGCGGGAGGGTCGGCGACAGAGGGGCTGCGGCGTAAACTGGAGGAAATCGGGAGCTGCAGCGCATCCACTTGCCTTAAGCCCAGGTTCCCAGTAGGGATTTTAACAGGTGGCTCCGCAGGAATCTGACCTGCCAAACTCAGGTGAGCGGTTTTGTAGGCGAGGGGCCCGGTCGGGCTGTCTTCTCTGGGCCCCGCAGGCAATGCCAGCCCGGGAGGCTGTTTTGCCAGGGACTGCGGTGGCTCTGGCAGATCGGTGGCTGTGATGCTCACGCTGCTCTTAGGCTCTTTACTAAGGATTTGGAGTTTTGCGTGTTTTGACTTTGTAAACCGATGTGCAGTGCCTTTAAGAAATCTCGGACTACAAAACTGTAAGTTGCATGAGGTCATATCCAGGGAAAAAAAAATCCTTTAAGATAAAAATGTTTGAGACCCTTGTGAGGCTTTTGCTTCATAGTAATTCCAGGTTTTAAAGTTGCTTAGTGCAGACTTTTCAAAGGCACATATTCTTGCCCTTAGGCATTTATAGAAACTTACTGACAAAGAGAAATGGGGCTGTTGATTAGACTGTTAATGTAATGTGCCTTTTCCTTTTTTGGAGGGGAAGTACTGAGGTGAAAACATTCCTCCTTAATAGTGGTATAAACTGCCATCCGTTCAACTGGTTGCCCTAATTTCTTCTTAAAATTGATGAAAAAAACATTTTCAGGGAACGCGGGAATTATATTTTCATAGAATCATAGAATGGTTTGGGTTGGAAGGGACCTTAAAGATCATGTAGGTCCAACCCCCCTGCCATGGGCAGGGACACCTTCCACTAGACCAGGTTGCTCAAAGCCCCGTCCAGCCTGGCCTTGAACACTTGCAGGGGTGGGGCATCCGCAGCTTCTCTGGGCAACCTGTTCCAGTGCCTCACCACCCTCATAGTGAAGAATTTCTTCCCTATACCTAATTTAAATCTACCCTCTTTCAGTTTAAAGCCGTTACCCCTTGTCCTATCACTACATGCCCTCGTAAAAAGTCGTCTCCAGCTGTCTTGTAGGCCCTCTTCAGGTACTGGAAGGCTGCTATAAGGTCTCCCTGGAGCATTCTCTTATCCAGGCTGAACAACCCCAGCTCTCAGCCTGTGTCCATAGGAGAGGTGTTCCATCCCTTTGATCATCTTCGTGGCCCTCTTCTGGACCCGCTCCAACAGGTCCATGTCCTTCTTATGTGGGGGGCCCCAGAGCTCGATGCAGTACTCCAGGTGGGGTCTCATGAGAGTGGAGTAGAAGGGGAGAATCGCCTCCCTTGACCTGCTGGCCATGCTGCTTTTCATACAGCCCAGGGTATGGTTGACTTTCTGGGCTGTGAGTGCACATTGTGAAGCTCTGAATTCTATTGGGTTATATTTCCTTTGCTTTATTTTCCTATGCTCCAAAAAGACCAAACAAAAAAAGAAAATATTAAATTACACTATTGGATTTGAGAATCTTTTTTGAAGGATATATTCATCGCATTCGAACGGAACTCTAAGTATTCCTGTGACTTTTCTCTTTCTGTTATCTTAGAGAGTACCTTTGCTCATAAACTGTCCTGCACAGTGCAACTCGTATAAATTATACTTTACTTTGATGGAAACTTTGCTTACAGTTGAGACGTGATATTTTATGAGTAGTAACCAATGTAACTGCTTATGTTGTTGACTGCTGTTACAAAATAAGTGTTCACAAAACTTACCAAAACATATTTTTTAGCTTCTGAAACAGAGTTGATTTCTGGTGGATCTGATAAACAACTTATTCTTTGGGAGGGGAATGGAACAGGAATGTGGAATAATCAGGTAAGCAGGAATAACCTCTTTTTGAAGCTTCCCTCCCTACTTCCCCGCAGTTTCTCACATACCGCAAATTACCTGTTTTGTCTGTATTTCTTATTCATACCTCTTCATTTTACCTTGACTATTGAACATGCGTGTATCTTCTTCAAATTTATTGGTATTCTGTCATGCTTTGTTTTACTTTAAATGTTGTTTCTTCTTTGCTTTAGTTTTAACTTTTTTCAAATCAGCTTTCATTAAGAAATTAGCTAACCAGTCATCAGGTGGATTTGTCTAGCATGTCTAAAAGATGCTGTTTGTACGTTCTTGAGTCATCAGCTTTCTGATCTCATGTAGTACTTTTCTTTAAGCTGCCTTAAAATCTTCAAACTATGAGGTTCATTTTTAGTTGACATTTCCTGTACCCTTCTTCCTCACTTCTTTATATCTATTTCTAGTGATTTCCAGTCAATCTGTGTAACAGTGTAGTGTTTGTATATAGGTAATCTTACCAGAATGATACACAAGTTGGGGTAGGTATTTAAAAAAAACAAACCAAACAAACAAAAAAAGCCCCCCAAAACAAAACAAAAAAAAATCTGTGCAACAGTTGAGTTTTGTCATCGAAAATGAGAAAATTAAGGAGATGTGCTAATTTATTATTCATACTGTGAAAATGTAAGGCAAAAGGTAGAGTATGGTGTAAAAGAGCCTTCAGAATGAACTGAAATTTAGATAACAAATTAGATGGAATATCTTTTTCATCTGACTTTTAAAATCTTACATATTAGGTGTTGATTTGTGAATGGCTGTGTGGGTAACCCATTTCATAGGCTGTCTCAAATTAGATTAGACTTGTATTTTAAAATGCATGAGAATCCATACTAGGGGGAAGTGCACCTAGGGTAGTTGTTATCAGGCGTGTTTGATGGGGGAATGTTCTCAGAAACAAATAATTTCTCATCCTGACCTATTGTAACTATTTACATATTTATTTAAAATACTTTACAGATTTCTTTATTAACCTCTTCTGCTGACGAGGTGCACAGCCTTATGGCAGTCTTTGAAAAAGAATGTGGCTAAATGTGCACATTTTAATAACAGTTCTAGACTAGTGTAAATTCTGAAAAAAACAGGCAGAGTTCTATATTGGACCAATTAAAAATTCTTACTGGGACCTACCACGCTGTGTTTTGGAAAGAGATGTCAAGTGCCTTTGTGACAAAATTTGGATAAATGCAGGATGACTTCTGGTCACAGAATCAAAAGCTTCTCATTTTGCTCTTTGTGTTTATGAGGAACAGATTGCAAAGTGAATCACCTGTATTCATTCATTAAGAAAGTAGGTACTTAAGTCTAAATTTAGAGTTTTTGTTTTTCATGTTGGTATTTTGAAGGAGTAAAAAGCTGTTTTGATTTGCGAGAACACACTAAACATTGCCGCTACTTATTCCATTGTGTTCTCTGCTCTGTCTCCTTCACTAAGGTTCTGTAAACTTTTATGAGATGCTCCTTAGGGTGAGGGGCAAGAGAAGGAGAAAAAGGAAGGAGACTGCTCTTCCTAACTTCTATACTATTTCCAGCTTTCCTCAAGGAATGGTGACGTTTGTATAGTGTACGCAGGAACATTTAGTTAAGTCATTACTGCTGTATCCCTTCTCTGTGTTTTCCTGGAATATGCTATAGCTTAAGCATAGCTTGGCAGATGCTCTGCCATCGCAGGTGTACAACTTGTTTTTAGTTTTTGGTTTTTTTTTAAATGGCTTTACAAATTCTCTCAGATAAGTTACTGGAATTTAAAACTTTGTAAAACTTTCTGATGTGTTCAGCTTGTGAAAAGCATTCCTCTCGAAGGCCATGCTGAAGCTGTTTGTGCTGTGGATGCTGTCTACCAGTCAGATGAACCTGATTTACATCTGCTAATAGCTTCTGCAGCTTCTGACTCTACTGTGAGAATCTGGTCTCGGCATGGTTCAGAAGGTAACTTTTTTTTAATATTAGGGACAACATACTGGCTTAATAAAAATGATGAATGCTTATCCATTGAAGTACTTGGCTAAATACTAACATCTTTTAATGCAACTACATTGATTTCTCTTCAAACTTTGGTACATCAAACCACTGTATTGCTCTTTGAAAGCTGAAGGTTATACTAGTTTAACAGCTTTGGGTCAGATTTGTTCTGCAGAATTATTTATCTTTGTTTTTCTTCAGTGATGTGTTGGCTGAATTTACTTGTTTCTTTTTAATATGTATTCAGAATCTGATAACCTGAGCCATCATTTTGCCCTGTAATGTGGGGACAGACTAGCTGTATGTGTGCGTGAAGTAAAATTACTTAGTAAAATGATTAATGCTGGCATTAGAAAGGTTTGGCTGAATTTACTTGTTTCTTTTTAATATGTATTCAGAATCTGATAACCTGAGCCATCATTTTGCCCTGTAATGTGGGGACAGACTAGCTGTATGTGTGCGTGAAGTAAAATTACTTAGTAAAATGATTAATGCTGGCATTAGAAAGGTGAGGTTAAACTAGTCACTAGTCACTTGTTTGTTGCTATTGACTTGAGTCCAATGAAGTTTGGGATAATAGGATCTTAACCTTCTGGTGAACTAGGCCCTTGCATGGACACATGGGAGAACAGCTCTTTGAAATACATAAGAAATAAATAGGGTGGATAATCTAGATTTAAAATGTTATTTGCTAGTTAAGTTGTACTGACTGCATCTCTCAGGCTACTTTCTCTCTTTATCTGGTGTACTTGAGGATTTCCCATTGCCCTGCCTCCATGAGAGAAAGAGGTGGGAGTTGCCAATCTCCAGTCCCATGTTCTGGGTGGCATTTCTCTCAAGCTCCCAAAGAACACCGTGAAGTCCTGTCCTTTCCTTTTTGTCTTGCTGTTGTGAGTTCCAGTGTTGGAAGGACCATTTTTTTTTCAATACTGCTTCTGTAGAGAGGTTTTTCTGCTACCCTGTTGGTTACTCTGATCTTGATGGCTTACTAGTTTAACCACTTCTAGGATCTCAGGGGTGTTTGCAGGAAGGTTGGGTTTTGCTCATCTCTCTGTCTACTATTGTAGCAAATGGATTCAGTTTTAGCTTTCTATGTAGTGAATGCTGTTGCCACAGGATATAATTTGCAATATTTATCGCTTCTGATATGTTACCACAGTGAAGCCATACAACTTTAATACTCAGTGGAGAACAGTGACTTATCTTCTAACTCGGCTAACTCTGGATGAATTTCTGTGGGCCCACAGAAGATAACATTATTATTATTTAGGCTCTTGAAAAATGTAGAATTTTTTCAGCTCCTTAAACTAAAATGTAATTGGAAATTCTAAGTACATAATAACAAGATGAAACGACAGTGTGACTGTAATACTTACGATGAATGGGATCAATGCTTCTTGTTTTCTTGTTGTTCTTGTTTTCCAGCTAAATGCATTGAAATTCTGCAGTTTGGAAATGGATTTGTTATGGATGTCTGCTTATCCTTCTTGCCTGGCAGCAATGGTAAGTACAGCTGCACATCTTGAATATCAATGCAAGAAACGTAAAATCTAAGAAATCCCCTAAATGTGCAACAGGATTTTCATTTGACTGACTCTAGACCCTTGTGCCATATTTCTTCTTTTCTACGGAATCAGCCTAAGCTGCTGCTTGTATTTAAAGATTTTCACTGAACTCTTCTTAGCAATTAGAAGAATACTGGCTGATTACAGTGTCTTCAAAATGATGCTCAAATGGAGTTTTTTAGTTGAACTCTGAGACAGGGAGCTTAAAAAGGAGGCAACAGGGCTGTAAGTGAATGGGATAGGATGATGCTGTTAGTTTCACCTACTCCTTGTGGTGCTGCTGCTTATGTTTGTTCTTGTTGTTTGCATTGAAGGGAAAGATCCAGAAAAAGAATCTGCAGGCCTGCATCAAAAATTGCAGATTAACGAGCAGTGTTTATCACCCGTTCAGTCTTAAATGTGAAAAAATTTAGATGCTGAACAAGTTTAACATGACTGTTCAGTACCGTTTATATAGTTTTCTATTAACATAAATGTTTGAATTTTGTAGCCTGCTGCAGACATATTCTTCTGTTGCAAATCTGTAGAAGGTATTTTTTTAAAACTAAATGTATCCACTAGTGCAATACAAGCCAGATACATATGTTGAGTTAGGTTTGTGTTTAAGAATCATCAGAGCCTTTTACCTGGATGGAGAAGTGCCAGGCTCCCAAGAGAAAAAGTACTAAAGTTTCTTACTCTATCTGGAGTTTTCAACTATTTGCTGCATGTGTTCGACGCTGATGTGTTGTTTGATTGTATGCCTCCAGAGCAGTTATACAGAAGCGTGTGTTACTCTTTGGCTTGTGATAATTCTGGGAGATATGAAAGCTCTGTCAAGACGCATCATCCCATTTGGAAATGCTAATGCCCATTTCCAGAGTGTGTCTGATATCAAAAGCAATGTCTGGACCACTGAAGAACTTCAAACCTCTCTCTCTCTCTCTCTCTCTCTCTCTCTCTCCCCCCCCCCTGTAAATATACTAACAGGTGGTTGTTGAGATGAAGTTAAAAGGCTTGAGGGTAAATTTAAAATCATTACCTCCAGTGTGAATTTTCATTAGAAGTGAAGTGTCTGTGGTACCAATTTAATGATTATAAAAGTCATATTGCAAAGCAATAGATTAGTTCTTAATTTATGATACTGTACAGGTAAGAAATTCTCACTGTAACACTCGAGTAGTGCATCTGTTGAATGTTGAAATCATGTTGTATATAAGAGAAGTGACCATTAATTTTGGAAAAACCTTAAATGAAGATTATCATATTAATTCTTAAAACTAAATGCTTCTGAAACCAAAATTGCATGGACTGCTTGAAGCTTCTTTAAATGGTGGAATAGCAAGCATTTTGTTTTGCTGTGAAAATCTCCCAGAGTTCCCAAAACCCAGTGTTGCTTAAAGTTGCATTCAGAGCAGGTCAGTCCTTTATTATGGCCTCTTTCCATTCCAATTCAAATTAGTTATCCCAAGCAACACAGCGCTCATAACCTGACATAGTACTTCACTCGTCTGAAGAACTGAAATTATTTTCAAATGAGAAATTATTTGTGTAGGTTTTGTATGGAAATTAAAAAAACCCCAACCTATACATTCATGTTTTGAATGTCAGTTCCAATATGATTGCTCTGTGCTGCTAAAGTTATCAAGAAGCAGTTCAGACTTTGAACCATAAATGTATGGTTAGAAATGTTTCCCATAGAAGTCTGTGAAGGGGCTTTTAATAGAGCGTAGCCATGTTCTGTGTTTTCTCCCTAAACCTGACATAGTAGTCCATACAGGTGAACTGTTTTTGTTCAGAGGAGTATGTTAATTCTGAAATCTAAATAAAGCAGCTTAAAATACATTATTAAAAATCTCACTGCTGATCATTTTGTCAGAAATATTAATCTGTAATGGCAATTTGGAATTTTAATGAGCTTCAGGGAAAAATGATCTATGACAACTTTAGGAGTTGCTCTGAAATCTTTATGAAGGCTATGTCAGCAGCTGTATTAAGATTTAAAGAAGCTTTTCTCTTGAGGACAATCTGCAGTTCTTAAGACAGGAATAAAATACAGAATTACTTTTCTGAAAGTCGTAAACTACTCTCCTGAACTAGCAGCATTTACAGTAACCTCTGATTTCACCGAGCAAAGAAATTTAAAGCTCGCATTGAGAATTGATTCATACATAATGGATGCTTTAACTTTCAAAAGACATTGAAGTTCATGATGCCTAGTATTTTAACTGATTGACCTTGAAAATAAATGATTTAAAAAAAAAAAGTTAAGAATCATTTTTGTGAAGAAGTCAAATGGGGAAGGATAATAGACTGCTCATAAAAAAACCTGAACAGTCATTTGCAGCTGGATTATAGTTTAAGCACTTCACTGGCAGCTTCTTAGTTAAGGAGTTTCTTTACAGTTGTTTTTTGAGTCTTGAAGAAAAGCTTCCTACTGTTTTGTTTGGTTGGGTTATTTTTGCCTTGCAATGTCTGATTCTGAAATACTGGGAATAGGATTTACTATTTTACAGATCTTGATCAGCGTTTTTGTCATATACTGTGATTCTTCCTACCACCTGGGTAATTGTGGTGCCGTAGCTTGGTCTCTGACAAATAAGAATTGTCTCTTCAGAACTGAATTGCAACAGGTGAAAAAGAGCGAGTGAACTTGAAAGAGCTTTGCCGATCGTATTGTCCCCATTGCAATTGGACCACAGTTTCAAACTCTTTCTTTTTTTTTTTTTTTTTTAAATTTCTTTTGCAGGACTTTATCTCAATCAGATCCAAATTCTATTACTCTAGAACATTTATGTAAAAAACTATATAATAGTCTGGTTTTGCCAGTTATATATTTCTTGATAGAATTTTTTGTGTGAAAGCATTTGCATTTGTCTGACACAGCAACTAGATCATAATTCTCTTCTTGTTTTTATTAGTCAAACTTTTATTCCATTGAGTAAGTATGTAATTACTGTAATGGCCCATAAAATGTATTTCTCAGGAAAGGATGACACAGACTCTAAGAACATGCATTGTGTTGTATTTTGGGGGAAAAAAACTCACTCTTGCCCAGTTTCTGTGGACATGAAGACCAGGTCTTCTTTCAAAACAGCTCATTACCAAAGCAGTGTTTTTTGGCCTCATGTAAGGCAAGGAGGAGATGGAGGTGAAATGTGACTTAGATTGACGAGAAGAAGCAAGTGATGGAGGTGTAAGAAGGTGAAATGTGACTTAGAAGTATGAGAGGAGCAGCAGATAACTAGGCAGAGATTTGGTACAGACACAAGGAGGAAATTAGCATAGAGCATAAACTTATTATGAATATTCAAGTTGATTTTTGGTTTACCCATAATAAAGCTTAAAATACCTCTTTAAAGGGATGACATTTAGGTTTTTTAAATTAAGTAGTTGATTTTAGTGAAATTTAGTATTTTGTTTTCTACCCAGACTTGAGAAATGCGAATGCCTAGCACCGATAACTTATTTCTTCATAATTTTCTAATTAATTCCTTTTCTTTTACGATTTCAGTCCCTAGCAGTACTACTTCATCCTAATGAGCCGAAAATAGTGGAGTAAGGGTTAACTACTTTTCCCCATCGTCTTCTGTGGGAGAGATGAACTAATACACTGTCTGACTTCTCTTGTTTTCCACTTAGACATAACTTTGATTTGATTCAATAGACTTAAGTTTTTTTGTGCACCTTCTAGATAGCTTGGAGAAGTAAACTGCTACTCAAGACTTGAGTAGGTGTATAATAATGTTAATTGCTTTCATATCCTTCTGTACAGTGAGTAGTGGTGTCTGTTTTCCTTTTTTGCACTCCTCCCCCCCCCCCAGTTATGCTAACTTCAACCCTTTATTTGGGTTGATTTAGGAACTTGAACTGTATTAGTTCCGAGTCATTTTGTTTTGCTGCTTGCTCCTTTTGTGTTTAGAGCGAATGCCTGTTGATGTCAACAAAATAAACATAATTAATTAAAAATCTCTAATACTTGAACTTCCTACAGATATGTGAGCTTGAAGGAGACTACTCTTTAGCATCTTAAGTATTTGTAGATATTATTTACATGCCAAAATAACTTTCGAGTTTTGTGTTCTTGAGATACTAGTTTATTTCAAATAGTACTAGGTGTCTAATTTAGAAAACATAAAAAAGTGGTATTGTGCTTGCCTGTCTGTTTCTATTAACATATTTATTGATACTCTATTGATTTTTATATTATTTATTTAATTTTTCATATCCTGTAATATTAGATTTTGTAACTTGAGTAATGAAGACTTTTTTTTTTTCCCTTTCCAGTACCAATATTGGCTTGCGGTGGTGATGACTGCAAAATAAGTTTGTTTATACAGCAGAATGGTCAGGTAATTAGTTTTTGTCTCTTGCTCAGAACATTACTCGGTTCTTCTGCTTCTTTTCTTTTCATATGTGCTGGTGATTTTTTTTCTGAGGTTGTTCCATAACTACTATCTGTCTCTAGATAGCCATCACATACAACTACCTCTTTTCATATAGTTAATCCGTTTTTCTAGGTAGTGATGAGATGCACATACAGAATGTTGAAGCTGGATTCAGTGCATAAAAATGTTAGTTTTTCTTATTTTTTCCCTGTGTGAAGATAGCCTGTGTTTCTATTCCCACTGATATAAAATAGCTACGACCGTCCTTCTTTATTGAGTATCCATGCGTTGAATGGTTCATATGGAAATGATGTTACATTCAGTCTATAAATTCTTATAATAAAACTGATATGATTTGTCTCTGGAATTGTATGTTTGTTGCTAAGTATGCCCTTTGTGCTGAATGCTTGGGAATGTTGAAAGAAGTATTTGAAGGAGTATCTGATCTTCTAAAAGCACACACATTTTTCATGTATTATTTGGAAGCTGGCAATCTTTAGTTTTTCATAGAAATAAATGTTCCTTTGGAGCACTAGAAAGAGATTCTGTCCTCTCTTGCATCTGTTCAGAAGTTTTGTTAGACTCTAAAGCATGTGTTGAATGACTGTTTTCCAAAACAGAAGTCAATGTCAATTCTTTCTCTCTATCACTCCCTTAAAAAGAACCCCTCAAACCACAAACGGTGCCCCCAATGCACCAATGAACCTAACATTCAGAACCCCCCATTGAAACTGACATATGTAGGAACCACTTTTCTGGATTTGTTCAGACACAGTCCCCTTAGAGATTAAAGAATAGATACTCCTTTTTGCTTTTTGAGAGAGATAAAAGCTACTTTATAGATAATTTTGCCTGTTCATGCTGCCATATACAATAATAAGATTTTTTTTTTTGTCATCAATAAAAATAAATACTTAATCCTTTAAAATACTTCATCCTTTATCTGCTATGTTCAGTGATTTCTTGACCACTGAGTGGGAAAGAAGGGTCGCTTTCTTAGCTTTTTCTTTTTTTTCCCCTCTCTATGTAGCTCATGAGTTAAATCAGTTTAATGACATTCTCTGGGAATTAGCAATAGCAGAATGCCACTCGTGATTCAGTGTGCTAAAGAAAGACTTTTATCTCAGGGGCTGTGCAGTTGATTTTCCTCATTCAAAATCTGAAACTTGTTTTCTTGTATGGTTCAGATTAACAAATAATACGTGGTTTGACTGCCAAAAATGTTCAGAGATACATAACTTATTTTGCCAGTTATTGACCAAACTTTTGAGTATAACAACATTCTTAGCCATTCTTAAATGCAGTCAGTCTGTGGAGTATAAAGGAAGGTAGCGGGAATAAACAAGCTCCATCTCCAGCTTCATAAGCAAGTTTATGGTGCTTTTTTTGGAGGTAGAAAACTTTATTCATACAAGGGGTGAGGAATTTTCTTTTATTTTACATGTGTTATTTTTCACCCCTTCAATTTTAGGAAGTATTTTCACCAGCTGTCCTGGCAGAGTTGGCCTTCAGAGTCTCTCTTTTTTAAATGAGGTGGGACTTCTGGTTGGTGTATACCTTAACTTTCCAGAACATCTCTTTTAACTAAGTAGACTGTACAAACCTCAAAGAGAAGAGTCCAAATTTGATCCCATGTGGAGTAAAAGTGCCTGTGTAGTGTATTACAGCTATTAACAGAATGAAAATATCCTTGCAAGCCTTCTCACTTAAATTCCTTCCTACCTGCTAAAGGGAAGTTCTCCTCTTTAGTCAGGTTTTCTCAGATCTGATGACACCTTTTTTTTATGGCTTCTGTAGTACTTTTAAAGGTATTTGAAGGAAGTGTTACTGTTGTCCTGCCATTTTTTACTAGAACTGAGCATAGAAGAGTGATTAGAATCTAAACTTCTGTGTCATTCCCTCACTGGTAAGGGCCTGTAGCTCTGTCCTGTTAAATGTGACTCTTGGAAACCTCTTCCTTTAGTTAACACCCTAAAAAAGATTGTATGAACACAAAGGTAGAATGTAAGTTCATAATGGGATGCTCTAATGAAACTTGGAGGGCACTGTTATACTCTGAGGGAGGATGAGGCATCTTCAGTTAGCTGATTCAGGCTGCCTTTTGGTAAACTCATTAATTTTACAGTTGAAATATATTTATTCAGAAAAACTGCTTGTTTTTTTAAATTGAGTGGGCAGGCTTCAAATCATTTAAGACTCTACCCAGAGATCCCTTACTGTGTTAAGCAGTAGACATAAAATGAACTCTTTGCTTTTCTGAGTTCTTGAAAGAGGATATTGATTTATAAAAGTACCCAGGGAAAAATCTTTCAGAAACCATTATATGTCTTCCTGCTTGAGATATTACAGGCCTATGGAGGGGAAGTAAGTAAACCAGAGGATCAAAATAGAGCTTTGAAACAAAACCTTTCTATGTTGAGCTTGGTTTCTGTGAGAAGATTTTGCGGTGCATGTTTGACTATATATCCCACCCAATAATTTGGCTTAATTGAAAAGTGGAATGAGAGGCTCGGGGATGATTCAGGCTCTTTCTAATTTGATGAGATTAACAGCTGGATAGAGGAGGGATATCACATCTAGTGTCCAGTGGAGAAAAACTGAGAAGACTTGGACCTCTGTTGCCAAATTTGCCAAACAATAGTACCAGCCTGGTCCTGAAGGACATGTACCCAAAGTGTGGGCGGGGTTAGTTGTGCAGAGTGTGGTGGGCACGTCCGCAGACAGTGTGGCTTCATTAGTTCTGCTACCTACGGAACAGCTTTATTCTGTGCCTAAAAGAAAAGAAACCAGATTGCTGCTACGCAAAAATGTTCAAAGATTAGTTAAGAGGCATGGGAAAGCCTGTGAGTCGGACCATGAGGTTTTGTTAGATTTAACTGTTGGTACTGTAACTTCTTATGTATCCAGTGAGGACCAAGGGGAAAACTGAAATAGAGAAGGAGAAATATGAGACTATAGAAATAAAATCTGTAAAATTGAGAAGAATGACAGATCAAAACATTTGTAAATGTAACATAGGCAATAATAAAAACTTTGACTGATCATTTAAAAATAATGACCATTGTGGCAGTTTTAGAACATAATACATCTGAACGAATTGAATGTGTGATACCAAGAGACACAGACTTCAAAGAAAATGGCAAAAACAATACAAAAACCCCAAGCTGAAAGCATAACAGCAATACTACTCCTTGCTCAGTTTCAGTGGACAATTTTTATTTTTATGGGAAACAATATCTTGAAAATTTTGAGTGAATGCTTGTTCTAT